>NC_136065.1:135852175-136598425 GCF_964261635.1 Lissotriton helveticus
GAGCCCTAGCCCACTCTTCTGCAAAGTGCTGCGCATGCTCTTTCGAGACAGTGTTCGCGAAACTCGGGAGGATTACCTCCTCCCCTCGCGGCGCCGCGAGCACAAAAGGTGGTGGCCAGTCAGCCTCCGAAAGCAAAATGTCATACGTAGACGAAAGATTTTCCCAAAATACCCCTTTGATGGTACGTTGTATGTCACCTTCTATTAACAGGACAATTTCATAAAGTCTATCAGGGGGAGAAGTCTTGTATCGGCTGTTTCTATCACAACGTAAACATCAGTCGCTGTCACCCTCAGTAGTGGACTCAGGGCCTCTATCACAATGGTAATCTCCGCCGTGCTGTCCAGCAAGGTCAGAGCCCACGTCAGATTCCGAAGCCGCGTTCTCACTATCTGTGGCATATCGATGCGCTGTTAAAGCTGCGACTTTCTTTTTGGCAAACTGCGGTCTCTTCGGTGTTGAGCCGTCCTGCTGACCTGTGCCGTCTGTCTTGCGGGGCTGGTCACGTCCTTGCTGACCACCCCGGCCCCTTCCGCATCCTCCACCACCGGTCTTCGGGCCGATGAGTCCTGAAAGGAACGAGGAGAGCGTTGATCAGAAACCTGAAATCGATCAGGTGATTTAATCGTCGCGCGATCGCGCAAATCATAAACTCGTTCAGTCGGCGCAGGCACCTGAGCCGCAGGAAAAGATTCTTGAGTCTGCTGTTTCTGCTACCCCTGACTCTGTTTCTTAGGCCAATTTTGTTTTTTGGACTTAGGCTGGACATCTGCCTGAGCAGACGGCCCCTGCGGTTGTTTTTTCTCTTTGTCAGAAAAATACTTTAGACCCTTACTTGTGCGACCCACTGTTTTATAAGCAGCCACTACAATCTTCGCTAACTGGCGGGGTTTTTCGGCATCGGGAATAGCTGCCAATGCGTTAAACACCTGAAAGTTCACAGCGTCCCCCTTGACATTAGCAAGCACGAGATCGCAAACTATTTCAAAGGAGCCACACAGGCGCATACCCAATTCAACCGCTGCTTCCGGTCCGTGATCGTCCTGAACACGTTTAATGATCGTAGGGAGTACAGCCATAGACGGGGTGCCGAAACACCTCGCATAAACAGCCGCAAAAGTTCTCCCCCAGCTCTCACAGTCAACGAGTTCGGGAGCTAAATCTTTAGGTAAACTAATCGTCAAGATTCTATGTTTTTCACCAGGAGTCGTGTTAGGAAATACTGCTTCCAGTTGGTCAAATTTCTCGGCAAGCCAAAAAGGAAAGTCATCCTTATCCTCCGGTCGCTTACCAAACACTGCATTGACCATAACCGGATTGAGCTTCTATCCGCCATGTTCCGCTGGAAGAGCTGGACCCCCTGGGGGTCCACCCGGGAGATGACGACCTATGTATTGCACTAATGCACAAATCGCGGCAATGGAGACAACATGTAGCCTACGTACCTCCGCTAGGGTACAATTGCCGTGTTGAGGATGAGGGGTAAATCCAGCCAAAACAGGCCAATTTGCGCCTGGAATGGACAAAGGACCTAACCTCGGAGTGGTCAACGAATGGGGTAGGGCGCAACCAAACCAAACGCGATGCTGCCAATGATCTATAGGTACTTCCAGTGCCCTGTACGGAGTATATTCATTCGGCACAGGTGAGGGAGTGTAAGTGTGGAACACATCAGAGTTTGCGTCCACAGCCGGAAACGTCACCCACGAATAAAAGAGTTCGTAAGGGTAAGCTGCATCAGCACTCACCACTAAAACCACAGCTAAGCCTTCTAAAGGGACTTGGTAAGTCTGCATATGATTGCGCACCGCAATGCGACTATGCTGCGGAATGTCCACAGGCTGGGCCATGACTGCACAGGAAGTTAGAAAAACAAAGGAAACTTTGTAGCACAACTGGGTAGTAATTCAAGGAAACCGTTTTTAGAAAGATTCAAGCTTGAAAGGACCTATTTCAAAAATATGTAGGTTTTTCCGACACCACCGTTTTCCGGAAACGACAGTGAAGGGATTAAGGTTTGAATGATATACTACTCGAGTGTCATGATATAAGACCACCAACGTATGGGCGCCATGTAGCAGGGTTTCCGTTCTCCCACAGAACTGTGTATAGAGATATGGAACCTCGGCGAATTAGGGTGACCCAAAACTCACCTCGGTACCCAAAATCCCCTTACCAGGCTAGCTACAGTGTCTCATTGGTCATAACAAACTCCCAATGTTTAGACAAACCAGAACATGAACTTACGATACCTCAGGTCACGTGGAACACATGAACACTCTTTCGTTATACAATCATTTCAAACCAGAACGTGGAGTAAATGAGGACACGTGCACATTTGAAATATTTATTTACTAATGCCGTTTTCTCAAACGCAGTATCTTAGATAATACAAGGAAACATATTATCAGAAGCAGAGTTATTAGCATAGTTACTAGTCCATAAAAAGTAAATGGTGACAGCATACTAAGATGCTGTAATGAATAAGGGTTAACACCGCCTATTTCTCACCCTCCCTACTAGCATATTATATTAATATCTAAGAAGGTCTCTTTGGGTTTTAGCAGGGCGGGCCCATACCTCAAGATCCTAGTATGAAGAGATCACATCAGCTTCCACCAGCTCTCTCTGCATGCGAACCGCATCAAGTGTGTGTCTGTGTTCTAAGCAAAGCAATGTAAAACCCGCCTAAAGCCTAAATTTGGCAGAAGCTGCACTTATGTTATGTCTATGAAGGTGCGGAGATCAGACCTCATAACAATTCTGTATCATGTTATCCTTCAAGCTTCAGTACTCTCTGTACAGACATAGTTTATTAAGCAAAGCTGATATCAGAGCAATAACATGTAAATCATAACGGACTTCTAGGTTGAAAGCTAAATCAACAATTAAGTGTCGTGTGCAGAAGCAGCAAAAGGAAAAATGGCGTTTAAACATTTAATAAGCCTATGCTAACTTAACACATTATAAAGATAAACAGTAGCTATATGACTGTCCCGTTAATGAGGGATCATCTAGTGACATGGTATATGATATCATATAGTGACACAGATTATATTAGATTGAGACCAGGTGGACTAGCACAAAGACTAGTGTTATTGTCCTACATTTTGCGTCTAATGCACTTGAGTGCCAAGAGATAGGGCATTGGAAGATTGAGCCTGGATTCTATGAATGTGATAACTTGTGGATTCTGTTGGTTTCAAAGGTATGGGAAGATGAGTGACAATGTTTTTATAGAGTAGGAGGTGGTCCGTATGACTTAATTAGCAGGCGGTATCATGGTTAGTTCTGGATCCAGGTTTCTTACCTGTGTAATGATGCATTTAACTTCTTGGCCATATGATCAAATGCTTGTTGGTGCTTTTTCCTACCGGTCATTGTCTTTGTCCTTGTGGTGTTGAGCTTTAGGCGGTCACTAATTATCCATGTCTATGTGGCACTGCCATCATGCCTTGACTTGTCCACGTCGCCTGGGCCTTTAAACCTCAGAGGAGGTAAGGCACAGTCTTCAGCTTCTACCCTGTGGTGCCAGCAAATGAAGTAAAAAGCCCAAAATGCAATTTTTTTCACAGTGTACTGGGACAGCTGTTGCGGGTAATATTATATTTTGGCTAAAGTGCTGAAAATCATTGCACCCTTCCAGAGCACACCACAATGTCAGACAAAATACCTGGCGTTGTTTAGCTGCATATTGTCAACCAGTCAGCCGTGGCCCATGCAGAAAAGAGCAGTGGGGCCGGGTGGTGGGGGATTTTGATGAACGATGACGAGGTAAAATTAAGTAAATAAATAATTTCCCCGTGGAAAAAATAAATAAATAATTAATTTCCCCTAGGAAAATGAAATAAACAATTAATTTTCCCTTGTCATGAAATTCATATTCCAGGTAAAAAAGTGAAAAAATGTAGCTCCAAAGTTACCATAACTGTATGACTTTTCATCAATGTGAGCGATCTGTTGACAACACAAGCGCCTAACAGTAGTCTAAGTCCCACATAAATGTAAATATACCCCCAGAGGTTTACAACCTGGTCCAAGTGTAGCTTTGTGTAATTCACACGGTTACTTTCAAAAACCTGAACTCATCGTCCTCCGTGAATACCCACCAATGCAAACATTTGTGAGTGCGCAAGCTATCTTGGCATGCCAGACCTGAAAGACCTCATCCGACTCATTTCCCACACCTGGGAGTAGATCTACTCACACAAACGTGTTTGTGTGAGTAAATACATCTCCAAGTGCAAATCTAACTTTTATGGTTTCCAAAAGTAGTTTTTCACTCACATAGTTGCCAATTTACAAATGTAAATAGCATTGCGAATTAGGCCCAGGAAACTTACGAAGTCATCATTTTCCCTGGAGTCCGTGTTGGGCTTTGGGGTACCAGGAACGCGTCACAGATCCTTGGAGCGCCCATATGTAATTCTGCGCCTTTGACATGCTTGATCTTTCTATGACTGGGCATCAGAGTCTTGCACAGTTACAACTAGAACGTGGGTATCTTTGCAACGGTGCCAACTCCTGCTTTATGTTAAAACTGATGGCAAGAACTTCTCCAAGAGCGACCGCCCACCCGTGTGTGCCCCTGACAAACACAGCAGAGCTCCTCTCTGCCAAGAATGGAGTGTTTACATTAAGACTCTAAGAATAGCGCGCAGCCTTGCTGCCCAGGTGGCAGAACCACCCAGAGAAGGCTGCCAAACTCTGCTGTGAAAGACGCCGCGCAGGCAGCTGCAGAACATGGCTCACAGGAGTTTTCTAGGGAAACTGTAAGTCGCAGGAGTAGTTCTGTTATTAGTTTTGTGAATTTCAAGTTACTCACACCCTGAGGCACAGCTGCATGTGTAACGTTACACGTACATTTGCTCTTGCCTATGTACCCTGCAATATTGCATTCCATTCCAACAGTTTTCACAGGGAACTCATTCAATTGGAGGTGGTGGCAAACTTCCCAAAGCATTCTGGGGAGCAGTTTTACCCTCTTTTGCCAGTATGCCTTAAAACATTTTTATAAGATTTTAAATTCAGGCTTTGTGAATCTCAAACGTGGATTTACACTCGTACAACCGGCCATCGCACACTTGAGTAGCATGCACCCAATGGCTTTGAAAACCTGTACCTCCCTCACCGCGATGCAGTTGTGACTGATTGGTGAACCCTGGGGACTTTTTAACTTGGCTTCTGTGTCTTAATGGAAGCTAGAGGCCATTACTTATTGCACATTTGCTTTGGGATGTCACCTCGGGTGATCGCCAGTGGTAAGATAAAGTGCAAGCATTCCTCCTATCACCTTTTGTGTGTGTCATGTACCGCCCTAAGTGGCAAGAGTATGACCAAATGTGGGTCCCGTGTTCATTGTGTCACTAAAACTAAGCTGTACCTGACTGATGAGCCCTTACCAGGGCGAAAACGGTCCTAAGTTGCTTGTGTTCCGGTGCAGTGAGGGCCTGGACTGTTTCCATGAGGAGCAGGGTCAAGGCGGATTTGCATATGGCTGGGTCCAAACTGAGGTGGCAAGGTGGGCAAAAGAACCATGGGTTGGGTGGTACCCCGAGTGATTGCCACGGGTTAGACAAATTGCAAGTATTGCCCTATCACCTTTTGTGTGTGTCACACTCACAGATTTCCCTGACTCATGGCAATTCTTGAAATTTTGTAAGTTCAGTATAACTTAAGAAAGGATAAAAGCAAAGAGTGTGTCAAAGCCCTTGTTTCATTCATTTTCGTAGCTGTACAATATGTAGTGAAATTATAGCTGTGCATTACATTTTGTTACTGGTCACTGATTAGCCATCAGTTTGCAGATTGTGCTGTAAAAATGCCCTTGAAACCCACAAAACCTAATGATTCCTGCAGAGTGTATTGCATCTGTGAAGCCAAACATATTTTGTAAGACAAAATATAGCAGACAAACATCGTCAAGACAAAAAAATTGAAGACCCCAACATTTTCCAAAATAGATAAATATAGCGAATGTTAACTATTATACAATATTTTATTAATTTTACAAATATTACATTTGAAAATATGTACTTATAAAATAAAATGGCATAGACATAAAATAAAAATATATACTGTAAAATAATTGCAAAGACTAAAAAACATAATAAAAAATGAAAATGCTATGTGAACTACAATCATACAAATACTAATAACAAATGATTATAATTACAAACACCAGATATTAATTATGTTTACAAAAAGAATACAATAACATTTAAATAGAAAATAATTAACTGAAAAAATATTACTTCACAAAATAAAAAATAATGATGTACATTAAACTACCTATTAAATATAAAAACAAAAATATGTATTGCTTTAAAAAAAAATAAAAAAAATGATTGGAGGTGTCAAATTCACTACTCCCACCAACAATAGAGTACGTGATTGATTCTGAAGGGGTCAGAACTACTATGGACCCTTGGAAGCTGTTCCTTGCTCAAACTCACCCGGATTGCGTAGGAGTGTGGACTCTCTGCTGCCCTTTGCGGGAAACGGACCTTCATCACCTCCCGACCAGCATCTCGCCGGACCCGCTTCGCGGGTCCCGCAGCGCGCCATCTGCTGCTGGTGACTGCTGTTTGCTGAGGAGGAGCGCGGGGAAAGGCAAGTCGACCAGCGGGGCTGCGAGCACAGGCAGGGACTCCAGCATCCAGGAGCCCCTGCGCGCCCAACCTGCAACACCTGGGCTGCTCTCCCCGCTGGCCACGCCCCCCGCCAACAGAGTGAAAACCGGGCTTCACTCTCGCCCCTGTGGGACCCTTGGAAGCTGTTCCTTGCTCAAACTCACCCGGATTGCGTAGGAGTGTGGACTCTCTGCTGCCCTTTGCGGGAAACGGACCTTCATCACCTCCCGACCAGCATCTCGCCGGACCCGCTTCGCGGGTCCCGCAGCGCGCCATCTGCTGCTGGTGACTGCTGTTTGCTGAGGAGGAGCGCGGGGAAAGGCAAGTCGACCAGCGGGGCTGCGAGCACAGGCAGGGACTCCAGCATCCAGGAGCCCCTGCGCGCCCAACCTGCAACACCTGGGCTGCTCTCCCCGCTGGCCACGCCCCCCGCCTATCACCTCACGTACTAACAGTCGCTGACTCAAAAGGAGGGAGCCGCCCCCGCTACGCGGGAGCGTGCGGGAGCGCGCCGGGAGAAGCCCGGGACAAGGGCGGGACCGTCTGTGGCCGGGCTGGGCTACATCCCCTGGTCCCTTAAAACGGATATACAGCCACCAGGACTATGGCTTCAGGTACTCGATCCTGTAAGACAAAGAAATCTGCTGGAGACGTTGTTTTAGGTACTATGGACCAGTTCATAACCCGAGCAGTTTCCATAGTTGAGAAGGAGATAATCTTGGCAGAACGAAGGTTATCTCGGGATTCTTTGAGTTTGTCTAACAAGCGCTCATCTCTGGGCGCCATCGCCCTAGCTGACAGCCCTGGTTATATTCCTCTAACTCCATTGTTGATAGTTGATTCTCCAACTGTAGACGAGAGAGTGAGTCGGATTAGGGCCAGTTTAGATAGGGTAACCACCACAGCACCAAGTATTGTACTTGACCCGACACACTCCCTTTCCTCCGCTCCTAGTATCCCATCTCCAGGGGGTCAGGTTTCAGATAGCAATCCCGAAATTTTTGACGTCCCCAGCCCCCCTGTGCTTATTAGCGAAGCTGTGAATTCCCCATCCACTACAGGACATACTGTTATTAACACTCTTAGAGTAGTAACTTCTCATACTGCACCTGTAGGGAACCCAGCCCTAGGCATAGTCGCACAAAAGAAGAGAAAGCGTCCCGCTAGCCCCCGCAGGGGAGGATCTCTAAAACCTTATAGTAAAGTAAGTAGGAACATTCCATCAAAAGGGGGTACTACTCCGAATCAGGTTCCTTACCTAAAACCTCACGCACCCCTGACCGGAGACTCCGCCTTGGAGGGTATTCCTGGCCAAATGGCTCCTATAGATACTAGCATTTTCCCTCAAGTAGAGAGCATCATTAAGTCCGTGGTGATGCCTCTCGTAGACAAGATTGACGGTCTCACTCGCAAATTAGCCTCACTTGAGCAGTCAATGCTGGACAACTTTTATGCAGTGAAATCGTTAGTTAAATTTCACGCTAAGTCCCAGGTTGAAGAAATTGGAGGGCCAAGGAGGGGTGCTGTGACATTAGTTTCCTCTATTTCTACAGCCCCCCCTGAGCCCACAACTTGCCAAAAAACACCCGCCATGGAAAAGGTTCCCCAATCGAAGCAATGCAACACTGGAACCATACCCCCCCCCTCCTACTTCTACTCCTGAGTCTAGTTTGGCCCGTCCAATGAACAAATCTAGTACCCAGGCTCCCAAGGCACCTAAGGTCAAACTTGTTGCAAATCCCAAGCCTATAGTCCCTAACACTAAGGTAATTGG
Organism: Lissotriton helveticus; assembly: GCF_964261635.1. Classification (NCBI taxonomy): domain Eukaryota; kingdom Metazoa; phylum Chordata; class Amphibia; order Caudata; family Salamandridae; genus Lissotriton; species Lissotriton helveticus. The sequence continues at coordinate 135,860,583 of NC_136065.1, forward strand.
TGACATAATGACCGTAAGTAAGGGTGTTACAACCCCATCTACTCCAACTCCTGTTACACAGGCTGTGCCCAATCCTCCATTGAAAACCACGGTAAAATCCCCGGCTAAAGACAGGGTAAAGCGGCACACGCCAAATGCTAGCCTTCCCCCTGGCTGTAAGCCTTATGTGGTAATTTTAACAGGGGTCCCCGAGCTCGAAGAGGGTTCTTGTGAGTCCTACTCTGACCTTAAACACAAGACGCTCTCCTGGCTAAAAGCTAATAGACCCCTCCCAGGGCACATTGATGGTAGAATAGCCTTCGTCCGACGCGTGGGTTGGATTGGCAACAGACGTAAGGCTATTACCGGGGACTGTGTGTTGATCAACTTCAATGATCCGAGAGCAGCTGGTATGATCTGTAGCCAGCAGTCGTATCACAATTTCTGTGACATACAGACCAGGGATTTGGGGTACTTTTATCACCCCCCCCCTTGATGGGGCTAAACAAGTCCCTTCAAGATGGGGGTAGAGGAGCATGGCTCCCTCATTATCCATCCATGGACCCCAGAGCAAGGGTATGGACCCCTATTCAACCAGCCATTCCTCAGGGCTGGGGTTGGTGACTTGACAATTCAGCGGCTATTAATGTCTCCCCCCCCAGGGTCAATAAAATAAGCATAGCTGGGGAGGTACCCTTGTTCATTAACGTTGTACCCCAATCCCCGCCTACCGTTCCCTTAGGTGACGGGACAGATAAAATTGAGATAGTGGTAGGAACTCAAACCCCAGGTCCACAGGGGGGGAATGGTGGTTGCAATGAGCCCCAGCGTCATACATTCCTGAAAACCATTAGTTGGAATGTGGCAGGCTTAAACAGCAAGCTAGATGTCCCGGACTGGGTGGCGCTCATCGAACCCCACTCAGTCTGTGCATTCCAAGAGACGTGGTGTGTAGAACCAAGGTACCGAGTGGGTCATGCTACCTTCTTTGTCCCGGCAGAAATTCCAACTTCGGGAAGAGGTCGCCCCTATGGAGGTCTCTTGGTTTGGGTAGACATCTCTTTGGGATGGAGGGTACACCACCACCCCCAAAAATCTCCAGATTTGATGCGTCTCACTGTAACTTGTCCGAGGAGAGCTGAAAAGCTGGAGATTATTAACATCTACACACGAGGGGCCTCTGGGAGAGCCTTGTCACCAACGCTCTCGGACCTGGAGGTAACCCTGGGCGAGTGTAGCAGTGACTCTTTAATTTTGGTCATGGGGGACTTTAATTGTACATACGAGCCTTTGTTGCCCGATGAACCCCTGGATTTATATGATGAAGATTCTAGGAGAGGTGTCCCATCACTTGACCTTCCCATCATAAACAGTTGGACCCCCAGAATCATCCAGCTAAATTCCCTCACTCTGGAGCACGGCTTAAGAGCAGCCAATGGGAGGACACCATCAGACTTAGTGGGGGCCCACACATATAATAGGGTCGGCCACTCATCCCGGATTGATTACATCCTTTTAAACTTTTCCTTGTGGGCACATATGAAGGATATGGTAGTCTTACCTTCCCTGGATAGTGACCATAATGCTCTTTCTTTGACCCTATCAAACTGGTGGAAAGAGATTACCCAAGCAAGTGGAATCCATGATACACTAGCAATAGGGCCATTGGGAGGGGTGGTTGCATCAAACTGCTTAAGACGTCTGAAATGGGACAAAGTGGCAATAGATGAGGTGAAATTGGCATGTATCAGAGCCGTTACTTCCACAGCCTGTGCCATTTTGGAAAGTGAGCCTGTTTGCCCAAATCAGATTACAGCGTTGTTTTGCGAAGTCTCGCTGTCAATTGGGGACCTTTTCAAGGCTAAAGTAAAAAATGGAAAGTCTAATCGTGATAACCGGCATGGCAAGCCAGGATGGTACTCGAAGGAGTGTCGTGCCTTGAAGAGAGCTCTGATAGCGGCTGTAAAAAGTGGAGATGCTACCCTAATAGCATCCAGTCGGAAGAGCTATAAAACGGAGCTTAAAACAGCAAGGAGAGACTGGGAAGACAAATTTTGGCAGGATCTCCGAATTGCCAGCACCGGAAAAAACGCAAAAGGTTTTTGGGACTTAGTGCACAAGAAAAACAGACCCCTTGATACAGTCATAACCTGTAACATAACCGAGGAACTATGGTACTCACATTTTTCGAATTTGTACACAGCAACCGCAGCTGAAGCGACGGATTTCGTAGTACCACAGCCCTCACGAGTGGAGGAGAGACCCGAGGAAAGCCTGTTCTCTAAGAAAGAAGCGGAGGGTGCAATAAAATCTCTCGTCCCGCGTAAGGCGGCTGGTCCTGATGGTCTTCCGGGTGACCTGCTCCGTGTTGACCTAGATGATTGGAGTACGCTGATTTCATCTGTATTGAACGCTGCCATGGCGGGTGCTCCTCTGCCTGCTTCCTGGATGGCCGCTGAAGTGGTCCCCCTGCACAAAAAAGGTTCAAGAGAAGACCCAGGGAATTACAGGCCAATTAGCCTGATAGACTGCTCACAAAAAGTAGCAGGCAAGGTCCTTTTAACTAGAATACAGCAATGGGCAGATGAAAACAGGGTACTTTCGGATCTCCAGGCAGGGTTCCGTACTGGCACAGGAACAATTGAACAATCGTTAAGGCTATTTATGATTTATTGGAAGGTCGTTACGATTGGGAAGGGCTCATTATATCTTGCTTTTATTGACCTCCGAACGGCCTTCGATTTGGTCCCCAGAAATAACTTATGGAAGGTTCTTAATGACCTTGGCCTGCCACCCTACCTGCTTCATCTGATCATGAAGTTTCATGAAAATAACTATGCCCAAATCCGCTGGGGTCCTAATGGTCAAAAGTCTCGAAGAATAGATGTGAACAGAGGAGTGCGGCAAGGGTGTGTTCTTGCCCCAACACTCTTTTCGCTCTATGTCAACGGGGTGGTGGACCACCTGTCAAGGATACCAGCAGATGCCCCTCGCCTGGCAGGTCGTTCTATTCCCACCCTGCTTTTTGCGGACGACACTTTGCTCTTGTCAAAATCGCCAATGGGCCTACAAAAGCTTCTTTCGGGCTTTGACGATTTTTGTAAACAAAGAGGACTCTGTATAAACACAGATAAAACAAAGTATCTCATTTTGAACCCTCCGCAAAAGCTTGGCCCTCCGCCAACATTGGGCTCTGTGGCACTGGACAGGACTAAGACCTTCGATTATCTGGGTGTCAGACTAATGGATACTATGAAATGGGACCAGCATTTGACTAAAATGCTGTTAAACCTAAAAAGAGTAACCGGGACCTTGCTGAAAGAGCAGAGAGCAGCTTCAACCAAACCCATAGCTGCAGTTATGGACATCTATGTGGCTAGAGGAGTAAGTGCCGCTTTGTACGGGGCGGAACTATGGGGAATGTCGAACTTGAAAGACCTCACTCGAGCTGAGAACATCTTCTTGAGAAGCCTGATGTCCCTTGGCCCCTCTGTCCCCATCTTGCCACTGCAATTGGATATGGGCTGTCGGGCGATTGAAGATCTAGCAAAATTACGCCCTTTGCTTCTGTGGGCCCGCATCTGGAGAGTCCCCGAACTCTCAAGTTATGCGGATGGACTGCGGGAGATATTAAGATCGACAGGTTGGGCGAAAATAAAGTGGCTAACGGACATTAAAGCACTACTCACCAACCTGGGGCTGGAAGAAGCATGGTTCCAACAGACAGCCCCGCCCAAATCAATAATAAAACAACTTTATTGGAACTGGGTGACAAATAGAAGGAATTCTTCCACCTCGATTTGCAAGTCGACCAGAAATTTCATGGAGTCTAAAGATACTCCTTTTAGAGAACTGTATTTGGACATAATCTCAGCACCTTGGGATAGGTCCCTGTATTTTAAATTTAGAATTGGCCTCCTCCCCGTAATGGAATTTACTAGTCATTGGAAAATCCCATACCAGACTGCTCCGTGGTGTCCTTTCTGCCCACAGCGCCAAGAATCCGTCCCCCACCTTTTATTTGAGTGTCCTGCATACAAAGTCCCACGGTCAAAATGGTTAAAACCCATGTGTCGCACATTGGGTACTAGGCATTGTAACGTGGCCTTAAGGATTCTTCTTTCAGACACTCGTACCTTTTACGCATGTGCCACCTCGAAGTACCTTGGGTGGGCATGGCGAATTCGGTCAAAAAGACTCAGACAAATTGTTTAATTATGTTTTTTATCAGGGTGTATCTAAATCTGCGGTTTTTATCTCTAAATGCATTGAAATGAATTTTATTGTATGTATGCTTTTTAAGATATTTTCATATGTCGAAATAAAGCCTTTTTGACTTGACTTGACTTGACTATTCTGCCTCCAATGTAAGCAACAGTAGAGAAAATGTTGAACTGACTTAATTTCCCCAATACTAAATTAATACAAAATAAATTACATATATATAAAATAAATACATATTACATATATTTCCACAAACATATAAAAACATATTTTTAACATTATATCTGTAATGGTAAATTATATAAAAAACTAAATCAATAAGAAAATGTTAAAATTAGATTTAATAACAATAATCTTTATTTGGATATAAAATAACATCCTTAAAAGAAGCACCGACAGTAATACATATGATAAAACAAAAACTGGCGTAAATGGTCAAATTTAAGTGGATACAAAGTTCCCGGAATAACATTTTGCAGCTCCCTATTGAACAGTCCGGATAGCATTAAAAATAACTTTTGTTATACAGTGAGTTACAATGTTAAACTTTTAAAATAACCCACCATTATTAAATAATTACAAATGTTAAAAAAGAGATCAGATAAAATAGCAACAACAGCTCAGTAGCAGCAAGTCATAATAGTGCAAAAATGAATAAAGAACTTTAAAAAAAAAATGTTTTATCAAGTTGCTAATAACATGATTTGTTTTTAGGCTGTTCCCAACGCGAGGGGGGCTTTTAGAAAGTTGCGGTATGCAAGGCGTATAAACAATGTAAGGCCAATATTTAAAGCTGTATTTTCTGGGCAAAGGCCGCTATGATTGCCTGTCTACAGGACCGGATTCCCAGCCTATTCCACTCCACTTTCAGTTTGCGTCTAAGCTGTGCCATATGTGCTGGGCAAAGACATACCACGTGCTCCAAAGTTTCGGCCGTCCTGCCACACCCTCTGCACCCTGTTCCGTCTAGCGTACGACGCCAGCCTGGCAGGTCTTTTAAAAATTGCCAGTCACTGAGTCTAATGGCCATAAAACTGAGTTTTAGGTGCGAGGGGTAGGTACAGGCCAGATAGGTTGCGGGAGCTAGTCGCCCGTCCGAGTTCATAATGGGCCATGCGTGGCTACGTTTTTCAAGAAGGTTTTTATCCATGAGGAGGGAACTTATTAGAACGCTTTTCTTAATAATGGATTTAAATACTGTCATACTGGGGTTGAGGCCCCATAGGTCACTTGCGGAGAGTTCTTAAATGGACTCCTTGAAAAGGCGACCATACGTGCCCCCTGGATTTTTCTCGGTGATATCTTTTCAGACTAACGACTCCAATGAGCCTATGTCTGCTTGTCTGAGTTTATGGCAGAGATTTAGGAATGTGCCAATGCTGGCGACTTCATAGTTTAGTAGGCCAAGTTCTAGCCTAATCTCTTGCAGCGGAGGCTTTTTTGGGCAAACAAAGAACTTTTTTATAAATTTTGGTCACGTGTTGGTTTAAATTCGTATTCAGTTTACCCCAGAAAATCTCATTGCCATATGACAGTGTCGGACCAATTTTTGCTCTCATCACCTCTAGTAAAGGGATTAAACTTGGGCCAGTCAGTTTTTTTGAGAGCTTGGAAAAGGTCACCTGGAGGGTCACAGCTTTGGCGGATATCTCCTTGCGTTGTTTCGCAAGGTTGCCCCCTGAGTCTAGATTGACCCCTAGGTATTTGTATACACTTCCTACTGCAATGGTCATGTTGTTATACGACCATCCTCCCCCGACTTTTCTTTTTTTTCCAAAGGTAACCACTTGGGTTTTCTTTAGGTTAACCTCTAGCTGGTTTGCTGCGGTATAATTGGGTAGTTTTACCAGGAGCCTTTGTAAACCAACCCTTGTTAGGCTGAAGAGGACTAAGTCATCAGCGTAAAGTAAGTTACTTATGGGAACACCCCCAATCTTTGGAGGGTGACTATTAGTTTCATCTAAAGTTGTCATCAAATCAGCAATAAACCGATTAAATAGTAGTGGGGCCAGCACACAGCCCTGTTTGACCTCCCTGGTTGTCATGATTTTCCGAGAGAGATGTGTGTCGGACCCCAACTTCACCTGCACCCATGTATCTGAATATAACTGAATAATTGCCTCCAGAAGTTTTCGAGGGATTCCCCACCCCCTTAGCTTTTCCCATAAAGCTGCCCTGGGGACCCTATCGAAGGCGGCTTTAAAATCAACAAAGCAACAAAAAACAGCCCTAGATGTTAAACAAGCTTTATCAACAATGATGGCTAATGTCAGTAAGTTGGTCATGGTCCCAGATTTGGCGGTGAAGCCTGTTTGGTTCATTGGTATCAAATTATTCTCGTCCACCCATACTCTCAGCTCATTCAGGAGAATGCTCGCATACTGTTTAGCCTCAATATCCAAAAGGGCTATCAATCTGTAGTTATTTGGTGATGAGTGAAGACCTGATTTGTAGATTGGGTGGATTATTGCTCCCCGCCAAGAGTCCGGTATGGTTGAGGTTCTGAGGGAGTAATTGAAAAGGTTAGTTAGATGACCCGACCAGAGGGGTATATTAGATTTAAATAAGTCCATTGGGACCCGGTGCTCCGTCCGCTCTTGCTTTTAGCAGGACTTTAGTAACCCTTTCTTGAGTTGTCTGAAGATCATCGGTGATGGGATCAAAGCTACCAATAGACCTACTCCCATTCTTGTTCGGACTTGTCGGCGTCAACCTGGGCGTACATGCATCTATTGGCACTGTTCCTTCTGGAGACTTAAAGTGATCCGTCAAAAAAGCGAACCAACTGGCTTCTTGGATATTTGCTGACCCAGAGCTGGGCTTGCCCGAGGTTTGCCGGTTAATTAGGGCCCAGAATTTCCTTGCATTGTGATTTTTGCTCTCCCAGAATAATTTGCACCAGAATTCGTCTTCCTGGAGTTGCTTTTCTTTTTGTACTGCCTGCCTGAAAGATTTTAGAGCAAGTTTATATGCCTTAAAGAGCTCGTTATCTCCTGGGGATTTCATCAAGGACCGCAAGGTGCTGTTTCTGTGTGTCTTCAGTGCCCTTGTCTCTCGTGAAATTGAGCTCTGGTGTGTTACGAAGCCTGTCTGAGGGTACTGTTTGGATGGGAATAGCAATATAAGATGTAAACAGAAAGTAGTCCATGCAGCAGCTGGAAGAAACCCCAGGTCGGAGCGGTCTGGAATGAGGGCCAAGCTTGCCTCCGTAACAAGGGGTATTATTTTGTCACTCCATCTTAGGCGTTTCAGGTTATCACAGTGCATTCCAGTAAATGTAATTGGAGCAGATTTATGGAGCTCTGGCTTTATTTTAAGGGTTCAAAGTTGGGGGCGATGGTCGCTTTCGGTTCGCGGTTGGATACAGAAGTTGCCCAGATGTTTCAGCAGAGTCAAATTGCAAATAGAATAGTCTAAGTAGGAGTGCTTGCGGCCATTCGACCAAGACCAGTTTGGTGGAGAATCATTGGTGGACCTTCCATTTATTATCAAAAATCCTGCACTGTGAAGTTGCAACACACAGAGTTCTCCCAGGCTACAGTGTGCTTGATTTGGTTGTTTGTATTGCGCCTCTACCTCTGCAGTTCCAAGAGGGTTTAGCCCTTCATGATCTTCCGTGTTGTCCTGGAAGAGATTGGTGTTAAAATCCCCTGTGATTATACAGTCGGCATTCTGTTGGTCCACAGCCAGACCCCTCACAATTTTCAAAGGGATGTTAAGTGTTTCTTTTTAGTATAGGTACTGGGGTTTGTCAGGCTCCACCGTTCGATCCTCAGGATGGTGCAGATGTAGTTTAAGAAGCCCACCTCTAGATTGCCCCAAATCTGGCTCGTGAACCAACACAGACTTAGAGGGAATCAAGCGAGGGGCGCGGGGAGGGAAGGGGACAGCGGGGAGGGAGATCTTGTGGGAGACAAAAGAATGAAACAAACGTAAATACCACTCCACTAAGTACAGTATATACAATTATAGTGTTACCACAATTTATTCCTTCCCCTCATCTGAAAAGCAAAATACGTTGTGCTTTAACCATAGAAGAGAGAAGAGGGCAGTATAAGGCCGCTACACACACTATGGAGGCAACACAAAAGACAAGGAACACAATGTTACCCTCAGCTAACTATACATGCATCACGCTTCAAGAATATCATAAGGGGTGTGTGCATACCATAGTAACAGTGGTGCGGAGCTTAACCTTATCACTCCGTGAGTACTGGCCCCCCCTACTCTCTCCTGTAATATATAAAAAAAGAAAATGTTGAAATCTTGTATCCCAAGAACACAAAGGTCAACACGAAGAAAGGAGTTCCAAAACAAGTGCACATCCAGTTGTAATCACATAGGCACGTATTACAGTTTTCGTGTGTTGACACAGTTCGTAACCAAAATGACAACCAATAGTTATGGCCTTAGCCCAGTGTGAAAGATTTCACTGGAAAGCCTTTGAAGCAAATACCTCTTTGCTTAGTAACCTTTCAATCAGCTTCTCTGCACGAGACTGAGTTTCTGGTCTCATCCAACAGAGGAGTCTGATTCGTGAACAGAGTCCCAGACCCGGTTCAACTCTGCATGAGACCGTTGGAAATCACGGTCTCCTCCAACAGAGGAAGTGGTCTGGACTCGAAGATAGCCACAGTCACAAAACACCGCTCTCTGAATACTCAGAGCGGACAAGGAAACACCGAGTGATATCACCCGTCAGGAAGCGATCTTTTGGGTTGGTGCAGGTGCACCCCTACCGCCTCTCCGTGGTTCAACGATAGAGCCGCTGGCCGGAAACCGCCAGCAACACAGGTCTCCAGAGAATTATCGGCACTCTCCTCTCCGGTCGGCCCCATGATATTGCGGCCGCGGAGATGATGCCGCTCACGTGCTGCGTGCCCCTCAAGGAGCCTGGGAATTGTAGTTCTGCCTGTTCCCGTAATCCGACGGCAGACAGTGATTGCCAGTGACCGAAACATGACAGAACATCCCTCTTCCGATATTCACTCTCTGCCAGAAGGCTTGTCATGGTGCAAGTGATAGAATCTAGCCAGAAAACGGGGAGCGTGAATAGCAGCCCGGGGCACCCAAGAGTCCTCCTCCGGCCCGTAGCCTTTCCAAGACACCAGGTACCAAACCTTCCCCCTCACCCTTTTGGAATCCAGGATCTCTTTCACCTCGTATTCACGTTCATGCTGCACCCAGATAGGAACAGGGACTTTTTTCACAGGACGAGTAGAGGGTTTTAGCAGTGACACATGGAACACAGGATGTATTCTGAAATGGGCAGGCAATCGCAGTTTGACTGAGACAGGGTTGACTTGTTTTACCACTCTGTAGGGGCCAATGTACTTGGGGTTGAACACACTGTGTTTCTTAAACCTAATGTTTCTCGTGGACAACCACACCCAATCCCCCTGTTGGTATCCTTCCCCAGGCCTACGATGTTTGTCAGCCTGTGCTTTGTAGCCTGCCTTATCCAGATTCCTACGAGCCTCAGTAAAGGTTTTGCGCATCAACAGCAACCTGTTGCGCAATTCCTGAAGCCTGGTCACAGAGGAAGGTAGAAGAAAAGGAAGGAAACGTGGGTGGAAACCATAAGTGCAATAAAAAGGCGTGAGTTTAGTAGAGGTGTGGATCGCGTTGTTATAGGCTATCTCAGCTGTCCATAACCAATCAACCCACGCATCAGTGTTGGTGTCCACAAAACATCTCAAGTATTGTTTGAGAGTTTGGTTCAACCTCTCGGTCTGACCATCAGTTTGAGGATGGAAGCTTGTAGAGAGGGAAGTAGTGATCTGGAGTTTAGCGCACCAAGCCCTCCAAAACCCCGCAGTAAACTGAGCGCCCCTATCCGAAACGATGACTTTAGGGAGGCCATGGAGCCTAACAACATGGGTTAGTAGTATGTGTGCCAACTGGACGGAGGAAGGGGCATGTTTACATGCAACGAAATGGCCCATCTTAGTCAGATTGTCTATAACCACTATGATAGCGGTCTTCCCTTGATCCTTAGGAAGCCCTACACCAAAATCCACAGAAAATCTTTCCCACAGCAATTCAGGAGTAGGCATGGTTTGTAACAGTCCCTGTGGCAGTCTATGGCCGGTTTTCATCTGCATGCAGGTGGTACAGTCTTTTACCCAAGTGGATACGTCCAAACGTATAGATGGCCACCAAAATTGTCTCAGCATGGTTTCCAGTGTCTTTGTGGTTCCCATATGGCCTGCACACGGAAGTGCATGACACCAGGTGAATGCTTGTTTCCTTAGGGCGTTATTGGCTAGAAGCACCTGTTTGCCTCTTGTGGGAATGCCCCGATGGATGCGCCACTCCGGATGTCTCTTGAACCATTGTTTCCATTGGAAGGTTTCTATCCCTTTCTGTATCTTCCGAAGAAAGTCTTCGGTTTGGATCACTCCTAGTACTTTGCTGGGTTCAATGATGGCCCTCTCTGTAGGTATTCCGCAAGAAGCCCCCTGCTCCTGGCGCGTGAGTGTGTCCGCTTTTTTATTATCCGTTCCCGGACGAAAGGTGATAACAAAGCGGTATTCCGCGAAGAACAACATCCATCTTAGCTGCCTCGGGGTTAGGTGTCGGGCTGCTCTCATATACTGAAGATTACGGTGGTCCGTAAATACTGTGACTGGGTGCGACGCCCCCATAAGCCAATGTCTCCATTCCAGGAAGGAATCCCTAATCGCCAATAGCTCCTTTTCAGCTATGGTATAATGTTGTTCTGATGTGTTCAACTTCCGGGACATAAAAGCGATAGGATGGAGATATCCTGTGGTAGCATGACGTTGGGAAAGTACAGCCCCTAATGCGATGTCGGAGGCATCCGCTTCCACGACGAATGGCAACATAGGATTGGCATATACCAGGACAAGTGCGGTGGTGAAGGCTTCTTTTAGCTGTTCATAAGCTTCCTGTACTTCCGTTGTCCATACAAAAGGAGTGTTCTTCCTGGTTAACTGGGTGAGAGGAGCTACAAGGTTGGAGAAATGTCCTATAAACTGCCGATAGAAATTGGCAAAGCCCAACAGGCTTTGGATGTCCTTGACAGTTTTGGGGCGAGGCCAGTCCAAGATTGCTTGCACCTTCCTCTCGGCCATGACTTGACCTGTGGGGGTGAGCATCACTCCTAGGAACTCTACCGTTTGGACATGGAACTCGCACTTCGTGAGCTTGCAGAATAGATGGTGTTCTTGTAGGGCCTGCAAGATTCTCCTTACATGCGGAATATGGTCTTCTAAGGAGTCCGAGTAGATAAGAATGTCGTCTATGTATACGACTACGAAGATGTCCGGGAAGTCACGCAGCACTTCATTTAGAAAGAATTGAAAAGATGCTGGGGCATTACACAGCCCAAAGGGCATCACTAGATATTCGAACAGCCCATACCGCGTCTTGAAGACCGTCTTCCATTCATCCCCCTTTAGCATGCGGGCGAGGTGGTAGGCCCCTCTAAGGTCAAGTTTGGTGGAAATGCATGCGTGCCGCACTTGTTCCAGTAACACAGGAATTAAGGGGAGCGGGTATTGGTTCTTGATAGTAATCGTATTCAATGCCCTAAAATTGATGCAGCACCTCAATTCACCATTAGCCTTTGGGATGAAAAAGAGGGGCGATTCTGCGGGAGATCTTGACGGGCGTATGAACCCCAACTCTAGGAGCTTGTCTAAGTAGATACGTAGATGTTGGTTCTCTGGTTGGGTCAAAGCGTATATCCTTCCGCAGGGTACCACCGCTCCCCGTACTAGGTCAATGCGGCAGTCATATTCTCTATGAGGCGGAAGCACCTCTGCCTGGGTTTCGTTGAACACATTGTTAAAGCTGTGGTAGTGGGCTGGAAGTTCTACCTCCTTTTCTGCGGCCGTGGCTATGTGCAATCTCGTAGCTAACACTACCGATGGTTGTATTGTTTCCATATTACAGTTTGACTGGCAATAGCTCGACTGTAACTGCGGAGAGTGATCAGTCCAGTTGATCTCCGGTTCGTGTTTTTTCAGCCAAGGCAGTCCTAAAATAACTCCATATAGAGGGGCTTGGATGATGTTAAATGAGAGAATTTCTCGGTGGTATCCTTCATAAATCAGATTGTACTCCTGGGTATGTTGACGGATGGGACCAGATTCCAACTCATGCCCATCGACAGCAAACACCTGTTCAGGTGTTGATTTACACCGCAAACGTACCCCCAAACGTAAAGCTTCTTTATTGTCCATGAAACAGCCCGTAGCCCCTGAATCCACCATGGCTTGGAGACTCTTAGTTTCTTGGTTGATGCAGATCTCCATCGAGATGAAGAAATGATCAGGGTCCTGGAATTCTTTGGTGTCTACAGAAGGGATGATGCAAGTGCTTGAGCTGTTCCCTTCAATCATGCTCAAGCGTTGCAGTTTTCCGCCCCCTTCTCGACTACAGCCATCTGGCCGGGACGGAATCGTCCGGTTTTCGGTTTCACTGGGCATTCCTTGAGAAAATGGCCTTTTTTGCCACAGTATAAACACAGTCCCTGTTTTCTCCGGTGGTCTCTTTCGCTTAACGTGAGAGAAGCCCGAACCGTTCCTACCTCCATGGGTTCGGGTCTTCCATCCAATTTCTCTACTACATGTCCCTTATCGATAAAGGAGGGCTCGTTTCTTTTATGATCCCCTTTCCGTTCCCTGATTCGATGGTCCAGACGGAGAGCTAGGTCAATGAGGGCCGCACACGTCTGTGGCTGAGGGTCTACTTGCGCCAGGACATCTTTCATGTCTTCCGTAAGACCCTGGTAAAACATCACGGATTGTTTAGCTTCAGGCCAATCCGTTTCGGCGACCAAACTCCGGAAATGGTTCAGGTAGGTAACCAAGTCATTAGAATCTTGTCTGAGTTTTAACAGATCCTTGTCAGCAGAGAAGGTTTCGGCCCGACGATCAAAAGTCTTTTCAAAGGCAGCAAGAAAGGTATCCCAGTCAAAGAGCATGGCGTCCTCTCCCCTAACAATAGGAACCGCCCATTGCGCTGCCTCACCACCCAGATATGAAATAAGGAAGGCCACTCGGGCCTGGTTAGTGAGAAAGAGTTTGGGTTTACACATAAAGTGGAGCATGATTTGTGTCATGAATACTTGTACTTTCTTCTTATCCCCGTAAAACCGTTCTGGAGGGGCTAGAGGTACTTGGACAGGCATTTCCACAACCACTGATGCCGGGGGAGGGGGTGTGCCTGCATCAAAAGGGTTACGTTGCATCAAATCTACCCTTGTCTGCAGAACTGCGGTTTCCTGGCGGGAGGCTGCTAATTCTGTCTGTACCAATACCAAAGCTGCTAACACATCATCTAGGGTAGCCATCCTTAATATCACCACCACCGGGAGGAAATACTTTTCGTGGGCCGATAATTCTGTCAGGCTCCACCGTTCGATCCTCAGGATGGTGCAGATGTAGTTTAAGAAGCCCACCTCTAGATTGCCCCAAATGTGGCTCGTGAACCAACACAGGCTTAGAGGGAATCAAGCGAGGGGCGCGGGGAGGGAAGGGGACAGCGGGGAGGGAGATCTTGTGGGAGACAAAAGAATGAAACAAACGTAAATACCACTCCACTAAGTACAGTATATACAATTATAGTGTTACCACGATTTATTCCTTCCCCTCATCTGAAAAGCAAAATACGTTGTGCTTTAACCATAGAAGAGAGAAGAGGGCAGTATAAGGCCTCTACACACACTATGGAGGCAACACAAAAGACAAGGAACACAATGTTACCCTCAGCTAACTATACATGCATCACGCTTCAAGAATATCATAAGGGGTGTGTGCATACCATAGTAACAGTGGTGCGGAGCTTAACCTTATCACTCCGTGAGTACTGGCCCCCCTACTCTCTCCTGTAATGTATAAACAAAGAAAATGTTGAAATCTTGTATCCCAAGAACACAAAGATCAACACGAAGAAAGGAGTTCCAAAACAAGTGCCCATCCAGTTGTAATCACATAGGCACGTATTACAGTTTTCGTGTGTTGACACAGTTCGTAACCAAAATGACAACCAATAGTTATCGCCTTAGCCCAGTGTGAAAGATTTCACTGGAAAGCCTTTGAAGCAAATACCTCTTTGCTTAGTAACCTTTCAATCAGCTTCTCTGCACGGGACCGAGTTTCTGGTCTCATCCAACAGAGGAGTCTGATTCGTGAACAGAGTCCCAGACCCGGTTCAACTCTGCATGAGACCGTTGGAAATCACGGTTTCCTCCAACAGAGGAAGTGGTCTGGACTCGAAGATAGCCACAGTCACAAAACACCGCTCTCTGAATACTCAGAGCGGACAAGGAAACACCGAGTGATATCACCCGTCAGGAAGCGATCTTTTGGGTTGGTACAGATGCACCCTTACCGCCTCTCCGTGGTTCAACGATAGAGCCGCTGGCCGGAAACCGCCAGCAACACAGGTCTCCAGAGAATTATCGGCACTCTCCTCTCCGGTCGCCGCCATGATATTGCGGCCGTGGAGATGACGCCGCTCACGTGCTGCGTGCCCCGCAAGGAGCCTGGGAAATGTAGTTCTGCCTGTTCCCGTAATCCGACGGCAGACAGTGATTGCCGGTGACCGAAACATGACAGGGGTTAATGTAAATGTTAAGCAGTAGAAGGGGGCGATGGTTACTCCATGAGTTGATTTTAACTCCCAAGATCCAGTCTTCATCGATGTTTAGTGGCACAATCAGGCCTTTTTTTTTAATGTTAGATACATAAATCGACAGGTCCCCTTTTGGGTGGCCGGAGAGATAGTCTCTGACTGCTGGTTTCCGAAATTCAATGAAGCCGGTCACTGGGGTGGATTGAGTGGCCCATGTCTCTTGTAGTGCTATTGCAGTGTGCCCGAATATGAAAGAGTGTGTGTCCGAATTGGTGATTTTGTTTTGGAGGCCACTAATGTTCCATGAGCACAGAGTAAACGAGGGTGTTCGTTCCAGAGTTAAAGGTTCTGCAGATGGAAGTACTTGAGATGCCATTTGAACAGAGGCCTTACAATTTGAGAGTTGGAGATGAGGCCCCCTTGGTCAGGCCATTTTATTACAAGCCAAGGCAGCTGGAAGCCACCCTCAGTCTTGAAAGTTGTCCGAAATAGAATTTCTGTTCAGGGGAGTTGGATTCCCCTCTGTTGTGCCTAAGGCATTTTTTAGGATTGAGTAAGGCCTACTTTTAGTTCCTGATGTGGAACTTTCAACTTTTTGCTGGGAGTCCTGGTGGTTTAGTAGTAGCGATGGATAACCTGGTGGGTTGTGCGGGTAGATGTTAATGCCCCATTCCCGGAAGATAGCCCTTTGCTCGATAAATACTCGCGCCCAGGTGGGCGATTTGAATGACACCAGGGTTACCTCTGATGGTTGTGAGCCTCTTGGTGGAAGAAATTCGATAGAGTCAATGTCTTCAGTTGTAAGGGCCTCGAATCCCGGTACACCATTCGCTAGTTTTATTATATTTGACCTATTCAGGGTGTCGTGCCGGCCCTTAGAGATGTATTCCGGGGCGAGGAGTATTTTAGCAACCTCTGTGCTACTTTTTACACCCTTACTACTGGGACTTGCGCTGGTATGGGGAATTCTTTCGGTTAGACAGCCTGCGGCTGACCCAATCGAGACTGAAGAGAAGTTGATGGGCCTGTGCCTAATGTCTCAGAATTAAGAGGTAAATTTGATTTATTGATATGTTTTTTTTCCCGCATGATTAGGTCCAGAAGTTAGATTTGGCTGAGTTAGTTCGTTATTGTAAATAACTTTTACAAAGATATGCCCAGTGGTTTGGTTAGCCTGGGTGGATGAACTAGATGAGTGGGTAGGCTGAGATTGGTTTCTTGTGTCTATGCTCATTGGCTGGATAGGGTCACTAGGGTTGACCCTTAGTGGTTCTATTATTGGTTGACACTCAGTTGCTGCTGGTTTTGGAGATGTTGTAATATGGTCCTGTTTGCAGCCCAGGGTTTGTTGACTGACACTTGGGGCTGAATCGGCCCTAAGTATACTTTGACTGGTGTTTAGTGTCATGGGTGATGTCTGAGGGGTATTTTTTATTGTTTTTATTTTTAGCGTTTAAAAATAGTGAAAATATTTGGGGAGGGTCAGTTGTTGGATTTAGTCTAATTTTATTTCTCTGTTTGCGCTGACGTTTGCGCTCCCTCTTACTAATGTGAGGGGGAGGAGCAAAGGCTGTGTCTGAAGAAGAAATAGCCACAATGTCCCCGGTGGCTGTACTCACTGGCACCGTCTCCCCATTGTCGTTGGTTGAGTGCGACTCCCCGTTTGCTGGGCCGATGTTTGTGACTGATGGCATAAGCGGCACCGCTGCCGAGGAGAGGTCTTTGGAGTAACAGTGCCCATCTCGCGGGGCGTTCTCAGTTGCCAAGGGGTCTGACCCCTCACTCTGGTGTGCCTGACCTTTGGCCCATTCACAGGGTTAAATCGTTCTGGGGTCACAATCAAGGACTTTCGATTGGGCTGAAGCAAACATTCGGGTTGATTACCTCCCTTCAGTTGCTTAACCTCGCTTATGACAGTGGATAGAAAGGCCGGGAGCGAGGACAACGAATCAATAATGGGCTAGCAGCAGCAAACAGATTGCACTAGTTTAGCGGATGATTGCGCTCCTATGATTAAGTTATTTAATTTGTCTAATTTGTTGTCGATCCCTGCTGTAAACAGTGCTAAAGTGTTTAGCAGGTCGACCTGAGTGTCCAGTTTATACGAATGATAATTTAAAGTGGTGACTGTTGATTGGAAGGTTAGTAATATTTGGGGCCAAATACTCGAGTTGGAGGGGGCATCCGGATGAGACTCTATTTTTGGTGTTAGGTTAGGCGGGTTCTGAGGATCTTTAAAGAAAAATGACAGGTCCGCTAGCAGTTGGTCATTAGGGTCTGTTTTCTGGGAGAGTTTTGTAAGAGCTGTTATTTCCACTGGTATTGTGCAAAAAGGGCGTTGAGAATTTATCGGATGTATGCTTCCCTCTAATGGACTTAGGGGATGGGAAATTGGGAAACTGAATAGATCAGAATTAAATGCCGAACCCTTTTGTGCATGTATTTGTGGAAAAATTAGCTGAGAGTGGGCCACTGAAGGGCTCTCCCTAGAAACTCTGTGAGTTTGTGGTAAACAGACGAAAGGTTTCTCTGGTTGCTGAGGATGCCGTGTTTGGGTGCTTTGGTTAGGAATTAAAGACAAGGGGGATAGTTGACTGGGGCAGGCCTCTTGCTTGCAAGGTCCAGAATGTGAAGGAGACTGGATTGGAACGGGGTAAGGACTTGATTGTACATTTTGAGGGTCTCTTCCCATGCGGGACGGAGATGGTGGTTGGCTTAGGCAAGCCTCTTGATTAGAAAGATCGTTTTGAGAGCGAGGAAAACTAGCTACCAATTGAGGACTTGAAGATGGGTTTTTGAAGTCTCTCTGTGCTAGGACCTCTGAGGCGATGTTCTGCTCGACAAGCTGAGAGCCAAAGATGTAGGTGGCCATGACGGGAACAGCCTTGTTGGTTATTGATGATTGAGGCAAATGCGTGTTTGGGGCTGCGGCTCGCTCAGAGTCACAGGACTTGTTTGCCTCCAAAGAATGATGAAGGGAAGAGGACTTGACCCCCCCGGTGATTTTTAAAAGTAGTCCAAAAGAGTGAGGGCTTTTAAGCCATTCGAGGATGAGCCACATGGGGGGACCACGCTCGCATTATAGGAATATTGCCATCCGGTTTGTGGGGGGTTAGGTGTCTCCAGTGTAGCCTACAGGATTACTGAGCTCACAGGATCAGCAGAAGGACAGGAGTTTCCTTATTTTCCCTGATCTCATCCCCTTGATAGTGGATGGCTGAGTCGAAGTGCTCTGAAGAGGCTAAAGAGTAGCTTCAAGACGGGATGCTGAGCTGCTAGACTGGTGGGCTGCCGGGCTCCTGTGCGGCTATGCTGGGTTGTCTTATCTTAGGAGTGTGCTGTCGCAGACCTAGCCAACCCCGTTACATTACGTGGCGGGGAGTTGGGGTTGGAGCGTAAGCCACCCCCCGCACTCTAGATCCCTTCCCTTTTCCCCTGCCTGCGAGCACCTATCTGATGGTCTGTTGCCAACTCGCCGCAGGCCACGCAGGGTGCCTCCCCCCCCCAATGCAGTCCAACCGCCAATGGGATCGCACGGTAGGGGAAAGAGCCGTCACAGACCTGCTGCAGCAGGGCCCAGGCACCGGTGATGGGGGCAGGCAGCGGGTGGGGGGCGGGGGGAGCAGGACCAAGACCTGAGAAGACTTTCGTAAGGGAAGTCGCTGGGCGCTCACACTGCAGAGGAGGGAGGTGGAGCAGTAGGGGAGGGGGGGACAGGCGAAACCAAACAGAGACCGGGGACTGTGGCAACCGGGGGCTGTGGCGTAAGGGACCAGGCTCAAATGAGAACCGAGGCACGGATACTGGGTAGAGCGTAACGGGCAACACCTTAAGGGTACCTGCGCCTCTCCCAGAGCGAGGAAGCAGGGACCAAGCAGTGAGGGACCTGCTGGGCAATCTTTTTGCGGCAAAGTAGTGGGGGTGGGAGTTTGCCATGGGGCTCTCTAATGTACTCAGACAAGCGGACGCCACCTCCGCTCCACTCCCTCCCTGCTTAAAGGACGGGGGGGACAATTGGCCCCCGCCTTACCATCTATGCCGTATGCCGTAGATGCCTCCAGAGGCCTCACCACTCGTCCGCCTCTTCCACAACCCCAACCTCGACCTCACGCAGCCGCCCTGCAGCGCCACAGTAGCTCTTAGTGCGAACTCGAACTTGAACTTGAGCTCAAAGCCGAGCCGCGTTCCGAGCTGCCCACTGCTCACCGCTCACCGCACCGCTCTCAGCTCCGCCCCTCGACCGCCACCTCTTGTCTGCACGCGTCTGTGTCCACGTCTCGCGGCAACTCCCAAACTCCACCTCCGGCAATCAGTGTCCGCGGCCTCTCTCCTTTGGACTTCCTTGGTTGCAGACACCATTAGATTTGCACATCGCATTACCCTAAAATCCCAACTACTGCAACAGAATTAATTTGACAAGAGAAAAAACAAAACAACATTATTTTAAATAATATGTAAAAATATAAAACCAAGGGCTCTATTACGATGTTGGACGGACTTGAGTCCACCCAACACCATTTCGGTGTGGGAACCGACTGGCCATAGGTTGGTGGTTCCACACACCGTAATATGAAGCAGCCAACTCCCATTTCTCTATGAGAGCTTGTGCTGGGGGCAGTTTCCACCCCCAGCACAAGCTCCCATAGAGAAATGGTAGCTTGTGTAAAACCCTGCCACATGGTGCCTGCCACGTGGTGAAGTAATTTCCATAATCGCGCCTGGCATGACTCGCTGGTGGGGGCCGGGGGTCGTGTGGGGAGGGGGTGTGTTAATTTAATAAAATGAATTTAATTAAAAAAATACCTTCGCCTCCGGTCCCAGACTCCCGCGTCACCTCTCCTGCTCTCTCTCTGCTCACAGGCAGCAGGCAGCCTCGCTCTCCTCCCATAAGCCAATCACAACATTGCATTGGCAGCGTTGTGATTGACTAGGACGCCGTCCGTACAGGCATCTATGGAGAGGCCGTTTTCTCCATGCAGGCTGCATGCAGCCTACATGGAGAAAACAGAGAATGCTCATGACTGGTTTGGTCGGCCCTGGGGCCGACCAAACAGTCAGCACCCATTTAATTGGGCTATTATCTCACAAACAAATTAACAAATAAAAGTCTGTTTTAAAACAATATATATTCAATAACTAAAAAAAATTCAAAGTAACACATTAAAACCCATACAAATAGATAATCAATTTAAAAATACATATTTTAAAAAGCTTCCCACCCTATTCCCGTTTAAACCCAACAACCTGCCAAAATTGCCATCAAATAAAAACCACTTTAAAAATATGATTACATAAAAAAATAAAACCACACTAAAACATAATTAAACATTCTTAATATTAAAATATTAACAACTTATAAAACAAAAACGAATAAAACTCAACAAAACAATAAAACATTGATATTAAGTACTATGATATTTAAAAGATGATATTCTTACCTTCTATGTTTTGTCCCATAATATTTTTGACACAATATTTGTTTCTCACAATATTTTTCAAACTATATTATGGCAGCTTACCAAACCCTACTCTGCATGTGAAATCCCTCATAGGGCTGATTTAAATGTTTCTCTTTTTGCAGAAATATTATCTCCACACTAAAGAAAAAGCACATTTGAGGTCAGTAATTTTGTCATGTTAGTGTAGACCAGAGGTCTTCAAACTTTTTGATGTCGAGACACTCTTCTCAAAAGTTTATAGGTGTAAGAAACCCCTCTAGACGAAAAATTCTAGAACCTCTTACTCTTCATAAATAACCATAAACACCCTCAATTCGCATGGCAAATCATTTTTACGGTGGGGCAATAATGTTGAAAATAGTGTATTCGGTAAGATTTTTAGGTCTTTCACTGCCAGGTAGCTAGGTATAAAATAATAAGTAGTTTAAATGAAAAATAAATTAAAAACGTTGTTACTCAGTGGGAAATGCACAATAGTACATTATGAAATATTTATTAGTTAAAGCACTGCAGAGGTCTGTGTGTAATCAGAGAGCCACAGAATTCAGGGGGTTATTAGGATGTCCATCCGCCATCCTGTGGTAAACCGGGACCTTCCTCGATACATGCGGCGGTCCCGCATACTGAATTAGGATGTGACGCCACCCTGGCGGTTGCATTTTGGTTATTAACATTGCGGCGGGTTCTGCTCACAGCAGCACCCGCCACAAAGTGAACAAATATGTTGTGCATTTCACTGCACTACGTGGCAGGCACCACACAGTGCCTGCCAAGTAGTGCTGTGAAATGTAGGGAGTACCATGGGTACCCCCCAAGTGCACCCTCACCTCCCCCAAAACATGGGGGCCTGCAACGGGCCCCCCCTAAGTAATCCCCACGTGCCTTTCCATGACGGCATCGTCCATCATCATAATTTGGTGGACGGTGCCTGCTAGGCACAGCCACCATTTTATGGTCCCTGGACCATCTGCCAGGCAATCTGAATGATTGCTTCTAGAGGACAAGTGGTGGATGGTCTTTCCATCCGCCGCTGTCAGGAGATGATTCCCCCCGCCATACTGATTTGGCAAGGGGAACTCGCGGTTGGTGGACGGAAGGACCGCCACCACATGGGTGGTGGTGGCGGTCCTTCCACCATCCTAATCGACCCCTCCATTCGGTTGGTGTAGTGGAGAATAGTGACATATGTATTTTTAGTGCTAGAAGGTCACAGCTTGTGACAGAAAGCACTGTGAATATGTAAGTCATTATTTAAATCTTGTCTTTTAGTAATACCCATATTGCAAGCAATATATATTTTTTTTTTACCAAACTGGCCTTCAACGCCTCCTGGGGCAGTAAGCGCTATACAAATACAATTAGAAGCACACACTTCACAGTTCAATTGTTACCTCTTTGCATTACCACTCAAAAGGAATGCATTTTTGTCTTCACAAAGCTTTGAGTGATTCGATCAATTAAAACCAGTACCTGCTTCCAAGCACCCTTTATTTACATGTGCAGATTAACTTGTTGCTCACATTTGCATTTCTTTCAGGCAAGCTGGCAGTTACCGGCCTGCCCAATTTCAGTTTCACAGCACGACGCTCCTTAAATGACACTCCAGCTATCAGAATTAACCGTCCCAGGAAGGTTGTATTTTTCCAAAAAGTGGGAGAACGGCTATTTATAAATATATATAAATATGTTTGCGAGTGCTTTCGCTATGGAAACTATCTTCATTACACGAAGGGTTGTGCAATTGCACTTTACAAATATCATATTTAGCAAAATGATACCTCAATGAGAGGAAGGAATAACATATTTAAAGTTAATATAAATAAATATTCAAAATAATCTGCAAATGTATTTAAAAGGGAATATAGATATTCTAGCAACACATGTCAATACCTTTCTAGTACAAAGGTTTTATTTATACACCACAATAAAAAATCATAAAAGTAAAACCACTTCTAAATACGCAAGTCCTTTACAGTATGCAAATTTTGTGTAGTCTAGGTGACAAAAGCAGGAACAATGACAAATGGCAAAAGGTAAGGAAAGTTCATGGCTGGGTGGTTTAGGCCTGTGACTTCCACCCCATTTTCCCCTTTGAGAGAACGGCCCCCTCCAACCTTCAAGCCCAGCTCGCACCTTCCCTTGTGGACGCAGTACATTAACAGGCATGCTGGGCTCAATTAAGCTGGTACTTGCCTCCCGCAGCAAGACCCATCCTCCTTCATCAGCTGGTGAAGAGTGTGCACAATAGGTTTGCTTCTCAGAGCAGCTCCCAGTGCAAGGCTTTGTCCGGTACAACCACTGGGCGCTGATGCCATTCAATAATCCTTGCGTGACGACAATAAGGCTGGGGATTGCACGCCCCCCCCTGCCTATGACTCCACGGCCCCCCTGGGGGTCGCGCCCCAAAGATTAAAGGACTCTGGTGTAGGCCCAATATAGGGCATTGATACTTTTATTATACCTGTTTAAGTTGCTTCTAGACATATTGGGCCTGATTACGATGTCGGTCGGAGTTGCCTCCGACGGACCGTTTCGGTGGAGGAACCGCCCAAACATAGGCCGGCAGTTCTGCACGCCGAATTATGATCCGACCGCACTTAGGGGCTGATTACGACGTAGGTCGGAAACTTTTTGCCCGACTCGAAATCGAGACCAACTGACTCACGGTCGCTGATTCCGCCCTCCTGATTACGATGTGACCATCCACTGTTTGGTCAAATTCCCATTGTTTCCTATGAGTGCTTGTGTTCCGCCCAACAACACAGGCTCCTATGGGGGAATGGGGTGTGTTTATAAAACCTTGAACCCTGTTGCGGGCACCCCACGGGCCTGCCACACAGAGCAGGGTTTTACAGGGGGATCCTTTAGGTACCCCATCAGCCTCCAACCGGAGGCCGCAGGATGAAGGGGGCCCTGCCAGGGGCCCCCAAAGTCACTTTTTGACAGCATTTTTGTGTCAGAAAGGCTGACGCAGAAAATCTGCTGGAAATCTACATCGTAATCTCAGTGTTGAAAACGCTGTCCATTGGGGTGTATGATGCGGTTCTGACCGACACAAATACTCCGACAGCTTGTCGGAAATGATTCATAATGACCAAGAGGTTTAACTTCCAACTGCGAACATTGTAATCGGTCGGGCAGATTGTAAACCGATTGAGTCTGTCGGAAGGGCTCCAACAAGGTCGAGGAGATTCCGACTGTTGGAAGGAGGCTTTATGCCCATCTTCGCACTCTGCCCACAGTGCGTCGGAAACTCCCATTTCTCAATCAGAGCTTGTGCGGCAGGCAGAGACCGCCCACAGCACAAGCTCCCATTGAGAAATGGGAATTTGTGAACATCCATGCACCTTGTGGCAGGCACCTCACAGTGCCTGCCACATGGTGCAGAGATGTTCAGGGGGGCACCATAAGTCCTCCCCAATCCTGGATGTGGAGGGCCAGGGGGGAAGGGGGCCCTGCCGGGGCCCCCAATCTCACTTTCCAACAGTTTTTCCATGTCAGAAAGGCTGACATGGAAAGGCTGTCGGAAACCGACATCATAATCCAGATGGCAGAAACGCTGCCCTTAAGGGATTATGGTGAGTTTCCGACCACCCGACAGACTATATGAGCCTGTCAGAAAGGGTTGGTAAGTCCCTCTGACTGCTGCCTCCGACCGCACTCATCGTAATCCCTCGGTCGGACCACAGTGTGAGATGCGGTTTGGACAGCAACCGACAAGCCGTCGGTTGCAGCTAGCTTTCTCCTATCCTGGCTTGTGGTTCTTCTTTTCTGTTGGTGGCATCTTCCTGCATAGTCCCCCTTCCAGCAGTCAGTATAGCACCCTCCTGCTGATGCTCCCAAGCATGATGCCTGGATATATTGCAGGGCACTTGGGGTGGCAGCAAAGTCCAGATATCCCCACAGCTGGTGCTCAGGGGCATAAATGAGTCGGTCCCCTGTCGCTGAAGAGACCCATTTACACCGGGGGTCAGCTTTCAGCAAAGTCCCTAGCAGGGTACCAGGCGGCTTCTCCTTGCAGTATCCACCATTCTACTGTTGCCACTTCCCAGGGTCTTCTTCATTGAATCTCCCTTGTGCAGGGATTTATAAGAGAAGGTGGAAAGTTATAGATTCCAGGCACCACTGGACAATCCTAGGATGGCACATCCTCTCTTCTACCCTGTTGCAAACCTCCTGCACAACATTTTGGGACAATCCAATATGGGTATGTCAAGTTTTCTATGTGAAGAGCTACTTTGAGGGCCACACATCAACCCCTAGCTGACGTCACCACCAGCTACCTTCCCTCCATAACTTCAAAGTGGATCCCTTTTTGTTTTGGCTCCAAGTGGCTTCCTCCTTTGTTCAGTGGGCCTGGGCTGTGTAGAGTGACAGCTAATTACCAGATACAGATTTTCCTCTACACCCCTTCCTTCTCATGAACTGATTCAATCATTGATGATTACCCCCTTTGTGTGATGAGTCCTGTATTTCCTCTGCTGGGTGCAGAGTCATTAACTTGACCCATTAGGGGGACAAAAATGCCTAGAATCTGCTTATAAGCTAAGCCAGAGACATATGACAATTCTTGACGACCCCTAAGATGTGCACCTATGTGATTGGGACCCACGTATTCAAATTCAACATGCATGTTTCACCCCAGTTTGGCACAGTGTTAGACTGTGTAGGCTAAGTGGAGAAAAACTGAACTTTAAGTGAGGCGATATGTTATTTTCTCCTCACTACTTCCTATTTCTATGCATCATGCATTCATCCTCTTTTGATTGTTTTTGTGCAGGAAGGTGTCTTGCATAAAACCCTAATAATCCTGCCTGTATCGTCGGCATCCTTGCACCACGGTGCATAGTTGCTTGTGTTGGTAATAGAGAGCCCCAAGTGTACCAGTGCAGGTAGAGCTGAAGTGTGTCATATCTTAGTTAAGGCTGGACGGAGCTGGCGTAGGTGCACTATGCGGAGGTCCACAAAGTTGGGGACCAACTCCGTGGAAACTGCGCTCCGCCGCCCGCCTCCACCCACCCTAGGAAGAATTACATTAAATATACATTAAAGGTAAAAACACTTACCTTGACTGCGGCGTTCCTGGGCTGCTGTCTTCCTCTTCCTTGGTTTCATGATGATCTGCGCATGCTCGCACGCCTGCGCATTCCTTGTGAGAAATGCGCTGGCGCATGTGAATGCACAGATCATCGTGAAACTGTGGAAGAGGAGGACGGCAGCCCGGGGAAGCCGCAGTCAAGGTAAGTGTTTATTTTTTTAACCTTTAATGTGTATTTAATGTAATTATTCCTGGGGGGTTTGAGGAGGGAGCTGAGCAACTCTGCTCCGCTGCGGTGTGTGCCGAGTTGTGCCTACTCCGCGTTCTCCACGGAACACGGAGTAGGCACAACTCCACACACTCCACGGACGGAGAGGAGCTCTCCGCCAACGGTTAATCTTAGTAGATATGGTGTTGTTCAACTCTATCCCATTCACGCAACACAGCGCAGCAATTTTGCTGACTACCCTGCGCTGTGTCAAGTTTAGTAAATATCCCTCCCTGTTTTAGTGGTAGTTTGACACAATATTGTCATTCAGACTATCTTTTAAGTCCATTTCCTGCTGGAACTGGTGTTCTTTCAGTCAGGGGGATGACCATGTGCCCCACTGCATGCGTCCCCTGGGGCAGATGCAACAGGCATACTTTGTTTCCTCTCCGCAACACTTTTCATGCTGGGCTCACCACCATGAAAAACCATGGTGGAAAGTAAACTGGTAATATACTTGACAAGCATATTGTGGTCTCAAGACTGCCGTAACACTACCAGGGATCTCTGATCCCTGACGGTTGCGGTTGTGCCAATTGGGTGCAACCACCCAACACGTAATGGGGCGGGCGATCGATGGTGCCCGCATTGCCACCATGGATACTGTGGTTCCAAGGACCGCTGTAGTCATACTAAGGCCCTAAGACTTTGCCATTGCTTTTTTATTTCCACTAATGGTCCATTTTAGTCATCCTGTGTGTGTGTGTTGTAACTATGTATTCAGGTTACAGTAATTCAAATGTTCAATGTAAGTGTATGGGCAGAGCACCGTGTTTAGGTGATGGCATTTTTTTTTTTATTTTCCTTTCGTGACATATGTTTACAAATAAAATGTCCAACGTACCAGTTTACTGATTACAGATATATTGGTTTTGACAATGCTTGTTTCTATTGTTACCCTTCTCAGATTTCATTTGTGCTCTCTAGCAGTCAGAGGGAGAGAGCCTAGCTCGGATATGTGTTTTTGCACCTGTCACCACCCAGAGTATATTTAGGGTTGGTGACAGCCTGCCTTACTTCTCTGAGTAGGTTAGAAGTAGCACAAACAGTGGCTGGCCCAGCACTGAATGGGACCTTCTTCCATCCCAAGACCAGATACTGTATTTGGAGCATTCACAATGAGTGCGGGTTAGGCAGGTGCTTCTCTGTGGATACAGGTAAATGTCCCTTGTGTTCATGTTTGTGGAGGCATGTGTGTGTGTGAGTGTGTGCTTGTCTGTTTATGTGTGTTTGTGTATACACGTTTTGCAGCTGTGTTTCTGTATGTTTGTGTGAGTATGTGTACTCTAAGAGCAAGTATCCATGTTCATCTGCCTGTTCATCTTGGTGTGTAAGTTTGTGTATGTTTTTCTGTGTATTCTCTGTCAGTGAATACGTGTCCCTCTTTGCTGGTGTTCCTCTGTGCGTAAGTCTGTGCATGCGTACTTATCGACTTCTGTTTGTTTGTTCCTGTATGTGTGTGTGGCTTTGGTTCTGTTGTCTAGGTTTTTCTCCAATCTTTGTAGTGACATGAGCAACCTAGCAATATAAAAGCTAAGACTGCACACATTCTCCATTAACAAGGACACCTGGTATTTGGTTGGCATTGGACAGCAGATCTTCCAGTCCTCCTTGCCTCTCTTGGAAACTTAGATGAGAAGCCAAGGTCTGGCTCAAAGGAGGTGGTGTGAAGCTTGAGCCTTGATACATTACAAGACAGTTATGACAGTTACAATAAAATAGAATCTTCAGCCATAGTTTTTGAGTAAACGAACATGTCTTTAATAATGCCTCACAATATATATATAAATAGGTGGAAAGGAACAGTAGTAACCAGAAAAGAAAAGGAAAATCACACAAACAAACTGGGCACTGAAATAACACAATGAAATATAGTTGCAGCACTAAGAACTCAATCAACAGACAAAATGATCCCAAACCAAAGCACAGCATAGAACACACCACAAAATCGACTATAACCCTAAATAAATGATTCATCATGTATGATAGGATAACAAGATTTTAACACAGTGAAATCCAGTATCTCAGTACTTACAGTGAAGAGGTATGAGACAGGACAATCTGCTCAACTCTGTAGTATAGGTTTGGCCAGTACCATGAAATATGTATATTTCCTGACCTGGGAGTCCGAACAACTTAGAATCATGGCTCCCTGTCTAGCCCCTTCGGTGTGCATGACGACTTCCGGCCGTCATGCGTCACGGTGCGCTTGTGTGGAGGACAGCCAGGGGCCGTCCGAATCCCGGCTACTATGTATATGTTATGTTATGTTATATATGTGCGCAGCGCCAGAGGGGTTAAGGTAAAGGATTTTTCAGCAGGTACAAGGGCACCCACTATGACCTTGCAGGACCTCTGCGACCTTGCTGGATCTGGTTAACATAAAGTACATCTGAGTGCTGTACCTCTAATGCTGCACCTCTACAGTGCAGGGAAAGGTTGGGGGACCCACATGTGTGGCCCAGTCATGCTTGTACAACACCTAGGTACCTTAGGCTGATGAAGAGCCTGTGTTCACACCGTTCCAGCTGGAGGCTAGTAGGTGCAGAGAAAGACAACTGAAAGTCCCATGGAGGTGAAATAAAAGCAACAGGTAAGGACAGGCACATGGAGGCAATGCACTGGCTCTGCAGTGTCAATATTAAGCTCACATGTACTTGAAGATAGACGTTTTTTGGGCAGTTCACTTCCAATTTCCTGTGAGGAGGAGAGGAATTCTAGGTTCTCTGGGGCATATTTACAAGAACTGATGCATCTGCATCGATTCGCCAGATTTCTTGTGCCTGCCTCAAATGCCCTAATGACGCCATGGATGAACTTTATGTGCAATACAGTGCTCCGTGGAACAAGGATACACAGATGCGTCAGAAATTGTAATACATCTTTTAGTGCTGAAGTGATGCATTGCAGTGGTTGGTTGTAAGACTGTCCCATGTTAAAAGCTCTGCATCAATCCTTACGGCTATTTTGAAAAGGCGTGACTCAATCAAGTCGTAGAGTGACGCAGTGAAAGGTTGTAAATTTCACTGCTTCAGTTCTACATGGCTTTTAACGTGGAAACACCTACCCTGCATACATTATACCTGGTGCAAATATAATGTGACGCAGGCCTCTACAACTGACGTATTGGGCCCACTGCGTCAGTTTCTAAATATGTTGCAGTGTGGAGCACTGATTGCACCACTGCTTCGTCAAAGCAAATTATGCTGCGATGACTCTAGCCCCACAGCGTCTACCCCTCTGGATTTCTTGGTCTTACTGGAGGTTTTCAACAAGGCAAGGGAACCAACAGAACTTTTCCACATTCCAGCCAAATCTTGAGGAAACTGGCAACACAGAGCTCCACGTCCCAGGAGTCCGTGCATGAAAAGGGTGATGAAGAGGCAACCGAGGGGACCCTAGCAGGGCCCCTTCCACTTCTGGGCCTGGGGATGCATGCAGGGAGGCACATGCTGTGCCTCCCTGGAATTACACCCCTGTTCCTGCATGGTATAGCATGCATGACGTGGTGCATGCCACACCATTCAAAAACATGCTGCAGGCGCTGTCACAGTGGTGGTCTGTTGTTAAGGCTCTCCTACGAGCCTTAAACAGCCAATGCCGTGGGACTGCTGCAGCACTGCTCGCCCACCATGGATCGAAGGCATAATTCAGTGGGAGGGCCCACCACAGGTTTGGAAATACTCCAGCGGTCACAGCAGTAGCAGGCCCACAGGAGTACCGCCAAACTCATAATCAGGCCCTTAATGTAAACAGGAAGACAAATAGAGATCAGCTACTGCACCCCAAAAACTCTAATATGCCACCAGCATGGACCTTGGCAAAAGAGTAGAGGTACTTCCCTTAACACTATGACAACATAGGAGGATGTTATTAATATTATTATTACTTTTAGTAGTAGTAGTAGTAGTAGTAGTAGTAGTGGTAGTAGTAGTGAGAATAAGTCC
The DNA here is from genome assembly GCF_964261635.1 of Lissotriton helveticus. NCBI lineage: Eukaryota > Metazoa > Chordata > Amphibia > Caudata > Salamandridae > Lissotriton > Lissotriton helveticus. The sequence goes on from NC_136065.1 coordinate 135,890,103, forward strand.
TTGTGCTTATGTTTTTACAAAGTAAGCACTAAAAGTTGGGCACTAATAGTCTTTTTGCCCCCATGCTGCTGTGCATAAACAACTGCCGATTGTTCTACTCCTATAGTTCCCATGCCTTCAGCTTGGGCTCCTTATTGCAATGCAAAAATGCAACATAAGTTTACGTGCTCAAGAGAGGGTGGCAAGGCAAACTGTGTTAATCCTCAGAGCAGAGGGCAATAACACTCCCCGGATGCAAGATTGTAAAATGGAATATTTACTAGATAATGCCAAATAATGTATAATTAGTTAATACTAAATACTCCAGATGGTCAAAATCTACAGCTGAAACCTAATGTCTGATTTCAAAATCCTACATATGGTAAGAAAAAAGCAATACAGAACATATGTTTTTTTTAACTTCAAGATGCCAGTGATTGTCACCATCGAAGGCCTGCAATGTTTTACACTGCATATGTTTAGAGTGATACATTAAAAAAGCATTGCTGTAATCTAGTTTAGACAGTTTTTTGGAGGAAAGGCTCTCATGCACAGCTACAATGTAGGGTCGGTGCCTACGCTAAGGCGGAGGAGCATCACCACACTGCTTTAAGTTGCACTGTAGCTAGCCAGGTTGTTAGGGCTGGGCGGGGCCGGGCTCCCCTGATGTCGAGGGAGGAGGAGTGCTGGCTGCACCTTCAGTGTGCCTGACGGTTTGACTGGCGTCTTGGGTTGGCCAAACCATCATGCCCACTTTGCATGTTCTCCACAGATTGTATTGTACAGCCTGGGTGGGGAACATGTACAGCCTCCCAGTTTCTCTCTGAGCGCCGAACCACTTCGCTCAGACCAATCCCAACATGTTGTGATTGATCAGGGGATTCTGGGAAGCTGCGTGCTTCCTGGTTCTTGCAGGAGTATAGGCGTAGGCTGGCGACCCACATGTAACTTTTTTTCTTACACTGGTCTCGCACTAAGTGGTGCCCACACTCACCGACTCCCTCTGACCTCTTCTCCTATGAACAACCTACATACCCAGGAATATCGGAGGAGCATGTTTTCTCATCTGTCCAGCGTCCACAGATGAGCATCGGTCCAAGGATCATGACAAATACCCCCTACATGCATCATTTACCCGCACATCATAAGGGCAACCAGTTATGTCTACTAACCTCACCAAGCCTCAGTTTTACCAGTTTAAGGAGTTTCAACCTTTCTCCCTCAACTCCTTGGTGTTCTCAGACACTCATCCTGCTTCTCTGGACTTTGCTGCGGGCTTCCCATGAACAGCTCTGAAGCAGTTTCTGGCATCTGCTCTCCCTGACGGACCACTGTCCCAGTGCTCTATCTTCAAATCCAAGTCAGCTTCCCTGAATGCACACATAGCACACATGGTGTGGAACAGAATGCCCTTCATGAGCAAGACACGTTTGCATTACAGTGGACTTGATGGGAGCAGCTGGTTAGCCATAAGGTTCCAAAGAACATGTTATCATTCATGCCTTGAGCTATGCTTTACTAATGCTCTAGATAAACCAACAAGGCACAGAATAGACTTCAAACATCACTGTCTTTACCCACTGGGAAAAAGGTGATACGCCATAAAATAAACGAAACAATATTATTGGTCAATAATATTGTGGAAATAATTTAGTGATATCAGCAATATCATTGGATGCAATATTGCGGCTAAGAACATCATTTTCATGTGTCACATATATTATTTTGATGAAAATATTGTTTACTTTAATATAGATGTAAATATTTTTTTTCTTGTGTTAGAATATATATTTTAACTTGCCTATCATATTATGATGTTTTTTAATTATGATTTTTGGTATCTTTTTATATTATTGTAAGATGTGGTCATTTATTATGTTTTGTTAGGACTGTTAGATTTCTAGGTGACTGGGTGGGGTGGGGTGTTTCTTAAACTACATGTGTTATTGGGGGAAGAAAATTATTATAGGTTAGTAATTTATTTTGGTTGATTAATTAATTCATCATATTTAATTATCACATTTTACAATTAATCAGTCAATTGATTTTCATTAGAATTTCTAATTACAATGTTTTTGCTGGCATGAGCTGGTGTATTTTAATGTTTAACTTTTATGTTGCGGGGTTTATAAGTGCATGGGTTGGAATCTGTTTCACAGTATTTATTTTATTATTATGCAAAGGGGTTAATTGAATAAATATTTAATTATATTAATTAATTTATGAATATACTCAATATTTTTTCATTTATTTTGGGAATTAGTTGGTTTATTTATAATATAATATTTAATGTTATTGAATCTTGTTCTATTTCATACATTTATGTTATTTTGGGGTTCCTGGTTTTATGGTGAAGTGGTTTTGGAATTTATTTTTAAATTATTCAAAATAAATGATTTAGTTCCAGCATAATTACTTTCTTACATGTCTTTAGTTAATATGTAAAATGTAATAATCTGTAGTAGAAAAAATTGCACAAATAAGCTTTAGATTTAACATTTCATTATTTAAATGGTGTGTAAATAATTACAAATGTATACAATTTAATTATTATATGGGCGATTTGCTGGTGATACTAATTATCATTTATTAATATTATTACTAAATGAAATAGGTTTGTTATCCTCTTACGTTTCATTGAGAATGAATATTGTTGCATCGAAGTGTACATTTACTTTTCGTACCTATATAAGTATGTGTATATATATATATATATATATATACATATATATATATATATATACATATATATATATATATATATATAAAAATAGGTTTTTTTTTACATGAAAAAAACTTATAGTTACATTTTATAGTTAGGTAGGGTAATAAGATCTTATTTTAAGTGAAAAAGAAACCTAAGAAATTCATCAAAACTAAATGATTAAAGTGAGGTTATAGTTAGGTATGGTAATAGGATTTTAGCTAGAGTTTGAAAAACCCTAATATTCACGGGAAAAAACAAAGATGGATGTGACAGTATAGTTAGGTGTTGAAATAACACAAAAACAAATGTTTAAAAACTAAAAAACGCAAACTCACCAGCTATAGTTTACTGCGATAACTATAACTTGCATCCCCACCATGTTTATGACCTTACATATTACATCACTCATGACATATTAAATGACATAATTGTTGACATCATTGATGACATCTCACATGACATCATGGATGAACTCATACAGTCAATGTCTAGTAGGGTTTCAGGACTTGAGGTAATTCAACATGCTGCACCTGTGGACAATTTTAATTTTAGGCCGTGCCCAGTGTGAGTTGGTCTTGGGGCCTGATCTCTCACTAAGCCTTGGCGGGGTTTGGCACGGGCAGCCAATATCCGCAGTGCACTTCCTTTGGACATGCATGGCTTGCGATTGACCGCAGGTCCTGGGCTAATGCCCTGTGGGCTGGGAAACCCCCACCGCACATGGCTACTGGTCAATGTGGATGAATTTGGAGTGGGAACAGTTAATCTGATCCCTCATTTGCGGTGGAGTGGAATGCGAGGAGCTGGGAAACATTGTAGATGGTCATCGATGTAGCGCGAAGAGCAGGCCTGATGTTGTGGACAGCCATTGCTCAAGTTAAAAAATCCTGTGGTCTTCACAAACAGTTGGGCTGGAGCTTCGCAATGGCATTCCCGCAAGCAATCAATGCTGTAGTGCGAAGGGTCAGGTTGATGGAACTTCGGATTGGTGGGCAGTGTGAGCAACAAGGTTTTAGTACTAAGAGGCCCCTACACAGTTGCAAACAGACCATAAACTTCAATTCTACTCCACCAAGGCCACACCAAATATCCAGGACCTGAGGGGCACCACTTTGGGGTCAGGGGCTTGATCCAGCTAGATCTGGTTTGCTGGTTCAGGTGGTTGGGAGGATGCTATGTCCCCGTCGCTCCAAACAGTAGGCCAGCAGACTTGACCTTGGAGTCATTTTGGGAATCCTGGGTTCAGGTGCATGTTCAGTCTCTCTGTCTCAGGCAGCAGGGCAGCAATACAGCAAGGCAGCAGTCCAGCAAGGCAGTAGCCCAGAAGACCAGCGGTCCAGCAGAGTGGCAGTCCTTTCAGCAGCACAGCAGTCCTTCTTCCTGGCAGAGTCCCCACAGGTCCAGAAGTATACTGAAGAGTTTGTGCCTGAGGTCCAATATTTATAACCTCACTCATTTGAAGTTGGAGAAGCTTCTAGAGGTTTCCCTTTGAAGTGCACAGGTTTCCTGCCTCCCTTGCCCTAGCTCCAGACTAACTACAGGGGGTATGCAGCCTTTTGTGGAGGAAGGACATGGACTATTTCAGTGTAAGTAGGGCTGTGCCTAGCTCTGTCCTCCCATCCTGCCAGTGATGGCCCATCCAGCACACCTAAGCCTTCTCTTGTGTGTGGCTGTCTAGGAAGAATACACAAAGCCTAACTGTCAGCTACACTCATCCATGTGGCACAGAGACAGGCTGCAGGCTCTAAATAGCTATGGCAAGAAAATGCCAACTTCCTAAAAGTAGTGCACAACAGTATACCTGGCTACTCCTTGGTTTAACTGCTTCCCAATTGAAGCAAAAGATCACTGGAATCAATCCAACTAGATCTGGGTATTTATTTAACCTTTCAACATCTCATTTTATGAATATTTTTCTTTTTTTCAGATAGTCTGGTATGAGACTTACACTTGTTCATTCAAAAAAGTGAATCTACAATACAAATACAAACAACATGTATATACATTTAACATTCCTACATGTGAAACAAAACAGTTTTCTATACACCAATCTAAATTCATGAAGAGGGCAAACCCTTGAAATTACATTCCTTTCATCATAGAAGGAGGATGCCCGACATTAGGAACATTACTGATAACAACCGGGATTAAAATGACTTTATGGTTCCCCCTGACTGTGAGTAGCCACCACATGGCTCTTCCTCAATGTAATTCCAAAATACATTTTGGAATTACATTGAGGAAGAGCCATATGGTGGCTACTCACAGTCAGGGGATTCATTCTAGTGATCTTTTTTTTCAATTGGGAAGCAGTTAAATCAAGGAGTAGCCAGGTGTACTGTTGTGCACTACTTATTTCGGCCCTACCAGGCTACGGTGAGTTTCTTTAATTTTGACTCCATCTTACATTTGTCATTAATTTGTGTTGCCTTTACACAGGCTGCTCTATTCATGAAGTGTCTCTGCCCTTTGGACTGCAATGTGTTGAACCCCCCCCCCCCTCTGTCCTTGCTTTGAAATCAATCACAGACACCAGCTGGCCTAACTGCATACAGACATGTTCTGCCATTACTAATTGACCTATAGGTGCTGTAATTAATTTACTTGTGGGTTGGAGAGAAACACGACGTAAAGGGGACGTTCTGGTTATATGATGCTTTTTTTTTTTTAATGTTCTCCTATTGGCTAATATTTTGCAGATCTTGTATGTCCATATTAGGTATTTTGCATGCTTGCAAAAGCTAGGACTGCCCCTTTCTTTTGTGCTGAGTTTGTAACCCTAAGCCTATAAAAGGCCTCTGTGTTTTATACTCTTTAGACTGCCTCATTCAGTTGCTAAAGGCTTCTGTGTGACATAGTCTCACTTAATTAAGTTTAATAAAGATGTATTTTTATATTCCAGCTTCTGTGTCAGATTCTTCTTTTGTATTAGTGAGACCCCTGAGAATGAAGATTACAGTTCTTCAACGGTTTCCTGAGCCAAACTCCACTTTTTGTTCTTTACCTTCCTAAAAGTGTAATTTCCAAAATTGTAACCTAACATCCGACTGTACCGTAAGAGAGGAGTTTTCATTACAATTCCAAAGACACCAAACATGAACTGACTATCTGTTCCCATTTGTAAGTTACAGGATGTGATATGTAATAAGGCAATTCCAATGTTATCTATGGGAGAGGTAGGCCTTCCAGTAGTGAAAGATTTTATAAGAAAATATCCAACTTTTTAAATAGACTGCACAATGCCCCGTGGCTGTCCAGGGCGTACCCTATTGGTGAATTATATGTCTTAAAGGGGAAGGTTTGGGCCCGGCAAAATGTTTATTTTGCCAGGTCAAAATACTGTTTAAAATTGCACACAGAGACACCAATCGCAGGCCTGAGACATCTTTGAATGCACTACTTATGTGACTGGAACAATCAGTGCAGCAGGCCCACTAGTAGAATTTGATTAACAGGTGCTGAGTATACAAAGTACCAGTTTACTAGGGACTTGCAAGAAAATAAAAAATGTAAATTGGGTATAAGTCAATTTTACTATGTTTTAAGGAGAGAGCACTAGCACTTTAGCACTGGTTAGCATTAACAAAAAGTATAAATTGTTATACTGTGTGTTTGACATTGTTTAGGGCCGATTATGTTGCAGTCGGAAACGGCTCCGACCAACGTTCCCACCGCATCGCAATCAACCGGTCGGATTACTTTCTGACCGACCCATTATGATGGAGTCAGTTGGAAAGGAATGCGACCGGTCATTCCGAATGGCTTACGACAGGCTCTGTAAGCCCGTCTGCCAGTCGGATTGCTTTCAGTAATCACTTAGGGTGGCTCTTTCTGCCTGAGGGATTATGATGTCGGGTGGAGACAGCCTTTCTGTGCCAGCCTTTCTGACACAGAAAGGCTGTCAAAACTCGACTTTAGGCTACACCAGGGCCCCCTTTGCTGCACAGCCTCTGGTTGGAGGCTGAGGATACACCTATGGTGCTCCCATGTTGATCCCTGCACCTTGTAGCAAGCACCTTGAGGTGCCTGCCATTGGGTGCAGGGATGAAGTGCAACCAAACAGTGTTTGGCCGCATCCTAATTAGTCTGTCAGGACCGTCTTGATTGAGATGATGTGGGGCAGAGGAAACTCCACCGACATTGTAATTAGTTTCTTTGTTGTTGATGCTATGTGGTTTTCTATATTCTTTATGTAGATATGTTTAAGTTGATGTTACAGTATTTTTTGATCAGTGTATAGAAAGTCGATAAACAGTGTTCTCTATATTTTTGCAAAAATATTTTTGTATCCAAATATTTTTGTGATAGATACCTGGCATATCTCTGGATTAGAGGGTACACTGCTCTGGAGAAGCTTGGTAGTGGTGAGATTATGCTAAGGCAGGGAGCACACCACGATGGCTCAGCTGTGTGCTTGCTTACTGCAACACATACCACACACCAGCATGCGCTATACTCTGCCGCATCATTACATTTGGAGTGGCCATCATATCAATCCCCAGTGGACCAGTTTACTGTGTACCAGCCCAGCTGCTGCTGATGGAGCACATGCTGTTTCTGCTTATTCAGCAGGCAACAACCAATTCGGCTGTTGGAGCTTGCAGTCCACAGCAAAGGGTTCTGGGGAAGATGGACAGCAGGAGGTCGGGTCTCATCTTGGGCAGTGTGCAGTAACAATGCACCTCCATTGCAGATCATGTGAAAATCTTGGAATTGGTTCTGGGGGTGGGATGGTCAAAGTACAATCAAGAGTTCATGGGATCCAAAGGTGACAGCTGATATATTTTACCTCTGCTATCATGGCGCCTACTTACTACTGGACCCAAACTAAGCACCATGTACACCCCATAGCACTTGACCACGAGACCATCGAGGCAGAGCAACCCAAGGCTTAATCACAGAAGAACCGTGGCTTAGAAACTCAAAACTCCACAAAGCACACAGTGCCACTTCTTAAATCAATATCCAGACAGTGCATTTATGTTTAAAAATGTAAAAAAATACTTTCATTCCTAAGCAACTAAACAATAAATATACAAATATAAATTAATAATATCTTTAGTATTGGTGAGCAATGGAACTATTACCAACTGGGACTACCACAACTGCTTCACAATCAAATGCAAGCACTTGGGATGGAATGGTTCCACTGCATGGATCTAATGAGCAGGTGACCCTGCCTCCTTTACTCAAAGTGAGTTCTTTAGGTTTTTTACTTTTTTCCTCAATACAAAGGATAATCACGCATGTGTGCTGGCAGCTTCCTGTATCATTGATTGTGACCCAGAATTAGGCTTTCTAGCCTAGAGGGACACACAATGTACACCCTCCTTTTAGGTGAGCATGACTACCATCAGCTCACTGGGATGCTGAGAACCGATAGTGGGGCAGCATCAAGGTTATGGTGGCGGACAGACTTTTTACCTGTAGTATGCAGGGAGAGTTGCCAACAGGCCTCCGCTGTCTTTTAAAATTGGTGTGCTGGTCCCCTGCCAAAGTGCCATCACTCCTTCATTTATGAAATGAGTGACACGTGTTTTGTCTGCTCTATTTCGGTATGTAGAGTTTGAGCATGGGATGAGACTGCTAAATGTAGCTGTGGTCCCACAGGAATCCATTTTGTTTTCCTGAATCGCAATGGTACCTAAGAGGCTATTTTAATTTGTTTGTTACAAAACCTGTGGAGATACATCTGGACATTTTATGCATCGTAAGGAGAGATTTAAACCTCTACCATGACATGATGTATGCCCCTCGTCCATGAGTTTGCAATTGTCTCCATGAACTTGGTCATACGTTTTTAGCAGATGCTTCATTTTGAGTTATTTGGTACTAAACATAAAAACTAGAAATGCCTAGTGTCAGAGTCTAAAAATGCTTAGAGTACTGTGCAAATGGAAGATAGGGAAACCAACACTCATGGAATGACACAAAGTCTTAAAATAATGTAAACAAACACTTCCCACATTAGGGGAGCACAAGGAGTGGCACCCCACAATGTTTGAACCTGATGATTTGATATTTAGGGCCGGATTACAAGTTTGGCGGTGTGGCAGCGGGCCGCTACGTCAGTGCCCAGCTGCCACACCACAAAACCGTGGTGTGACCACCCGCCATAATCTAACTGGAATACAGGTCAGGCGGTACTGTGGGGCGGTGTCTTTCTAAGGCTTATAAGAGAGCCTTAGAAAGGTATTTTGTCATGCAGGTGCTGCAGCCCATTCCTGCACGGCATGGACAGTAAATTCCATTCCATGCAGGAACTGGTGGTGCATGCATACAAGGGACAAACCATGTTCCCCCCTGCATGTATCCCTTGGCACAGAGGCAACACCACTTTTCATGGCAGGTTAACTGCTGAGGAAACTCCTAATATACTTTGCGGTGCTACAGCAGCACCACCAGCATATTGGAGCCAGTGCCCACTGCAAGACCGCTAGGGAATGGCGGTTCCCCGGCAATAGCAGCGGTTCTATGGTGGTCCAACATCCCAAATTGTAATACGGCGTTCGGACCGCCAGTGTGGCAGTTGCCACACAGCAATACAGCCAAACTCAGAGTCAGGCCCTTAGTTTTTCTGCTTACAGCACATGAAATAATGTATATCCAAGTCTTTGGTATATTTCTAATCAATGATTGATAGCAGTTGAAACAATTCTATACTAAATCTAGCATAAGGTAAAAGAAAACTTACTATAGTGTATCAATAGAAAGATTTGTGTAACACATTGTTGGACTTGGCCCATTTCCCCCCAAAATTTTTTGCCTTTCACCCCCCTATTTTAGGATGTCTCCCCCATGGTAGAAAGTTGTATAGGCCATGTGTGGTATGAGATGCCCTGTTTAATGTGAAAATGTCACACAATGGTGTGTGCACTTATTAACCCCCATTGTAGAAATGCACCTTACTGAAATGTCGCATTTAAAATGGATGCCATGGCTATGTTTTGTGCCACCTGACTGTGGTAGGTTACCGGTTTAGATGTTCGGTACCCAGCAACCCCAGCATTTGGAGGGAAAGCCTGGCACCCAGGGTGCTCTACTCTTCCCCCTGAGCCAGTTAGAACTATTCGCCTGAGAATTCTAGAATACTCTGGCACTGCCTGGAAGGTGGTGTGAGGGGCATATAAATAAGGGGGATGTGCCACCATGTGCTGATACAGAGCAGGGACAGGAACGTGATGGGACCTGCTACCAGGGGATACCGCCACTTGGGCCGGTGTGCTGGACCCTGCAACCATCTAGAACCCCTCTGCTGTCCCCAGGGCTAGTGGAAGCCCCACTTCAGGAGTTCAGGCTGCTGTGTAGGAGGAGGGCCATGCTACAGTGGAAGATGGTGAAAGCCTACCACCCTGTTTTGATGAGTCCCCACTAACTGCTGATCTGGCCCAGTAGTGCCTGCTGCTCGGTTCCCTGGCCCCTGCAGAAGTAAGGAGGGTCAACCTCGGTCCCTGAGGCCGCTGGGACCTGGCGCCACGCAAGCGCTGCGCCTAAAAGCGCACGGAAAGGAAGGAGCACCTTGGACTGGACCCCCCAGGAGGTGAGAAGCGTTATCCTGGGGCCCCTGGGGCTCGCTGCTGGGACTGTCCACCCCCTTGCTCTGTGCTGCTGGAAGCGCTGTGCCCCTTAAAGCTGTGCTCCAAGCGCTACTCTGACCAGTTATATTGATAAGGATACTGTCCCCTGTTTTAGCCTTTCCACTAGGGAACCTAGCTCATGGCTGATGCCCGGTACTAGTGTAAGTGTGTAGCTATGCCCATGGTGTTGTGTCTACTGTGATTCAGGCCTGTTGCTAATGTTGTTGATGTCATGTTTTTGCGCACAGTGTTGCTAGCCTAAGGAGTTTATGCATAATGGCCTTCCATGCCTAGTGTTTCTGTCCCTCACATTGATATTGCTGATGTTTCATGTCCTGTGATAATGCCTGGTGTTTATTTCAGCCCTGGAAACTAACTGACTTACCTTTTTATTCTTTTTCTGATTTCCCCTGTAAATAATCCCCCCTGGTAGACATTGCCCTAGCGCCAGTTGGCGCCCCACTGTGATTACTGTGTCTTACTTTTGCAGGTTGGAGACAATACATGAGTTATTCTTTTTCTCATCCAAAGGGGTGTTGTGTCTCTTTTGTGGTGTGCCGTCTGTGGGTACTGCGTGGATGCTTCACACATGTCCTCAGGAGTTTGGCCTGCCCGCTCTGCTCCATGCTACCCCCCGTAGAATTGGTAACCCCATTTCTAACAAACATACAGGTTGCAAAGCACTTTGTCCGATTTGTAGTGATCTCTAATTGACCACTCTGCTTAACCTACAGTTCCCTAATATCGCCTTCGGCTGTTATGAGTACCATCTCCATAAACACAAATAAACCTGCTTGATATGCATGGCCTTATATGACCCCTGAAATTTGTGGTCATCTTACTACTTCCAACCTATATTCCCTCCATTCACATCAAGTTTTGGAATCAGCATTGAATCAGGGACTATAGGAAACCAAGCCGTCTCCATCATCACCTTCTACGTCTCCTCTTTCCACCCACAATCTTGATTGAGCATTGGATGAGAGTCATGAGCTGCAGAGCATTCTCCCTCCAACCTTTTCTATCCTCCCACTCACTGCTCCACACCCAATCTTTGAATCAGCATTGGATCAGCGACTATGGGCAGTAGATCAGTCACCCACAGCCCCTTTCTACCCTCTCCCTGCTCCACACTCAAACTTTGAATCAACGTTGGATCAGAGACTATGGTTAGAATGTCTGTCACCCACCATCCCTTTCTACCCTATCCCGGTTCCCCACCCAATTTTTGCATCAGCATTGGATCAGAAACTATAGGCAGTAGATCAGTCACCCACCACCCCTTTCTACCCTCTCCCTGCTCTACACACAATCTTTGAATCAGTGTTGGATCGCAGACTGCTGGCCACAAAGCCTCCCCCATCCACCCCCTTCTAGTCTCTCCTGGATCCTCATTCAATGCTTGAATCAGTATTAGATTTGAGATTACAAGCAACATGGTGGATCACCGCAGGAAACTTACACCATTCTAAGACTGTATTTCCACTTATACATCTCTGGAAAGGATGTTCCACTATATCAAATCAATGTTGTGTACATTACAGAGAGAAGGACGTGGGTTAGAGAGCCCCCCCCCCACCATTCTCTCCTTCCCCCCATTCACACCCAATCTTTGACCTAACATTGGATCCGAGAGTGTAACTACCATCCTGCACTTACACTTCCAAGGATAAATTGTTTTTCCATTGTGTGTGGCCCCCGTGTACATCACAGAGGACAGGACATGGGTTCCGATGTCCTCCCTCACCTCCTCAACAGCCACTGCCCCCTCCACATTCAATGTTTGACCTAGTAGTGGGTTAGAGACTGTAACGAACAAATGTTCAACACTTCCCTGGAAAGAATGCTTCAGTGCTGTCTGCGGCCCTGTGTACATTGTAGAGAACAAGACATGGGGCGCATTCTGCTCTACATCCCTTAACAGCCGCCCACCCGCCCCCCAACATACTAACCTCTGAGCTTGCAGGGGAATCAGAGATTGTGGCTGGTATATTTTCACTTAGACGACCATGAAAATAATGCTTGAACAATGCGTGTGGCCCTCGTGTACATTGCAGAGAAGAAGGCATGGGTACCAGAGGCTCCACCCTCTCTCCCCTAACACCAAATCCCCTCAACTTTCAATGTTTGACCTAGTATGGGGTAAGAAAGTGTAACTAACATATTTTCACTCACACTTCCATAGAAAGAATGCTTCAACAATGTGTGTGGCCCCTTGTACAGTGTAGAAAACGAGGCATGGGTTCCAGAGTCTCCACCCTCTCTTCCCTAACACCACCTCCCCTCCACATCCAATGTTTGAACTAGTATTGGGAAAGAAAGTATAACTAAGATAGTTTCACTCACACTTCCATGGAAAGAATGCTTCAACAATGTGTGTGGCCTTGTGTATATTGTAGAGAATAAGACATGGGGCACGGTCTCCTCTTCATCCCTTAACACCAGCCCACCCCCCAACATCCGAATCTTTGAGCTAGTAGGCGGATCAGAAATTGTAGTTAGTATATTTTCATTCACACTTCCATGGAACGAATGGTAGAGCAATATGTGTGGCCTTGTGTACAGTGCAGAGAAGAAGGCATGGGTACCAGAGTCTCCACCCTCTCTCCCCTAACACCAACACCCCATAACTTTCAATGTTTGACCTAGTATGGGGTAAGAGAGTGTAACTAACATATTGTCACTCACACTTCTATAGAAAGAATGCTTCAACAATGTGTGTGGCCCCTGTGTACATTGCAGAGAAGAAGGCATGGGTTCCAGAATCTCCACCCTCTCTTCCTTAACACCCACTCCCCTCCACTTTCAATGTTTGACTTAGTGTAGGGTAAGAGAGTGTAACTGATATATTTTCACTCACACTTCCATGGAAAGAATGCTTGAACAATGTGTGTGGCCCTGAGTACATTGCAGAGAAGAAGACATGGGTTCCAGAGTCTCCACTCTCTCTCCGCTAACACCACCTCCCCTCAACGTTCAATTTTTGACCTAGTATTGGGTGAGAGAGTGTAACTCAAATAGTTCCACTCACACTTCTATAGAAATAGTGCTTCAACAATGTGTGTGGCCCCCTTGTACATAGCAGAGAAGATGGTATGGGTGCCAGAGACTCCACCCTCTCTTCCCTAACACCAACTAACTCCCCTCCACTTTAAATGTTTGGCCTGGTTTTGGGTGAGAGAGCATAACTAAGATAGTTCCACTCACACTTCCATGGAAAGAATGCTTCAACAATGTGTGTGGCCCTCGTGTACATTGCACAGAAGAGGCCAGGGCCTGCTTTCTCTCTTCCTCCCTCCCAGGATGCTCCGGTTGAATTTGGCCCCAGCACCGCCGCATCCCGGGGCGGCCGCAGCCCGCCATCCCGCCCGCCATTAGAGCTGTCCGTCGCTGCACCTATTAGCTTATAGGGGGTGAGTCAGCATCAATCTCCTTCAGAGACAATATGTTCTTTCAGGCACAGGCGGATTAATCAGGGCATTACGGAGCTCAAATGCTTCCTCTGCATGAAAAGTTCCGGGCAGGAGGAAGAAAAATGACTTCTGGACGCCTGACAGCACTTTGTAAGCAAGACTCGGGCCAAGATCCTGCGGAACGCCATCACAGCGCGTACTTTCGGCTCGGCCCTGTTCGACTGCAGTGACGTTAGCTGGCTGGTTGCATGCGGAGCCCAGGGAGCCTTGAAGACTGCAAGTATGGCGCTGCATTGGCCTTGGGTGAGAAAATGAGAGCTACTGATGCACACAAGTGTCCCATCATGTCCATCATATGACGACAGGTCGACAGGAAAACCACCAGAAACGCTTGGATATGCAACTTCAGTAGAAAATCAACCTCAGTCTACACCACAATGTTCTACTGACAAGGTAGCTCAGTTGGTTGGGCTCCCTCTGCAGATGGGTGTATTTAACAAATAAATCACACCTCTATATTTTGGTAGTGCCAACTGAGCCATCATGATTTAAGATGTCAATAAAATGAGTATTAGCAAACTGGAAAATAAATTAACGTCTATGCAAAGACCAAGGGAAATATTTACTGGAAGTTATCGGAGCGCAGAGCTGCGCCAAGTTTAGCAGCACCGCACTCAAGACATTATCAAAACTTAGGAATGCGGCGTATTTTACTACAATAAATCGCACCCTTGTGTTTTTCCTAGCGCTAAAATGTAGCTGCCTACTGCCAACGCAGGCACACTTGGACTATGATGCAAGGGTGCCAGCGTTTCAGGGTATGATTATTTATCTGCATTAAGGTGTCCCTACACATAAACAATCTATAATGGCCATGTGTTACTTCTCTCTGTGCTTCATTCTGCAGCACACATAGAAGTAGCAAATCCCCATTATTTAACCTCTTCGGTGCTCAGGACGGCCCCCGGCTGTCCGACGTCACAGTGGGCGTGTGCTAAGAACGGCCGGGGGCCATCCGAATTCCACTCACTTATTAATTCTCCCGCACTGCGCAGCGTCGAAGGGGTTAATGAGTGTTTATGTGCAGGAAGGGACATCTTGTTGCACATAAACAATCATAAATGGCTTTTTGCTCTTTCTATGTGTGCTGCAGAATGCAATAGCTGATATCAAACAGGGGGAAGAGGGGTGGACGATTTGTGGGGGGGGGGTCCAATGTACTCGTCCTGAACAGCAGCAACCAACAGTTTTGTACAGAGTTCCCCAGGGGAGAATCAAGAAAAAACTTTTTTTCTTTATTTCTCAGCCTCTCTTTTCTCTCACTCAAATAAAAAATGGGGGTTTAGTGCATGAGTGTAGACCCTCTTCAGAATGTAAGGATACCTCACACAGGCTCACGGCAGGACCACAACTGTTGTCCCAGCCGATGACCGTCCAGCGTCATCATTGGTATCCTGCTCCTACGGCAGGCTGGCGGTGCAATGCCCGTCGGGCAGCGAGTGAAGCTGCACTTTAGCGGAGATCTTCAATTCCGAGGCCAACGGGTGTGTGGGTGTGAGGGGCCTATATTAAAAAATAATAAAGCAGTGAGCCTGACCATTAAAACCTTCTCCACTTAGGACTCCACTGACTTTTTTTTAAGAACACCCCACTACGCTCACTATTGCACCCCTTATAGGCCCCTCACACCCACACACCCGTTGGCCTCGGAATTGAAGATCTCCGCTAAAGTGCAGCTTCACTCGCTGCCCGACGGGCATTGCACCGCCAGCCTGCCGTAGGAGCAGGATACCAATGATGACGCTGGACGGTCATCGGCTGGGACAACAGTTGTGGTCCTGCCGTGAGCCTGTGTGAGGTATCCTTACATTCTGAAGAGGGTCTACACTCATGCACTAAACCCCCATTTTTTATTTGAGTGAGAGAAAAGAGAGGCTGAGAAATAAAGAAAAAAAGTTTTTTCTTGATTCTCCCCTGGGGAACTCTGTACAAAACTGTTGGTTGCTGCAGAATGCAATACACATAGAGAAAGCAAAAAAGAGGAGACATATGCACCATTCTAATGCCTGCTCTTGAATGGTGTTAGTTGTTGGCACTGCCACAGATTTACACTCCCTTGTACATCTGGGGCAGCGTCAAAAATAAGTGGGTGTTGCGGTGGAACGCCCACAGCAATACCCACTGTATACCCTTTTTCATCAGAGGACTTTAGCGGTAAGGGTCATATTTACAAGGTGGCGTTAAGCCACGCTAAGTGGCTTAGCGCCACTTTGTAAATATGGGGAATGGTGCAACGCATCAAAAAAAGGGAAGCCTGGTGACGTTAGTAGCTTGCAAATAAGTACCCAAATTTGTAATTGTCTCCATACATTCTATGGTGAAGTGCAGCACGTAGTGCATTGCTTCAGCTTCTGGTGATTTTTGCAAAGCTTGTATCTGTCACCAGCCATCACGGGAGCCATTGCGGGACTCAGGTTCATAGACCCTCATCATCTTCAGGGTCAATCTCAACGTCTTCTTCAAAGTTGTGTTGCTCACTGCTTGTCGTTGACTTTGTTATAGTGGCCTCTCCATCTGCACCTTTCACTGCTTGTTCTTTAGTTGCCGTCCCTCCCAGGTGACCCATTGAGACAGATATTTTTTATGGGAAACAGCAATTACAACGCGGTTTGAACTGAGCATGCAATTACAACGAAAGCTTAACAATGCACGTATATTTCCAACATAGTTTTTTACCACAACCTGCCTTCACAACGCATGCCATTACCACGCAAAATGTAAGTATAAAGGTAAGTGTGATATATATGTGTGTATATACATATATACACACGTTAGGAGAAGGGCATTGTTGGGGTGGGTGGTAATTTTTAAGTTTTAGGGTTGGTATGTGTTTTTGGGTGGTAAGGGAATGTTTAGGGTAGGTGGTTTTTTTTAGAGTTTAGGGTGGGTATGGTTTTTTTTGGGTGGTAGTGGAATTTTTAGGGTTTAGGGTGGGTATGTGTTTTTGGGTGGCAAGAGAATTTTTAGGGTGGTCATGGGATTTTGGTTAGCAAGGGAATTTTTAGTGTTTAGGATGGGTATGGGTTTTTGGGTGTGAAGGTGTTTTTTAGATTTTAGGGTGGATATGGGCTTTTGGGTGACAAGGAAATTTTAAGTTTTAGGGTAGGTATGGGTTTTTGGGTGGCAAGGGAATTTTTAAGGTTTATGGCGAGCATGGATTTTTGGGTGGAAGGGAATTTTTAGGGTTTAGGGTGGGTATGGGTTTTTGGGTGGGAAGGGATAATTTAGGATTTAGGCTGGGTAGGGATTTTTGGGGGTTTAGGGTGAGTATTGTTTTTTTTGGTGGCAAACTATTCTTTAGGGTTTAGGGTGGGTATGGTTTTTTTGGTTGGAAAGGGATTTTTAGGGTGTGTATTGCTTTTTCGGGGTGGTAAGGGATTTTTAGGCTATAGGGTGGCTATGGGTTTTTGGGGGCAAAGGAATGTTTAGGGTGGGTATGGGTTTTTGGTGGCAAGGACATTTTTAGGGTTTAGGGTAGGTATGAGTTTTTGGGTGGCAAGGGAATTCCTAGGGTGGGTATAGGTTTTTGGGTGGCATTGAATTTTTAGGGTGGTCATAGGCTTTTGGTTAGCAATGGAATTTTTAGTGTTTAGGGTGGGTATGGGTTTTTGGGTGGGGAGAGATTTTTGGAGGATTGAGGGTGAGTATGGGTTTTTTGGTGGCAAAGTCATCTTTAGGGTTTAGGGTGGGTATGGTTTTTTGGGTGGAAAGAGATTTCTAGGGTGTTTATAGGTTTTTCTGGGTGGTAAGGGATTTTTAGGATATGGGGTGGGTATGGGTTTTTGGGGGCAAAGGAATGTTTAGGGTTTAGACTACGTATGGGTTTTTGGTGGCAAGGGAATAGTTAGGGTGGTCATGGGCTTTTGGTTAGCAAGGGAATTTTTAGTGTTTTGGGTGGGTATGGGGTTTTGGGTGGGAAGTGATTTTTTGGAGGATTTAGAGTGGAAATGGGATCCAGGCTTGAGGGTTGTGAAGGGCAAAAAAGATATGTGTATTTTTGTAGATGTAATACATATAAATATATGTATATATAACAAAAAGTATGTATTTCACCCACATATATATGTAAAAGTAAAAATATATACACACATAGAAACGTATACGTATAAAAATACATATATATAGTCCTGTGGGATAAGTACATACTACACAGGCTCTCATTTACCCATACACATATATCCCATTCATAAGCACGGATGTTCGTACATCCCCGAAGACCACGCTCTCACTGACAAACATGGCAGCCCTGCCTTCCTCTCCAGTTGGCAAAGGGCAAGTTTTTGTAATTTTAGTTCAGGGGAGAACCAGCTCTGTGCATCAAGACGGCGAGCCAGTTTTATTTTTTTGAGTGGAGCATGTTTATTACTGGCTGCTAATAACCAAGCTGAGATCGTTTCCTCATAACGATTAATATTGGAATCGGTGGTTGGGGCTGTGTTGGCCAGTGTATCATGGAATTCTTTTTTATCAGTAGTGTTCCATTTCCTAGCCAATACACCCTTAGTCGTGGGGGTTTTACCTGGCGTGAGGTTCATAATCATGACGTTTATTAGGTAGTGGTCCGACTATATGCATGGTAGGATCGAGAGTGCGGACACCGTCAAGTTAGTGGTCCATACTAGATCCAATATGTGCCCTTTAATGTGTGTGGCCGAAGATACCTGCTGAGCAAAATTATTTAAATTGGTAAGTAAGTCTGTTAGCTCAGCGGGGTGGGGCCCACCTCATATGTCATTAGATCAATAGTTAAAGTCTCCTACTAGCAGGATTTAGAGTGATAGTGACCAAATTGGCAACTTGTTCGCCCAAGGAATGTGGAAAGAGGGGCATATGCTGTGGGGCCTGTAGAGTAAAATGCAGATAAGTGGAGCAGAGTCAGATTCCAATTTAATTACAACATTGTCTACCGCGGGGAGACAGAGTGAAGTGTGTAAATGTGACACTTTGAAATGGGAGAAAATTAAAGTGAAGAGTTAACTTTATATTTATAAGGATTCCATTAAACTCACCATTTAAATTTTCTGTCATTTCCAAGTGCCACATTTACATACAGCAGGCAACTTGCACCCAGTGGCCTGTAGACACAGTGCCATATTTATTACAGAAAAATACTGTCATTTGTTTAAATGGGAGTAACTTAATGTGAGGACACATGCTTCATGAAATATTAAGACACCATTGGCTTAACTGGAAGTGGAGAAAAAGATTGACTTAATGTTCCATAGAAATATTTATCTTAACTTTAAATTTCTCCCGTTTAAAAAAATGACTGTATTGGTCAGTTTTATATATGGCACAGTTACTACTGCCATTGGGAGCAAGAGGCCTGCTGTTTGTGAATGGTACTCTTTTAAATGGGAGAAAATGTAAGTGAAGAGTTAACTTAATTATTAAGATAACTTTTCCTTTAAAATGTATCCCATTTCAAAGCATCCGGAAAGAATATTTTGTTCTCACACTCCAATATTGAGTTGACAAGGACTTTTATTTAAGATTTAAATACCTCAGGGCTTCATTTATTCACCTCTGTGTCCTGAGTCATAACTCTGACTCCAGCACTGCTCATTATTACACATGGCAATCTGCAGCCTGAAGATAATAATGTATAATAAACACAGACTTCCCCTAAGTTTAAAAGGAAAATGTGACCTTGTGCTTATTTATAATGAACTGTGAGCTACTCTGAAGGAGTCTGTGAGCTACTGGTAGCTCGCGATTGACTGGTTGGAGACACTTGTTCTAACCTTTGGTTTTTTAGTGAATTCCTAAGTTTAAAAAAAATTCTATTTCCTAACTATATCATCCCTGTAACTTTTGTCTTTCTTCAGTAAATTTCTATTGTTTCTTTATTACCTTACATTAATCCAACCCCGGATAGACATCCAACCCCCATAGACACCGAACGCCATGCCACACATAGCCTTCGGCCAGGCCCTGCGCCCAACCCCCCATAGGTACTCAACCCTACACTGTAGGAATCTGGATCTCTAAATAGTGTACTAAAACAAAGTACACTGTACAGA
Organism: Lissotriton helveticus; assembly: GCF_964261635.1. Lineage (NCBI taxonomy): Eukaryota > Metazoa > Chordata > Amphibia > Caudata > Salamandridae > Lissotriton > Lissotriton helveticus. The sequence continues at coordinate 135,909,862 of NC_136065.1, forward strand.
GAGTCCAGTGAATCCCCTACTGGTGAACAGAGGTTAAAGTAGATAATATGAGTGCTATATTTGTGGTAGTTTGGGCGAGCAGTTAGGCTTATCAGAGGGTAGTGCTAAGTATCTGTTGTACTCACAGAGGCCATAAATGAGACACACATTCAAGAATAAATCTGAGTCCAATTTATAAAAACAATATTGATTTTTATGTTTTTTTTAAGTCCTAGAACTTCGATCTAAAGTAATTAATTTAGGAGTTACTATTTTTGAGAGTTCAGAAAATATATCACTTTTGTGTGCAATTATGCACCATTGATATCAATGGGGATATGCAGAAAAATGCACATAAATTCAGGGAAAGCTTTCACAAAGTTTACCTTCGCATTTCAGGTCGATAGCAGGACCAGGTCCAAAGTTCCAGCAGCAGATGATTTGAATCGTCCCAGATGCAGCCGGGACCAGGGTGCTGAAGGTGACGGTAACTGGTATGAAGAAGGGGGCCACCTGGAAAGACACTGCACAGGCAGAATTAGAGGTACGTCTGGTCTGTCCCACTGGAGGGAAGAGGTCGCAAGGGTCGCAGGACCATAAAAGCATGGTTCGTTCTTTGCTATTAGGGCCAGTGGAGCCAGGTGCTGTGGAGATAGGTCAGCCGGGCGTCGTGTGTCGAGAAGCCCTCGTGGTCAGGAGCAGGAAACTTGGAGAGGAGATTTTGGGATGGCTGGGCCAATCAGGACATGGGTCTTAGGGGTCTTGACATCTCTCGATGGGTGCGTGCTTCTGGGTTAGTTGGGGTCCGGCTCCGACTCTTTACCTTGCTGTTTGCTGTAGGGGTTCGGTACCCCCGGTATTAGTATGGCGCAGCTCTGGTAGGTCCTGGTGTCTCCAATCTTGGTGGGGAGACAGAGCTGACCCCCCAGAGCTGTTGTACCTCTTTTGGCATGAGTGCCTCGTTGAACTTGTCGGGGAGCAGCAGGTCAACAAACCAGACTCAGCAAGATCGGTGCCTGCAGTGTGCAGAGGAGTGATACCTACACTCAAAGGGAGGTTCTTGATGATTTCTCAAAGTCTGGAGGAGCTCCAGGATCCCCAGAGCCATAATAGGCCCAGGAGGAGGGTCCTTGCAGCCCCCCTCCCCTGTATTACTTTTGGGCATCCCTCCTCCTCTTCGTTTAAGGTTGGCCTGGCCCCAGGGAGATGGTGATCCCTGGACCCCATAGTGGCTACGGGGAAGGGGGATGCTTGCGTCCCCTCCTTGAAATAAATAAATATATATGCCCCTAGGACCTGGCTCACCCAGGGGCTCAACTATAAAAAAGCGTAGGAGACCCCGCTTGTTGTATTTGAAAATGTTTTCCGAGATTTAGGGATCCTCCACATTTTGTGTGGGAACATTTTTAAAACAATGCATTTTTGGCTTTGGCAGTTTCCCTGTGGGACCCCGCCACCAGGCTTAGAGGGTTAGGATATTACTACCCTGCCACTTCTCTTTTTGTAACTTTTTTTTCTTCGAACTCTGCAGTGTCTGAGTTAAGCATGGGCGGAAAATCCGTTACGCTCGCGGATTTTGCGAATTTTCGGTAAATTCGCGATCCGCGAACTCCCGCGAATTTACCGCGAATTCGCAAATCCGCGAGCGGCGGATTCCGGGGGCAAAAGTTCAAGCCTTGCTGGCCTGTTGTAACTATTTTACGATGGCGCTGGCAAGCTGCCAGCGCCATCCTAAAATAGTTACTAAGTTAGCTTCAACAGGAAGCTCTAATAGATCAAATAAAGCAGGTGCTCGAGCACCTGCTTTATTTGATTTATTAGAGCTTCCTGTTGAAGCTAATTTAGTAACTATTTTAGGATGGCGCTGGCAGCTTGCCGGCGCCATCGTAAAATAGTTACAACAGGCCAGGAAGGTGTGGCGTCTTCTTGAATAAATATGAAGGGCAGGGTTCATTCTGGCACGATGGTCCTGGCACAACAATTAAACCTCAACCGGAGGCACTTACAGATATCAATTTAGCATGTGCCCTAGTTGAAGCTTAAATTCAGTGACTCATTCATCAGCCCAAAAACAATCGTGAACGTTGTCAAGGCTGGGCAGATGTGCCTTCTTCCCAAATATACCATCGAAAATCAGCTGTGATGCTGGACAGAGGCCTTTGCATCCTTGACTTTCACGAGCGCAATCCTCGTGCTGTTCCTGTGGCCAGGAGCTTCTGTATCTTCATCTGCTGCTCTGATCGGTCTCTGACCTTTTATACACACAAGAGGCATGTGCACTCGCATGGAAGCCCCGTCCGTTTGGCCCCGCCCACACACTCGTGGTGTGCACCGACTTCCCGCCATTTACCCACTATGATGGACAGCTCACTCAAGGGACCCCTGCGCCCTTCGGCGCGATTGCATAGTAACACACACCTGGTCGCTGTAGACAACTCTCTGGCACTTTAGGCAGCTGTAGTGTAGTAAAAGCACTATACATCTACCCAACGAGGTAGCACTTACTGATTATCCAGTAGAAAGTACTCCAGTTGACTAGAGGTATGGCACAAAACGGTGGCGTCTTCTTGAATAAATATGAAGGGCAGGGTTCATTCTGGCACTATGGTCCTGGCACAAAAATTAAACCTCAACCGGAGGCACTTACAGATATCAATTAAGCCTGTGCCCTAGTTGAAGCTTAAATTCAGTGACTCATTCATCAGCCCAAAAACAATCGTGAGTTTTGTCAAGGCTGGGCAGATGTGCCTTCTTCCCAAATATACCATCGAAAATCAGCTGTGACGCTGGCCAGAGGCCTTAGCATCCTTGACTTTCACGAGCGCAATCCTCGTGCTGTTCCTGTGGCCAGGAGCTTCTGTATCTTCATCTGCTGCTCTGAACGGTCTCTGACCTTTTATACACACAAGAGGCATGTGCACTCGCATGGAAGCCCCGCCCCAAATCCGCGGATCCGCAAATCCGCAAAATCCGCGGATTTTGCGGATCCACGATCCGTAAATCCGCAAATCGTGGATCCGCAAAATCCGCCCATGCTTAGTCTGAGTCCCAAAATGACTGACTGCTTAAAGTTTTGACAGCCAATCAGATCTCAGCATGAGATCTCTTGCATCCACGGAGAGTTTGCATCCCTAGATATCTATATTTATTTTTTCTTTAATAACTCCAAAACTACTGAACAGGGTTACAGCAAATTACAATAAGGGATCTTTCTGGACCAAAAGCTAGTTTTCTGCCAAATTTGGGGTAATTCCGTACAGTTGTTCAGGCTGTAGACGTGTTCAAAATCCCTATGAGATCTGACCTGGGGAGAACGCATTTTGGGACCCCCATATTTTTTACCCTCCGCTAGACAGATCAACCCAAGACTTTCAAAACTATTATGCACCTGAGTTCAGGTGCTGTCTGGAAACATTCGTGGAGCTTCGTGATTCGGCGCCAAAGGTATTGGCAAAACAAAAAACACTTTTCCTATGGAAACTAAGTCCTAACTATAACTACTGACAGGCGACCACCAGTAGGTAATAGATGTATGTATATATTCACTGAAAAACACCAAAAGTTACAGAGATGTTACAGTTAGGCTCAGATGTAACTCGTACAAAATACACAATAGACCCCTGTGGCACCCTTTGTGAGTCCTTGACAAGTGCATGTCTGCTCCTCCTCCTTATCTATTCAGCCCATCCTGCCAACACAAATTCCCCCTTTGTCTGACTGTCTGGGAGTAATACACAAAAACCAACTGCCAGCTAGACAAAGTCGTGTGACCCAGAATACAGGCTGCAGGCACCAAATGGTTGGGGGCAAAAAATGCCAACTTTCTAAAAGTGGACTTTGCAGAATTGTGACTTAAAATCCGACTTTACTATGAAAAAGGGGTTTAAATTACAATTCGTTAGACACCAAACTCGACCTCCTTAACTGCTACTAACTGAATGTTACCACTTATTAAATGTAATAAAGTACCCCAGTGTCATCCTATGGAAGAGGAAGGCCTTGCAGTAGTGAAAACCAATTTAAATATTTTTCGCTACCTGACCATGTAAAACTTAAGAATTCAGCTCCAACTTTTTAACTTTTTACACTGCACCCTGGTCTCTGGGATGTGTTTAGGGCCTAGCCTCGGGTGACCTATATGTATTAAAAACATAGGTGTAGGCCTAGCAAAAGGTTTATTTTGGCAGGTCGAGATGGCAGTTTAAAACTGCACACACATGCTGCAAGGGCAAGCCTCAGAAATGTACTAAATTACTATTTAGATGAGTTGCACATTAAGTGCTGCAAGCCCACTAGTTACATTTAATTGACAGGCCCTGGATACAAGTAGTACCACTTAACTAGGGACTTACAAGTAAATTAAATGTGTCAATGGGTGTAAGCCAGTTTTAAAGGAGAGAGCAGAAGCCCTTAAAAAACAGTCCTACTACAAGAAATTCAGGAAAACAGGAGGAGTGAGGCAAAACGTTTGAGGGAAGACCACCCAAGGATTGACAGGTTTAACAATGCAGAATTACAATCGAAACATAAACCTACACTTAGCGCTAATTTCTTGGTACAGAATGCACTCTTGCATTCAAAATGGATGAAAGGATGCATTTTCCGCTAATAAAATGGTGGTAATGCAACAGAACACAACAGAAGCAGCTGCTCGCACCCTGTCTCTGTGCTCAAATGAATCTAAATTAAGTGAGTGGGGGTAGTCATGTGATTTTTTGCAATTATCTGTTACAAGAGTAACACAAAACTACTCTGATTACTCTGACATACTTAAAAATGTTCCGAGGTCCAACCTCTATGTAGTGATGAGGGTTTCCCCAGAATACTGGGTGTGAAAACCATTATGAAATATTCAGTGTTTTAAATCAAATTTTTTTTTTGCTGGTGTGCTGACTTAGATCTGATCTGCAATCATGACATGAGTAAGCTGGAGCTCCGTATCCCACTAACATATATGGGTGGTGTATTTTCATAACTTGTGTATTTACTCAATTCTAGAAGATTGTACTCTTTTAAACCTTTCTTTGATGCTTTTGAAGACTTGTTAATAATGATGCTAATTTGTAAACCTTTGTCCTGGGTAAACTGGAATGAATAAAAATGTAATGCAAACATATTCCTGAATACCTATTCTCAAACTTTGATTTACCTTTAAAGCATTTTTACAAGGCAGTGACCCAAGCAGAGAAAGGACCTACAATATATCCCTGATAATCATTGCTTTAATGGCTTCCTGCCAGCATGATGGTCTGGGCTAGTGACCTCCCTGGAATACAGCCACCAAAGCCTGGTCATGATTTATTGAATGGGAACAGAGTGATTTAGAGATCAATATACCGCATACGCACTACTGTGACTCCTTCAATCAGCCATAAGGAAAGGCGAGCAACTACGTATCAACCTTAAATCAATATGTGACTTTATGATAGCCATCATTCTACGCAGGTCCTAGCACGTGGTGCTTCCCTCAGAGATGTGACCAACAAGAAAGAGGAGAGAATGAAGAGGCTTGTTCGTCTCCCCTGATGCTTGCTCCCCAAACAACGGGAACAAGCTCGAATTTATCTTGAACAGACTAATGGTTGTGGTTATCCAAAGTGTCTCCCTTACAGAAAATCCATTAGGTTTATAAAGGAACCCTCACCCACCAACCTAGTTGGTGGCATGCTTCATCACAGGGTATCCACCCAGGGGGCTACGTGCCTCTTGGGTGTGCTTCAAACCTGATTATAGTGGAGCGGCTTTGTTTTGATGTGAAAAAGTGAGTAACCTGAAAGTGAAAGTTTAAAACTACCTCCAGGATACCAGATTTATTTATTGTGCATTTCCTGGGGTAGGATTAAAAAGACTTATTGGACGTCAGTGAGGTGAAATGATCTTGCCTGCCCCCTAAAAGAGTGAAGGTGGTCAAGTAAAATGGTCTACATGTTTCAGAAAACCTGTTCCAATTTTATTGGCTTTCTTCAGTACCAGTGGCTCTGGGTGAATTTTGCCTAGAGCTGCTGTGATCAAGGGCCATATGTATCAACATCCTCATTTGCGATTCTCAAATAGCGATTTTTTAGAAATCTCTATTTGATAATTGCAAAAAGGGTTGTATGTAAAAATGTCGCAATTTTTTAGCGATTTCTTAATATTCCTTAATTGCGATTAGCAAATTGTGAAATCACAATTAAGGAATACTTTCCCATTCATTTCAATGGGCCAGGAGGCCCATAGGAATGAATGGGAAGTTATTCTCAATTTGTGATTCGCAATTTGAGAATCGGAAATTGAGAATAAATTCAAGTGTGCAAGGGTGTCATGAGGACACCCTGATGCACCCCTGAAATTTACATGCTTGTGCATATGGCACACATTCATGCCCTAATGGCACCTTCACAAATGGCAAAAAATGCATTTATGACAGAAATCGCAAATTACCACCAACTTGAAGTTGGTGGTAATTTGCGATTTCTTAAGGAGAAATCGCAAGACTTCAGTGGTTGCTGCATAGCATTTAAGGAATCGCACTTTGCGATTCCTTAAATGCTTATGTAAAGTTAAGGAATCGCAAATTTTGCAATTCCTTCAATTTGCATTGCGATTATCCTCATACATACCGTTTTCTGAATTTTGAGTTGCAAACGCTGTTTTTTTGCGATTCGCCGTGTTTGCGAATCAAAATTTAGTTGATACATATGCCCCTTAGGCACACAAGCTAAGGTGTGCTTAACCGTAGGGAATGCGTAACTCACAAATTTTCGCCGTCTGTTTAAAATCTATTCTACAAGGGAAAAGGAGACATATGAGGATTAAAAACATACAAGAGCTAGAGGTGGTGGTGCCAAATCTGCCATTCATGCAACTCCTTCCTCGTGCTATTAATCTACAAACTTAAGCAACTGTGAGTCTTGTGATCGCTTTGTTTGACAAGCAATATATCTTGTCTAAAATAAGGGTGCATCCTATATGAAGTAAATCAAATTCTCCCAGAGCCACTGGTCCTGAAGAAAGCCAATAAAATAGGAACAGATTGGCAGAAACATGTAGACCATTTTACTTTGAGCACCTTCACTCCAATAAGTCTTTTTAATCCTACCCCAGGAACTGCACAATAAACTAATCTGATATCCTGGAGGTAGTTTTAAACGTTCACGTTACTCACTTTTTGACATCAAAACAAACCTGCACTGCTGTAATCAGGTGTCGAAGCACACCCGTGGGGCACTCGGCCCCCTGGGTGGTAACCCTATGATGAAGCATGCCACCAACTAGGTTGGTGGTTGAAGGTTCTTTTATAAACCTAATGAGTTTTCTGTAGGGGAGACACTTTGGAAAACCAAAATCGTTAGTCTATTCAAGCTAAGTTCGAGCTCGTTCTCCCTCAGAGATATGACATCCCATTCGCGGAGAAACTGAAATTCTCTTAAATTCTCCTGGCCTTTCCAGAGAAAACCAGTCACCACTGACAAGCCAACCAATCAAGGGAAACAGAGAGGCAAGACAGGAGACCCACCATAAGTTGCTATTAGATTCACTAATTCACATTACCTGCAACATTGTCTGATTGGCTAAAAGTGGTTGGGGCTATGTTCAGGGCACAAGTCCTAAAAAAAGAAGTGGGGGGACGCTGACGTCACAACAGAAGTGACGTCACGAAAGGTGGCTTGCACTGGGTTGAAGTTTTTAGTTACCGAGCTGCCGGTAAAATAAGCGGGGGGACGCCGTCCACCCGCGTGGTACCCCGACTCGAGCCCTGGCTATGTTCTCTGATTGAATATCGGGTGCTGGAGGAGTGCTGGATACGCGATCCCAGGTACATTCAAGAATTGGCTATCAAGGTCAAAGGCAAACCGCCCACCGGGATACAACCTTTTTCCCTATTTATATTCTGATGGAGGCTATAAATGTCACATATATATTGGTGTTGGCTATGTGGCTGAGAAGTGGTGTTGGTGGAAGCTCCTGTGTTAATATTGATCAGTTTAGAGAATGTCATGGGGTTTTTATTTGGCTAGGTATGCTCTTAAAAACAATCAGTGTGTATTTCACTATGCAGGGAAAGCAAAGAAGTCGAAGGAGATGAGGGTCAGATCCCAGCTGAGGCGATCAGGACTCCAGAATTGCCTCAGCATCCAACAGATGCTTCTGACAAAAAGATTGAGAGTGCCTTAAAGAGGGTTTTTTTCATCAAAAATATTTCTCTGAGATCCTCCACTTAAGCAGACTAATCAGCAGAATAATTGGAGAAAGATTTTGATGGCTTGGCAGCTACTATTCAAAATGGCTCAGATTGTTCTGATCTTCTTTTGGCTATAAAACAGCAGGCAAAGTATGGAGCCAGCATCTTTTCAGATATCCTCAGAACAGCCTCCTTCGCTATAGGGGCTAGACGGAATCTTTGGAAACATGACTGGAGAACAGAAGGCGTCATTATTGGAAAATTCCCTTTGATGGCGGGAAACTGTTCAGTGAGAAGCTAGAGGAAACAATCACAAAGGCATTTAGAGATAGAAGGCATACCCTTCCTTATAAGAGTAAACCTTCTTTATCCACATTTTCTCACATGTCATGGGGGGTCGTTCTTCTCATTCTTTCCCCAAGAGACACTACAGATCCTATGATTGCAAAAAGAGATTTCAACCCAGGAAGCAGTACAAGAAATATTATATCATAGATCAGCCCTGAACATCTAAGAAAAAATCCCAAATATTCTGAGGTGTCAAAGGCAACAGAACCTGTTGGGGTTCAGACTCCATCTTTTTGCAGACACTTGGGATCAGGATGTCAGGGACACATGCTGATTCTATTGATACCTGTTTTACCTATGTGTGTTGTCAGGTCAAAATGTTCTTGAAAGACACTTAACAGAAGCAAAACGAAGTCACCGGCTCGTGTTATTGTTTGACTTTGGTATGGTTGTGTTTTCAAGTCAGTTAATTGAGTCATCATCATCAACAAAGCTTAATTCGATTAGTCATAGACAATCATTAAAGCACAATTAATAGAATGAAATATATAGAAACATAAGTTAAAAAAGAATAGGAACAAAATCTGTCCAATCAATAACTAAAAAAGCAATGATTTGCAAAGGCATATGGCAGACTTTAAAAAGCATCCAACAGATATACAGATTAATAGATTTAAATATCATTCTTAAAAACAAACACGCTAGTGTACATTTAAAAAGTCATATTTTTTAACAATGGGTAACAAATACCATCATGTAATTGGTTTATAAAATCTACAAAAAAGACAAAGTGCATCAGGATCTATGCTGGAAGTTCATCATGGGGCAGATACGTGCTGTTGACTTATCGATTCGCCCTAATGGGAAGTGAAGATGACTCCCAATACGCCCTAGACGAAAACTAGCTAATAACAATCTTCCAAAGGGCTTATTGGCCCACATTAGGTAGTACTACCTCCAGCGTAGATTGTATAATGGCATAGATTGTCAGAGCATCAGTTTCCTCAATTCTTACACCTCTCTAATTACAATGGTTGATAACTTGGAATGATTTTTGACCCTCAAAATTTCCACCTTAATGAGTTGATGAAGCGAGGTGTATAATTCAGGTCTACCAAGAAAGTAAGTGGCCTGCTTAATATGCCTCAGCTAGAGAATGTTATGCTCTTGATCACATATCATGCAATCCTCTGTTATTTCCCAGTGAAAGGGGCCCATTTGTTACATTAAACTGAGAGCCAAAGGAGCACTGGGGCTCACTTGATTTGATCTGCCAGATAACCAAGGCCTAAATCCTCATGAAGGTAATACTGATGGCTGCAGGGGGAAAAGACCTAACAAACACCAGCAGAATCTATTTTCTTCAATGTACATCTTTAATTTTCACAATAGTCCCAGACAGGTGACCCATAAGCCAAGACTGGCAGGCATTTGCACTTGTTTATTTCCAGTAAAGGCCCTAAAGGTGTATTTCCAACACTCTTGGTAAAACTGAATAGAACCTCTACCGACTGTTTAAACTTCAAACATCTGTTGGAAAGACAGGGGGTCCAGATGTTTAAAGATCTAGGACCAGATTTATCAAGATTTGACCATCTCAATGCAGCAAGACAACTTGTTGCCCTGCATCATCTCCAACAAAGCACCGACACCAACAAAGGCACCATTGCGCCATGGTGCAAGGGTGCTTGCATTACATCCAGAATATAAAATTACGTTTCACACCCCGTCACCTAAGCCTCATCCCATTATCCTTCTGGGGAATTTGTGGAGTGCATGGCTACCGGGAGGCTTCCAAGCGCTGACCCTAAACCAGCGGAACTTAGAACTGACCCCCCCCTGAGTGCTGACGAGTGGAGAGAGAGAGACGAGAGTCTTTCTATTCAAGATAGATGGATCAAACCCTCATCAGGAATGGGGCACAGGTAGGAGGTATATTAGTAATAAATCATTAAGATTGTAATGTCTATAACTGCTTGTCTTGGTTCCTCCAGGCTGAATAAAAATATGCATGGACCATGAAATAAATATTCCATAATAGTTCCTTGCCCCCAACAGGTGAAGTAGCAATTTGCTTGTCAATTCCACCCTAAACTTTCAACACAATTACGTAGGTCAAAGCTCAATAAATGTTTGAGGAGATTGTCCCCCCGTTATCCATTTTAGACTGATGTGGCACAATTACCCCTGGCTCATACGGAGTAGAGACAGTGGATCTAACTCCTATCTATGCATTACAATCGTTCCTTATGATTATTTTACAACTTTTTCAAAATCGAAAATGACCTACATCCAAACACCTCTGTGGCAGAGAATAAGGTGTCCATATTGCAGGTCTTTTTATGTGGGTTTACAACATTGTAGAAGTTAGTTAAAAAGAACTGTAAATGGATAGAGTGAAAAACCCAGAACATGTGGATCCCATGGTGCAGAATTGGAATGTGCACAATTTCTAGCTCTAACAAGACTGAAAAAATTACAAGCCATTCCTTTGGTCCTTCCACTGAGATGAAACTGAGATATCCCTCCCACGTGATATCCTCAGTGGCTAAAGATTCCTGACACATATTAATATCATATGCTTTACATCAGTTGGCTATTGCTCAATAGTTAACTTCAGAGTTATACTGGAAATATTCCAGGAGAGCTGAATTAGATATCTTACTTGAAACATTAACATTGGTAATGTAATGTAAATTGATACTTGTATAGCGCACTACTCACCCGCAAGGGTCTCAAGGCGCTTGTACGAATACCGCTGTGGAAGCCCTCCTGGCTTTCCCTGTGAGGTGTCCACTCCTGGGCACCCCCAAGGTGGAGGCCAGGCATCCTTAGCGTTGTGGGGGCCGTTGTGGAGATTAAGCAAGCTATTGCCCAGAGTTGCAGAGTGGGACTCCATGATTGGAATAGGCACCGAGGCGAGAATTATCAGGTCCGTGGAATTTTTTGAGCTCAAGACCCGCCGAGGCGGGGAATTGAACCCTGGTCTCGGGCTAGACATCTGCATCAGGGTCTGCCGCTCTAACCATTGAGCCACACTTCTCCACAGCCTTCTGGTAGCCTTGTACAAGATGTGCAAGTGCAAGAGGTGTGGCGCAGTGGCCAGAGTGCCTGACTCCAGACCACGGGGTTAACGGTTCGATCCCCGGTGCCGGTGGCAGGCTAGCCCAGCACCATGTGACTCTGGGCAATGGCATTGCTTAATCTTCCTGACGGCCCCAGTGCCTTGACTCCCTCGGGTAATTGTGCACTTTGCAAATACTGGATTTCATGTCATTGCATTTCCAGTGGTTGGACAGACATTCTCAACACATAGAGTACCCTGCCCTATTTGTCATTCTAAATTCCTAATCTAGACAGTGGAGCAAACGATTGTAAATTGGTAACAGGCCAAATACACATGATTAGAAATTGGTTTGGTGACCGAGATGCTGTTTTACCAGCCAACAATACAGATGTTTATTAAAAAATCAGAGGTAAAAGACTAATATGTTTCTCGTTCCTATGATCTAAGTAATTCTAAGACGATGTTTTGCTAAAACTGGATATTTACAATTAATAACTACAAACTCTCAGGTAAAGGATTTCCGGAAAGGACCTATCTCAAACACCAGTCTAATAAACAAAATATTATCATAATTAATAATGGTAAAATTGACATGTTTTGAAAGCCAATGTCACACCTTATTCTTCCACTGTATAGTAGATTCTGTTTTCCTTGGCTCCATGATTGGTACATTCCCTATAACAATGACCTAGGGACGTGCATCGGGTGGAAGATTAAATCGATGATTAGGAGGTCACTGATCATGTTTAGCGGGACCTTGAGGACCAGGAGCCTGTGTTCTCTCATTCGTGGAGCTCTATGATTATCTAGACATTCAGGCATGTCCAATGATGAAGGTAGTGTGTTCGAGCAGGCTTCCAGGGGCGGCTCCCACAAATGGGAATGTTGCGACTGGGGATCCAAAATCACTGTGGGTGATGGATGAATCGTGCTCCCAACTCCGCATTCATGCGTTTAGTTTCGCAATTTTATTTTCCAAAAAATGCAGACACTCCCCCAATGGGCAGATACAAGACTCTAAATCTTTACCAAAGAAAATATCCCAGTCAGGACCTCCACTCCCTTCCCCGGGAGCTCGCATCGACCTCAACTCGATGAGGACCAGGATGGTGGTCACCCAAAGTTTCAGGCTAAAGCACAGATCTCTTGGCCCTATTTTTCCATTGCACTACGGGTCCAAAATTGCGGGGAACGATCAAGAGCTGCCGGGTCACACTGAGATGGTATTGTTACTGTACGGACTTCCTCTGATGACTGCTTATAATCCTCTCCTGTGGAGGGAATGGGAATAGAATCACAATGATCTAATGAGACTCGCCACTCTGCGAGGGTCATTTCCCACCTTCTCCTCCACCCTCGCAAGGCAAGACAGAATTCTGGGTGATGGAGTCCTTTGGGCAGCCCAAACAGCAACAGCATATCTCCTGACTGGTTGCTTCTCCTGTGAGTATGCATGTTTTTGAATTTAGGTTATGTTCTCAGTTAAGCGTGAAGTCAATAAATGCTTTAAAAAATGAACGTTCTACAGAGAGAACCTGTGGTGTCATCATGGATAGTTGGGCTAATCTGATTGAAAGCTGAGTGTGTGTGTGCTGTTAGAACAAGGAAGGAAGAGCAGCAATGAGCTTTTCCATCAGGTTTCCTGAGAAGCCCTCTTTCATATGATGTCCAGGGAGGTTAACATGAACATACAAACCCAATCACCTGTGTAAACACTTCCAGATGCAGCAGTACAAGGCTACCTGTCACTAGAAACATTTCCAGACACTTGAGCAATACAAGCCCTATTGACCTAAGAAACAAGCAACAAGTCTCACGAGAATCTATGTAAAACTCAAGGGCAGCCATCTTGACATGCAGACTATAAAAGCTCAGTTCAAATGATCCACCAACGGTTTCCAATTTCTCAACGTCAAGCACAAGACATGAATGTCACTTTAAAATGCAGATGAAAATTGTCCGATTGACCTTGTTAACCTGAAATGGGCAAGCTTTGAGACAGAAAGTTCTAACTGCACAAAAACAATTTAGTGCCCTACTATTTTTTACATTTTGGCATTCTTGGTGTGTCTACCTTCCCACATTTACTATGTGAGCATGAGCCTAAAGACATGACTGTGTGTTCATAATTGACTTGCACAAGAGAGGCAGAAGACATAAGGGGTACCCCCAGTTCATTATATCTTGGACGAGCAACCCTGCATATCTGTCCATGCAAAGGCCACATGGATAAAAGCGGAATGAATCTAGTTTTTAGAATACAAACTGTCACCTGTACACAGGTGACATGCCTACCAGCATTTCCTTTTAAAAGAAATTGAGAAGCTCCTACATCCGGACGTTGCCTCCCAATGGGAAGCAAGTGGTGAATTATTGAATGTAATATAGGGACGGAAGGTGAGCATTAGGTGGCTTGCCTGGCGGGATTGCCACACGCTCTCTCCCCCCTGCCCCCATCCAAACACAGCTGGCAGTGGCAGTCCATGATTGACAATTGTCTCTACAACACTCCCTAAAATTCTGACAGCCCAATTGAGTTTGGACTCCCGTCACCTCCTGTAAAAACCTATTAGTAAGACACACATCAGAATGCACTCACCCACAGAGTCTTGCCAGTGCTGTGTGCCCCCAAATATACCTATGATTGTTTGCCAGCACGTGGTTCACCCTAATGCTGATGTCCCATGGATTTCTCAAGCAAAACTGAATCAACATAAAAACTTAAGCGTAAAAGCTGCTGGCATGTATAGTTTCATTCAGTCTGAGAAGCGGTCCAATGTCTGTCTAGTCCACTTAAGCTTTCTAAAAGTTTATGTTGACCCAGATGTCAGTTTTGCCTTGAGAAAGTCATAGCTAAATCAGCGAAAGGGCAAAGTACGTGCTGGGAAACAAACATATGTATATCCTGAGCAGGTGCACCCCGCAACTAGAGAAGGGGTGGCCTTAGTCACACCATGGGCTGGAGCCCTGGCTGGCACAGGAAGTGGAGCCGCCTGGTGAGAATATCAAGAGGCACAACAAAGCCTTGGGACTATTTAAGCCAGCATGCCACATAGAGCTTCCTCTTCTTCACACCTGGCGCAGTCCAGGATTAGCCGTGGCTCATCAACAACCCACCCACCCCTGAGCTGGCAGTGTCCCTGGCAGAAAATATGGGGGATACAGAAGAATTCTGATTCTGGGACTGAGTTGCCCCTTGGCGGAGTATGATTTGTGTGGGCACAAGGCAGGCGAGAGGTGGGGACTGACCTGCTGGTGGTCCCTGGACTCTCCTGCCCTACCTCGCGATGCTGGGTTTTGGAACTTTTGAGGATTACGCCTGTGTTCAGGTACCCCGGTGGGCCAATGAGCGATGCGGTGACCTGTTTTTAAGTGTTTGGTTCTTCTCTGGGGTTTAAGGAGATGGAGATGTGTTGAAGTTGTCCCAAATATTTTCCTGTAAATTCCCTTTATGAAGGGTGCGTGGATATCCTGGGTGGAACCTGGGGTGCTGCTGCAAGGTGGGGCCTGCTGGCACACTGCACATGGAGTCTCTCAGGACAGTTTGTGCTGGATGCTCCTGGAACGTGAAATATGATATTTGACTTGTGTATTTTGTAGGTAGAGGTGTGGCGTAGCGGACAGGGCAACTGACTCTGGAACCCGGGGGTTCACGGTTCGATCCCTGGTGCTGGCGGCAGAACAGCCCAGCACCATGCGACTCTTGGCAATAGCTTGCTTAATTGTCCTGACGACCCCCAGCGCCTTGACACCTTCGGTTAATTGTTCGCACTTTACAAATACTGGATATTTATTCATCTTCCATCTTCATTTGATATCTATGAAATTAATGTTTTCTTGATGCATACCTGTTGTTTGACGAACTTCTCTAACAAGCAATTTTAAATGTTGATATGAATAAAAAAGGGTGCGCCGTGGAAACCACAAACTGGTTCTAATCTCTGTTCTTGAGCATTGCAGTGAGAGAACGTAGGGCGAGGCGCAAGCATGCGCATACCATGCTGGATTAATCAATGATACATCCCTACTTGCTGAAATATGCAATGGAAAGTAACCACGAGTATCAAGAAAATAACCATAAGTATCAGGGAAGTAACCATAAGTATCAGGGAAGTAACCGTAAGTAACAAGGAAGTAGCTATACATATGAGGGAAGTAACCATCAGGGAGATATGAGAAGATAGTAATGAATGACCTATATGAATTCAAGTAACAGAGTAAGAAATAAAACAGAAAAATATTACTGTTTTCTGAAGACCTTCTTTGTAGACTGCTTTTGTTGAAGGAGATTGCCCTAACAACGCAATTGTGGAGCGTACACCATGTGCGTATTAGTGAACTTTGAGAAACACTTTTCACTGAATAAGGGTGTGGCCGAGTGGGTGTTTTTTCTCTGCAAAGGCACCCCGAGTCGGAGCCCCTGGCACGCAAATTGTCAATTTTGCCGGAGAGCTCAACAACGTAGGCCTCAGAGGCAGTTCACTCAGAAAAAGAGCACTAGCAAAGCTACTAGGTCTGGCCTTGTCAAGCATATAAGATATTAATGTATTTTTTCTGCTAAAATATGCAATATGCATTACAAGTTTAAAAGCAAAACACATGTAAAAATGCCCCTTAGAAAAATGGCATGCATGTGTTTGCCAAAAAACAAGTAAGCATGAGCCTTGGCAAAAGTAAATACAATAAAAAACGTTAAAGAAAAGCAGTAATGGCACCCACTTGATTGACCCACCAGCCTTGGTACTGAAGTGAACTACTTTTAAGGTTGATGTGCACACGTGCTGCGGCTCTTACGCCATCACTCACAGTGTTGAGAGCCCATGGCCGAAGTGGGCTGACCCACTGCCCCAGGCTGTACCTCTGATAGGCAGAAGCAAACCGTGAATTATGACAGTAAACCCGGCCAGTGAGCATGAAGAGGGCTGACCAATAGCCCATGGATTCATATATCTAGCCTAACTTTGCTATTATTTTTCAGAAAACATAAAGTTATCACTAAGTCAAGTCTAAAAAATGCAATAGAACCTATAACAAGTTTCCAGATTGAAAACACCCTCTGCTTATGATGCTAATAACTTCAGAAGCCTCAGCAACACCATATGATGTGACACCCTCCCTTGAGCTGAGTGGTACAAAAGGGGGTGGTGATGGATGGAGCATCTGAACCAATCAAACACTCACACCCAGTCAAAAGATCTGGGTTTAATCCATCACCGTTCTTTAGCCCACTCTGCCACCCCAGTTCAGACATGGCCATATGCGAATCAGTCTGACCCTGTGCCTCATGGGAACAGTCCAGCCCGAAAGAAAAGGGGGGGCCAATCGGCCCCCACGCAGGCATGGCGGGGCCCGGCCCCTCCCATATCCCGGTCCCTTTTGTTGTGGCTCGCCCCCCGCCCTCGCCCCGGAAGTAGTTGTGCATTTCCGGGGCGAGGGGGCGGGGCCGCGACGGCAAAAGGGTTAAAAGCCTGGGGAGCGCGGGAAGCGGCCTCTTTGTGCCCGCGCTCCCAGGCCCGCTCCTCGCCCCACCGTGGGGCTGTGTAATTTTTCTCAATTTTTCTTTTAGGTCTGCCTCGGGGAGTAGCAGCAAGACCGGAGCTGACGTGGGTTCGTGGTGGAGCGGTAGCTGCAAGGGACCGGAGATCGGGCGTAGCGGAGGAATCCTGTGGATCCAGCGAGGCGGCCGGGGAGAGCGCACCGCCGAGCGGCAGGTCCAGGACACCTAAAGGAACCCTTGCGTACAGAGACAAAAGGTATTTTGCGGAACGGGCGGGGCTCGGCAGCGAGTCTGAAGCACCGGCCACAACGAGCGGGGATAAGCGGCTTTGAGCGCTGCTACCCAGCTCACGATGAAATATTTAAAACGCAAAATAAGTGAGTAGTGTGCGCTATCCGTTGGGGAGGGGAAGATTGAGAGCCGTTTGTTTCCCATAATTTGCCTTCAACGAACTTGGGGCGGGCTCGGCTCCTCCTTTCTCTTTACCGGGCAAGTTTTTTGCAAAAGTTAAGCAGGGACAGCTAGGGCAGAGAGCGGATGGGAGACCAGAGAAGGTTTCCTTCGTGTAAAAATGTTTTGAGAAGCCGTGTCTTCATGTAAGGCAACTGGTGCTATGTAAAGTGCTCTGATAACTTAAAATGAGTATGTGATCAGTGGGGTGTTGCACAAACAGCGAATTTATGTCAGCAAAAATGTTAATGTTGTTTTAATTCTATAAGGGCTCTGCTTTATAAAGTAATTAATGAGGTGAACGTGCCTTCATGTAAGGCAACTGGTGCTATGTAAAGGGCTCTGATACCTTAAAATGAGTATATGAACGGTTGGGTGTTGCACAAACAGCGAATTTATGTAATCAAAATTTTTTAAGGTTGTTTTAAATTCTATAGGGGCTCTGCTTTATTGCAGGCTACCGGGTGAGCATGGGCTGTACGTCGGGAGTGTCTAAATATACATTTGAGGGTATTTTATGATTACTGACTATGGTGAAGAGCGTTATTTCCTTATGAATTTCAACAGTGTTTGGGCAGTCAAGTAAATAAGTCAATTAGAGCACTACTGGAAATTTAACGTATTTTCTATTTCAGGGGGGCAAAGTCGAGGATCTCTGTCTTGTGGATCTCAGCGCGGCGCCTTTCAACTGGGTCAGGTACGGAGCACGGTGTGCTCATAAGTGAAATTTTGCGCGGCCCTAAGGGAAGAGCATTATGTCTGCAAGACGGGGGCACGGGAATGCGAATGTGGGTTTAATGTTTCAAAAAATGATGCGCAGAATGTCTGCAATGGATAAGCGACTGGGGAAGTTTGACAAGTTGGGTAAGACCGTGGCGGAATTGGGAGCGCGGGTAGATGCTCAGGCCGGCCCATCTGGAAGACCTAGGCGGACGATAGTGCCTCCCAAACCAAGGGGCGTATTTGTGACACCACCCAAGCGGGCAAGAACTAAGAGGGTGGGGGGTCGTCCACTGAGCCCAACTCCCAATGTACCCCCAGCTGCACCTATCCCGCCACCTCAGGCCCCTTTGGGCGTCCCGGCGCCTGTACCTCAGCTGCCAGTGGCGGTGCCAGTAGTGCCGGCCATTCCAGTAGCGGCACCGGTAGCGCCAGTGGCGCCACCGCCCACCCCGGTTCCCGTGGCGGGCCCGGTACCGAGTGCGGTCCCTAATTCTCTGCCCGCGTCGGGTCCAGTGCCTACAGAACTGGCAGCCCAGATAGCAGCAGTCCTGCCCTGGTTAGGTGGGGGAGCGCTGCCGGCCAACACGAACCTCACAGCAGAACAACAAACATTGGTTACGCAGATATTGTTGGCTAGTGGTCGGGGCAGCACACCACCTGCACCAGTTTCTCCCCAAACAGGTCCAGCGAACAATGGAGGTCCAGCAAAGAACGTGGAAGCGACGTTACTCAACGGCGATGGTAGGGGAATTGCACTGCCACTGCTGGGCGAGGGCGCGATGCCCTCCAGGGGGGAATGTCTAGCGCAACATGTGTCACAAAGCGTGAAAGAGATGATTTGGGCTGACAAATACGTTAATATTTTCTCATTACTGATAGACAACAGGGAATGGGAATATGCAAAATCACAGAAGGATATGATGTTGCCTAGTGAATGGAGAACAAAATTGTACAAATTTAGGGTGGAAGAAAACATCATCAATTGGGTAAGGGCCTTTGCGCTGTACAGTGCAGTAATTGGTGAACGTTTTCCAGGAATGCAATCTGTTATGAGCTGCTATCAGAGTAGGATCACAATGTACCATGAGAACCATGTGGGGGATGTTTGGAAAGAATATGATATAGCTTTCAGAAAATCTAGGGAGCACAATAAGTCTTTGGCATGGGACAAGGTGGATTCTATTTCTTGGAATTCGCAATTTGAGAAGGGGCAGGGCGCGAGCACTAGCACTGCCTGGAGCAAATGTTATTCTCCCAGGCCACAACAGCCATTCCAGCAGCCCTTTCGAGCAGCGCAGGGTGGTGAGACAAGCCAAAAAACCAGAGGAAATGGAGGTACAAAAGGGGTATGCTGGGACTTCAACAGAAAGACATGCAACAGGGCACCGGGCACTTGTAAGTTCAGGCACGCGTGCAATCTATGCGGACACCCTTCCCACCCAGAGGCGACATGCCGGAATAAAGGGAATGGGTCTGGTAATAGGGGAAGGAGGAAACCAGAATAACAAGATCCATCCCATTATAGCACATTCACCTATTCTCTTGTCGGCGATGATCCCCTGGCTTAACAGGTACCCTAACCACACTTCTGCGAGACTGTTGCAAGAGGGTTTCACCCATGGTTTCCGAATTCCAGCTGGGGGTTATGTCGGGAAACCACAGTGCAGAAATCAGCTGTCAGTACTTTCCAATCCCACGCTGGTGGCGACCAAAATAGAAAAAGAGTTGCGTTTAGGTAGGGTAGCAGGACCTTTTCATACCATTCCTACTCAGAATTTTGTATGCTCGCCCTTGGAGGTGGTACCAAAGAAGGAGAAGGGGGAGTATAGGCTCATCCACAACCTGTCTGCACCGAAGGGCCTATCCTTGAATGATGCTATTGATGAATCAATTTGCAGCGTTAAATATGCATCTTTTGATCAGGCGGCGGACATGCTGAGGGGCTTGGGCGCGGGGGCACTGATGGCCAAATCAGATATTGAGTCAGCCTTTAGACTGCTCCCTGTTCACCCGGAAGACCAGCGCCTTTTAGGTTTCTCCTTTGAAGGGAAATACTACATGGACAAGTGTATGCCCATGGGCTGCTCCATTTCATGTGCATATTTCGAACAGTTCAGTTCTTTCCTGGAATGGGCTCTGAGGCAATGTACGGGTCACCAGTGGTTAATGCACTACCTGGACGATTTTCTTTTCCTGGGTCCGGCGGGCTCACGGGAGTGTGCATCAGCATTGCAGGAATTTTGCGTGCTCATGCGCTCTTTCGGGGTCCCTTTGGCGCAGGGAAAGACGGTGGGGCCTGTAACATGCTTAGAATTTTTAGGAATTGAACTGGATTCAGTGGAGGGATGTTTCAGACTACCAAGGGAGAAGATACAAAAATTCAAGAATACCCTAGGACTATGCATACAGGCTAAGAAAGTTACTCTACAAATGTTGCAACAGACAGTGGGTCAGTTAAACTTTACATTGCGGGTAATACCCATGGCACGCCCTTTTTCACGCTCAATTGCACAGGCCATGAGGGGTCTTCGGGAAAAACATCACCAGACACGGCTATCTGCTGAGGTTCGCCAGGATATGCGCATATGGATCGCATTCCTGGAGGACTTCAATGGCAGAGTGCTGTGGGGTGCACCCACGCTGTCCTCGGAAGATCTGGGCTTATGGACTGATGCGGCGGGCAGTGTAGGGTTTGGTGCAATCCTTGGTAAAAAATGGGTGGCACGGAAGTGGCCCGCCTGGTGGGAGGAGAGCGGGCTGACGATAAACATTGGTTTCCTCGAGCTCTTCCCAATCTGGGTGGCATTGAAAGTGTGGCCCGAGGATTTGGCCAACCGATCTGTAATCTTCTGGTCAGATAATATGACAGTGGCGGAATGTATCAACAAACAGGCTGCAAGGTGTCCATTCATACTGCGCCTGATGAAAGAGATTGTGTTGTGTTGCATGTCATTGAATATACTTTTCAGGGCGAAACATGTCCCAGGGGTGTTGAACAATGCAGCTGATGCCCTTTCTCGTTTTAAGATGCAGGTGTTCAGGGATCACTTGCCGGAGGCGGAGGCGGAGGCAGCCCCGGCCCATTTCCCGCCGAGTCTCTGGCAGATTGGTGCCCCCAACTACATGACCTCGTGGCAGCCAGCCTAGCACCCAAGACAAGGACAGCTTACGAAGGGGCGTTCAGGTCTTACTGTCACTTTCTGGGCCAGGACTGGGAGAGTGGGTGGACTAGGGAAGCTAGCTTCAATAAGTACATGAGCGCCTTACACAAAGAAGGGCGCACGGCGGCAACAGCCAGCAGGCACAAGGCGGCAATCTCCTTTTTCGCACGTGCAAAAGGGGTGAGGGATCCTACAAACAGCTTCCTAGCTCAAAAAGCGTTGAAGGGATGGCGGCGCCTGCAGGCACCTTCCACAGATTCTAGGAAACCAATAGGTTTTGAACGCTTGTCTGCAGTTCTCCTCGCTCTGCCTGACACATGTAGCTCTGCGTCCGAGGTGGGCCTCTTTAAAGCGGCATTCTCGTTAGCCTTTTATGGGGCCTTCAGGGTAAGCGAACTGGTGGCGGCCAACAAATGTGATAGGGTAGGCGGCCTCCAGCTGCATGATGTCAGCATAAGGAGTGACACAATGTGGTTTATTATCAGGAAATCAAAAACTGACCAGGAAGCTAGGGGTCAAAGCTTGGTGTTACACCGGGCACAGAGCAATCCCTGCTGTCCGGTGACACATGTGGAGGAACTGATAAGACAGCGGCCACAAGAGTGTAGGGGGCCTTTACTGATGCATAGGGATGGTACACCTTTGACCAGATTTCAGTTCCAGAGGGTGCTAGCCATGAGTATGGCCAGGGCTGGTTATAACCACAAAGAGTTTGGTACGAACTCCTTCCGGATAGGGGCAGCCACAGAAGCAACGGCCAGGGGGTTGAACACAACTAGTGTGCAAAAGATTGGGAGGTGGTCCTCTAATGCCTATAAACGGTACGTGCGGTTGCACATGTTGTGAGCGCTGTCGCCATTTGGAGTCTTTCTAACACCTGCCGTTTTTTGTCTGGTTATTTACAGTTTCTCGGGCCTGCGACGCAGGACGGAAACTAGCCATGGATCATCACATCAACTCAACAACACCACGGAAGTGCCAGGAGGACAACCAGAAGACAGTGGTAGTGTGGGTTGTGGGACATTCGTATGTCAAGCGTGCTAATCCTATTTTCCTTGCAGGATCGGGTAGACGGAGGGTGGAGAGCAGGGGGTGCACGGTCTCCTTCCATGGCAGGGGGGGGGCTTCGCCTCAGCCAGTTCAGGGAATATATGTCGGATTTATTAAGAAGACATACTGCACCTCCTTTGGCGGTGATCCTTCATCTGGGGGGGAATGATTTGACAGGTCTGGGTAGAAGGGTCCTCCTGGAAGAGATCATATCAGCAGCAGGCTGGCTGGCCAAGCGGTTACCGGGGAGCGTGATAGTATGGTCACAGCTGATACCGAGAATACAATGGAGAGGAGGGGACTCAGTCAGCGCGTTCAATAACTCGGTAAAGAGGATCAACAACAAGCTGGACAAGTTATTTAGAACTCCGGTCCTACAGACCATACCTCACGGTTGCATCTGGGGAGAGCGCTTCTACCTGCGGGACGGGGTCCATTTAACAGAGGCAGGGAATGCCCTTTTTATAAGGAATATCTTGGCATGGGTTGAGGTCTTTGCAGGGAGGTTATGACCTTTCTACAGGATGGTTCAGGGGGAGGCCAGATAGTTGGTCAACTACACTGGCCTGTGGCGGTAAGGTCATAATCGGTGAGCAGCATTTTTAAGGTCCTTAGGGGGGGCGGGCCCATTCACGAAAGGAGGGGGGTGGCCGGTAGTCCCAGACCATGAGAAAAGGGGGGGCCAATCGGCCCCCACGCAGGCATGGCGGGGCCCGTCCCCTCCCATATCCCGGTCCCTTTCGTTGTGGCTCGCCCCCCGCCCTTCCCCCCGGAAGTAGTTGTGCATTTCCGGGGCGAGGGGGCGGGGCCGCGACGGCGAAAGGGTTAAAAGCCTGGGGAGCACGGGAAGCGGCCTCTTTGTGCCCGCGCTCCCAGGCCCGCTCCTCGCCCCACCGTGGGGCTGTGTAATTTTTCCCCACCCTCCATCCCCTTGATTAGCGGAACTTGGGTACAGTCAATGGTAGGTATACTGCTAGCGATGTGCAGGGTCATAGGAATAATATGCTTGCTTCATTAGGCCTTTTTTCCCGTTTACAGGAGGAATGTACAGATGTAGATGTGTTGTGCTTTGCTGTGGTTTTTAACTGATTTTCTCCTTAGGCCTTTTTCCCCGTTACAGGAAAATGTACATATGTATATGTTTTTGTGCTTTACTGTGTGTTAACTAATTTTTTCTCCTTAGGCCTTTTTTCCCTCTTAGTATAGCAATGTCGTATTTATTATGTGGGTCTGGCGGTAAGGTCATAATCGGTGAGCAGCATTTTTAAGGTCCTTAGGGGGGGGCGGGCCCATTCACGAAAGGGGCCGCCCGTCGGGAGGGGCCATTGGTCTCTCCCAGAACTTCAGGGGCAGGATATGATATCCATTACTTAGAAGGGTGCGGGGGAGGGAGTCTACGCTTTCCTCAGGCTGGTAGCCACCCCTCACAGACACTATGACGTAATCAAGGTGCGCAAGTGTCAGGGCCCTCCTGTTATGGTTAAATGGAGTTCAGGGAGCGCACGTGGGTGAAACGTGCCCTGGGTTGCGCATGCGCATCTCGAACGTGAGAGCGTAGCTGTAAAAGGATCTGACACCGGTTAGCGACCTTGCCGTACGACTTAATTATTAGAATGCATTTTAATTTTCAGGATGTTAGATTCAGTTAGGAAACACGCTGTACTAGATATTTGTTAAGGTTAGCCCATCATACCATGTCAAAATGGATGTTAATCTAATGTTCTGAAATGTGCATTTAATAATTGTCAAAATGTTTATTTTATTAAAATTTTAATTTTGTTTTCATATTTTAATAAATACGGCCAGGGGGGGCCCTGACCCCCTGACTTCCAAAGACCCATTTGTTGAATGGTTGATTTAAGTAATGCAGTCAGTGTGTTAAGGAGGGGGGTGGCCGGTAGTCCCAGGCCATGCTGCCAAGCCATGCCTTCCCTAGACCGGAAACAAGCTTCGAGGACCGGTTTCTGGCATTTCAGCCGTCTTCAGCCCGGCATCCCTTGAGCCCCTGCTGAGAAGGCAGCCCCCCACCGTCCCCAATGCCCAGTGCCCACCCCCAACCGCCTACAATGCCTTTGGCACAGTGTTTGCACGGACTTGAGCTGGGCCTTTTCAATTTACTTCCACATCAGCCCTATGCAGCAGAATCCATCTGCACTGTTTGTATAATAGTTGTACATTACAGTGAAACATCGCATGCCTTGAAAGGCCCCGATTTCTCACCACATTACAGAGTAATAACTTTTGCAACCCTAATAACTCATGTATCTTTCCATGCACTCTGCAGGCACATGATACATAAAGCCCTACAAAGCTGCACAACAAAGAACTAATTTTAGAAATGGTGTTTATAAGCAATCATTTTGAGATGTAGCAAGCTCCCTGATTGCTTGCAAAATACTGACGTTTGCAAGAAAGCTGCTGTTTAAAGGGAAATTATTACAAGCGCTCGTTTAGAATAAATAAGAATTGGAATGGGTTTGAAGGGATGCAGAGAAACGAGCAAAGGAGGGGATGCCAAGACGCGCAGAGGCGTCAGGGGGACATTTACTGCGCAAATAGAGATGCAAGTAGCGCCATAAAGCAGCCTTTAGTGACATTAGGCGCCATACACTCCGGAAGAATGCAGTCTATCGTTTACACGTGATCTGGTGCAGAGGGGCAGGCTCACTTTTCTGCTCTCCTCATACAATTGGCCTGGTCCTTCCATCTGTAGCATTCGGCCAGGACACCTGAAATGGTACTCACATAGGACTCTCTAAGAAAACCATATCCAAGCCCCAAAGGAATCCAAGTAGAAACGGTGCAAGGGTTTTCTACAACCCAAGCAAAATGAATGTTACCTTTGGAGCGCTCCCAGTCCCTTACAATGAGACCATTTTAAGTGCCTATGTTGTGCTAGGGTGTCACAAAGTTCTGGCATTTAAAGGCAGTAGTATTACCTTGACCTCTTGAAGCTCCATCCCTGAGTCCACGATGGTCCCTGCACTTTGACCCTATCACTCCCCGCTCTGAAGTCCCTCCGCTGTCTAGATTATCCATAGATTGCAAATTAACGCTGTGCCCTATTCACAAGGCCATTCTCCAATCTGTATATTCAAAATCTTGCAGCCACGTCAGCCATCCAGACCCCTTGGGTTGGCAGCTGACTGACTGGTATTACCAGGCACAAAAGCGTGTACCGGGATCCGTAAAAATCAATGCTTTTAAATGTATGTATGTTGTGTGCGTGCTTACAATTTTGAGTGTGTTTATGTAAGAGAGTGTGTGCATTTGTGTGACTGTGTGTGCATGTGTACGGAGAGTGCGAGTATGTGTGAATGCGAGTGTATGTATAAGCATATTGTATTGTAGTGCAATTGCATTTATATAGCGCTTACTACCCCTGATTAGGCGTCAAAGCACTTTTTCACCGAGTAGCACGCTACTCCGAAACCCATAAAGGTTTAGTGTTGAATTAGTATATTGAAATATGAAAGTAATTTGAGTGGTGGATATGTTAGTCAGTTATTTGGATTCAGAAGTATAGCGGAGGGATAGAAGAGGGGAAAAGGTTTGCATTTAATAGCACGTGTTACCCCTGGTGGGGTGTTGAAGCATTTCTTGGGTGAGTCGTACACTACTCAGGAACCCATAAAGGATTAGTGGTGAATTAGTAGAGTGAAATATGAAAGTCATTTGAGTGGTGGATATTAGTCAGGTATTTGGATTGAGAAGGTTAGCGGAGGGACAGAAGAGGGAAAAAAGGTTTCCATTTATATTGTGCTTGCTACCCCTGATGCTGTTTTGAAGCGTTTGTTAGGCAAGTAGCACGCTACTCTGGAACCCATAAAGGATTAGTGGTGAGTTAGTATAGTGGAATATGAAAGTAATTTGAGTGGTGGATATTAGTCAGTTACTTGGATTGAGAAGGGTAGTGGAGGGATAGCAGAGGGAAAAGGTTTGCATTTATATAGCGCTTGCTACCCCTGATGTGGTTTTGAAGCGTTTTTTCGGCAAGTAGCACGCTACTATGGAACCTATAAAGGATTAGTATAGTGGAATATGAGTGGACATGTTAGTTTGTTATTTGGATTGAAAAGGATAGTGGAGGGATAGAAGAGGAAAGGATTTAGAATTTATTTGGGGGATGTCATAGCAGTAGGAGGAGGAATCGGATGAGTAAAAGGGATGTAGAGGGGAAGAGTCAGACGGAAGGGTTTAGAAAGGCTTGTTTTGGGGGATTGGTATAATAAAGGAGGTATGAGATGATGCAAGGAGGAGTAGAAAGGGTTATTCTGGGGATCATAGTAGTGGTATGGGGTTTGAGAAGAATGAGAGTGGAGGTAGAGGATATATTGATAGAGGTATAGAGTGAGAAATAGGGTAGTTTTTGAAAATGGCCCTTTTTGAAGTGTTATCTCCAAACGTTTTGTTTCTTCCTCCTTTGTATTCCCTGACCTGTGGTTGTTGGCTATAGAACTCTGGGCACTTTACCACTGCTGATCAGTGCTAAAGTGCTTATGCTCTCTGTGTAAATTGTTATTGTAATTGGTTATCCATGATTGGTATATTTGTTTTTCCAGTAGGTCCCTAGTAAAGTGCACTGAGTGTGCTAGGGCTGGTAATTCAAATACTACAAGTGGGCTTGCAGCACTGATTGTGACGCCCTCATGAGTAGCGCTGAAAATAAGTCTCAGGCCTGCCACCGCAGTGCCTGTGCACAGTTTGTTAACTGCCCTGTTGACCTGGCCAGTGTAACCACTTGCCAGGCCTTACCCTTCCCTTTTCTTACACATTGGACACCCCTATGTTAGGCCCACGTTACCCTCCCTCGGCAGGGTGCAGTGTATGTGAAAGGTAGGACATGTACTAGTGTGGGTAACATGTCCTGATAGTGAAATACTGCCAATTTCGTTTTTCACTATTGAAAGGCTAACTTGCCCATAGGACAGAATGGGGAATGCTGTCTGACATGTTTACCTGCATATCTTCCCATAGGAGTGAGATTGAAACTTGGGGTCTGGTATCCCTGAACTCAGAATTTAATAACACATCTTTTAGGAAGGATGTTTTTTAAATCCTGTGTTTCAAAATAGCACTTTTAGAAAGTGACTAATTTCTGTTCAACCTTTCTGTGTGCCTCTGCCTGTTTGTGGAATGAGTGTCTGGTTTGAAAATGACAGGGGCTGGGGTGGCTGCAGGGGTCTGGGTGAGTCAGCACTAGGCTGAATAGGCCGATCTGCATTCGGAGTGGTGGGAGGAGCAGCACCTGAGCCTGAATAGGGCTGTGCCTACCCTCCACAATGCTGGATCCACCTCCTGTGATGTGTCTGATGACCCTGGCCCACACTGACAAAGGAAGAAGTTGTGCACTGGCAAAGTGCACCCAGAACTGGTTTGGACTGGGTCCAAGACCCCTCACACATAGAGAACAAAGACTTTTGGGGTATAAATGTAAGAGCTGAAACCCCTGAAAGTCAGACTATTTTGGAACCAAGGAGGAACATTTGCTGAGGAGAAAAGCTGAAGAGCTGAAGGAGAAGTACTGCCCTTGCTGTGGGTCTGGGTTTGGCCTGCAGGTGCTATTTCTGCCACAGGAAGAACAAGGTACTTTGCTGTGTCCCACTGCTTGACAAGAACTTTGCTGTGTGCTGTGCCCTGAAAAGAAAGTCTCCAAGGGCCTAAGAAGAGCTGGCCTCCTGTTGTGGAAACCCAGGGATATAAACGTTTCCAAGACTACTTCGTGATCAAGCGGAATCCCTGCCAAAGAAGATCAGCTGAAGAGACTGAGGAGAAGTACTGCCCTTGCTGTGTTTCGGAGTTGGCCTGCAGTTTGCTGTTTCTACTTAGCAGAGGACCAAGGGACTTTGCTGTGAGCTGTGTCCCCTGCTAGAAGATTCTCTTTGATGTGTCCATCTGAAGAAAGGCTCCAAGGGCCTGAGAAGAGCTGGCCTCCTGTTTCTTAAGTCCCTGGCACAAAAGGACTTCATCCCAGCTTCCCTGAACTTCCTTGCTGGGAGTTCCAGTCTGCCAGGAGGGCCTGTAACTGTGTATGAGGCCTTTTTGCTGTGGGGAGCTGGAAGCACGACGCAACGAGAGAGAATTATGAAGCGTGTCGCCGCAACCGAGGGTGTCGTTGCATCACCAGAGAAGCGTTTCGCAGGGCCTGTCGCGGCTCAGAAAACCACTGCGTTCGCCGCACAGCCGTGGGGCATGCACGAATCGCCTCTACATTGTCGCATCGCAACAGAGATGCCACTTGGTCGCATTGCACCAGATCGTCGCAACACTTTGAGGTGCCATCTTTTCACATCGGAACCGGAGCGCAGGAAGAATCGGCGCATCACCTTATCTGCTCCCCTGTTTGTTTGTTTTGCGTTACGCATCCCAGGTACTTTGAGACATTCATCATCTACAAGTTTATTTTTGCAACAACCTTTTTAAAAAGACATTCTACTAAGTAACTGTATGTTGGATTGTTGTTGTTTTGGTCTTGTTTAGTTTAGATAAAGATTTTTTTTTCTAAACTTGTGTGGTGTCCATTTGTGATGTTTTCACTCTGTTACTGTGAGTGTTGGTACAAATACTTTACACGTTGCCTTTGGGATAAGCCTGTCTGCTCGTGCCAAGCTACCAAGGGGGTGAGCAGGGGTTATGTAAAGTGTGTATCCCCCTTACCATGACTAGAAGCAAGGGTCCCTATTTGGTCAAAGGTACCTACCTCTGCCAACTAGAGACCACCAGTTGTAACAGGAGTGAATTGGAAAGAGTAGTAGAAAGAGGTTTGAGGTGAGTCAGAGTTGAGGTAGAAGATATATTGAGAGGGGTGTAGGGTGAGAAATAGGGTGGTGCATTGGATATGCTGAATTAGAAGAAATGTACTAAATATATAGATCCAGAAGTACATGGAAAGTCTATAGATGCATAAAGGAAGTAAGTATATGTAGATTAAAGATATTGATAGAAGTAAAGGGTGAGAAATATGTTAGTGCATTGGAAAGAGTAGTAGAAAGAGGTTTGAGATGGGTCAGAGAGTTGAGGTAGAGGATATATTGAGAGAGGTATAGGGTGAGAAATAGGGAAGTGCATTGGATATGCTCAATTAGCAGAAAAGTAATAAATATATAGATCCAAGTACATGAAAGGTATCTAGATGCATAAAGTAAGTGCGTATATGTAGATTAAAGATGCATTAAATAAATTCTAGCTTTCAAGTGTTATTGTACTTAAAAATTAATTATATTAATTTGTTTTAAAACATAATTATTCTACACGTTTACACAAAGCAATACACATATATAGGTGCATATGTATAGTACAAATAAATGCTTATATACAGAGGGATATGCTGTATATTTCTGTATGCGTACGGTGCCTATGTGGGGAAGAGCCAATTCTTAAGTAGTTTTCTGAGGATAAGGTGGTTGTCCGTGGATCTTATGTTAGGGGGTAAAGAGTTCCATAGTTTGGCTGCTTGAACAGAGAAGGATGTGCCATCCATGTTTTTTTTGTATCTTGGGATTTTGAGGCGAGGCACCAATCTAGAGAAAAAGTTCCTCTATTGAATGTGTTTGGTGATTTTATTCCTGATGAAGAATGGTCCCATTCCATGCATCGCTTTGTGAGTGACACAAAGCAGCTTGAACATGGATCTTCTGGCAACCGGTAACCAATGCAGAGCTTTCAAAGCAGTGGAGATGTGGTCTCGCGGTTTGATTTGTAGGAGTAGTCTGGCAGCCGAGTTCTGATCGGTTGTAGTCTTTTTATGATCGTTAAAGTTGATCCGTGGTAGAGGCTATTGGCGTAATCAAGTTTGGACAGAACAAGGGAGACAGTAGCTTGGACCTTTTGTGGAAATCCGAAATGGGGGAAGATTAGTTGCAGAGTTTTTATAGTAACAAAGCTTTTTTTTTTTTCAGTTTAGTAAAGTTTTATTGAGCATAAAAGAAATGATACATCATAATATAACAACATGAGATAGAGCAAAATCAATAGGAGATACTCATGAGAGATAATTGGAAATCGAAGAGAAAAAGAAAGAAGATAAAAGAGAAGGGAAAAAGAGGAAAATAGAAAGAGAAAGGAAAGAAGGGGTGTTAAGGAGGGGGAGAAGAAAATAAGAAGTTAGAGAAAGGTAGCCAGGTAAGATCAGACTTAATTTTTAAGGTGACAGATGAAGAAGAAGCAATTGCAATTCTATGCTCATCACAAACAAAATTCCACCATGTCTGCACAGACAATTTAGAGTTATCCTTCCAGCAAGACAAGATTACTTTGAATGCAGTTGCAATAAATAGATCAAACAATTTAGCGTTATAGGAATGTAAATCCAAAACATCAGATAGAGAACCTAAAAAAATATGCAACGGTGAAAATGGTTCAGAAAAATGAAAAATACGCATGCAATATTTCCAAACTGAGGACCAAAAAGTAAGAACTGGAGGGCAATCAAATAGGAGATGTATAAGTGTGCCTGGATTAGAGGAACATGACCAACAAAGGGGTGAGGAGGAAGGGGAGAATTTTGTAATGCTTACAGGGGTAAAAAGAGCTCTATGATAAAGAAAAAAAAGTGACTGAGTAATACGGGCCGAAACTGAAGTCTGAAACAGTTTGGACCATAATCGGTCCCAAATATCAACAGATAACGAGAAAGATAAATCAGTTTCCCAAGCAACTTCAGTAACAGTTTTAGGTCTAAGACCAACATTCTCTAATAACATTTTATAAATCAGAGCAGCTTTGGGTATTTGTTGAGTGAACATAGGGTATAGAGGGGTGGAAGGAGTAAGGGAAGGAAGGATATCAAACGTAGGGAAGGTAGATAGGTGAGACACAATGGCAGCGGTAATAATGTCAAATTCTTTGCGATACTGTAAAGGTAAATCAAACTTAGTTTGCATTTCATCAAATGAAATAATGGTTGAATCAGAAAAAAATTGATAGACAAACAAAATATCCTTTTCTTTCCAATACTTGAAGTAGAAAGATTTACCCTTGTACTTAAGATATTTGTTATACCATATACTGGAGGAAAGAAATGTTTGTAGGGGAGATGAGTCTTTTGAAAAGATATTATGTAGCAGTGTATGAGAGTATTTCAAAACAGGGTGATTTGTCAAAAATGAACAGTTTGACATAAAAAGAGATTGTTGAAAAGTAAAATCCTTTAACAAAGATCGTTCAACTGCGATCCATCTGGGTAAGGGGATATCAGTAAAATCAAACGCTAATGAAAAGGCTTGTTTTATTAAGAAGGCAGAATGGTACGATCGGAAATCAGGGAAGCGTACTCCCCCTTCAGATTTAGGGCGTATAAGTTTTTGTAGGGAAATGCGGGGTCGCTTATTGTTCCACAAGAATTTAGAGCAGATAGAGTTTAGCCTATTAAAATACAATTTAGGGATTTTTACAGGCAGCATGGAAACAGTATATAAAATATGTGGGGAAATCATCATTTTGATGGTGTCTAAGCGACCCCACCATGAAAGGAAAAGAGGAGACCATGTCTGAAGGAGTGATTGAATTTTTTGAGTAAGGGAGGTAAAGGTCAGTTTGAGTGTGTCACGCAGAGTAGAGGAAAACCAAATACCCAGGTATTTGATCTTGGAGGGACACCAAGCAAAGTCGGTTGAAGCAAACATATATTGGTAACAGGATGAGTTAAGGGGTAGGACCTCTGTCTTGGAGAGATTAAGTTTATAACCAGAAACAGATGAATATAAGTGGACTTCTTCTAAAAATGGGGGAAGGGAGGAGACAGGGTTAGCCATGTAGACCAGAACATCATCAGCATAAGCTGATATTTTTGTCTCAATCGATGATTGTTTGAATCCCTGAATGAGGGGGTTAGAGCGAATTTTAATAAGGAAGGGTTCAAGGCAAAGAATAAAGAGTAAGGGGGAGAGAGGACAACCTTGTCTTGTTCCTCTGGATAAGGGGAAAAAGTTGGAGAATTGATTATTAACAAAAACACTGGCGCGGGGAGCAGAGTAAAGGAGTCTAATCAGGGAAATGAAGTGGGGACCAAACCCAAACCAATGCAATGCCTTAAACATGAATTTCCAATTAATTCGATCAAACGCTTTCTCAGCGTCTAGTGAAAGGGCAGCTAGAGGGGCCTTGAATCGATTACTGTGGGAAATAATATTGGCAAAAACACGGGCATTGTCTGCTGCAAGTCTACCTTTCACAAAGCCAACTTGATCGGTTGTGATTAACAGAGGAATAAGGGAATCTAAGCGAGCTGCTAAAATTTTGGCAAAAATTTTACAGTCGTAATTAATAAGGGATATGGGACGATAATTTTTGCACAGGGAGTGGTCTTTGTCAGGTTTGGGGATTATGATTATGAGGGCGTCCAAAAATGAGCCAGATGCTTTAGCATTTGCAATAAAGGAATTAAAAAGTTGTAAAAGGTGAGGAACAAAAATGGAGTGCATGTTAGCGTAAAATTCAATTGGGAGACCATCTGGACCAGGGGCTTTCGCTTTCTTAAGGGAGGTAATAGCCTTGAGGATTTCCTGAGGGGTAATGTCAGATTCTAATTGATGGAATTCTGTAGGAAGAGAAGGGGGAGGAGGAAGGTCTTCGAAGAAACGGGAAAGATCATCATCCCCAGGATGTGTATCATCTGTATACAGGAGTTTATAATAATTATGGAAGACCTGTGCAATATCCTCATCAGAGGAAACCTTTGAATTAGTTTCTTCATTGAGAATAGAGCCAATTGATTTTCGCTCAGATTTAATTTTAAGATAATTTGCTAGCATTTTCCCCGCTTTATTTTGACCTCCATGAAATTTAGATTTCACCTTCAAAAGGGTGTTGCAAGCTTCAACTGTGGCAATTTGATTAAGTTCAGATTTGGCTTTAATAAGTTGGAGGAGAGCATCCGGATTCTTGGAAGAAAAGTAAGAGTGTTCTAGGGTCTTAATGTTGGAGAGTTGGGCGGTGTATTTGTCCCTGTTGAGTTTCTTTTCCTAGACACATAAGAGATTGTGAAACCTCGCAATGCAGCTTTAAAAGCATCCCAATTGTTTGAAACTGATGTGTCTTGGGGTAAATTGAGGGAGAAGTATTCAGAGATGAAACTTTTAACTTTAGACATAAAAACAGAATCAGAGAGAAGGAAAGTATTGAATTTCCAACGATTGAAAGAGGTGGCGGTGTGGGTCAGGTCAAAAGTGGCATATACAGGTGCATGGTCCGAAAGGAAAATGGAGCCAATTTCAGAATGCTGAATCGCAGGGAGAAGGGATTTGCTGACAAGAATATAATCAATTCTGGACCTGGTGTGGTGAACATTAGAGTAGAATGTGTATTCGAGTGAGTCCGGATTACAAGTTTTCCACACGTCAAAAAGGGGACGGGAGGCAATTGCTGATTGGAATGATTTATGTGTCTTATCCGGCTGGAATTTGGAGGAGGATAATCTATCCGAAAATGGGTCTAACCATTGGTTAAGGTCGCCAGCAAGGACCACGTTAGGGCAGTCAATAGATGAAATGAGGATTTTAATATCATTCCAAAATTTAGGGTCAGGACGGACAGGACCATAGATATTTAGGAGCACCATAGTTTTATTTTGTATAGACACTTTTGACATAACCCATCGACCCTCAGCATCCGATTGAGAAGATAAAATTTGAACATCCAAACCTTTACGAAATAAAATAGCAACACCACCTTTTTTATCAATCGCAGGAGAAAATACCACTTGACCCACCCATGCCCTCTTAAGCTTCAGCGATTCGACATCTGTACAATGCGTTTCTTGGAGAAAAGCAATCTGAGCATTTAACTTGGATAAATGGGACAATACCTTTTGACGTTTAACTGGGTTGCCGAGACCACGAACATTCCACGTTACAAAGTTACACATGATGGGAGGTAAGGGAGGAGGGTAACAACTGGGTCCAATACACTGCAGGTAGGAAGCTAAGGGGAGAAACAAGGAAGACAAACATGTTAGCAATACAAATCGGGTAAATATAGGAAAACAATATAAGGAGGAGCATCACAATCAATAAAAAGAGTAAGTAGTAACAATGAGGAGCACTAGAGACCACAAGAAGAAAGACAAGACGGGATACAAGGAAGATAACGGAACATGAATGAGCAAGGAATATGCAACAATGGCCTGTGAAAAAGAGGAGAAAGAAAAAGGAGAGAAAAAGAAGGAAATAGATAAGAAACAGGTCAAGGCAAAGATGCCAGACTTGAGAGAAAAGATAAGAGCTAAGTAAAAGAAGCATGGAGACGCCAACGCGGGCGCCTATCCAACAGAGCGAGGAAAACGCGGGAATATAGGTAGGATATAATCAATAAGAAGTAAAGTTATAGCAAGACATGACAAGAAAGAAACCGGGACAAGGCCACAACAGTCGTCAAGACAATAGAAAAATGATTGCAAAAAAATAGAAGAAAGTTAGTTTCAGTCATTGGTGTCCATCGTGGGTGAAGAGACGGTGAGAAGATACTCTCGAAGCTTCTGCGGATCATCAAAGGTACGAGAACGGCCATTGTGGGTTATTTTGCAGAGACAAGGATGAAGGATTCCATATTGGATGTTTAGTTCCCTCATGCGTGGACGCAGATTGAGGAATTCCTTGCGACGAGCATTCGTAGCATTCGACAAGTCCTGGGCTATGAAGATGGTGTGGCCCGACCAAATGAGGCGACGTTTTGCTCTTGCAGCTTTAAGAACAGTCATCAATTCGGTAAATTCCAGAAAGAGCAGGATGATACCTCTGGGTTTGGCCGGGTTGGACGTTGGTCGACCCAGACGGTGTGCACGCTGTATGTTTAGTGGGATAGATTCTGGTTGGAGACCCAAAAGCTCGTAGAGGAGTTTGCGGACGAAGGTCACCATGTCACCCTCCCCAAGGGACTCCGGAACACCATAAATACGGAGGTTATTCCGCCTGTTACGGTTTTCAAGGTCCTCAGTGTGAAGTTTCAACTGCTGTATCTCCTTTTCAAGAGTAGGAATTTTTGTAGAAATATCCTGGACGTCACTAATGCGTTGTTCTAGTTGCAGGACTTTGTTTTCCATGACTACCCATCTGTCTTCAATCTGCTTGAGCTTCTCATTAGTTGCCACCATGAAAGGTTGTAGGCCACGAACCTCTTCCAAAATGGAGTCCAGCACCGGGTTGTGAGAGGTGCGAATTGGGGACGGAGGGTCATTCTTGAGGCGTTTTGGGTTTGTTCCGGTGACAGACGCTCTCGTATGTCCTACGTTCTGAGACATGATGCCAACAGAGGGGCAGACTAGGAGGACCACAAGAATAGAAGCCAAACCAAATAATAAAAGTTGTGAGACCCTGAAAGGAAATGTGTAGATAGAACTTGATGGAAGAGGTCATGGACAAGATGACAGGCAGCACTGGAGAAGCACTAATTCCAACCTACAAGACAGGTGTCGAGAGGCAGCAAAAATCAGGAATGCACAGCCATAGAACCATCCAGGAATAAAGTGAGGAAGAAAACAGCATAGCGTCCATGGGTAATGGGAACCATGAGATTAGTTCGATGAGCCACGGAGGGTTAGTGGTGACAGAAAGGTAGGAATATAACAACTGCGCAGATATCCCCTCAAAATGGCCGCCGATATGAAGTACTAGTAGCAATAGGTAAGCTAAGGAGAGCTCTGGCGCCAATAGTCACAAAGATGCAGAGGAAGCATGATGCGCAGAATTTATGACATACCTTGTCTGAATGTGATCTGAGAATGCAGCATACGAGTAGATACAGCGTTGGAAACGCCAGGAAAATGGGACGCGAGCGCGGTGACACAAAATGGCGGCCGCCCGCGTCCCGGTATTCGGAACAGAAGCTGCGGTGAAAAAATATGTTAAAGCGGCAATTTCAGACGCCGCTGTCGGTCGCAAAGCACGAGGACCATGTTCCGCCAATCAAAAACAACTTTTCCCGGCGTCCGTAAGATGAAAGGACAGCAATATATAGGAAGAACTCCCGCGTCGTCACGGAGCTCAGCCGGGCAGCGCCATCACACGCCGGCGCGTAAGCCACGCCCCCCTAGTAACAAAGCTTGATCTTGCTGGTTTATCCACTTCATCGATAGCTTGGATTCCATGGTCATTCTGAGGTTTCTTACTTCCATCGATACTTTAGGCGGTGATCCCAGGTTATCATATGGGTCATAATGTTTCCAATTGTTTCCAATTGCCACAAGTGAGTATTTCCTTTTTGGAAGCATTCAGTTTGGGATGGCTCCACGTCATCTATTGATCCACAGCTCTGACTGAAAATTCACAAGTTTCCAATCTCTTTAGGGCACTTTAGTTGAAGGAGTATTTATGTGTCATCTGCATAGTTATAGCACGTGAGGTGTAAGTTAAAGTGAAGGTCAAGGGGCATGTAAAGTCACTTCTGCTACCCCTGGCATATTGGTGAATTGACGTCCATTGTATCCTACAGCAGGGAGGTGGAGAGCAACAGAACATCAGGACCAGGTCTGTCCAAATCCCACCCAACCCATAAAGGGGCAATCAACCTGTAGGTATGAGTCAGCAGGTGTAGCCAAGGTGGTGGTGGCAGGGTGGAGGGCAGTTAGGATGGTGGTGAGGAGGGTAGAGAGTGAAGTGGGCACCCAGACTTATTGTTTTGCCTCTGGGTGGGTACCTTACAGCAGGCAAGAAGCTGCTTCCCAGCAGTGGGGTCCCACACTCTCCCTCGCACTGCCTTCTGGGGTAACAAGTGCTATTAAATGCAACCCTTTCCCCTCTTCTATCCCTCCGCTATACTTCTGAATCCAAATAACTGACTAACATATCCACCACTCAAATTACTTTCATATTTCAATATACTAATTCAACACTAAACCTTTATGGGTTTCGGAGTAGCGTGCTATTCGGCGAAAAAGTGCTTTGACACCTCATCAGGGGTTGTAAGCGCTATATAAATGCAATTACACTACAATACAATATGCTTATACATACACTCGCATTCACACATACTCGCACTCTCCGTACACATGCACACACAGTCACACATATACACACATTCGCTTACATAAACACACTCAAAACTGTAAGCACGCACACAACACATACATTTAAAAGCATTGATTTTTACTAACCTCAGCTGCCATTTACACGCAGTGAAGTCAGCGATGGCTGGGCATAGCTGAAAATGGTGTAGAGAACAATAGTTACATGTAAATGGCACAACAACAGATCAATAGATAACGAGTGCTGTCTGAAATCACTTCTAAGTAGTTATACATCTTTTCAGAATAATCAAAAGGTCACGGCTAAAGCCAAACCTAAAAACGCAATGTTAACTTTTTACAAAAAGATGTGCGTATCTTTGCGAAGGCATGATTATTTAACACACACGAGTGTTTTTTATAATTGTGTCATGGTACCTAAGCACAGTGAAATCAGACACCACGATTGCCTATTACCAAGGGTACGCCTTTTATCAAGTGATAAGAATGAAAGTCTGAACCAGCACTTCTGGAAGACTGCAAACATATATACGTTTAACGCAGATGTCTGGAGTGGGCTCTTTTGCTGATTCAGCAATGTTTTCCTTCTTCCGGGGTAAACTGAAGTTCACTTGTACGTTGTTAATGGGAATCTAAGATAAGACCCCACCAAACTCCGCAGTGGCGAACACTTACTTACTCCAGCACGCGACGGGTTAAAATAACAAACCGGCACCGCTTTTCTCATCTCTCAAATTCCAGCTTCTCAGCAATTTTAAGGCTCTTCAGATAAAGGAAGGCGCACAAAAAATGCAGACAACAGAATAATTATTGTCCTCAGAAACCTGCCATGCCAACACTTCTCTTTGGTTCGGAATAATTTGGGATAAAGGAGGCGCGCTCTGGAGCCGCAACCAATTATTCTCCCCTGGCGGCGTTTGAGGCAGAGGAACAGAGGATGCGAGCAAAGCTCTCCTGTCGACAGACAAGAAAGGACCATAGAGACGAGCGGGAGAGGCAAGTGTCCAGATCGGAGCCCATCACAGGGCGCTCTGGGCACTACAATACAGGAATCTGCGGATCACACACTTAAGAGACCACAACACGCAAGAGTGCTGTATTTGGAGGGGTTGACAAAAATCTACAGGAGGAGCAGACAGATTTTACTAAAACAGTACACTTCCGCGAGCACTTGCGCGAGGAATGTCCCTAGTTTTGTTGACATCTGGATCAGGACACTGGCACTTTGTCAGCAACAGCCAGAAACCGGTTCTAGGATGCTCGATTCTGGTCCAGGGAAGACATGGCTTGGCAGTATAGGCTGGACTGTTCCCATGAGGCATAAGCTCAAGGCTGATTTGCATATGGCCATGTCTGAACTGGGGTGGTGTGGAGTGCAAAATAACGATGGATTTAGGCCCAGATCTCTGTACTGTGATGAATGTACGACATTGTTCTGCATTCTGTCCATCAACTGTTGTTTTTGCATTTGTCACCCCGAATGGGACGGGTATGCTCAGACGTGAGTCCCCTGCTCTCCACACCACTGTAGTCACACTATCCAGGCTGATGACCGCTGATAGCCAGAAACAGGTCCTAGGATGCTTTATTCCAGTCCAGGGAAGACATGGCTTGGCAGTTTGGGCTGGACTGTTCCCATGAGGCACAGGGTCAAGGCTGATTAGCATATGGCCATGTCTGAACTGGGGTGGTGTGGAGTGCAAAAAAAAGATGGATTTAGGCCCAGATCTCTGTACTGGTATGAATGTATGACATTGATCTGCATTCTGTCCATCAACTGTTGTTTTTGCATATATCTTGAGTGGACAGAAGCTTAATGTCTAAAGCCAGAGCTCTTGAACTGTGCTGGGATGCATGGTGGCTAAACAAAACATTGCTAGAACATAGAGGGGAGGGGTTGATTTGAAACACACTGATTGGGAGTCCAACATAGATTGGTGTATGCAAGCAGAGAGGGTGCTATATGAAAGCAGAGGTTACCCGGGTAAATGGACAAAAATATGGGCCCCCTGGAATGAAAGTAGGGGTTGGTTGTGTGCCCCTTTGAAGATGCTTCTCCATTTGTAGTCGATAATGAGTCACTATAATCTTGGGTCACTGGAATCGCTTGCTTGCATGAGAACATGATATAACCTTCAGCACAATGAGCTCCAATGTTATGATTTGTGTTTGACTATCCTCTTATTTTATGAATATTGCTTATCTTGATGGCTGCTTTATTTATTATTTGTATTGGTTTGCGTTGTATAATTTTGTTTGTTTTCTTTTAATAAAAAGATTAGTAAAAAAACAATTATGAATGTTGATGAAAAGCAATGTCGATTCGACAAGTTGTATAAAGTTAACATGCCATATTG
Source organism: Lissotriton helveticus (assembly GCF_964261635.1). NCBI lineage: Eukaryota > Metazoa > Chordata > Amphibia > Caudata > Salamandridae > Lissotriton > Lissotriton helveticus. The sequence goes on from NC_136065.1 coordinate 135,949,554, forward strand.
AGGAATGGCAGATGGATAAAGTTTTATAATTTTGAATTGAGGAGGGAACCAAGTACTTTACTAAAAAAGTGCTTTGTTCATGTTTATTGGAGTATGTTGTGTGTGATGTAGTATAAAAGTTGCTGATTGACAAAAACGGGTTATGTGAACAAGACCGTCAAGTCGAAATGCGTCTGCTTCTGTTGCCAAATAAATATCCGATACTATACTATACTGCTACGTTGGAGCGGCTGCTTTCTTTTGTGCGCGCTTGACGAGGATTTCCATTGGAATATATGTATATGCTGGGTGCTCTCCCAATAAAAAGCAAAACAAACTTTCCTGTGAGCGCGCTGCTCATTCCGGTGCTGCAGGGACAGGCTTTGCAAATGTTGACTGGCGTGGTTCTGCCGGGGAAGAAACACACCACCAACATTGAGAGCACTATTCTCGCCCAATCGGAACCAACACTGCCAATTATATATATACGTAGCGGCATCTACGAGTGAATCCCCGTCCTCACCTATACATAAACCAAGCTGCTGTTCACGTGCTACTCAAAGGTGGACACCTTCGAGCATTGATTTATATGCGGCCGTCCAGCCGCGAAGTATGCACCACCCCGGTACCCTGGGGGTCACTAAAGTGAAGCAGCAGTCGTACTTGGAATTGAGGACGGGCCCACTTGTGAAGTCCATACAGGACTTGATTGTGTGCTTCCCGGACCACACTTCCCAGAATGCACAGTCTCATTTGAGCCTCCCATCGGCGGGTGTGTTATTTATAAAATGGGGATGTGGGTCGGCGGTTGCGCACACAGCTTCCGTTAAAGCCACTGAAGAGAAGCATATGGAGCTTCGAAACGCGTCGGGCAGATCCCGTACGTAGGGGCGTCTACGAGTGGATCCCCGTCCTCACCAATACATAAACCAAGCTGCTGTTCGCGTGCTACTCAAAGGTGGACACCTTCGAGCATTGATTTATACGCGGCCGTCCAGCCGCGGAGTATGCACCACCCCGGTACCCTGGGGGTCACTAAAGTGAAGCAGCAGTCGTACTTGGAATCGAGGACGGGCCCACTTGTGAAGTCCATACAGGACTTGATTGTGTGCTTCCCGGACCAAACTTCCCAGAATGCACAGTCTCATTTGAGCCTTCCTTCGGTGGGTGTGTTATATATGAAATGGGGAAGTGGGTCGGCGGTTGCGCACACCGCTTCCGTTAAAGCCCCTGAAGAGAAGCATATGGAGCTTCGAAACGCGTCGGGCAGATCCTGTACGTAGCGGCGTCTACGAGTGGATCCCCGTCCTCACCTATACATAACCCAAGCTGCTGTTCGCGTGCTACTCAAAGGTGGACACCTTCGAGCATTGATTTATACGCGGCTGTCCAGCCGGAGAGTATGCACCACCCCGGTACCCTGGGGGTCACTAAAGTGAAGCAGCAGTCGTACTTAGAATCGAGGACGGGCCCACTTGTGAAGTCCATACAGGACTTGATTGTGTGCTTCCCGGACCACACGTCCCAGAATGCACAGTCTCATTTGAGCCTCCCATCGGTGGGTGTGTTATATATAAAATGGGGAAGTGGGTCGGCGATTGCGCACACCGCTTCCGTTAAAGCCCCTGAAGAGAAGCATCTGGAGCTTCGAAACGCGTCGGGCAGATCCCGTACGTAGCGGCGTCTATGACTGGATCCCTGTCCTCACCTATACATAAACCAAGCTGCTGTTCGCGTGCTACTCAAAGGTGGACACCTTCGAGCATTGATTTATACGCGGCCGTCCAGCCGCGGAGTATGCACCGCCCCGGTACCTGGGGGTCACTAAAGTGAAGCAGCAGTCGTACTTGGAATCGAGGACGGGCCCACTTGTGAAGTCCATAGAGGACTTGATTGTGTGCTTCCGGGACCACACTTCCCAGAATGCACAGTCTCATTTGAGCCTCCCATCGGTGGGTGTGTTATATAAAAATTGGGGAAGTGGGTCGGCGGTTGCGCACACCGCTTCCGTTAAAGCCCCTGAAGAGAAGCATATGGAGCTTCGAAACGCGTCGGGCAGATCCCGTACGTAGCGGCGTCTACGAGTGGATCCCCGTCCTCACCTATACATAAACCAAGCTGCTGTTCGCCTGCTACTCAAAGGTGGACACTTTCGAGCATTGATTTATACGTGGCCGTCCAGCCGCTGAGTATGCACCACCCCGGTACCCTGGGGTTCACTAAAGTGAAGCAGCAGTCGTACTTTGAATCGAGGACGGGCCCACTTGTGAAGTCCATACAGGGCTTGATTGTGTGCTTCCCGGACCACACTTCCCAGAATGCACAGTCTCATTTGAGCCTCCCATCGGTGGGTCTGTTATGTATAAAATGGGGAAGTGGGTCGGCGGTTGCGCACACCGCTTCCGTTAAAGCCCCTGAAGAGAAGCATATGGAGCTTCGAAACGCGTCGGGCAGATCCCGTACGTAGTGGCGTCTACGAGTGGATCCCCGTCCTCACCTATACATAAACCAAGCTGCTGTTCGCGTGCTACTCAAAGGTAGACACCTTCGAGCATTGATTTATACGCGGCCGTCCAGCCGCGGAGTATCAACCACCCCGGTACCCTGGGGGTCACTAAAGTGAAGCAGCAGTCGTACTTGGAATCGAGGACGGGCCCACTTGTGAAGTCCATACAGGACTTGATTGTGTGCTTCCCGGACCACACTTCCCAGAATGCACAGTCTCATTTGAGCCTCCCATCGGTGGGTGTGTTATATATAAAATGGGGAAGTGGGTCGGCGGTTGCGCACACCGCTTCCGTTAAAGCCCCTGAAGAGAAGCATATGGAGCTTCGAAACGCGTCGGGCAGATCCCGTACGTAGCGGCGTCTACGAGTTGATCCCCGTCCTCACCTATACATAAACCAAGCTGCTGTTCGTGTGCTACTCAAAGGTGGACACCTTCGAGCATTAATTTATACGCGGCCGTCCAGCCGCGGAGTATGCACCACCCCGGTACCCTGGGGGTCACTAAAGTGAAGCAGCAGTCGTACTTGGAATCGAGGACGGGCCTACTTGTGAAGTCCATACAGGACTTGATTGTGTGCTTCCCGGACCACACTTCCCAGAATGCACAGTCTCATTTGAGCCTCCCATTGGTGGGTGTGTTATATATAAAATGGGGAAGTGGGTCGTCGGTTGCGCACACCGCTTCCGTTAAAGCCCCTGAAAAGAAGCATATGGAGCTTCGAAACGCGTCGGGCAGATCCCGTACGTAGCGGCGTCTACGAGTGGATCCCCGTCCTCACCTATACATAAACCAAACTGCTGTTCGTGTGCTACTCAAAGGTGGACACCTTCGAGCATTGATTTATACGCGGCCATCCAGCCGCGGAGTATGCACCACCCCGGTACCCTGGGGGTCACTAAAGTGAAGCAGCAGTCGTACTTGGAATCGAGGACGGGCCCACTTGTGAAGTCCATACAGGACTTGATTTTGTGCTTCCCGGACCACACTTCCCAGAATGCACAGTCTCATTAGAGCCTCCCATCGGTGGGTGTGTTATATATAAAATGGGGAAGTGGGTCGGTGGTTGCGCACACCGCTTCCGTTAAATCCCCTGAAGAGAAGCATATGGAGCTTCGAAACGCATCGGGCAGATCCCGTACGTAGCGGCGTCTACGAGTCTATCCCCGTCCTCACCTATACATAAACCAAGCTGCTGTTCACGTGCTACTCAAAGGTGGACACCTTCGAGCATTGATTTATACGCGGCCGTCCAGCCGCGGAGTATGCACCACCCCGGTACCCTGGGGGTCACTAAAGTGAAGCAGCAGTCGTACTTGGAATCGAGGACGGGCCCACTTGTGAAGTTCATACAGGACTTGATTGTGTGCTTCCCGGACCACACTTCCCAGAATGCAAAGTCTCATTTGAGCCTCCCATCGGTGGGTGTGTTATATATAAAATGGGAAAGTGGGTTGGCGGTTGCGCACACCGCTTCCGTTAAAGCCCCTGAAGAGAAGCATTTGGAGCTTCGAAACGAGTCGGGCAGATCCCGTACGTAGCGGCGTCTACGAGTTGATCCCCGTCCTCACCTGTACATAAACCAAGCTGCTGTTTGCGTGCTACTCAAAGGTGGACACCTTCGAGCATTGATTTATACGCGGCCGTCCAGCCTTTGGAGTATGACCCACCCCGGTACCCTGGGGGTCACTAAAGTGAAGCAGCAGTCGTACTTGGAATCGAGGACGGGCCCACTTGTGAAATCCATACAGGACTTGATTGTGTGCTTCCCGGACCACACTTCCCAGAATGCACAGTCTCATTTGAGCCTGCCATCGGTAGGTGTGTTATATATAAAATGGGGAAGTGGGTCGGCGGTTGCGCACACCGCTTCCGTTAAAGCCCCTGAAGAGAAGCATATGGAGCTTCCAAACGCGTCGGGCAGATCCCGTACGTAGCGGCGTCTACGAGTGGATCCCCGTCCTCACCTATACATAAACCAAGCTGCTGTTCGTGTGCTACTCAAAGGTGGACACCTTCGAGCATTAATTTATACGCGGCCGTCCAGCCGCGGAGTATGCACCACCCCGGTACCCTGGGGGTCACTAAAGTGAAGCAGCAGTCGTACTTGGAATCGAGGACGGGCCCACTTGTGAAGTCCATACAGGACTTGATTGTGTGCTTCCCGGACCACACTTCCCAGAATGCACAGTCTCATTTGAGCCTCCCATTGGTGGGTGTGTTATATATAAAATGGGGAAGTGGGTCGTCGGTTGCGCACACCGCTTCCGTTAAAGCCCCTGAAAAGAAGCATATGGAGCTTCGAAACGCATCGGGCAGATCCCGTACGTAGCGGCGTCTACGAGTGGATCCCCGTCCTCACCTATACATAAACCAAGCTGCTGTTCGTGTGCTACTCAAAGGTGGACACCTTCGAGCATTGATTTATACGCGGCCATCCAGCCGCGGAGTATGCACCACCCCGGTACCCTGGGGGTCACTAAAGTGAAGCAGCAGTCGTACTTGGAATCGAGGACGGGCCCACTTGTGAAGTCCATACAGGACTTGATTGTGTGCTTCCCGGACCACACTTCCCAGAATGCACAGTCTCATTAGAGCCTCCCATCGGTGGGTGTGTTATATATAAAATGGGGAAGTGGGTCGGTGGTTGCGCACACCGCTTCCGTTAAATCCCCTGAAGAGAAGCATATGGAGCTTCGAAACGCATCGGGCAGATCCCGTACGTAGCGGCGTCTACGAGTCTATCCCCGTCCTCACCTATACATAAACCAAGCTGCTGTTCACGTGCTACTCAAAGGTGGACACCTTCGAGCATTGATTTATACGCGGCCGTCCAGCCGCGGAGTATGCACCACCCCGGTACCCTGGGGGTCACTAAAGTGAAGCAGCAGTCGTACTTGGAATCGAGGACGGGCCCACTTGTGAAGTTCATACAGGACTTGATTGTGTGCTTCCCGGACCACACTTCCCAGAATGCAAAGTCTCATTTGAGCCTCCCATCGGTGGGTGTGTTATATATAAAATGGGAAAGTGGGTTGGCGGTTGCGCACACCGCTTCCGTTAAAGCCCCTGAAGAGAAGCATTTGGAGCTTCGAAACGCGTCGGGCAGATCCCGTACGTAGCGGCGTCTACGAGTTGATCCCCGTCCTCACCTGTACATAAACCAAGCTGCTGTTCGCGTGCTACTCAAAGGTGGACACCTTCGAGCATTGATTTATACGCGGCCGTCCAGCCTTTGGAGTATGCCCCACCCCGGTACCCTGGGGGTCACTAAAGTGAAGCAGCAGTCGTACTTGGAATCGAGGACGGGCCCACTTGTGAAATCCATACAGGACTTGATTGTGTGCTTCCCGGACCACACTTCCCAGAATGCACAGTCTCATTTGAGCCTGCCATCGGTAGGTGTGTTATATATAAAATGGGGAAGTGGGTCGGCGGTTGCGCACACCGCTTCCGTTAAAGCCCCTGAAGAGAAGCATATGGAGCTTCGAAACGCGTCGGGCAGATCCCGTACGTAGTGGCGTCTACGAGTGGATCCCCGTCCTCACCTATACATAAACCAAGCTGCTGTTCGCGTGCTACTCAAAGGTAGACACCTTCGAGCATTGATTTATACGCGGCCGTCCAGCCGCGGAGTATCAACCACCCCGGTACCCTGGGGGTCACTAAAGTGAAGCAGCAGTCGTACTTGGAATCGAGGACGGGCCCACTTGTGAAGTCCATACAGGACTTGATTGTGTGCTTCCCGGACCACACTTCCCAGAATGCACAGTCTCATTTGAGCCTCCCATCGGTGGGTGTGTTATATATAAAATGGGGAAGTGGGTCGGCGGTTGCGCACACCGCTTCCGTTAAAGCCCCTGAAGAGAAGCATATGGAGCTTCGAAACGCGTCGGGCAGATCCCGTACGTAGCGGCGTCTACGAGTGGATCCCCGTCCTCACCTATACATAAACCAAGCTGCTGTTCGTGTGCTACTCAAAGGTGGACACCTTCGAGCATTAATTTATACGCGGCCGTCCAGCCGCGGAGTATGCACCACCCCGGTACCCTGGGGGTCACTAAAGTGAAGCAGCAGTCGTACTTGGAATCGAGGACGGGCCTACTTGTGAAGTCCATACAGGACTTGATTGTGTGCTTCCCGGACCACACTTCCCAGAATGCACAGTCTCATTTGAGCCTCCCATTGGTGGGTGTGTTATATATAAAATGGGGAAGTGGGTCGTCGGTTGCGCACACCGCTTCCGTTAAAGCCCCTGAAAAGAAGCATATGGAGCTTCGAAACGCGTCGGGCAGATCCCGTACGTAGCGGCGTCTACGAGTGGATCCCCGTCCTCACCTATACATAAACCAAGCTGCTGTTCGTGTGCTACTCAAAGGTGGACACCTTCGAGCATTGATTTATACGCGGCCATCCAGCCGCGGAGTATGCACCACCCCGGTACCCTGGGGGTCACTAAAGTGAAGCAGCAGTCGTACTTGGAATCGAGGACGGGCCCACTTGTGAAGTCCATACAGGACTTGATTGTGTGCTTCCCGGACCACACTTCCCAGAATGCACAGTCTCATTAGAGCCTCCCATCGGTGGGTGTGTTATATATAAAATGGGGAAGTGGGTCGGTGGTTGCGCACACCGCTTCCGTTAAATCCCCTGAAGAGAAGCATATGGAGCTTCGAAACGCATCGGGCAGATCCCGTACGTAGCGGCGTCTACGAGTCTATCCCCGTCCTCACCTATACATAAACCAAGCTGCTGTTCACGTGCTACTCAAAGGTGGACACCTTCGAGCATTGATTTATACGCGGCCGTCCAGCCGCGGAGTATGCACCACCCCGGTACCCTGGGGGTCACTAAAGTGAAGCAGCAGTCGTACTTGGAATCGAGGACGGGCCCACTTGTGAAGTTCATACAGGACTTGATTGTGTGCTTCCCGGACCACACTTCCCAGAATGCAAAGTCTCATTTGAGCCTCCCATCGGTGGGTGTGTTATATATAAAATGGGAAAGTGGGTTGGCGGTTGCGCACACCGCTTCCGTTAAAGCCCCTGAAGAGAAGCATTTGGAGCTTCGAAACGAGTCGGGCAGATCCCGTACGTAGCGGCGTTTACGAGTTGATCCCCGTCCTCACCTGTACATAAACCAAGCTGCTGTTTGCGTGCTACTCAAAGGTGGACACCTTCGAGCATTGATTTATACGCGGCCGTCCAGCCTTTGGAGTATGACCCACCCCGGTACCCTGGGGGTCACTAAAGTGAAGCAGCAGTCGTACTTGGAATCGAGGACGGGCCCACTTGTGAAATCCATACAGGACTTGATTGTGTGCTTCCCGGACCACACTTCCCAGAATGCACAGTCTCATTTGAGCCTGCCATCGGTAGGTGTGTTATATATAAAATGGGGAAGTGGGTCGGCGGTTGCGCACACCGCTTCCGTTAAAGCCCCTGAAGAGAAGCATATGGAGCTTCCAAACGCGTCGGGCAGATCCCGTACGTAGCGGCGTCTACGAGTGGATCCCCGTCCTCACCTATACATAAACCAAGCTGCTGTTCGTGTGCTACTCAAAGGTGGACACCTTCGAGCATTAATTTATACGCGGCCGTCCAGCCGCGGAGTATGTACCACCCCGGTACCCTGGGGGTCACTAAAGTGAAGCAGCAGTCGTACTTGGAATCGAGGACGGGCCCACTTGTGAAGTCCATACAGGACTTGATTGTGTGCTTCCCGGACCACACTTCCCAGAATGCACAGTCTCATTTGAGCCTCCCATTGGTGGGTGTGTTATATATAAAATGGGGAAGTGGGTCGTCGGTTGCGCACACCGCTTCCGTTAAAGCCCCTGAAAAGAAGCATATGGAGCTTCGAAACGCATCGGGCAGATCCCGTACGTAGCGGCGTCTACGAGTGGATCCCCGTCCTCACCTATACATAAACCAAGCTGCTGTTCGTGTGCTACTCAAAGGTGGACACCTTCGAGCATTGATTTATACGCGGCCATCCAGCCGCGGAGTATGCACCACCCCGGTACCCTGGGGGTCACTAAAGTGAAGCAGCAGTCGTACTTGGAATCGAGGACGGGCCCACTTGTGAAGTCCATACAGGACTTGATTGTGTGCTTCCCGGACCACACTTCCCAGAATGCACAGTCTCATTAGAGCCTCCCATCGGTGGGTGTGTTATATATAAAATGGGGAAGTGGGTCGGTGGTTGCGCACACCGCTTCCGTTAAATCCCCTGAAGAGAAGCATATGGAGCTTCGAAACGCATCGGGCAGATCCCGTACGTAGCGGCGTCTACGAGTCTATCCCCGTCCTCACCTATACATAAACCAAGCTGCTGTTCACGTGCTACTCAAAGGTGGACACCTTCGAGCATTGATTTATACGCGGCCGTCCAGCCGCGGAGTATGCACCACCCCGGTACCCTGGGGGTCACTAAAGTGAAGCAGCAGTCGTACTTGGAATCGAGGACGGGCCCACTTGTGAAGTTCATACAGGACTTGATTGTGTGCTTCCCGGACCACACTTCCCAGAATGCAAAGTCTCATTTGAGCCTCCCATCGGTGGGTGTGTTATATATAAAATGGGAAAGTGGGTTGGCGGTTGCGCACACCGCTTCCGTTAAAGCCCCTGAAGAGAAGCATTTGGAGCTTCGAAACGCGTCGGGCAGATCCCGTACGTAGCGGCGTCTACGAGTTGATCCCCGTCCTCACCTGTACATAAACCAAGCTGCTGTTCGCGTGCTACTCAAAGGTGGACACCTTCGAGCATTGATTTATACGCGGCCGTCCAGCCTTTGGAGTATGCCCCACCCCGGTACCCTGGGGGTCACTAAAGTGAAGCAGCAGTCGTACTTGGAATCGAGGACGGGCCCACTTGTGAAATCCATACAGGACTTGATTGTGTGCTTCCCGGACCACACTTCCCAGAATGCACAGTCTCATTTGAGCCTGCCATCGGTAGGTGTGTTATATATAAAATGGGGAAGTGGGTCGGCGGTTGCGCACACCGCTTCCGTTAAAGCCCCTGAAGAGAAGCATATGGAGCTTCGAAACGCGTCGGGCAGATCCCGTATGTAGCGGCGTCTACGAGTGGATCCCCGTCCTCACCTATACATAAACCAAGCTGCTGTTCGCGTGCTACTCAAAGGTGGACACCTTTGAGCATTGATTTATACGCGGCTGTCCAGCCGCGGAGTATGCACCACCCCGGTACCCTGAGGTCACTAAAGTGAAGCAGCAGTCGTACTTGGAATCGAGGACGGGCCCACTTGTGAAGTCCATACAGGACTTGATTGTGTGCTTCCCGGACCACACTTCCCAGAATGCACAGTCTCATTTGAGCCTCCCATCGGTGGGTGTGTTATATATAAAATGGGGAAGTGGGTCGGCGGTTGCGCACACCGCTTCCGTTAAAGCACCTGAAGAGAAGCATATGGGGCTTCGAAACGCGTCGGGCAGATCCCGTACGTAGCGGCGTCTACGAGTGGATCCCCGTCCCCACCTATACATAAACCAAGCTGCTGTTCGCGTGCTACTCAAAGGTGGACACCTTCGAGCATTAATTTATACGCGGCCGTCCAGCCGCGGAGTATGCACCACCCCGGTACCCTGGGGGTCACTAAAGTGAAGCAGCAGCTGTACTTGGAATCGAGGACGGGCCCACTTGTGAAGTCCATACAGGACTTGATTGTGTGCTTCCCGGACCACACTTCCCAGAATGCACAGTCTCATTTGAGCCTCCCATTGGTGGGTGTGTTATATATAAAATGGGGAAGTGGGTCGGCGGTTGCGCACACCGCTTCCGTTAAAGCCTCTGAAGAGAAGCATATGGAGCTACGAAACGCGTCGGGCAGATCCCGTACGTAGCGGCGTCTACGAGTGGATCCCCGTCCTCACCTATACATAAACCAAGCTGCTGTTCGCGTGCTACTCAAAGGTGGACACCTTCGAGCATTGATTTATACGCGGCCGTCCAGCCGCGGAGTATGCACCACCCCGGTACCCTGGGGGTCACTAAAGTGAAGCAGCAGTCGTACTTGGAATTGAGGACGGGCCCACTTGTGAAGTCCATACAGGACTTGAATGTGTGCTTCCCGGACCACACTTCCCAGAATGCACAGTCTCATTTGAGCCTCCCATCGGTGGGTGTGTTATATATAAAATGGGGAAGTGGGTCGGCGGTTGCGCACACCGCTTCCGTTAAAGCCCCTGAAGAGAAGCATATGGAGCTTCGAAACGCGTCGGGCAGATCCCATACGTAGCGGCGTCTACGAGTTGATCCCCGTCCTCACCTATACATAAACCAAGCTGCTGTTTACGTGCTACTCAAAGGTGGACACCTTCGAGCATTGATTTATACGCGGCCGTCCAGCCGCGGAGTATGCACCACCCCGGTACCCTGGGGGTCACTAAAGTGAAGCAGCAGTCGTAGTTGGAATCGAGGACGGGCCCACTTGTGAAGTTCATACAGGACTTGATTGTGTGCTTCCCGGACCACACTTCCCAGAATGCATAGTCTCATTTGAGCCTCCCATTGGTGGGTGTGTTATATATAAAATGGGGAAGTGGGTCGGCGGTTGCGCACACCGCTTCCGTTAAAGCCCCTGAAGAGAAGCATATGGAGCTTCAAAATGCGTCGGGCAGATCCCGTATGTAGCAGCGTCTACGAGTGGATCCCTGTCCTCACCTATACATAAACCAAGCTGCTGTTCGCGTGCTACTCAAAGGTGGACACCTTCGAGCATTGATTTATACGCGGCCGTCCAGCCTTTGGAGTATGCACCACTCCGGTACCCTGGGGGTCACTAAAGTGAAGCAGCAGTCGTACTTGGAATCGAGGACGTGCCCACTTGTGAAGTCCATACAGGACTTGATTGTGTGCTTCCCGGACCACACTTCCCAGAATGCACAGTCTCATTTGAGCCTCCCATCGGTGGGTGTGTTATATATAAAATGGGGAAGTAGGTCGGCGGTTGCGCACACCGCTTCCGTTAAAGCCCCTGAAGAGAAGCATATGGAGCTTCGAAACGCGTCGGGCAGATCCCGTACGTAGCGGCGTATACGAGTGGATCCCCGTCCTCACCTATACATAAACCAAGCTGCTGTTCGCGTACTACTCAAAGGTGGACACCTTCGAGCATTGATATGTATATATATATATCCGGCTCGCAATTCCTCTCTCACAAAAGGAAAAGAATGGCACTCACGAGGCTTTGTTAGTTCGGCAGCAGTTTATTAGACAGACGCGTTTCGGATTATATCCTTCGTCAGTGCGTCTGTCTAATAAACTGCTGCCGAACTAACGAAGCCTCGTGAGTGCCATTCTTTTCCTTTTGTGAGAGAGGAATTGCGAGCCGGATATTGATCGCGGAACGCCACCGCGAATGTGGCACCCGACCATGAAGTGCCCTGCTGATGGCGGAAAAGGGAGCAAGATATATATATATATATTAAAGCTCAAAAACCATTTCTTTCTTTCAGGAAATGTGAAGCGCACTCCAGGGGTAAAGCGGCAAAGTTTTATTTTTCAGCCCACAAACAACTCGTGCAACAGACGCGTTTCGGACGCCAAGTCCTTTGTCAGTGTTTACACCATCAACCGTCTGGCAGCAACATTTAAGGTTTGCCAACGAACTGAAAAACGGACAATACTTTCCAGTGCATGAAAATGCAGCGGCCATTTCAAAGTGGGTTAAATAACACAATAGACATTTAAAGTATATACATATCAAAGAAAATGTCGTAAAGGCCACTATGGCCCAAGAGTCGTATTTATAATGCCGTGTATCGGCAATGCACTGCATTGCTGGGCACTATCAGAGCCGTCCGTTTAAACAGTATAGGGGCACACACATTTACACATATATATATGTATGAATACATGCACCAATCACATCCGTGATTCTGGTGATTATTAAACCAATTATCTGTGCATGTTATAATTAGTACCTCAAATCAAGGCTGATAAAAAATAAAATTAAAGAATTAATTAAGATAAAGCCGTGTATCGGCTTATCACCACTCCTTGCCATCATAAAGGTGAGTTCAACAAGAATTCTTCGTACAATGTCCAAATTCATACTCGTATTCGTGATCACATTTCAAATTAACAGAACCACATAACTATGTTTATGAGGAGATAACCCGTTGTCTCATCATCGGGATCTTGTACGAGTCACCCACATAAGCAAGTTTGCAATATATCAATGGTTACAAAATTGCGTCATATTCAAATTCAAAATCACATTTACAGATACTAGAAGATGGTATTTTCTCATCACATTTGAATATACATTCGACAAATTGCATCCATCATCTTCCCAAGTGCACAGTTAATTCCTCTCCACTATTGAGACCCAATGGGTGTTTAGTTTGCATGTCAATGATGTAACGTGACTCAAGTCTACGAAAACTAAGTAGTCGGTCCCCCCCTCTAGGATTTAAGGGTATGTGGTCCAAACCGAAGTACTGTAACAGCTCCCTGTTACTTTGGTGCACCTCTGCGAAGTGTCGAGCTACAGGATATACCATGTCTTTGTTCATTATAGCTCTTTGATGTTCTAAAATTCGCATTTTCACATTTTTTATCGTACTTCCAATGTATTGGAGTCCACAGGGGCAGATAAGACAGTAGACAACATAAGGAGTCGTACACGTGATAAACTGCTTAATAGGTTTCAGTTGGGACATCCCTGGAATCTTGTATGAGAGGACCCGTTTACTCTTTTCACATGCTCGGCATTTCCCGCATGGGAAAAATCCTTTCATGTCTTTAAGAGTTGCACTTACTTTAGGCTTTACTGGTGTCAGGTGACTGTTAACGATTTTGTCTTTAATGGAGCTTAGTTTTCTGAAGGTTATCAGGGGTTTGAGAGGGACATCCTTCCCTATTACAGGGTCTGTATGAAGGATATGCCAGTCCTTCGTAATTATCCCTCTCAAGGTATTCGCCTGGTCAGAGAAAGTCGTGATCAAGCGAAAAGTGTTAGTCATGTCAGTGGATAGATCTTTCTTCTCCTTATTCTCAAGCAAATGTTTCCTGGGAATCCTGACTACCTTTTTATAGATCTTATCCAATTCTGCCTGATCATAACCTCTTATAAGGAACCTCGTGACGCATTCATCTGCTGCTTTTATGAAATCAATGTCCTGCGAGCAATTGCGCCTCAACCTGAGCAGTTCCCCATAGGGGATACTCCGAATGAGACTGGGAGGATGGCTACTTGAGGCATGGAGTATACTATTCCCAGCCGTGGGTTTCCTATATAGGACTGTCTCTAACTTATCCCTGTTCACAAAAACTCTCAAGTCCAGATAATGTACCTCCGATGTGCTAATATCAGCTGTGAATCTCAAATTAAGATTATTCTTATTCAAGTCCTCAATGAATATTTCAGCTTGTGTGGTGGAGCCCCGCCACACAAGAAATAGATCGTCGATATATCGACGCCATACAACTATATGTTCTGCCCACTTGTTGTTGGTCCCTGCTAGGGCTACCTGCTCCTCCCACCAGCCAACGAAAAGATTCGCGTAGCTGGGGGCGAAGCAGGTTCCCATCGCAGTTCCTGAGAACTGTTACAGACCCTGTAATAGGGAAGGATGTCCCTCTCAAACCCCTGATAACCTTCAGAAAACTAAGATCCATTAAAGACAAAATCGTTAACAGTCACCTGACACCAGTAAAGCCTAAAGTAAGTGCAACTCTTAAAGACATGAAAGGATTTTTCCCATGCGGGAAATGCAGAGCATGTGAAAAGAGTAAACGGGTCCTCTCATACAAGATTCCAGGGATGTCCCAACTGAAACCTATTAAGCAGTTTATCACGTGTACGACTCCTTATGTTGTCTACTGTCTTATCTGCCCCTGTGGACTCCAATACATTGGAAGTACGATTAAAAATGTGAAAATGCGAATTTTAGAACATCAAAGAGCTATAATGAACAAAGACATGGTATATCCTGTAGCTCGGCACTTCGCAGAGGTGCACCAAAGTAACAGGGAGCTGTTACAGTACTTCGGTTTGGACCACATACCCTTAAATCCTAGAGGGGGGGACCGACTACTTAGTCTTCATAGACTTGAGTCACGTTACATCATTGACATGCAAACTAAACACCCATTGGGTCTCAATAGTGGAGAGGAATGAACTGTGCACTTGGGAAGATGATGGATGCAATTTGTGGAATGTATATTCAAATGTGATGAGAAAATATCATCTTCTAGTATCTGTAAATGAGATTTTGAATTTGAATATGACGCAATTTTGTAACCATTGATATATTGCAAACTTGCTTATGTGGGTGACTGGTACAAGATCCCGATGATGAGACAACGGGTTATCTCCTCATAAACATAGTTATGTGGTTCTGTTAATTTGAAATGTGATCACGAATACGAGTATGAATTTGGACATTGTACGAAGAATTCTTGTTGAACTCACCTTTATGATGGCAAGGAGTGGTGATAAGCCGATACACGGCTTTATCTTAATTAATTCTTTAATTTTATTTTTTATCAGCCTTGATTTGAGGTACTAATTATAACATGCACAGATAATTGGTTTAATAATCACCAGAATCACGGATGTGATTGGTGCATGTATTCATACATATATATATATGTGTAAATGTGTGTGCCCCTATACTGTTTAAACGGACGGCTCTGATAGTGCCCAGCAATTCAGTGCATTGCCGATACACGGCATTATAAATACGACTCTTGGGCCATAGTGGCCTTTACGACATTTTCTTTGATATGTATATACTTTAAATGTCTATTGTGTTATTTAACCCACTTTGAAATGGCCGCTGCATTTTCATGCACTGGAAAGTATTGTCCGTTTTTCAGTTCATTGGCAAACCTTAAATGTTGCTGCCAGACGGTTGATGGTGTAAACACTGACGAAGGACTTGGCGTCCGAAACGCGTCTGTTGCACGAGTTGTTTGTGGGCTGAAAAATAAAACTTTGCCGCTTTACCCATGGAGTGCGCTTCACATTTCCTGAAAGAAAGAAATGGTTTTTGAGCTTTAATATTTACTGCGAGTATCGGCGCGGAGCTTGCACCCGCTATTGAGTGCCTTGGGACTGCCGGTGCACTTTGGAGCTTTAATATATATATATATATATATATATATATATATATATATATATCCACACAAAATTGCCTCGCAACTGAATCGGAACCTTGAAGGGCGGCCAGTGTTACTGCTGCGGGGCTTTCAGTATAATATACCACAAAACCCTCCTTGAAAAACAAAGAGGAACACCAACTCTGGCTGAATTACTGAATATTCATTTATTCGTGGAAATAGCACGAAGGCAGAATGGCTTCCTTTCCCAACGTTTCTGCTTCTGCAAGCCTTGATCACGGGAGAAGTCTCTGACTGTTTGAATTGCCCACGTGGTTCATTTAAAACACTGCAGGCCGTATTCTCTTGCCGAGTGCGCAGGGGGAAAAAAGACTATTGACTTAAAATGAAAGCGCTGTGATTTGCGTGTAATCTTTTCATTGTACCTGTCACTTCCCCAGCGCAAAAGTTCAAGGCTTGCAGAAGCAGAAACGTTGGGAAAGGAAGCCATTCTGCCTTCGTGCTATTTCCACGAATAAATGAATATTCAGTAATTCAGCCAGAGTTGGTGTTCCTCTTTGTTTTTCAAGGAGGGTTTTGTGGTATATTATACTGAAAGCCCCGCAGCAGTAACACTGGCCGCCCTTCAAGGTTCCGATTCAGTTGCAAGGCAATTTTGTGTGGAACTATTTTGTTAGAACGGGACCTGCTTGCCCTGTGAGAAAACGGTTTCCAGGCTGTGGCGAGTTGGGAGCTTATGGACAAAAATCCTGAGGCTACGAGCTGATGCTGCATTTCGAAAAATAGTGGAAAATATGACAACACGAACTGTGCTTTTTGGCTGACTGAACTTTTGCGCTGGGGAAGTGACAGGTACAATGAAAGATTACACGCAAATCACAGCGCTTTCATTTTAAGTCAATAGTCTTTTTTCCCCCTGCGCACTCGGCAAGAGAATACGGCCTGCAGTGTTTTAAATGAACCACGTGGGCAATTCAAACAGTCAGAGACTTCTCCCGTGATCAAGGCTTGCAGAAGCAGAAACGTTGGGAAAGGAAGCCATTCTGCCTTCGTGCTATTTCCACGAATAAATGAATATTCAGTAATTCAGCCAGAGTTGGTGTTCCTCTTTGTTTTTCAAGGAGGGTTTTGTGGTATATATATATATATATATATATATATATATATATATATATATATATATATATATATATATACAGGAAGTGGAGACAGGGATGCAATATGAGCAATTCAGTAATCAAACAATAATAAACCTGACCAATGTTGATTAAATAAGGCAGAAAATAGCTTCTATAAACATCATACATAAACGGGCTGCACACCTCTGCTTTTTTGACAACTTTCTCTATAATTTTTTAATTTTTTAAGTTTTTTAAACAGGTGAGGGGGGAATGGCTGCTTGATGGGAGGGGCTGAAGTGAACGATTAAAAGACACGAGGTCGGAAAGGGAAAGGGAGACGTCTGTTTGGAAGGAGGGTGGATGATCGCTTGCTAGCAGGTACGATAAACTCATATGAAATTAAAAAAATGGGAGATGAGCTTGTTTTGATGAAGGACAAACAGATTATAGCTCCAGGGTGGAAGGAAGAGAGTATCGTGTTTATGAAAAATAGGGGCTAAAGGAAAAATAATCACGAAACTTTTTGGTGAAAAGATGAAATGGGACTGTCAAGCAGTGGGGGTCATAGTATGGTCATTTATTACCGAGTGTCAGGAAAACATGATTGTTACTTTTGGAGAGATGAGTTGTAGTATGGTTGAGACTCCAAGGGGAGGTTTTGATAAATTATGCATTTATAATTACCATTTGAAGGGTTGGTGAGATTTATAAAAGATAAGTTGTTTTATGTGTGTACGGAAGGGCGGATGGATAATAAAAGCATGTCTAATTGTCGTTTTCAGTTTTCCCTGATGAAGGGCCCCAGAGGCCTGAAATGCATTGGATATTAAATAAACTGCTACTGATGAATATGGCTCTAGTCGTGTTCTTGATGAAAGGCTCGGATGGCCAAACATGAGCATTAGAAACCTGGAAAATGGTGGTTCCTTGCATGAGGATGAGAATGTTTACAAGCAAGAAAGGATTAAATTTAAGCAAAAAGAGGCTTGCAAAAATCTGTCAAAAAATTGTGGAGAAAGTTATATGGTGAAAGAAAATGATGCAAATGCAAATGAAAATGCTGTGCCAATGGCTAGGCGCAGAAAGTTGCACATAAATTTGTTGTTGTTTAGAAAATAGCTTCTATCATTAGGACTGTCTTACTGTCCTGAGAGTCCATTCAACTATGCGGCCACTAGAATGGATATCTACAAAAGCGTTCGAAAACTTAAATTAAATAAATATTTGCTGCAACAAAATAATGTAAGAACTGATGCAACAGATAATCAAGATCAACAACAGATAGACAGTCCTTCCCAGTTCAATCTAGCTGCGTCAGACATGTCAGTGTTACGAGACATGCAGGATATAACTAATGATAATAGAGCCCTAAGTCAAAGCATTGAGGATGCAGAGCACATAAGCAGTACGGCCAAGCAACAGACAAAAGTGACACCTTTTAAGCCCCGTTCTACTTTTAATCCCATCATGTTAAAAGACACTATTGACATTTTTCACGAACAAGTCGTAACAGGCATCAAGCATCTCAACCACAAAGTACAAAACACCATCAAGCGCAAGACTAACAAACAAGAATTGCAATATCATTTACTAATGGCCAAAATTAAAGCCAACAATGAAATAGTCATCCGCAATGCCAACACAGGGGGAAATTTAGTACTGTGGAACAAAAACGAATATGTCGAAGAAGCCATGAGCCAACTGAGGGACACAGGTTGTTACCCCCAGATCGACCAGTTAACCCTGAGAACTGTATACAATGAACACAAAATGAAATTGGCAGCATGGAAAAACGTAGGACTGTTAACTTTTGACGAATACAAGTTCCTGGAGAATGACAACCCGGTAACACCGATTTTGTATTTTATACCCAAAATACATTAAAAAAAACAACAACCTTCAGAAAGGCCAATCATTTCAGCCCGCAACAGTCTACTCGAGAAAACATCTAGATATGTAGACTTTTTTCTGCAAGAACATGTGCAACAACTCGCCTCTTACATCAGAGACACAGGTAACTTTTTATCAAAAATGCTGAACTTCAACTGGCGAATATGACTATCTTGTCATCACCTTAGACGTGACTTCGTTATATACGTCCATCAATCATCAGGATGGACTAAGGGCATTACAATACTATCTAGCGCGAAGAGGAGCAGATTGTGTACAATATAACACCATGCGGATGAATATGGTTGAGTTTTGCCTATGTAATAACATATTCATGTTTCAAAACACTCTTTACCAACAGCTAAGAGGCGTGGCAATGGGGGCCACTTCTCCCCCAGTTATACCTGACTCCACATGGGGTCGTGGGAGAAGCTGATCCTACTCGAAGAGCATACAACATATGTTAAAAATAACATCAAAGTATGGTGGAGGTTCATAGACGATCTTTTCCTTATCTAGCAAGGAACAATAGCAGACGCAGAGAAATTAATTGAAGGACTTAATGTCAATCAACTCAATTTGCACTTCACAGCGTCAGTAAGCACAGAGTGCCTAAACTTTCTAGATGTACAGGTCTATATTAGGGATGGCAGACTGGAAACTAAACTCCATAGAAAACCAACTGCTGGCAATGCAGTGTTGCATGCTGGGAGTTCGCATCCCCACCATCTAATTCGGAGTATTCCCTACGGGGAGATGCTCCGCTTAAAGCATATCTGTAGCTGTGAAGAGGATTTAAGGGCAGCCCAAATAAGCAGTAAGATCAGATTCTTAGAAAGGGGCTACACGACTAGCTGCATAGATGCAGCCATCAGGAAAAGTACTATAGTCCCCAGGGAGACCCTCCTCAAGAAGCACATAGAAGTAGAGAAATCTAAGGTACAGGATACAGAACCCTTTAGGTTCATTCTAAGATACAATAAATAAGAAAAGTCTATCAGAAACGTTTTAAAGAGAAACTGGCCCTTAATCCTAGGAGACCCAGTCATCGGCCATCTACTTCCCAACAGGCCAGACATAACTTACAGCAGGGCACCCTCTATGAAGGACGTCTTGGTCCAAAACGATCCCGGTGGCCAATCTAGGGGCACATGGCTTAGCGAAAGAAAGGGGTTCCACAGATGCAATGTGTACCAGGCTTGCAAATTCTGGGCCAGCAGACCCTCTTACAAAACACCTTTTGGTGAACAAGAGAGGCCCATCCACAAGGCCCTAACATGCAAATTGGACTATGTGGTCTACTTGCTAGAGTGCCCTTGGGGCCTAGGATATGTAGGCAGTATAACACTGCAGGGCACAAGAGGGTACTCCAGCACATAAGGGCAATCAAGAACAGGGACGAATCTTCCGACATTTCGGTGAAGTACATGATGGAGATCCTTAAGACCTGAAATACTTCCTGATAGACTCCATCGCTCCCAACAAAAGAGAAGGGGATAGGGAAAAGGCTCTTAGACAACTGGAAAAACTTTACATTCGGGGCCTGAACGCCACAGAGGGATTATACACATGTCTGTAGCATATCATAGAAGGAAGATAACAAATAGGGGCAAACATAATTGTACATCATCAAACACTAAGATATCAGTAACTGAGGGGTTTCCAAGTAGCTGCCAGAAAATCCCACTTTTTAGATTATACACGGGTTAGATAGGTTTTAACACATTTTTAACACTTGAGGTTTCTGCACATAGCACTTTATAAATGCAATCTGCACTAGAACAGGTCACTCTCAGTCGTAAGGTTTACAAATCTGATGTTTAAACTATGAGTACTGTATATGCATTAGCACTTTTCTACCTGCTATAAGTTAATGAGATTTATGTCATGAATAGCTGGGGTATTTAAACGTGGACGACCTTGACAGGTAGCAACTAGGATGACATCTTTTTTTACTACAAATTTGACTTTTTATTTGCTTTTAAATATTCAACACAGTACTGTATTGGTTTTATGGTTTTAGAACTATTGGTTTTTAGGTTTATTATTAATACATTATTTCAGTATTTATACCCGTATTGTTTATGTATTTTTAAACCTGTAGCCAAGTTTCCATGCGAACCATGAACTCTGTTGTCTATGTCTATTCTTTAACCTTACTGGTACATGTCACTTTAAAAAAAACAAGATTTTTTTTTTAATGGTTTAAAAGGAACCTACCTACCGTGATGCATGTCATGTAATCAAGACCCTTGGTGGGTCGAAACGCACCATGACTGATGAGGTCTGTAAGTGCTGAAATAAAAATTATGGATTCTGCACCGAATTGTGGTCCGTGCTCCATTTCCTGGATAAAACTATCAAGACAAAGGTGGAGTGCTGCATATATATATATATATATATATATATATATATATATATATTCACTGAAAAAACCATAGGTTATAGACCATATATAGTTAGGAATTAGCATTTACAAAACCTTATTTTACTCACACAAAACCATTGAAATTCCATATATAGTTAGTTGCACTAACTATATATCGCGCACCCGCAATCCACTGCTGCTGATGTCACATATTACATCATTCATGACATGGTCAGTGACATCACTGATGACATCACTGATGACATCTCAAATGACATCACTGATGACATCACTGATGACATCTCAAATGACATCACTGATGACATCACTGATGACATCTCATTTGACATTACTGATCACATCACTGATGACATCATTCATGTGATAATACGATGAACTTCTTCAGACTCTAATATAACCTTAGATACACTCAGTGTAAACAGACACTCACAGACTGTCACTCATCCATGAAGTTACACACACACCTAGTCAGTCATGCAAAGAATCAACAATCACACCTCCATTTTCTCAACTATACAGTTATACACACCTTACTTATTCAAACACATACTAACACATATTTACTCTCTTATACAATTCCGGATACAAGTTCACAATGATCCATACAGCCACTCACACATTCACTGGCTCTTATGCACAGTTATTTATATATGTCAACTCTCACATGTACTGTGTTTTACATATGTACTTACTTTGACATGTAGCACTGAGATATCCATTCACTCACCAATACACTCATGCACACAGTCAACCGCCCATACAGCTGTTTCCACATGCACTTTTGAACCCATACATCTAGTGAATCAACTGCTCACACATCTATGCACAGAGTCATACACCTCCCAGACACCCACACACACACTCAGTCTCCCATACAAATACATGGGCAACCAATCAATAACCCATATATTATTATTATTATTATTATATGAAATTTGTAGCGCGCTCAGTTACCCAGGGGCATCCCGGCGCAGAACAGAACAAGGAAGGGAAAGCTCAGACTCAGTCACTACACAGGAAACAAATACGTCTTCAGGAGTTTCCTAAAGTGCAGAATGTTAGGCTCCGAACGAATCTTAAAGGGCAGGGAGTTCCACAGTGCCGCCACTTGCACTGAAAAACGCCGGCCCCCAGAGCGAGCTCTCTTTACTCTGGTTAACTGCAGAAGACATCCTTGGTCCGATCGCAGTGGCCGTGTGGGTTTATAGGGGCGTGCCATATTGGACAAGATAGAAGGGCCCCTACCATGCAAGATTTTATGGGCCGTGCATAACGCTTTAAATTTCACCTGCTCCTTAACCGGGAGCCAGTGAAGCGTTTTCAGGGCCAGAGCAGCTGAGTGTCTTCTAGGAACCTCCATCAGCAGTCTAGCGGCTGCATTCTGCACCTGTTGAAGGGTCCTAAAGGTCGCTTCCGGAGCGCCAAGGAACAGTGCGTTCCCATAGTCAAGTCTCGACAAGATTAAACCACGAATCAGAAGCTTCCTGGATGGATTGGGGAGCAGTGGTAGCACCTTGCGCGCTGACCGCAAGAGGCCAAAACACACCCCTGCGATCTTCCTGGCATGTGTCCTAAAGGACAGGTCTTACTCCAGCCATACTCCTAGGCTCTTAATCTCCTTCTAAGGAGATGGTGGGTCACCCAGAGACTGAGGCCAGCAACTGGCGATAAGCGAAGGCCTAGATTTGCCTAGCAACATAAGCTCAGTTTTCTCTCCGTTGAGCTTAAGGGCAGAGTGGGACATCCAACGATGAACGTTGGCAAGGCAGTCATGAAGAACCTCTGGCTGTTCCGCCAGCTGGGTAAGGCCTACAACCAGCTGAGTATCATCAGCATAGCTGATGATCTTCACTCCTGAAGGGGAGACCACTCTCTCAAGTGGAGTCATATAGACGTTAAATAAGGTAGGGCTCAATGATGAGCCCTGCGGGACTCCACATTGAAGAGGGAACAGGGTCGACTGCTCTGCCCCTTCCCAGACTTGATAGAAGCGGTCAGAAAGGAATGACTCAAGCCATTTGAGGGCCATCCCCGTGACACCCACCTCTGACAGTCGTTGGAGGAGCACCTGATGACTCACGGTGTCGAAGGCAGCACTCAGGTCCAGGAGGATCACTGCCACTGACCCCCCCGTATCAAGAATGCTCCTTGCTTCCTCCACCACTGCCAATAAGGCCGTGTCCGTCCCCTGACCAGGGCGAAAGCCCGTCTGGGAGTCTCCCAGCAAATGATGGGATTCTAGGTGGTACGAGAGCTTGCGATTAACCATTTTTTCTGCGATTTTTGAGAAGCCGGGCAAAAGAGAAATAGGCCTAAAATTGGCCAGATTCGAGGGATCTAAGCCAGGTTTTTTCAGCAGTGCTTTAACAACTGCTTTTTTCCATCTCTGCGGCACCGTGCCCTGGGAGAGGGAAAGGTTGATAAGATCTGTAAGCGGGGCAGAAAGAGTATTTGCCACTTGTTTGAGCCATTTCATGGGCACCGGGTCACTCGGAGACCCACTCTTCATCCCTTTCAGAACTTTTTTGACCTCCTCCTCCGAAAAAGGGCCAAAAGAGGACAACTCAAAGGGACATATTCCTGGGCTAGAGTCCATCTCCAGATTCTGAGATGTCGCAGGCAATGAAGACAGAATCTTCTCTATTTTGGAATGAAAGAAGTCTGCCAGCTCTTCACATTTTTCTTGGGGGTTGTCGTGCACGACTGGAGGAACCGGAGACTTTAGCAGTTCCTTAAAAATCTTAAAAGATTCCCCTGATGAGTTACTCGCCCTATCAATCCTATCACTGAAATAGCTTCTCTTGGCATCTTTCAAGGCAGCTTTATACTTCCTCATCGATGCCTTGTAGTGTTCTCGACTTTCTTCCGTCAGCTTTCTCCTCCATGCCCTTTCTAATCTTTTACAGGGTGTTCTGAGCTCCCTAAGTTCAGGGGTGTACCAGGGAGCGGAACCGGCTCTTCTTTCCCTAATGGGCCTTTTCTTTTCCGGAATTAACAAGTCAAGGGAATTGATCAGCCAATTTCCCACATGCTGATCAGCAGTGATAGGGTCAGAGACCAAAGGAGGACAGGTTCTCGCTAACTCAGCCGCCCAGTTATCCACCGGCAGCCTAGACCAGAGCCGTTCAACTGAATACCGTCTTGGTACAGGATCTCTCCCCTTCCCCAACTGCCATATGAGGGGGACTAGACAATGGTCTGTCCAGGGAAGAGGTAGAGGCTGAAGGGCTTGAAGATTCTCTGAATTTGTGAAAGCCACATCCAGCTGATGACCTTTAATATGGGTAGCTCCGACGTTAACAAGATGCAAATCAAGTGCACCCAACATACTTTGTAGCTCTCTCGCCACTGTATCACAGGGATCATCGAAATGCAGGTTGAGATCCCCCAACACTATAAATTTGGAGGAGGCGGCAGCTAGTTGTATCACCACCTGAAGGAAGGAGTCTATGAAATTTCCTATCGCTGCAGGAGGCCGATAGACGAGAAGGCCCGAGATTGAGATGGTGGACGATATGCGTAGCGAGAATTGACAGCCTTCAGAGTTATCAATACCGCAATCTACCGCTTTGCATACATATTTGTCTCTGTACAAAATGGCCACTCCTCCCCCTCTCCCCTCCGGCCTATCTAGATGAAACATGAGATATCCCGGAGGGAGGGCTTTAACAATATCAGGTCCTGAGCAAGAGGTGAGCCAAGTTTCCGTAAGGAGGAGGGCATCCAAACTATGGTCTACAATCAACGAGTTTATTTCAGTGGCATGACAAGGTAATGACCTGCAATTAAGCAAAGCCATAGAAATCTGGAATCGATCTGTGGGTGGGCTACCAGAGCCACATAGAAGGCAGTGTTTATAAGAGGTACCTTCTGCCCATTGGTAGATACAACTAGGATGTCTGGGTGCGCGTAGCGACAATAAAGTATCACTAGAGTACCTGCAAGTTGAATCCGTAAGTCCAGCAGGGTTGGGCAGAGTGACATGCCCTGTGCCCGTCTGGCGAAACTCCGGCGACGTTCCGGCGACGACGCTGCGTGATGACGCTGCGCGTCAGCATAGCTGGCTTAATGTTCGCCCAGCGTCTGCAAACTAGAGCGCTAACCGCGCCGCCGGCAGTGTACCCCCTCCCAAAATGGCCACCACAACTAGACAGTGGACAGGGACCCGCGATAACGCGGTGCTCTTAACAATTAGAGTGAGGGTAAGATGGCAGCAGTGCAAGTCTGCGAGTGGCCTGTAATAAAAGCAAGGAAAAAAGAGTAAATAAAAAGATAAATTAAATCGGCAAAACGGGACGATTTAAAAGCGCATTAAACAAAGCAGCTTGCAATAGAATAGCTGTGAATCAAAGTCTTTCCTGGCGTTCTGAAATTAGGATGTTAAGGTTACTCATATAGCTACTGATCAACACATGCAGCAGTTTACAGAACAAAAGATATAATGATGCACAAATTAAGACAGTTTAGTCACTAACCCATGCACTCAGTGAGACACATTTAATCACTCACTCATACAGTCAGTCATGCACCTACTAAATCCTTCATCCAGACACTTATAAATCCACTCATTCTTCAATATGCAAGACATATTTTAACTTTACAGAAACATACAGTCACTGGATGTTGTTATCAGTGATGTCATCAGTGATGTCATTTGAGATGTCATCAGTGATGTCATCAGTGATGTCATTTGAGATGTCATCAGTGATGTCATCAGTGATGTCACTGACCATGTCATGAATGATTTAATATGTGACATCATCAGCAGTGGATTGCGGGTGCGCGATATATAGTTAGTGCAACTAACTATATATGGAATTTCAATGGTTTTGTGTGAGTAAAATAAGGTTTTGTAAATGCTAATTCCTAACTATATATGGTCTATAACCTATGGTTTTTTCAGTGAATTTTCAAGGTTTTGTAAATGCGAATTCCTAACTATATATGGTCTATAACCTATGGTTTTTTCAGTGAATTACAATGGTTTTTTAAAAGCTAATATCTATATCTGTAAAATATATTCTTTATTACGTGACGTATCACGTAGCCACGTGAGACGCCTCATGACGCGTCGCATAATCGTGACGTATCGGCTCTGCAGCGCAAACAAAACCCGTAACGTAAGCGCGCCGGAGCACGCTTACAGATATATATATTTTTTTTAACCTTAATTAGACAAAATCCACACGTGCACATATCTTGAGGCCTTGCAAAGGCACATCAAACAAACAGTCCCTACAATTTTTCAGAATTTTCTTGATAATCTATTCCATTAATTTTTTTTTTTACTGTTTCTCTTGTTACGCTTACCGGGACGCTACCCAGTACGCGAACCGGACGCTCCAAAAACACAAGATGGCGGACTCCCGTTACGCTGCCAGTTAGCTGCCCGGTTCGGGTACCGGGACGCGCCTCTATGGCGAAAAATCGCAAAAAAAAATTTTTGCCCGGTTAATATCCCCCTCATCAATCCTAGGGGGTCCGGAGGGGTCTACCTTGCCCCCTTTCCTTCATTTCCCCCTTCGTTTTTCACCGCATCTTGTCTCTCGATCCTACCGAGAGACAAGATGGCGGCCGCTCTGGACTGTTTAGAATGTTGACAGACACCAGAGAGCCAATCAGCTTCGCTTCGCGAAGTTCCGTTACGCGTCAGGTACGCGAACCGGGGCGCTGCCTGGAGCGCGCTTACAGATATATATATTTTTTTGAACGTTAATTTCTCAAAATCCACTGGAACACATATATTGAGACCTAGCAAAGGCACATCGGGCTACCAGTCCCTACAATTTTGCCAAGTTTCGTGGAAATCCATTCAGCCGTTCGAACTAAAAGTGAGGCCAACCGCCCTATGGAAAATTGCATGGGAAAAACGCGTTTTGGGACCCCCCTTTTTTCTTGGCCCCCCCTTGACGAAACCCCCCCATATTTTCAGGGGCTGCTCAGAAACACATTGTGCCATTTTCCTGACAATTTCAGCCAATTCCGTCCTCAAACGCCAAAGTTATTCGACATAGAATTTTCAAAAATCCCATAGAGAAAAAATCCTAACTATATATACCTACTGGCGACCGCCAGTAGGTAATATATATATATATATATATATATATATATATATGTATATATATATATATATATACATATATATATATATATACATATATATATATATATATATACATATATATATATATATATATCCTACTGGCGGTCGCCAGTAGGTAGTTATTGTTAGGACCTAGTTTACATAGGAAATACAAAACATTCTATTTGGAATAACTTTGCCGCCAGTAGACGAATCTTTGTGAATTTCCCCAAGAAAATGGGCTGCTCGGTTCTGCTCCTTCCCTGAAAGTTTGGCGTGATTCATAAAGTGGGGGCTGAGAAAAAAGGGGGGTCCCAAAACGTGTTTTCCCCATGCAATTTTCCATAGGGACCTTTAGCCAGGGCTACAGCCCGAACGGCTGAACGGAATTACACGAAATTTGGCAGAGAGGTAGAGTTCAGTTCGCAGATTGTGATTTTTGTTAAATGGTGTAAATCTGTTCAGTAGTTTCTGAGAAAATTGCAAGTAAAATCATAGCGATATCTAGAGTCTGAGTTCAGTACGCGTACTGAAATCTGTTCAATTAGGAGCACGAGCTGCATGCTGATTGGCTGTGAACTGTCTGTCAACACTCAAAACCAGGAAGTGTTGGCGGCCATCTTGTGCCTCGCTAGAACCGAGTCACAAGAAAACAGTAAAACAAAGTTGAGAAATAAGGGAAGGGGGTAGGGTAGAGACATTTTGACCCTCTAGGCTTGCTCAAGGGGTCGTACATGGATGTTTAGGCTCTATTTTTTATTTTGTTTTTTTTAAAAGAAAATCGCGGCGTACGCGTATGTAAATACCTACAATTACGAGCAGGAGCTGCATGCTGATTGGCTTTCAATACTCCAAACCAGGAAGTGTTGGCAGCCATGTTGTTTGTCGGGAGAGCAGAGTCACAAGAAAACAGTAAAACAAAGTTGAGAAATAAGGAAAGGGGGCAGGGTAGAAACATTCAGAGCCTATAGTCTTGGTCAGGGGGTGGTACATGGATCTTTAGGCTCAATTTTCATTTTTTTTAAAATAAAAAATAGCGGGGTACTTGTGCAGTACTTGTAAGCGGTGGAAAAGGTGAAAAAAAACTAGAAGTCCATTTCATTCATTAGGTCCCGCGGGGGCAAATTACGGGGTACATTTTTCTGCATAATGGGGGCTTGTAAGGTGCCCCGAGCACTGGGGAAGGGCACTCCTCTGGTTTTATTTTGAAGTATGTGGGGGGTTACGGTCCTACTCCCCGCAGTCTCGGTGAGCGGCACCCCTGGGGTCTTTTTAAAAATATATATGTTTTGAGCTCTCTCTCCCTCTCCCCGTACACGTCGCGGGAAACGCCACCTTTCTGGGGCAGTGATATGTAAAATGACCTTCCAGCTCCGGGTACCTGCATTGTCTGGAGTTTTTTATTAATGTAGGGAGGGTGGACTTGATAATTCGTCCTTGTAAATTCCCATAGAAGCCTATGTTCTGGTGTTAACATGGGCTTCTATGGGAAATAACAAGGCCGTATTATGAAGCTCATTATCACCGTTTTATCGGCAGTTTCTTGCCAATGAAACTGCGATAATTTTAACACCGGTGGTTGCTGATATGCAGCTAAGTTTACTGGTCAAAAAAAAGAGGAATGGGCCATATTATCAAGAAAAGGTGATACATTATCGCTGTTTTTATCGGAAGGAAACTGTCGATAAAGCGGTGATAATGAGCTTGATGATATATCCTTGTGAATTGCCATAGAAGCTCATGTTGACACTAGAACCTGGGCTGCTAAGGGAATTTACAAGGGCCTATTATCAAGCCCATTATCGGCGCTTTAGCGGCAGTTTTCTTCTGATAAAAGCGGCGATAATGTATCGCCCTTTTGTGATGATATGGCGCTGACGGGCGTATTATCAAGGACCGGTGTTAAAATTATCGTTGTTTTATGGGCATGAAAGTGGCGATGAAACGGCGAAAATGGTCTTGATAATATGCCTTTGTTAATTCTCATAGAAGCCCATGTTCTGGTGTTAACATGGGCTTCTATGGGAATTAACAAGGGCCTATTATGAAGCTCGTTATCGCCGGTTTATCGGCAGTTACTGGTGATAAAAGCGGTGGTAATGTATCGCTTTTTGTTGATAATATGCCCCTTCATTTTTATGATAGTATGTAAAACTTTCCTTTTTATGTTTAGCAGTTGCTTAAGGGCAGAGTGGGACATCCAACGATGAACGTTGGCAAGGCAGTCATGAAGAACCTCTGGCTGTTCCGCCAGCTGGGTAAGGCCTACAACCAGCTGAGTATCATCAGCATAGCTGATGATCTTCACTCCTGAAGGGGAGACCACTCTCTCAAGTGGAGTCATATAGACGTTAAATAAGGTAGGGCTCAATGATGAGCCCTGCGGGACTCCACATTGAAGAGGGAACAGGGTCGACTGCTCTGCCCCTTCCCAGACTTGATAGAAGCGGTCAGAAAGGAATGACTCAAGCCATTTGAGGGCCATCCCCGTGACACCCACCTCTGACAGTCGTTGGAGGAGCACCTGATGACTCACGGTGTCGAAGGCAGCACTCAGGTCCAGGAGGATCACTGCCACTGACCCCCCCGTATCAAGAATGCTCCTTGCTTCCTCCACCACTGCCAATAAGGCCGTGTCCGTCCCCTGACCAGGGCAAAAGCCCGTCTGGGAGTCTCCCAGCAAATGATGGGATTCTAGGTGGTACGAGAGCTTGCGATTAACCATTTTTTCTGCGATTTTTGAGAAGCCGGGCAAAAGAGAAATAGGCCTAAAATTGGCCAGATTCGAGGGATCTAAGCCAGGTTTTTTCAGCAGTGCTTTAACAACTGCTTTTTTCCATCTCTGCGGCACCGTGCCCTGGGAGAGGGAAAGGTTGATAAGATCTGTAAGCGGGGCAGAAAGAGTATTTGCCACTTGTTTGAGCCATTTCATGGGCACCGGGTCACTCGGAGACCCACTCTTCATCCCTTTCAGAACTTTTACGACCTCCTCCTCCGAAAAAGGGCCAAAAGAGGACAACTCAAAGGGACATATTCCTGGGCTAGAGTCCATCTCCAGATTCTGAGATGTCGCAGGCAATGAAGACAGAATCTTCTCTATTTTGGAATGAAAGAAGTCTGCCAGCTCTTCACATTTTTCTTGGGGGTTGTCGTGCACGACTGGAGGAACCGGAGACTTTAGCAGTTCCTTAAAAATCTTAAAAGATTCCCCTGATGAGTTACTCGCCCTATCAATCCTATCACTGAAATAGCTTCTCTTGGCATCTTTCAAGGCAGCTTTATACTTCCTCATCGATGCCTTGTAGTGTTCTCGACTTTCTTCCGTCAGCTTTCTCCTCCATGCCCTTTCTAATCTTTTACAGGGTGTTCTGAGCTCCCTAAGTTCAGGGGTGTACCAGGGAGCGGAACCGGCTCTTCTTTCCCTAATGGGCCTTTTCTTTTCCGGAATTAACAAGTCAAGGGAATTGATCAGCCAATTTCCCACATGCTGATCAGCAGTGATAGGGTCAGAGACCAAAGGAGGACAGGTTCTCGCTAACTCAGCCGCCCAGTTATCCACCGGCAGCCTAGACCAGAGCCGTTCAACTGAATACCGTCTTGGTACAGGATCTCTCCCCTTCCCCAACTGCCATATGAGGGGGACTAGACAATGGTCTGTCCAGGGAAGAGGTAGAGGCTGAAGGGCTTGAAGATTCTCTGAATTTGTGAAAGCAACATCCAGCTGATGACCTTTAATATGGGTAGCTCCGACGTTAACAAGATGCAAATCAAGTGCACCCAACATACTTTGTAGCTCTCTCGCCACTGTATCACAGGGATCATCGAAATGCAGGTTGAGATCCCCCAACACTATAAATTTGGAGGAGGCGGCAGCTAGTTGTATCACCACCTGAAGGAAGGAGTCTATGAAATTTCCTATCGCTGCAGGAGGCCGATAGACGAGAAGGCCCGAGATTGAGATGGTGGACGATATGCGTAGCGAGAATTGACAGCCTTCAGAGTTATCAATACCGCAATCTACCGCTTTGCATACATATTTGTCTCTGTACAAAATGGCCACTCCTCCCCCTCTCCCCTCCGGCCTATCTAGATGAAACATGAGATATCCCGGAGGGAGGGCTTTAACAATATCAGGTCCTGAGCAAGAGGTCAGCCAAGTTTCCGTAAGGAGGAGGGCATCCAAACTATGGTCTACAATCAACGAGTTTATTTCAGTGGCATGACAAGGTAATGACCTGCAATTAAGCAAAGCCATAGAAATCTGGAATCGATCTGTGGGTGGGCTACCAGAGCCACATAGAAGGCAGTGTTTATAAGAGGTACCTTCTGCCCATTGGTAGATACAACTAGGATGTCTGGGTGCGCGTAGCGACAATAAAGTATCACTAGAGTACCTGCAAGTTGAATCCGTAAGTCCAGCAGGGTTGGGCAGAGTGACATGCCCTGTGCCCGTCTGGCGAAACTCCGGCGACGTTCCGGCGACGACGCTGCGTGATGACGCTGCGCGTCAGCATAGCTGGCTTAATGTTCGCCCAGCGTCTGCAAACTAGAGCGCTAACCGCGCCGCCGGCAGTGTACCCCCTCCCAAAATGGCCACCACAACTAGACAGTGGACAGGGACCCGCGATAACGCGGTGCTCTTAACAATTAGAGTGAGGGTAAGATGGCAGCAGTGCAAGTCTGCGAGTGGCCTGTAATAAAAGCAAGGAAAAAAGAGTAAATAAAAAGATAAATTAAATCGGCAAAACGGGACGATTTAAAAGCGCATTAAACAAAGCAGCTTGCAATAGAATAGCTGTGAATCAAAGTCTTTCCTGGCGTTCTGAAATTAGGATGTTAAGGTTACTCATATAGCTACTGATCAACACATGCAGCAGTTTACAGAACAAAAGATATAATGATGCACAAATTAAGACAGTTTAGTCACTAACCCATGCACTCAGTGAGACACATTTAATCACTCACTCATACAGTCAGTCATGCACCTACTAAATCCTTCATCCAGACACTTATAAATCCACTCATTCTTCAATATGCAAGACATATTTTAACTTTACAGAAACATACAGTCACTGGATGTTGTTATCAGTGATGTCATCAGTGATGTCATTTGAGATGTCATCAGTGATGTCATCAGTGATGTCATTTGAGATGTCATCAGTGATGTCATCAGTGATGTCACTGACCATGTCATGAATGATTTAATATGTGACATCATCAGCAGTGGATTGCGGGTGCGCGATATATAGTTAGTGCAACTAACTATATATGGAATTTCAATGGTTTTGTGTGAGTAAAATAAGGTTTTGTAAATGCTAATTCCTAACTATATATGGTCTATAACCTATGGTTTTTTCAGTGAATTTTCAAGGTTTTGTAAATGCTAATATCTATATCTGTAAAATATATTCTTTATTACGTGACGTATCACGTAGCCACGTGAGACGCCTCATGACGCGTCGCATAACCGTGACGTATCGGCTCTGCAGCGCAAACAAAACCCGTAACGTAAGCGCGCCGGAGCACGCTTACAGATATATATATTTTTTTTAACCTTAATTAGACAAAATCCACATGTGCACATATCTTGAGGCCTTGCAAAGGCACATCAAACAAACAGTCCCTACAATTTTTCAGAATTTTCTTGATAATCTATTCCATAAATTTATTTTTTTACTGTTTCCCTTGTTACGCTTACCGGGACGCTACCCAGTACGCGAACCGGACGCTCCAAAAACACAAGATGGCGGACTCCCGTTACGCTGCCAGTTAGCTGCCCGGTTCGGGTACCGGGACGCGCCTCTATGGCGAAAAATCGCAAAAAATTTTTTTGCCCCGTTAATATCCCCCTCATCAATCCTAGGGGGTCAGGAGGGGTCTACCTTGCCCCCTTTCCTTCATTTCCCCCTTTGTTTTTCACCGCATCTTGTCTCTCGATCCTACCGAGAGACAAGATGGCGGCCGCTCTGGACTGTTTAGAATGTTGAAAGACACCAGAGAGCCAATCAGCTTCGCTTCGCGCAGTTCCGTTACGCGTCAGGTACGCGAACCGGGGCGCTGCCCGGAGCGCGCTTACAGATATATATATTTTTTTGAACGTTAATTTCTCAAAATCCACTGGAACACATATATTGAGACCTAGCAAAGGCACATCGGGCTACCAGTCCCTACAATTTTGCCAAGTTTCGTGGAAATCCATTCAGCCGTTCGAACTAAAAGTGAGGCCAACCGCCCTATGGAAAATTGCATGGGAAAAATGCGTTTTGGGACCCCCCTTTTTTCTTGGCCCCCCCTTGACGAAACCCCCCCCAAATTTTCAGGGGCTGCTCAGAAACACATTGTGCCATTTTCCTGAAAATTTCAGCCAATTCCGTCCTCAAACGCCAAAGTTATTCGACATAGAATTTTCAAAAATCCCATAGAGAAAAAATCCTAACTATATATACCTACTGGCGACCGCCAGTAGGTAATATATATATATATATATATATATATATATATATATATATATATATATATATATATATATATATATATATATATATATATATATATATATATATATATATATATATATATATATATATATACATATATATATATATATACATATATATATATATATATATATATCCTACTGGCGGTCGCCAGTAGGTAGTTATAGTTAGGACCTAGTTTACATAGGAAATACAAAACATTCTATTTGGAATAACTTTGCCGCCAGTAGACGAATCTTTGTGAATTTCCCCAAGAAAATGGGCTGCTCGGTTCTGCTCCTTCCCTGAAAGTTTGGCGTGATTCATAAAGTGGGGGCTGAGAAAAAAGGGGGGTCCCAAAACGTGTTTTCCCCATGCAATTTTCCATAGGGACCTTTAGCCAGGGCTACAGCCCGAACGGCTGAACGGAATTACACGAAATTTGGCAGAGAGGTAGAGTTCAGTTCGCAGATTGTGATTTTTGTTAAATGGTGTAAATCTGTTCAGTAGTTTCTGAGAAAATTGCAAGTAAAATCATAGCGATATCTAGAGTCTGAGTTCAGTACGCGTACTGAAATCTGTTCAATTAGGAGCACGAGCTGCATGCTGATTGGCTGTGAACTGTCTGTCAACACTCAAAACCAGGAAGTGTTGGCGGCCATCTTGTGCCTCGCTAGAACCGAGTCACAAGAAAACAGTAAAACAAAGTTGAGAAATAAGGGAAGGGGGTAGGGTAGAGACATTTTGACCCTCTAGGCTTGCTCAAGGGGTTGTACATGGATGTTTAGGCTCTATTTTTTATTTTGTTTTTTTTAAAGAAAATCGCGGCGTACGCGTATGTAAATACCTACAATTACGAGCAGGAGCTGCATGCTGATTGGCTTTCAATACTCCAAACCAGGAAGTGTTGGCAGCCATGTTGTTTGTCGGGAGAGCAGAGTCACAAGAAAACAGTAAAACAAAGTTGAGAAATAAGGAAAGGGGGCAGGGTAGAAACATTCAGAGCCTATAGTCTTGGTCAGGGGGTTGTACATGGATCTTTAGGCTCAATTTTCATTTTTTTTAAAATAAAAAATAGCGGGGTACTTGTGCAGTACTTGTAAGCGGTGGAAAAGGTGAAAAAAAACTAGAAGTCCATTTCATTCATTAGGTCCCGCGGGGGCAAATTACGGGGTACATTTTTCTGCATAATGGGGGCTTGTAAGGTGCCCCGAGCACTGGGGAAGGGCACTCCTCTGGTTTTATTTTGAAGTATGTGGGGGGTTACGGTCCTACTCCCCGCAGTCTCGGTGAGCGGCACCCCTGGGGTCTTTTTAAAAATATATATGTTTTGAGCTCTCTCTCCCTCTCCCCGTACACGTCGCGGGAAACGCCACCTTTCTGGGGCAGTGATATGTAAAATGACCTTCCAGCTCCGGGTACCTGCATTGTCTGGAGTTTTTTATTAATGTAGGGAGGGTGGACTTGATAATTCGTCCTTGTAAATTCCCATAGAAGCCTATGTTCTGGTGTTAACATGGGCTTCTATGGGAAATAACAAGGCCGTATTATGAAGCTCATTATCACCGTTTTATCGGCAGTTTCTTGCCAATGAAACTGCGATAATTTTAACACCGGTGGTTGCTGATATGCAGCTAAGTTTACTGGTCAAAAAAAAGAGGAATGGGCCATATTATCAAGAAAAGGTGATACATTATCGCTGTTTTTATCGGAAGGAAACTGTCGATAAAGCGGTGATAATGAGCTTGATAATATATCCTTGTGAATTGCCATAGAAGCTCATGTTGACACTAGAACCTGGGCTGCTAAGGGAATTTACAAGGGCCTATTATCAAGCCCATTATCGGCGCTTTAGCGGCAGTTTTCTTCTGATAAAAGCGGCGATAATGTATCGCCCTTTTGTGATGATATGGCGCTGACGGGCGTATTATCAAGGACCGGTGTTAAAATTATCGTTGTTTTATGGGCATGAAAGTGGCGATGAAACGGCGAAAATGGTCTTGATAATATGCCTTTGTTAATTCTCATAGAAGCCCATGTTCTGGTGTTAACATGGGCTTCTATGGGAATTAACAAGGGCCTATTATGAAGCTCGTTATCGCCGGTTTATCGGCAGTTACTGGTGATAAAAGCGGTGGTAATGTATCGCTTTTTGTTGATAATATGCCCCTTAATTTTTATGATAGTATGTAAAACTTTCCTTTTTATGTTTAGCAGTTGTACTCTCTACGCATGCGAAGCCCACGTTTTTTCTTTTTCTTCAAGTTCAACAAACAAAGCTTTCTTTATTTCAGGTATTACATTTGGCGCTTTGTTTTCCAGGGTCGTGTGTGTCATCCGCTGCTGTACTTTTGTAATATATTAATAAGCGTATTTTATCTACATTTATTTGGAACGTAGTGCCGAGGCGCCAAACATTGATCACGTACTCCGTCCAGCGCCATTTTAGTAGTTTTTCACCGTTGTTTTTATTACATCTGTTACTTTCATTTTATCGTCCCCCTATTGTCTTTGTGATCGACGAGATTTCGAGGCACAGACACCACGGTGTTTGTCCTTAAACTCTGATGTTATCAGACTTGGTCACATGTATACCTAAAAACGAATTTGAAGGACGTAAGTCACAGGCATTGCAACGCGTGTTTGTCAACAGAAAGACATTATTAAGAATATCACCGGTTTTATCGGCAGGAAAACTGCTGATAAAGCGGCGATAAAGGGCTTGATAATAGGCCGTTGTGAATTCCCATAACAGCCCAAGTTAACACCAGAACCTGGGCTGCTATGGGAATTTCCAAGGCCCTATTATCAAGCCCATTATCGCCGTTTTATCAGAATTTTTGCTGCCGATAAAAGCGGCGATAATGTATCGCCTTTTGTTGATAATATGCGACTTTGTTCCGTGTCCTGCATCGCATTTTGCGATGCAGGGCGCAGGATACGAAATTCATTTTATTAATTTAATTGTTTACTTACCTGCAATCATCCAGATTCCGCTGTTTATAACCCCCACCCTGCCCCTCCCCCGCCCCATTTGCCTACCTCACCACAACTCCCTCCACGGGCCGCGGCTGAGTCAGTTACTTGTACTTACCTTAAGCATAATAAATAATAAAAAAGTATATATTGTAAAATTGTCACCTGTGGAAGATACAAAAAAACACAGTTACAAGATATATTTTACAACACAAAATAATTTGTAAAACATTTCATTTGCCTTTTTTGCTGTTCTCAGAATATATTGAATTTCACTACAAACAGTGAGTTCAATAGTACTCATCACATAACAGCGGGCAAAAAAAAGACAATCCATAAGGATATCTTAAAAAAACAGTCAACATTATCATTAACAATATAAAAAATAGAAATAAAACATATCTTAAATGTTTTTTTCTAAGAGCAAGTTCTTACGTAAATATAAGATATCTCAAGCAATCATAAAATAACAATATATTCTGATTAATTTTCTTACACTGTAAATAATGTTACTTACAAGTAGATGCTGAAACAATACACAGCAAAAAGTCCTTTATGGTTTCGCACACTTTTCCTTACGGCCAAATAGTATGCATCAAGTCCTTTGTTTGGAAGTTGTTTAATAGTAATCCTGAACGTTCTCCTCCCAGCCTTCTGTTCCAAAACCATCAACATCATCTACGGGTCTCCCAGGACTCATCCATCAATCCGACGCTGTTCATCATCTACATGGCCACCCTAACACAAGTAGGCCACCATCACAACTTCAACAATATCTATTACACAAAGAACACCCAGCGCATCCTCTTCGTCACCAAGAAGCCACATACCACCAAAAGGAACCTCCACGACACAATGAAGGACGTTACCAACTCCATAAAGAGCAGCACTGTAAACACAAACTGGCAGAAGATGAAGGTACTCATCCTCAGACCCACTCCATCAGCCTCAGACACCTCCTGCTACCTGACTACAGTGTGAAGAGTACCAACACCTACTAACCATGTGCACAACATAGGATTCAACCTCAACTGCTCCCTCTCCATGTGTAGGCAAGTCTACACCGTGTCCCCGTACTGCTATAACACCCTCCACATGCTCCGCAACATTTACAAGTGGATTCTAACCAAAAGAAGAACAGTGACACAGACCCTCATCAGCAGAAGACTACACTGTGGAAAAAAACTCTACACATGAGTTCTAGCCAAATACCTACAACAACTACAAAAAATCCAAAAGACCCTACCTGACTGATCATCAATGTTCCCGGCTGTACCCACATCTTCCACCACCTGATACACCTACACTGCCTCAATATCAACAAAAGGATCACCTTTAAGCTCCTCACTCTCACTTACAAAATACTCTACAACACCAGACTAATCTACCTTAACAGCACTAATCCTAAAGGGCAAATTTTGATCTTAAAATGTTGTCTTTCAAAATATTAGGTAAGAATTTGGTAACTCTTTGGGCAAACGTTGCTTAAAAACTAATTGAGTATCATTACACTGTATCCAACCTTTCATACATTTTAAATACACAATGTAATGTCCAGATGTGGTAGAAGGTCCATCATGAAAAATAATAGCAACAGCTATAAAAGTTCTTCCTGATATTGAACATTGACCAGCTACAAAAATTTTAATTAAAGTTTTCCATTTTTTTCCATCAGTTCTACAACGTTGCAGCATTAAAATAACATACTGTCCATATCTTTGTATAAATAATGTTGATGACATTTCTGATTTACATTGGCTACACTCCATGTTTTGACTTGCTCCTCTAATTAGATTGTTAAAAGACACTGATTCACAGTCAGGTAAAGTCAAATATATGAATCTCTCAGTGTCTATGTCAGTGCTGCATGTAAACAAACAATTTCAACAGTCATGATGCCATTTATAAGAAAGGCCAAAAAGGTTTTCAACATCTATAGCTTCATCTTCCAGTACAACAAGCATAAACATAAAAAATTCCTGACAATCTTGCTGAATATTCTGCGTAAATTGAGTAGAACCAGAATATATGTCCAAAACATTTCGAATATCAGAAACACTTTGTATTTTACTTTTATCACTAGTACATTTCTCATAAACAGAATTGAACAATGAACAGAATCTTTTGTCCCGATTTTCTACAATTTGCTGTTGGAAACTTTGAAGTAAAAACAACATTAACAACTACATTAGCATAGCAGTTGACACCAGAACTATTTTCAAATCGATAACCAACATTCTCTTCAACACTGTCCTTTGTCTTTTTGCTTGGAGGCGCAACTTCATCTTGTTTTTTTTCTTTCTCTACAGTTTCAGAACCGATATTCTCAAATCTTCTTTTTGAACCTTACACACGCTTTTCAATCACTGGATATTGACCTAAATTGGATGCATATTCTCTTCTTAACCTATTATACTCTTTCACACAGTTTGTATCTGCAGAAACCTTTGTCTCATCAAAATCAATCAAGTACAATCCAGATAAAGTTCTGACTCGAGACAAAGCAACATATGCCATGCCGTCTTTAAACACGGTACTTCCAATATTCACTAAAGCACAATCTATACTTAAACCTTGAGATTTATGAATGGTCACCGCATATGCCAAACAAACAGGAAACTGTTTTCTGCAGACATACACATCTTTTACAAGCAAAAAACGAGCTGCACAACGACTAACTTGTTGTACTTCAGCAATTTCATCAAATTTGATTTTCAAAAATTCAATGCCAGCTCTGTTTACATAATTAACAAAATCAACAGTTTTACCCATTGCTCCATTTACTAAACCTTTTTGCACATCCAAATTACGTCGCAAAATTACTCTACAATTTACACATGCAAACAAATTATTTTCTAAACCAGCAGTTTTACTTATCGATTTCTCTAAACAATCCAATTTCCTCTTGAAAGTTTTCACTCAAAATAATACTGATTCTCTCATGTTCCATTTTATCAATTGCTTCCAATTTTATAATTTCTTCATTTTCCAACTTTAATATTTCTTCATTGAATATAGAACATTTACGCAGTGTTGGCATTAAGCAGATTACATATTTGTTTTCTGAAATTCTCATGTATATTTTTTATGGGACAATATTTGCATTTGGAAACATATTGGAAAGTAATCGTGTCTGTAAAGCTTGTTTTCCATGTTCGGTCAATTTTCCAATTCTTATATCTTGAAGAATAGTTCCATAATCAACATTATTTGCTTGTCGCATATTTGTAGTAAGTTCCTTATACTGAAAATATTACCAAATGTTTACATTGCCAATACTCCCCAAAGACTTTCTAGTATCTTCATGCACGAGTGTTTTAAACACTGGCTGTCCTTTTACAGGAGTAAGTTGTAGAAGATCTCCAAAAACTATGACGTGTTTTCCTCCGAATAATACGTCATACTCTGTTTTAAGAATTTGCTGCATACTTAAATGCACAAAGGTAAGCATTAAGTTTGGGACCATGCTTACCTCATCAATAATGAGAAGCTTCATTTTCTTCAACACTCCTAAAACTTCATAAGAAGCATCTCCAGATAGCTTGTGGTATTGTAATTTGTTGTCATG
This sequence comes from Lissotriton helveticus, assembly GCF_964261635.1. Classification (NCBI taxonomy): domain Eukaryota; kingdom Metazoa; phylum Chordata; class Amphibia; order Caudata; family Salamandridae; genus Lissotriton; species Lissotriton helveticus. Next base: position 135,989,632 of record NC_136065.1, read on the forward strand.
CTCTACTGGTAGCATTAATAAACGATGTAAAGTAATTCCGTTAATATTGTGTGCCGCCAACCCAGTTGGAGCAGTGACAACACAAGACAAATGCGACTCAGTTCTTTTCTGTAGAAAACTTGTGATTACTTTAATTAAAAAAACTTTTTTCCTGTTCCAGCTTGTCCACTCACATACATACGGATAGGTTCAAATGATGAGCAACAGCACTCTTTCTTCTCATGAAGAAATCCATGGTCAATCTGTTCTTTCACTTGCTCATATATTTCTTTCTGCTCAAGATTTAGTTGTTCTTCTAAGGTTGCTAAGTTTTTACATGTTCTTGACCTTGATACATTACTGTTTCTACGTCTTCCATAGCAGTTGCTGCTTCATTTAGAACAATTGGTTCTCCTAGTGGGTCCTGACTCAACGGAGCAGAAGTTTGACTGTCTTGAGAACTATCTCTAGTAATCTCAGCTGCAATTGTAGCTTCTTGCTCAATTTCGTCATTCAACATTGTGACATAATTAGCAAAAACTGGACATTCTATGGTATCTTTAGTTGCATTGAAGGAATCTTCCTAGCTCTCAAAATCTCCAAGTAATTCCAATTCTGAACGCCATGGCTTGAAAAGTTGCAAAAGAGCTAAATAGTAAAATTTCCTTTTGTCAGGTGTTTCGCAACTCAGTTTACGGTAATTAATCAAATGCCCTTTTCTTTGTTTCACCAGACATCCTTTAGAACCAATAATATATACCATTATTAATGTTTTCGGTAATATTCTGTTTAAAAATATAGTTTTGCAGCACTTCATAGAGACAAATGTTCTCAAGATGATGACTGGATAATATGTATCCAACATATTTGTTTTCAGAATATCAGCACTTTCTGGCTCTTTTTCAGCTAAATATTCAATTTCTTGTACAGATTTAAGAACTCGGTTTCGTGTTGCAGCAAGACCTAAACTCACCCAAATGATTCTTCTGGATTTAGAGTACAGACTTGCAGATGATAAGCGATCCGAGCATTCATACGCTCCAATTTCTCAATGAGATAACTTCTTCAAACTGTAACTGTATAATTTCTTACTTAGACTCTTCTCATGGGAAATCTCTTCCCACATTTCTTTCAATTCCGTCTTTTCTGACTTTGTTATGTACGATGTCACATATCGAGCAACAGCAATGGAATGTCTGCAACATATTGAATATCCATATTAGTATTCCACATAGACAAAATGACTGAGTTATAGTCAATCAATCAATCAATCAGTACATTTGTATAGCGCGCTACTCACCCGTGAGGGTCTCAAGGTGCCTGGGAGCGAAGGGGGGGTGCTTCTACTGCTCGAATAGCCATGTCTTGAGTTGTTTCCTGAAGGTGAGATGGTCATGGGTCAGTCGAAGGTGTGTGGGGAGGGAGTTCCATGTCTTGGCTGCCAGGTAGGAGAAGGATCTTCCTCCGGTGGTGGTTCTGCGAATCCGTGGGACGGCAGCGAGGACGAGGCTGGTGGAGCGGAGCTGGCGAGAGGGAGTGTAGAACGAGAGGGGGTTGTTGAGGTATTCGGGGCCCTTGTTGTGGAGTGCTTTGTGTGTGTGGGTGAGCAGACTGAACGTGATCCTCTTGCTGACGGGGAGCCAGTGCAGGTTTCGCAGGTGGGCGGATATGTGGCTGTGGCGAGGGATGTCGAGAATGAGTCATGCGGAGGCGTTCTGTATGCGTTGAAGGCGCTTCTGAAGTTTGGCTGTGGTTCCTGCGTATAGGGCGTTCCCGTAGTCCAGTCGGCTGGTGACGAGGGCCTAGGTCACCGTCTTTCTGGATTGGGTGGGGATCTTTCGGAGCATGCGCAGGGTGTTGAAACATGAGGACGAGACTGCGTTGACTTGCTTGGTCATCGTGAGGGAGGAGTCCAGGATGAATCCCAGGTTGCGTGCGTCGTCCGTGGGTGTCAGTGCGGTGCCCAGCGTCTTGGGCCACCAGGAGTCGTCCCAGGCGGACGGGGATTGTCCGAGGATGAGGACCTCCGTCTTGTCCGAGTTGAGCTTCAGACGGCTGTGCTTCATCCATTCTGCGACTTCTTTCATTCCGTCTTGGAAGTTGGCTTTGGTGGTGAGAGGGTCTTTGGTGAGGGAGAGTATCAGTTGGGTGTCGTCGGCGTAGGAGATGATGTTGATGTTGTGTGTGAATGTATGCTAAGTTCCTTAGCATACATTTGAGTTCTCCGTGACAACGGTACCAGTACTCAGTAGTACCACGCTGACATGCCATCAGATTAATCAGCTGAGTTTCCAACACATTATCTTTCTGCTGTACTTTATCCATAAATTCCCCTGCTGAAACATTTTGCAGATGTACACCTGTTTTCAATATGTGGTTTACTGCATAAGAAAGTCCAGACAAATCACTCTCAAACAAAAGATGAAACAAATATGGAATACATTGTCGAAATCTTGCATCTTCTGCATATAATCTTGATGTCCGGAATTCAGATGCAGGAATCTGCACAGGTCGTTCATCATATCGTCCTCCTTTTCCTGTAGGAAACAACTGAGGGAAACAACGAGCTTCCAAGCTTTTTTCCCATACACTAATGGGACTTCCTTTTGCTTCTTTCATTTGAAATAACTCTATAGCATTCCCCATCATTTCTTTGTAATGCAATGGATGAACACTGTAATGTTCGTAGATTTCTTCAGTTCTGGACACATCCACTTTTTCAATTTGTCCAGATGGCAAGTCAGTATCTTCTTGTACAGATATTTCTTCTTCTCCCACATACACATTTTTGTAATATTGATTATTTTTTACCAGATACAGCGTTGCCTTTTTCACTTTCCTAACATCCACTAACTCTTGCCAGATTTTCTTACTCTTAGTAGGAACGCCATTAACAAGAATAACTAAAGGTACATCCTCTACATTTTCTACACCAATAGTTTCAATATTTTTCTTTAAATCTAGAGGCAAATATACAACTCTTCCCTTTAATCCTCTCTGTAAATCAGAAGGAGGCAATTTTCCTGTCTTAAGCTCCATACGAACAATAGCCTGAAATGGATGCACACATTGAATAAGAATAGACTCATAGGTATTTAAATCAATCAGTTCAGAAGGAATATTTACCAACTCAAGATTATTATGCACAGCTCTAGCAGGCATTTTGTTCTCTTCTAATTCGTTATAACAATATTTACAAATACGCTGATCAGAACCCAAATCAAAACAATTCTCTACCAACAAATAAATTGTAAAATCCTTCCACTCATTATTATTTTCCTTTTCACTTTTTAAATTCAGATCAACAGTCCTGGTCTTATTTTTATAATGAATTCGTCGACAACAGATACAAGAATAATTTGGCCTTTCACCTGAAATCACCTTAAACTGTATAATTTCTTGTTAAAAATTTTCTACACTGCACTGTCCTACATTCTCTTCCACGTTTTCTTCTATTAATCTCTCACTGTCTGCACTGTCTTCCTGAGACCAAAATAACTAATCTCAATTTCATCACAAACATTTTTTACGTCTGATACAGATCCACGCAAAAGAGCACTGTTCAACTTTTTTAACATTAGTGCTAGACTTTTCGCGTAATACAATGTTCTGACTAATTTCCTCATCTGAGTATGATGAACTGCTAACATCCTGAAATGGTGGAAAACACTTCGGCATACTTTTTTAGAAACACAAGGTAGAGAATGACCTTGTAAATCAGTATTTTCTCTCACTCTGCAAGGGTCTAGTCCTTGTAACATCTTAATCTTTTGTTTAACACTTTTCTTGGTGTAATTACGTAAGAAATTGCGTATAAAATCAATAGATTCTTGCCGGACAATGCAAATACTACTACAATTCTAAGTGTACACTGGAGCTTTAGGACGTCTCCCTAAAACTTCAGCAGCTAACACCTCTTCTGCATTTCTAGGAACAATTTTCTCTTTCTCAATAGGACAACCATTTCTAACCTCATAAGCACGACCAGTAGTGTCAACTGCATGCAACAAATCATTACTCTTAAGATAACTTTCTTCATTAAAAAAAGGCTCAGAAGTTGAAGTATGTTTCCATTCACCCAAGAAAAACTCACAAAAATTACTTCTGTTAATTAGACTTCTCCACCTACTTTTGCTCTTCATTAAATGGATTGGTTTATCTAGTGATCTAATTCTATTGATTACTAAAATAAACAGCTTTCTTTTCAATTCCAAAGCTTTCTCAACTACATTTTCTATGCTTTCTTCTTCTTATAAAATACAGTTTTTTCTTATATACTTTAATTTCTTTCATTAAATTTGATACCAATCTATTATAAAACATTTTTTTCCTAGTTTCTATGAATTGATTTTTACTCCTGCACTTGATTTTCCATTATTCTTTTGTTTATTAGTAGGTTTTTTTTCCGGTGCAGATACACTAAGGAAATTTTTTTGTTTCTGAACACAACTCTTAGGGGCTCATTATGATGGTGGGCGGATTGCCCCCGCCAGCTGGCGGTGGCCACCGCCAGCCTGGCGGGGGCAATACGCCCGCCACCCACTCACGTTTTCCCCCCCACCATATTAGTATGGCGGGGGGGACCTCGGCGGACGGAAAGACCGTCCGCCGCTTTTCCGCCCCGGTCGCCTTGCGGCCGGGGCGGAAAAGGAATAATATGGTGGCGGTGTCTATCAGACACCGCCAGTCATATTATCATGGGCATTTTTCAAAGGCAGGCGGACTTCACTCTGGGGGTCCCCTGCGGGCACCCAGAGTGAAGGAGAGTAGGGGGTATACACGGGGGGTACCTGTGGTACCCCCCTGCATTTGCATAATCAAAGCGGCAGGCACCGCGCGGTGCCTGCCGCTTTGAATATGCAAATGTAAAAGTGCTTTTTAAGCATTGTGGCGGGCGTTGCTGAGAGCACCCCCCGCCACAATGCTTAACATGCAGGATGTGCCCGCCACTGTGGTGGGCACTTCCTAATACCATCCCCGGGACCCCCGCCCTTATGGTGGGCGGTCCCGCATACTGACAGGATGGCGGACGGACAAAGTCCGCCCGTCATCCTAATGACCCCCTTAGTCTTTAGTATATTCCTCAAAAAGTGCTCCTGCTCTTACCGGGAGTTTCTTTTTGTTTGTTAAGACATCTCTCTTCATGTAAATCTTCTTGGTGAGTTCTCTTCAAATACACACTTTTCTTTCGTTGCTTCGTCTGTTGGTACTTCGTTGGCATGATGCAGTACTTTTAGTATCGATAAACACAACCTATAATAAAAAAAGTATATGTAACATTACAAAAAAAAAAATATATCAAATATTCTATTATTTATTTATTTTATTAAACTTTATTTTATTAAACTTGTAAGGCGCACAGCTACCCGCAGTGGGTTTCCCGGTACCAGGGACAGACTCAAGAAGAAAAAGACTAGCAGACTGGACTTTTTGGACAAAAACCTTCTACTCACTGCTGAAAGAGCCAAGTTTTGAGTCCCTTACGGAAACGAAGAAGAGAGGTCTCCGTCTTTAGGGACACGGGAAGAACGTTCCAAATTTTTGGGCCCAAATGAGAAAAGGAACGACCACCCATTTTCACTAGCCTGAACCTGGGGACCACAAAGTCACCACTTCCGGAGGATCTCAAATTACGGGTTGGCTTATATGACTGTATTAAGCCCTGAAGGTATTTCGGAGCTGAGCCTAGTTTAATCCTGAAAACATGGCAAAGGACTTTAAATTTAATTCGATTCGAGATCCTGAGCCAATGAAGGTCTCGAAGAGCAAAGGAAGCAGATGTTCTTCGCGGAACATTACAAAGGAGCCGAGCAGCCGCGTTCTGGACCACTTGGAGCCTGTTTATCGTTACGGAATCTGCTCCAAGATAGAGAACGTTGCCGTAGTCCAGGCGGGAAACAACCAATGCCTGCACTACGGTTCTCTGTGTGGAAAGAGGCAGCATTCACAAAATTTTCTGAAGCCATCTCAAGGTGGCAAAACAGATGGACGCCACCTTGGCTGCCTGTTGCCTCATAGTAGGATTTTCGTCTATGAGGAATCCGAGGTTCCGAACTTGGATGACGGGATGAGGGGTTGGTCCCATATACGTAGGCCCATGGTGGGGGCCCCACAGATCTTTGTTCCTTGCCCAGTATCACCACCTCGGTTTTTGTCCCCGTTCAATTTAAGAAAATTACTTTTCATCCATTGGGACACACGCGTCAGACCTGATTTCAGCGTTGAGATTTTATTGCACTCCTTGTTGGAAAGAGAAAAAATAATCTGAGTGTCATCAGCGTAAGAGTATAACGTAAGACCGGCTTCCTCCACAATAGTGGCCAGGGGTCTAACGTAGATGTTAAATAGCAATGGGCTAAGTATAGACCCCTGGGGAACGCCGTACGCATATGGACAAACTGTAGAGGAGGCTTTAGCAGAGAAGACCTGAAAAGTGCGGTCACTTAAGAAGGAAGCTATCCAGGTCAAAGCAGGGCCCTCCACTCCCAGGGACCGAAGAGTCTCAAGAAGGATGGAATGAGACACGGTATTGAACGCCGCACTCAAATCAAGTAAGATGAGTGCCGATGTTTCTCCGCGGTTGATACCGTGTCGCAAACTCTCGGTAACTCCTAGGAGTGTGGTTTCGGTTGAATGATGCACCCTGAAACCTGACTGGGATGGATGTAAAAATCCCAGACTCTCAACAAGATGAGTTAGTTGAGTATTAATATGCCTTTCCAGGATCTTAGAAAGGACGGGGAGCAACGAAATAGATCTAAAATTAGATAAATTTGTCACGTCAGCTCCGACCTTTTTCAATAAGGGAATGACCATCGCGAATTTCCAATCCTGTGGGACATGGGACTCAGACAGAGAAGAGTTGAGAAGCTTCATTAGGACACGGCGAGAGCTCAGGTCCAATTGTTTTAAGATTTTAGCCGGTACCGGATCGCGTGGAGAGCCAGATTTGATGCTGTTCAAACAGGAAGCAAAGGAGGCATCATCAAATGGTGTCCAGTTAGTGAATTTGGTTGTCAAGGAGGGCAAATTGACTAGAACTAAAACTGGCCCCGGCGAAGGCTCAATATTGAGAGTGGAAGGACTCAGTGAGTCGTAAATGCGTTCCACCTTCGCTATAAAAAATGTTGCTATGGAATTGCATTGAGCCTCGCCCAGGGTAGGGGGGGGCGGAATTGAATCTGCTCCTGTTAGTTTTCTCACTACTGAAAAAAGAGTACGAGGGCAATTCTGAGCTTTCGTAACAGTGTTAGCGACATAAGTCGCTCTTGCCATTTTGCATTGTTTGTGATAGTCTCTTAAAGCTTCCTTATAGGCTGTTTTTCGAGAGACGGAGTACGAACGTCTCCACTTTCTCTCAAGGGCTCTGCAGTTGGACCTAATATGCTTTAAGTTGTCCGAAAACCAGGACGCAGGTGGGCGATGGGACGGAGAACCCTTTGGTGTTAGGGGGAGAAGTTCCTCAACGGTGATACTCAGCCATTTAAAAACTGCAGTATTCAGGACAGACAGCGGTACGTTGGGGTCCGGTTGAGTGTCCAACAAATGCGAATTGAAATTGGTAATATCAAGTTTGCTCCACCTGCGTATATATTCCACCTTTCCCCCACTACTACTAGCCATAATCTTCGTATGGGACAAAGAGAAACATACAGCATAATGGTCAGACCAATCCAAGGGACGAGCACTCAATAAACATTCATAAGGAAGATTTGAAAGAACAGGGTCCAATAAGTGCCCTGCAGAGTGAGTTGGTCCTGAGTTACATAATGAAATATTCAAAGCTTCTAAATCAGATACAAAAAGTTTACTGGCAGGGCATTGCGAGTCCTCAAAATGGAGATTTAAGTCGCCGAGGATGGTAAAATTGGCAGCCCTCAAGAGTAGAGGGGCAATAGTTTCTGAAAAGGACGACATCCATGCATTTAGGATTCCCAGGAGGGCGATAAATCAGGAGTCCCGATAAAGTGAACTGAGGACTAATTGCTAGTTTAAAATGTGCAGCTACACAGCCTGGCAGAGAAGAGGCTTCAAACTTACAACTGTACTTAGATTTAAAAACAATTGCGATGCCACCTCCTTTACCGGTATCTCTATCCTTTCAGACCATAACATAGTCATTAGGAATAGCCATGGCAATGTCAGGGCCTGAGCTCTCATGGAGCCAGGTCTCAGTTAGGAACAATGCGTCAGGTTTTTCGTCCATTAGAAAGTCATAAATGTTGTTTTTATGCTTTGGGAAAGATCTGCAGTTTATGCTCCAAAACTGGAGTCTAGCACAAATATGGGGCAATCTAATGATCTTAGATTTCCCGTAATTCCGCGGGGGTTTCATTGATTTACATTTAGTCATCCGACCCATAGAGTAACCGCAATGAGTACAATTAAAATTGTGAGCTGCCAGAATGCAAACGGTACAATTTGCGGATGTAGTGTTACGATATATCAATTCCTCACCAGTATAAACGATGGCAATTCCGGAGGGAACAAAGGTAGCTGGCATAGGAGCAGATTTAATAGCCCCCTGCCCGTCCTGGCCCGTCCTGGCCCGTCCTGGCCCGTCCTGGCGGGACGGGCGTAGACGGGCTTACCTCTGGCGCACCTCCGGCGCGCCATTGGCGCCCACGCTGCGCGCAAATGCTACGCGCCTGCATTCAGGCCCTTTTAAGTCGAGAATGGTGAATGACCCAGCAACACTAGCACGCTACCCAAGATGGAGTCTTGGGAGCGTGTCAGGTCCCTGATACCCATACCCAAGATGGCGGTCGGGGGAAACAGTGCGCGAGGCTCACCAAAGTGGTGAGTGATGATGACAATTATAATGCAGGCAATGCGGACGACTTCACACAAAGCAGGGACAAATAACGATATTGTATTACTTACAAGAAGAGAGGGAGGAGAATGAGGACAAAGCTCGGAGTATAAAAATAAGAGAACTTACAACAAAAGAACAAGGAATATGAAGCAAGGAAAATTTAATAAAAAATGAGAGTATAAAAAGACAGTACAATATAACGGAATATAGAAACAGCCGCGGCCCGTGGAGGGAGTTGCAAGGGGGGGAGGCAGGTGGGGCGGAGGAGGGGCAGGGTGAGGAGTGATAAACAACGGAATCTGGGGGCATATTACCAACAAGTAGCGATATTTATCGCTAAATAGGGTTAGCGACGATTTTTTTTATCGCTGCCTATCGCTGGATATGTTAGCGGAGAAAACATGCTATTAGCAAAGTTGTTCTCCATTGTGGTAAAATATCCAGCGTTAGCGGCGAAATGCGTGAATATCGTTGAAAATACAGCGATATTCACGCATTAAAGACGAAATGGTCTTAGCCATGTTATCCACTTGCCATTGGATAACATGGCTAAGAACTGGTCTGGGCAGGTGTTAGTATTTGGAGATAATCGCGGTTAGCGTGAATATTTCCAATTGTACGCCTGCCTTGCTAATAGGCGAAAGCTACGTTAGCGACTGCTTTCAGTCGCTAACTGGTTGGGTATGCCCTCTTTGAACGTCATTAGCGCTAAACATCGCTGACATGCAAAGCGGGCCCCAAACTGCTCGCTGTCGCATAAAAGTTGTCGCTAAGATCAGTTAGCGACAGGTTGCTAATAGGACGATAGAATTGTCACCGCTTAGCGGCCGAAAACGGACGGTAAATCGATGATAATTGCCTATCGCCCCCCCTGGTAATATGCCACCTCAATCATTGCAGGTAAGTAAACAATTAAATTAATAAATTGAATTTTGGGACATATTATCAACAAAAGGCGATAGATTATTGTCGTTTTAATCGCAGGAAAATGCCGATAAAGCAATGATAATGAGCTTGATAATATGTCCTTGAGAATTCTCATACCAGCCCAGGTTAACACTAGAACTTGGGCTTCTATAGCAATTTACAAGAAGTTATTATCAAGCCCATTTTCGCTGTTTTATCGGCAGTTTACTGTCCATAAAACGTCGATAATTTTAACACTGGTTCTTAACAATATGCCCGTCAGTGCCATATTATCAGTGAAGGCCGATACATTATCGCCGCTTTTACAGGCAGGAAACTGGCACTAAAGCGGCGATAATGGTCTCGATAGTATATCCTTGTGAATTTCCATAGAAGCCCAGGTTACCACCATAACCTGGGTTTCTATGGGAATTCACAAGGATATATTATTGAGAGCATTATCACTGCTTTACCGGCAGTTTCCTGTCTATAAAAGCGGCGATAATGTATCGTCCTTTATTGATAATATGGCCCATAATCCCTTAATGTACAGAGGCACAAAATGATATTAAAGAAAAAAACATAACAGCATGCATTATATCAAAACACATTTACTACTATAAAACGTTTAACAACGGACGAATATAGGAGCATATTATCAATGAAGGCGATAACATTATGAACACTTTATCGGCAGTTTCCTGCCGATAAAGTGATGATAAATGTATCGCCGAGTCTTGATAATATACCTTATAATTCGTTAATGTACAAAGATACACCGCACAGACGCACTCCCACACAACTTTTCAACTCACCTTTCAAATTGAATTCTAGATTAACAGGAATACCACTCACACAGTGGATATTCTTCTACAAAATCTCTGGAGTTCAGTGTTAGCAGCACAACCGTCAAATGGAACATTTTCCCTCTCATTTCACGTTTACATACTTATAAATAACCAATTAAAATCGTGTTCACATTAATTCAAAAGAAAACACACATTTCGATTGGTTTAACATTCCAAAGCTTTCGAACTAATAGAACTTTCAACCTTTCCCCTGTTCCACAATCTGCCGGTTACCATAGAAACACTTCAGGGAACACCTAACTCAGCACACAGGTGAAAAGTTCATCATACATTGTTGCAAATTTAAAACAGCAAGTGTGCTTGACTGGAGAATATACCAGCTAATCTTATGTAACGTTCTTTTCTATCACTTTTTCTTAACCAATAAAAATATGGCTTTTAAAAAAGAGGAACATGGAACCTAGTTTTCTGTAAAATGTTGTCAAACAACCAATCATGTCTTTTCTTTTTTCAAAACTGCATGTTGTCCACCATTTTAGAAAAATCTTACTTTTGAAACTAGCATTTCATTTACAGACGCTATCAGAGTGCATCCAGACCTCTCTTCAAAATGCTTACACTGTGGATTGTGGGACACAGCTATATTTTCTGGAGTCAAAGGTACGCACAACAGAAAAGAATTCACAAGGACCTACGTTTACCAAATGTAGACATTAAATGGATTGGACAGAGAGGATTAAAGTTGCACCAATTGACGCCATTGGTGAAATCCTTTATGCATCTCCAACACCCTGACCTCATAATTGTGCACTGTGGTGGCAATGACCTAGGCACTTTGACTGGGGTAGCTCTGGAAATGCTCATGAAGGACACCTTTGCCCAATTGATGACACTGTTCTCGAAAACTGTCTTTGTGTATTCTAATATATGCCAAAGGCAGAGATGGAAGCGGTCCAACCACTATTATTCACAGTTTGATAAAGCTAAGAAACATGTGAATAAATCTGTTTCTGCCTTTCTCCGAGACTACCGAATGGGGTCCGTTTACAACAATAATCTGCGTTTCAATATGCATGGCATCTATAGGAGAGATGGTGTACATTTTACAGATGAGGGGAACAGAGTGTTCCTCATAAACTTAAGACTCTGCATTGGTACTTACTTGTAGGTACTAAAATCTCGCAATAAACACAACGGCTCTTTTTAGAGCCACACAACACAAACAAATCCTCCTTATAAATATCCAAAATTATTTTTAGTTTTCTTGGTTATGTACGCGTACGTTATGACTTTCAACATTACAGCTGCACGTCGTCCATACGTGGTTGGTACACGTACAATAAATCTACCACCCCCTGAGCAACACTATAGGTTGAGAATGTTTCTATCGTGCTCCCTTTCCTTACTTGTCAACTTTGTTTTACTGTTTCCTCGTGACTCGGCTGCCGTGACAAATAAGATTGCTTGCAACACTTCCTGGTTTGGAGTATTGACAGCCAATCAGCTGGGGAGAGGAGTTGGCCTAACGGCTAGGGGCGCTCGACCTCGGACCTGGGGATCTGGGTTCGAGTCTCAGTAACGACGCCAAAAACCTCCTGTGATTCTGGGCAAATCACTTAATCTCCCCGTGCCTAAAATGAAAGTGTGCCTAAAATGAAAGTGCGTCCTCATGCAACGTAACTGGAAAATATGTAAAGCGCTCTGATACCTGATTCGGTTCGGGTCTAGTTCGCGCTATATAAAACTCTGCAAAAAAAAAAGAAATCAGCATGCAGCTCCTGCTCGTAATTGTACATATTTCTGTACGCGTACTTTGCGATTTAAAAAAAAAAATAGAGCCTAAACATGCATCTACGACCCCCTAACCACGCGTGATCGTCACCACGAAGCCATTAGCATTTATTTCGGGTCACATTGTCAACAAAACGAGAAGGATTATCGCCGCTTTATCTGGACTTTCTTGCTGATAAAAGCGGGGATAACGTGTCGTCTTTTGTTGATATCGCGTTTTGTTGATAATATGGCCCGAAATTAGTTTTATTAATGTAATTGTTTATTTACCTGCAATCAACCAGATTCTGTTGTTTATCACCTCCCCCCCTGCCCCTTCCCCGCCCGCCCTGCATGTCCCACCGCAACTCCCTCCACGGGCCGCGGCTGAAAGACGCGGTATCGATCTAGTCATTTACCACAGAGTTGTGGGGAATCCTTGGTGAGGCACGCACTCACTAACGAGTGCGCACTTCACCGAGGATGTTCCGGAATTCAGACCCATTTTCAATTACTCCTTAGATATTCCTGAAGAGAAAGTGAAAATATTTCTGTGAGAGTTAAAGATCGTTGTTTGAAAAGTTAGTAAGTAAGTAAACTTACCTGACATTATAGACAATATTGAATGTAGTCAGTCGATGTTTTTTCTCTAACTTAAAAGAAGAATCGATAAAATTCGTGATAAGCAAGGTCTTAAGGGAAAAGAACACATTGAGTTAGGAATAGAACTAAGACTTTTGAATTAAGAAGGAACATTAATGAAAAACACAAGATATTGAAGGATTGACAGAATAGATAACAAGCAACTGCATAAAGAAAAGTTAGTAGAAGAACACAAGGAAATTTATAATATGAAAATTAGACAATAAAGTGAGAGGCCTAGGTTAATGAATGTTAGGTAATTATAGGTTAAAAGCAGTGAGAAAAATAAAGAACCGTAAGCTACAAGGTTGCAGATAAATACTAGAGGAGAGGCTAGTTCGAAATTGGAAGCGGTAGGTAATTAGTAGGGTTAGACTAAGTTATAGATGAGGAATAGAGATAGAGTAAACACATGAAGTATTCAAAAAGTAGCGTGATAATGATGTCTAAATATACACAGATACACAGTGTTGTTCACGACAATGAATACTATATTTTCCATTATAGTAAAACACATTTACTATTTTGGAAAGGGTAAGATGAATAGACATATTCTACATTTTTTAGTAGTGTATTTTACTATACCAGCCTGAGTCTTTTCCTATAGTCATAAGGAGTGATTGCTTTCAAAATTTAAGAAAAAACTAAGAACAGGATATCCTTATAAGTAATTATAGTTGTATAATCTTGCAAAGGAGTACAACTGTACTAATGGAATGTTATTAGATAATTGTATTTATATAGTATTTTTTGTAGGCCAAAATAGGTGAAAACTGTAGTTTTATTATTTTGTATTATTATTTTGAGTTTTATATAGCGCGCAGTTACCCTAGAGCATCCCAGCGCTTAATTCCAGATCAACACAGAGGTGCCAGTTAAGCGTGCTCAAAGGCATTAGTTAGGGAAGAGATATGTTTTGAGGAGTTTGCGAAACCTAAGAAGACAGGTCTCTAAACGCAACTCCAGGGGAAGTGTGTTCCAGAGAGTCGCTATATTCACAGAAAATCTTCTCCCCCCGGTTCGGGCTTGTTTGACTCTAGGGGTTCTAAGCAGATGTTTCTGGTCTGAACGCAAGGCTCTGTTTGCTTTATAAGGTACAACCAAATTCTTCAGGATGGGAGGTCCCTTGTCCTGAAGAATTTTATGCGCAATGCAGAGGGACTTAAATTTAACCCTTTCGCGCACTGGAAGCCAATGCAGCTCCTTCAGCGCCGGTTTAGCTGACTGCCTCATTGGGATGTTCTTTAGAAGTCGTGCTGCAGCATTTTGAATTTGCTGGAGTTTATTCAGCGTTGCTTCAGGCGCACCTAGAAAAATAGCATTGCTATAATCTAGCCTTGAAACAATCAGCCCCTGAACGAGCAGCTTTCTCGATTGCGGTGGAAGGAGGGGCAAGTCTTTCCGAACTGAACGGAGGAGACCGAAGCAAACTCACGACGTTTTTTTTGCCTGGGTCCTGAAAGAGAGATCTTGCTCCAGCCAGACCCCCAGACTCTTAATCTCCTCCTTCGGGTTCGGGAGTTCGCCCAAACAGCTGGGCCAGCAAGTCGGAGAAAGTAAGGCTCCTTTATGCCCTAAGAGCATTATCTCGGTCTTTGAGCCATTAAGCTTCAAAGCCGATTGACACATCCAGGTATGAACTTTAGACAAGCAGGAGTGCAGCGTGTCCGGATTTTTTCCAAGCTGGGAAAGGCCAACCACCAGCTGAGTGTCATCAGCGTAGCTCACGATTTTGATGCCAAATGGGGCAACCACATCCTCCAAGGGGGCCATATACACATTGAACAATGTGGGGCTTAGGGCTGAGCCTTGTGGCACACCACTGTGGAGGGGGATTGCTGCTGATCGTGCGCTGCCCTCCCATACTTGGTAAGTCCGGTCAGTGAGGAATGACTTGAGCCATTTCAGGGCCGTTCCTTTTACCCCGACCTCTGACAACCGTTGTGTCAACACTTGATGGTTAACAGTGTCGAAAGCCGCACTGAGATCCAGGAGGATCACTGCCACTGATCCTCCCGAATCTAAAATGCTTCTGGCTTCCTCGACAACTGCCAAAAGAGCAGTGTCAGTGCCCTGACCAGGCCGAAAGCCTGTTTGCGAGTTTCTCAATAAACCATTTGACTCAAGAAAGTGTGACAGATGTAAATTCACCAACCTTTCCGCGATTTTGCTGAGTCCCGGCAACAGAGAAATAGGCCTGTAATTCGCTAGATCCGATGGATCTAGTTGAGACTTTTTCAGAAGGGCTTTTACGACAGCTCCCTTCCAACTCGGTGGCACCAGCCCGCAGGCGAAGGATGCGTTGATTAAATCGGTGACAGGGTTAGCAATGATGGTTCCTACCTGCTTCAGGATCCTCATAGGGACCGGATCACTGGGAGAGCCACTTTTAATAGTGGCCAGCACTTTAAGGACCTCTTCAACTGTTATTGGTCCGAAGGATTCCAGGTGTGAGGGGGTTCCAATTGGCTCACGACTAGCCTCTGTTATCTGGTCACTATGGGGCAAGGCACTTAAAATATTCTCTATTTTCGTATGAAAGTAGTTTGCCAGATCGTTACATTTCTTTCCTGGATTCTCATGGGCCGAGGGGGGCTCGGGAACTCTCAGTAGTTCCTTAACCACTAGGAAAGTTTCTCTTGCGGAATTCGAGGAATTTTTAATTCTTTCCTCGAGGAATTGTGCTTTAGTACACCGGAGAGCCCTTTTATATGCCCTTATCGCAGAGCGATATTCAGTTCTATTAGACTCCCCCAATCTTTCCTCCAAATGCGCTCCTGCTTCTTGCAGACCTTCCTCAGGATTCTCAACTCAGGCGTATACCAAGAAGCAGAGCCTCTTCTCTTCTGCCTTTTTGCGACTGATCTTTTAGGAAGAATAGAATCAAGTGTGCTGGACAGCCAGTAGCCAAGATTTGCATCTGCCAGTACCGGATCGGGGACTCGAGCGGGGCGCGCTGCTTGGAGTTTAGTGACCCAGTTCTCAACCGACAGTCTAGACCAAGCTCTTTCCAAAGTGCGGACAATAGGAGGAAGAACTACAATTGTAGCCTCCATTTGCCACGTAAAAGGAACCAGAAAGTGGTCTGACCACGGGAGAGGGAAGGAAGGCATAGCCTTACAGTGAGGCACATTAGAAAAAATTGGATCAAGCAAGTGTCCCTTAATGTGAGTTGCTCCAGAATTGATCAGGCTTACTCATAGGCCTTAAGATCGCATTGTAGGTCTATCGCTACCGCGTCCGCCGGGTCGTTGAAGTGGAGGTTAAAATCTCCCAGCATCATAAAATTAGTCGCAGTGGAAGACAGAACCGTAACGGTTTCCATTAAAGAGCTGGCAAAATTTCCGGTGCAGCCTGGTGGGCGATACACCAGTAAACCTGATACGGAGATCGTGGGTGAGATCTGCAAAGAGAACTAACAGCTCTCACAATCTGACACCCCACTATTCTGTGCCCTACATACAAATGAATCCCTATATAATATGGCAATGCCCCCTCCTCGCCCCACTGGCCTGTTCTGAGTTTTGTATTATATATTACGAAAAGTGATAAAATTAACTGTTTATATTTTTATACAAGGAGCAAGAACATAAAGGAAAAATTATGGAAAGAGAACAGCCTCATACTCAGGAGATTTTGGATATTATTTTGAGTATAATTGAAGAACTAATCGTATCTGTCACAGGCAATGAGAGTGAAGAAGGGGAAATTAGTGCTGCAGACATCAATTGTGATTTTGAAGACGAAAGCTGTGATGCAGATTTCGTTGATGTTTTAAATTATGTTGAAATTTTAGAACACTTTAAATCAGAACCTGCCGAAGAGAAAATGGTTCTGAATGACATATCTGATGAAGTTGTATTTGAATGTCTGTTAAATTATGAGATGTTATAAGAATAAATGTATTGTTGAAAAATAATAAAGGTTTGAGCACTATCTACTAATGTATTTGTTGTAGTAAAAGTGAAGCAGTTATAGATTCAGTTATATATTCTTTATATGTTTGTATTGATTTAAAATATGCAAAGTGAGTTTGAGGGTATCGATTGCTTAAAATCCGTATGGAGTATAGATGTAGTCTTGTATGCAGGTGCAAACTTGTGTTTTATGCCTTCAAGTCCCCAGTCTGTATCCTTAGACTTCCACCAAACACCCTGACACTGCTGTTTTAGTATTGTAGTGAGCCACTCAGCAGTATGTTCTTTTTGATTGTACAGGGGTAAAACTAAAGCTGTAATAAATTTAGTGAGGGACTTTCTGTGCAGAAGTGTAATAAAGCAGTCAGTATCTAGATACTCATGGATTAAAAGAGGCCTTAGTGCATAGGTTGTGTCAAAGCTCTATGGACTGTGGATGTACTGTTCTATGTACCAGAAAACATATGTTTTATACGTTCAATTCCACAATGTGTATCCTAATACTTCCAACAAACATTCTCACACTACTGTTTCACTATTGTAGTGAGCCATTCAGCAGTATGTGTTTATCTGTATACTGTGGTACAACCGAGGCTGTTATAAATTCAATCAGGTTCTTTCCTTGCAGTTTTGTAATCATCCACTCACTATCTAAGTACTCATGCTTTAAAATAGGCTTTAGGGCATAGACTGCTTCAAAACCCTTATAGACGATGTATGTAGTCTTCTATGTACTTGCAAATTTGTGTTTTATACGTTCAATTTACTAGTTTGTATAGTTACACTTCCAGCAAACACTCTGTCACTGTTGTTTTAGTTTTGTAGTGACTCTTTCATTGGTATGTAGTAATCCTATCACTACATTAAAACACTAATGGGCACATATACAATAACTGGCATATCCCCAGGAATATGTCTGTTATTGTGCTCCATGACACCACCACCATGGATGTGCCGTATTTACAATGCGGTGTACCATGGGACAAAAATGGCACATATATGTGATGTATCTGTGCTATAAAGGTGGAGCAATGGTCTGGGTGCCCTATGCTCAGACTGCTGTGTCAATCTTTACACCTGCTTCAAGGTAGTGCAGGGTTATGACACAGCATTAGCGCAAAAGTGACAAAGTGAAATTTTGTAGATTGTAGTCAGCCACTTTTAGGAGGTGTTTCTGCGCAGGAACGCCCCCCCCACCCCAATGTAGGAATGTGTTCTTCTGGTACAGGGATTTATAATGTGACGTACTTCCCAGATACGTCACATTGTAAATACCACATATCGTGGTGCATCTTTTGCACCAGTGTTTCATCAGAAAAGTGATGCAATGGTGGTGTGAAAGAGGCACAAGGGTGTTGTAAATCTGCCCCTGACAAACACTTACAAATTCACCGAGGCAGTTTCACTAGCAGTGCATTGTTTTTGAATTTACTTTTGTTATTATTTTACATTAAAAATATGAAATGTAACTTTAAAAATAAAATAAATATAAGTATTTCCTAATAAAAATGTAGGAAATTACTATAAAAAGAAAGAAATATAATAATTAGTATATTTCAAAATTATCATTTACAAACCTTTGAAATTCACTGATAAAACCATAGGTTTCACACACGTTATAGTTAGGAATTAGCATTTAAAAAACCTTAGAAATTCACTGAAAAAACCATAGGTTTATAGTTATAGTATATAGTGTATAGTTATAGTTAGCTGGACATTTCTCTCATACAAAACCATTGAAATTCCCTCCTTATAGTTGGTTCAGCTAACTATAACTCGCGCGCCCGCAATGCACTGCTAATGACATCACATACTACATCACTCATGACATGGTCAGTGACATCACTCATGATATCACTGATGACATCTCAAATGACATCATTCATAACATCACTGATTACATCATCCTTGCGAAAGAGTGGCACACCTCCTCTTACCCTAATATAATCTTTGATACACACATTCAAAAATAGAAACTAAAATGTTCAAAATAATGGAGATAACAATACTAGTTAGAACAACCTATTCAGTAATTCCAAAATCTACATACACATCCACTCATTCACCAACAGTTCTATATAGTCACTCATACATGTACTCGCTCATCATATGTACTCATACACCTCTACATCCTGTTACACACCTACACTCATACATAGAGTTACTGACACACATACTCACACATGCAAATAAACTTTCAAACATCCATTTGCTTGCATATATAGTTATACACATACCACTACACTTATTTGTACAGAAATGTACATATACTTACTCTCTTAAACAATCACTTATAGAAACACATACTTAGTTATACAGGAACTCTTTGAATCTCTGACCCTTATATATACTTACTTATATACACCAATACTCACATATAGTAGTTTAAAGCATATGTACTTAGTCATAAAGACAGTATTGAGACAGTCATTCACTCACTAACACACCTATACACACTATGCACACACTCATCCACCCATACAGTCCTGCACACATGCTGTCTTCAAAACACATACAAACAGTGAGTCACTCATTCATGCATCTATGCGCTAAGTAATATCCCCCACCGAACCATATAGACACTCAGACACTCATACTGATACTCAAAAAAACAACTAATAACTAACCCTGGGCGCCCGATTCGGCTACGCCCACGGAGTAGGCGTAGTGTTGCCTTCTACGCATTTTGCGTAGACAGCATAGCCGGCAACACTACGCCCACTCCGTGTGCGTAGCCGAGTCGGCCGCCACCCGCCTCCCTCCCGCCCTCCCCTAGATACATTATTTGAGCAATTAGCCTTATTAAAACAATATTAAAGCACTTACCTTGTCCGGGGCTCGTCCGGGGCTCCCTCTTGAATAGCGTCCTTTTCCTGGATACCAATGCGCATGCACGGGCGGCCGCGCATGCGCATTTCTCGGGAGAATAAGGCTAATTGCTTAAATAATGTATGCGGGGGAGACGGGAGGGAGGTGCGTAGTGGGGCTAGGCGGAGTGCGGGAGTGGGCGTAGCTTCTCGCCCTCTCCGCGTAGCTCCGTGGAGCCCCACTACGCCCACCCTTACTAATAACCTATACAGACACTCATGTAGCTACTCACCAACCCATGCAGCCACTTATTCAAATAATGTGTGAGACTGATACAGATATTTACATATTTAAACATTACTCACTAACCCATGTATTCACTAAAATACACTTAATCAGTCAGTTATACAATCAATTTTACAAAACAAATCATCCATTTAGACACTTATGTACCAATCTATTCTTCCATCGACCTTGAGATACATATATAAAACATAATTAATTTTCAGAAAAACACACATTCACTGGATGATGTCATCAGTGATGTCATTTGAGATGTAGTCAGTGATGTCATGAGTGATGTCACTAACCATGTCATGAGTGATGTAGTATGTGACAGTAGTCATTAAAGGAGGGGAGGGTGATCAATCGATCAACGGGGCACTCTTTACCACTTAGCAAAGTGGAAGGTCCAGTATCAGCTAGTGCCCACCGCAGGTACCTGGGAACAAAATAGGTTGCTGAACTGTTCCTGAGTGAAGAAATTATATGTATTTGGCGTGACCGGGGGTGTAAATATGGCACCCTTGGGTATCCATTTTGTTGGATATATTTGCCTCACACACCCGAATGGGTGTCATGCTTCATCATCGGCGTTGCTCCTCGTCGGGGAGGCGGTGCAATTCCCGACGGGCTCACCTCAAAGAGGGGCTCTTTAGCGGAGATCTTTTAAATCCAACTGCCTTATGGTGAAGTGCGGGTATGTGGGAAAAAGGGCAGGTAGCCTAGAGAGTGATTAAAATGTAGTAGGGAGTACCAAAGACACTCCTTTATTCTGGGGGTCTCCTGCTACGGTTAAAAACGTGGATCCAACTCACTGGGTGTCACTATGTTAAGTACAGTGGCCCTAGATGAGATTGGAAAAGAGATTGGTCAACATGTTTCTCGCATCAGGAGATTCCCCGCAATTCATCAGGACCTATCAGGTGTGGAGATTCTAAAAATTGCAGTCTTCCAACAGCATGCTAGTGTCCTACCCATCGCCGCTGAGCTCGGATAGATGTAGTATGTGACGTCATCAGCAGTGCATTGCGGGCGCGCAAGTTATAGTTAGCTGAACTAACTATAACGAGGGAATTTCAATGGTTTTGTATGAGAGAAATGTCCAGCTAACTATAACATGGGTGAAACCTATTGTTTTTTCAGTGAATATATATACACACACACACACACACACACAAAAAGGTGGAGTGGTGCAGATATATATATGTATATATATATATATATACAACGAAATGTGCGCTCCCGCAACCTCCAGGCGGCAAAGAAGGAGAGATGGACCACTCGAATCTCAGGCAAGATGTTATTTATTGACCATTCTTCTCAGCAAATATATATACACACAAAGGTGGAGTGCTGCATATATATATTATATTATATATATATATATACATTGAGGCACAATAAAAGGTGTAGGAGGAAATTTATTGGTAAGGCCCTTAATGAATCGTAATACAATAGGAGATTTAAACTTTTATAGTAATAACTAATGAATTACATTTAAAAAATATATAAAATATATATATTTAATAATTGTGTTACTTTAAATATATATGCATATATGTATGTGTGTTCATATAAGCATATATTTATATTTAGGATTAAATATGTGTGAGATTTATTTAATTAACATTATATTACTGGTATATACTAAAATATTTAAAGATATACTACATTAAATTATGTAATATGTATATATATTAAGAAACAATATATTTGTATGTTTTGTAATGATATTAATGTCAAACTATATATATTATCACATTTTTTGTACTTACCATTGAAAGGATAGGAAATCAATATTTGTGTAACCAATATTTTTGACACAATGTATCTGTTTTATTAAACTATCTAGTTTTATCACCTGCCCCACTTACCACACATTCTAATTGTCGAATCTCGGGCACTAACCTGTGCTTTTTATCCACTGAGATGCTTCGCTGCCCTCTCCACCACTTCCCTAGACCAGCCTCGTGTAACAACATGTTAAGTCGGTACTAGGAATGTAGGGGAAAATGGGTAAGAAAACCAGAAGAAAGGAGAAGAACAAAGAGCACAGAGAACTGATTTTCCAGTATATAGGACATAGGATGAGGTATCATCTCCACTGGGAGTTGCTGCAGAATTTCTGTAATTTAGAAGAAAAGGTCAATACCTGAACCCTTGTGGTGGGTGTCCCACAACCAACTATTTCTGAGCAACTATTCCTATTTATAGACCCACCTTGCAATCCTTCTTTGCCCGCATTAACTTCTGATGGCTGTTTGATCCTGTACTCGGTTTGTTCTGAAAAAGATCACAAAACAATTCAGAACTGCCACTAAATCTCCCTATAGGTCAAAGTAGGTGATTCCTCATGTCTCACTGTGCAATCTCAGATACCGGTTACTCTTCAAGGGAGTTTTAAGTACAATCCTTGCAGTGTTATGTCACACCTTAGTTTTTAGGCAGTTCTTGGGCAGCTTGCATGCTGAACGACCGAGCACGTCCCTGTACAAACCACATTACCTGTGTAGCACAGGTAACCTGTAATACTCTTCAGGGGAGATTTGCCAAATCTCCACACAAAGCAGCGCAGCCTTCCACAAGGCAGTGCTGCATTGTGCGGCATGGAAGGAGCAGGAGAGCGATATATTTTCAAAGATATGGCTCTCTCCTCCCCTTTCTCTTGCGCGGCCCTGATTACAGCTCTTGAGCACTATGCACCACCTTAGCACCATAGCGCTAGGGTGTGTGTGTGAGTCTAGCATAGGTTTTTTACAGGAAGGGTGCCCTTCCTGGACAAAATACTATGCCTAGACACGAGGGAAAGCTTTTCCCACTTTGCATACGTGCTTCAAGTGCAGCATGCATGCAAAGTCAGAAAAGGAAGAGAAAATGAAAGCATTTCTCCTTCTTTGCGCCTACTTGAAAAGGGCGGAGTTTTCTGATGCTAAACCCTGTCTACTTTGTTCAACAAATTGGGTTTAGCTTGAGAAATCGTGGGTAGCTGCATGGGAACGCCCTGCACCACCCATTGTACGCCCCTATAGTGCAAAGTTATGCGAAGCAGTGCTATGCGCTGCTGCTGCTGCGCATTAATTTTACATTATTTCCAGCGCTAAACAAGTTTAGCGCTGGAAAGTAAATAAGGCAAAAAAGATTTTGCACCATTTTGCGTCACTTTTGTAACACAAACATGGCGCAAAATCTTAGTAAATCTCCCCCTACATTTCCTCCAGTGGCGTAAGGAAACTTGAGGGCCCACCTCTGCAAGGTACATGACGGGATCCCCTTTCGGACCTAATCAGGAGTTCTCAGATCAGGATACTGTGCTGAGGGAGCTCCCAGGGTCTGCAGGGGACTCCGTTACGCCACTGGATTCCTCACTGTCACACTTGACTTTTAATCCTTAGCCATTTTTTTTCTTTACACTGGGCTCCTGGACTCCATTACCCCTTCAGAGAGGAATCAGGGTAAGCTGACGCGTTTAGTAGCACGTTAGCATGCAAATAGACGCCTGTACCTTACCTTCTACAAGTGGTAAAAAGTTCTTATTGTTTCTTTTCTTTTTTATAGGTTATTCAACCTGATCATCCGAGGAGAAGCCAGCATCTGCAAACAAAACAGGTGAGCGACACAGTGAAACATTTCTGGCAAGCACCATGTTTGGAGCCAGTATAATTTTGACATGGAGCTCCTGCGAATACTTCCGGATAACGAGCACTGTGGTGAGTTGGGTGTGGCCATTGATAGCTTAGGCATGCCCAAAATGGCTGCCCGTCACATGCTTGCAGTAACTTCTCATAAGACTGTTGAGCTTGTTCTAAGCGCTGCACTAAGCACACGGTGCTAGCAAGCACTGACAGCGCTTGGGCCAGCTCATAAATGGTGAGTGTATGGAGGGATGTTGTGAGCTCTCACCTAGATGTCTTCTGTCTGTTGGCATCCCGACACTCATATTAATTAGATGCAGAAAAAACACTGTGACACACCATCCATCCATTCCACCTCAACCCTCTACAGGTAATGAAATAGGATTGTTTCCATGTAATTTGAGAGTTTGCACACCTCTTAAATATGGTTCTTTCTGGATATACCCCAACAAGCTCTTTGAGCGAATTAACAGCATTGTTGCAAGAAAAAGAAATTTGGAAAATGCAAACTCTCTTCCATTCCTCGAGGGCAATGGTATGATTCACAAGTTGATGTGATAACAGGACAACTGGTAATCCAAAACTGCTACACATTGGAAGGATCTTTGTGACAAATGATGCTCTTCCATTCATAGAATTATTAACTGCACTAATTCTACTACACTCACTGATAAATGTCACTCGCCCCTCTCTCAAAAAATACTTGTAGTCGCATACTGCCAGTTTCAGCTTCTGACCTAGGTAGATTCACTCTTTCATTACTTTGCATGCTTCAAAAACTTTCCTATCGCTTCCTGTCTTGACTAATGTTCATTGGTTATTGAGAGCTGTGTGGCATACACAATTGTTTACACTTCTCTTTGTCCGCTCAACATGCTTACTTCTTCATAAATTCAATTTTTTCCTGTTTCTATTGACTGTGGATTTCTAAAGCGCTAGAATCGACTCCCGAAGGAGTATCTCTGCGCTGTAGACCGCTGGGGAACCCGTCCTGGCTTTCCCTGTGAGATGGTCCCTACTGGGTATCTCCAAGGTGAAACCAGGCATCCCCGGCGTATGTGGGGGACCGTTGTGGAGATGAGGCAAGCTAATGCCCAGAGTTGCCGAGTGTGATCCCTAGTTAGAGTAGGCACCGAGGCGAGAATTATCGAGTCCGTTGACCCTGGTCCAAGACCCTGCCGCGTCGGGGATTGAACCCTGGTCCCGGGCCGTCCTCTGCTCCCGGGTCTGCCGCCTCTAACCAGTGAGCCACACCACTTCTATAACACCAAAGGTGTCAGTATGCTTTACAGCACACAACGGTAGACTAGGGTAGTTTTACAATTCACCCACAATTGTGGAATAAAATAGTAGGAGTCAGAAAATGTGCCTTTTGTGATTTGATGTGAATTTGTTTAATAGTTTTTGGGAAATTAAGGTTCACGGTTTATAAATATCCGGACTATTGGACTGAAATTCAAAAACTCAAGCTTTCTCAGTGGCTGATGGTGCTTTTTTCAAAGCGAGCGCTCCGACTGGCTGGCCATGGCATGAAAAGAAATGTTGTTCAGCCATTGCAGCACTCGATGACGTGGTCCCCTGTCCTAAAAAGGTTTTTGAAAAAGGGCATGGGGGCAGGGGAGGGATAACCCGACTATCTTTTTGGAGGGGTTGCAGAGGGACCTTCCCCAGTCTGGATTTCTTTTATATTTTTTTAATTTGTTGCGCGCCTCATGGGAACTGGCTGCCAAAATAAAGAAAAATGTGGTCACAACATTTTGCTTTCTATACCACCAGGCTGGGCCAGGGCCCGGGGTTCGACGCATCTATATTTTTTATAATAATGATTGGGAGAAGGCACGTGTTGGCCCAACTCCGCAAGCCAACGTTTGGTCCAGGGACGCCATCCTCCAGAGCCCAAAGAATTACTGTACCAAGGATCCCATCCCCAGGACAGAGTGTAGTTTGTTTTCTGCCAGTAGACCTGCATTACTTAAAATGACACCCCTTTTATATTGTGATAATTGCTCCCTTTGGCTGGCTATGCAATGTGGGGTGAGTGGAAATTTACTTTGGGTACCCCTCGTTGGAGTTGGGTGCAAGGCTTTTCGGCCACAGGCCAGTGGAGTTATAGTTAGGTCATAGTTATGGCTATAAGATCATACTTTGGGACCGATTATGATGCTGTACGGAAAGGCTTCGAACGGGATTCGAATTTGGCGAATCGATTCAGAACCTATGTTTCTAACCGATTTGGACACATTTCCGAACAACCGATTACGGTGAAAGGAAACCATTCGGGCTGTCCAGATTGGTTCCAAATTGGATTTGACTGCCCGAGTCGTTCGGAGCCGAATCGTATAGCTCTATGGACACATTTTCCAAATGAGCGATTACGATGGCCGATTCGGACAGCCGTTCCAAATCGTCCTGTCGGACACGAAACGGCTGTCGGAATATGACTTTGAGGGCCTGTAGCAGGTCCCCTTTCACCCAGAGGCCTCAGTTTGAGGCCCGTGGGGGTACCCATGGGTCACCTCTTTACCACCATGCACATTGTGGCTGGGACCATAGGGTGCCCGTCACAGGGTGCATGGTTTTCCCCAACAACCCCTTTTTTCAATGGGAGCCTGTGTTCTCGCTCGGAACACAGGATCCCATTGAAGTCAATGGGAGTCCGACCGAACGATGTACGGAAGCATGATAATTGCTCAGTCAGACTCGCAGAATCCGAGTCAGTCTGAAACGGTTCCAAAACCGATTCATTCGGAAGACACCCTAGAAATCAATTGGGAAAAAAAAACAAATGTTAAATCGACATTATAGTTAGGTAGGGTAATACGATCTTATTTTATATTACAAAAACCTGAGAAATTCACAGAAAAAATAGAGGTTAAAGTTACGTTATAGTTAAGAGTGCTTATGTTTGCGGGATTGTCGCTGCTGCCTACAAAATGTAAACTCACTACATTGTGTGACACCCACATATGTGATTCTGTGCTTAGGTCATATATAAATATGCATCAGAAACCAACTACATTTTGAAATCCTACATCAGAGGAACAATACATGAAACATGATGATGAAACTGAAAGAAGTGAAGTGGAAGAATTTAATACCACTGCAAGGTTTTTACCCATTTACTGAATAAAAGAGTATCTAATATTTGCTGTCATTAAAAATCTTAATGAAGAACAGATCGTATAATTTAAAGGTGAGTATTTATCAAAAAAGCGGTGCACTCCTAAGTGTTCAAATATACATCTGAACCATAAATGACATATCTCACTACAGTGCACTCTATACACCATCCTCCATAGTAAAAAGTCTCTTAAAGGGCCAGGCAGTGGGTGGTTACTTGACCAACACTATGTAATAACACAAAGGGAGGTTCCCTAATGTACAACAGGGACAGGGTGATCACAGTGCGAAAATCAGAAAGTCCCTAATAAGCAGCACAGTTAAAATAGAAACTATGCTTAGCCCAGGTTAAGGGGAGTCGCAACTTAGCTCTAAAAAGACATGACAACAAATCAGCATTAAAATATCACAGTACGCCAGCAGAGCATTGTAAATAAATTTGAAAAATAGTTCCATTAAAATGTATTCTAAGCAGTTATACAGTGCAAAAGTTATACAAAAAAGATTTTTTCATATACAAGTTAAAAACAGTACACAATACATTTTAGAAAATGAAAGTCGATGCAGCGTTTCGGTGAATGGTCAATTGATCACCTTCTTCAGGACAATACTTAACGTTCTATTTCCTAAAGACAGCAAATATGTATGTCTTAGACGATAGGGATCTTGATCTTGTCCCTCAAATTAGAACCTTAATGTCAAAACAGAAAGGATGTATGTTGTACACGTTGGAGGCCACCGTTTAGTAATAGTTCATTTATAGCGAGCGAACAACAATTTTAATAAAAGACAACTAAGTCCAAGCCAAATGATGTGTCGTGACTGGAGGTGAACACCGCTTAATATAGTCAGGAGTGGGATATTCACACATTGAATTGGTTGGTAAATGTATTTTGGCCAGAAATAAGTTCATGGGCTTGAAATTAAAATCGTGGGATCCCTGCGTCCAACGGTACAGCTTTAGGATCAAGAACGTTAAGTATTGTCCTGACATTATAGAAAACTGTCCAGAAGAAGATGATCAATTGACCATTCACCGAAACACTGCATTGACTTTCGTTTTCTAAAATGTATTGTACTATTTCATTTTTTATTTTTTATTTAATGTGCTCTGCTGACGTACTGTAATATTTTAATGCTGATTTGTTTTCATGTCTTTTTAGCGCTAAGTTGCGACTGCCCATAACGTGGGCTAAGCATAGTTTCTATTTTAACTGTGCCGCTTATTAGGGTCTTGACCAACACTACGACATTATGTCCAATTGGAAACAGTCATATTGACCATAGTCCCCATACCAATAGGCATGCATTTCTCTTTTTTTCATGTTCTCTGTACTTTTGTGAGACAAATTTAAACATTTTCTCAATTTCTTTATTGCATTTTCTTGCAGTTTACAGTTTGTTCTGTTTTGTTCTTAATGTTTAGCAGTCAGATGCTTGCAGACTCAGTTTAGTCCATGGAATCAATCAATCAATCCATCAGGGGATTTTAAAGCATGATACTCACCCGTGAGGGTCCCAAGGCGCTGGCGGGAGGGGCGGGGTTGCAGCTCCGGGTCAGCCGAAAAGCCAGGTCTTGAGGCTCTTCCTGAAGGTGTGCAGAGTAGGGGAGTGTCTGATGTCGACTGGAAGCTTGTTCCAGGCCTTGGCAGCAACGTAGGAGAAGGCTCTCCCCCCTGCTCTGGTTGTACGGATGCATGGGGCTTCTGCTAGGGAGAGGTCAGCGGAGCGGAAGTTTCTTTTGGGTACATGGGAAGAGACTCTTTTGTTGAGGCATTTGGGTCCCATGTGGTGGAGTGATTTGTAGGCGTTTCCTTAGTCCAGTCTGCTGGTTATGAGTACGGGGTTGACGGTCTTTCTGGCTTCGGTGGTAATCCACTTGAAGGTTTTGCAAAGGATGCCGAGGGAGTTGAAGCAGGTGGAGGCGACGGCGTTGATCTGGCGCTTCTTGGTGAGGGTGGAGCCGCGGATGATGCCGAGGTTCTGGGTGTGGTCCGTAGGGGTGAGTGGGTTTCCGAGGGCGGGGGGAAACCATGCGTTGTCCTATGCAGTTGGGGAGGGTCCAAGGATGAGGACCTCTGTCTTCTCCGAGTTGAGCTTCAGGCAGCTATTTTTCATCCAGTCTGCGGTGTCCTTCATTCCTTCCTGGAAGCTGAGTCTGCTGTCTTCGGGGTTCTTTATGAGGGAGCGGATGAACTGGGTGTCGTCGGCGTAGGAAACTATGCTGAGTCTGTGCTGTCTGACGATGGCAGCAAGGGGGGCGGTGTAGATGTTGAAGAGCGTGGGGCTGAGTGATGATCCTTGGGGTATTCCGCAGTTGATCTCTTTGGGTTTGGAGAGGAAGGGTGGGAGTCTGATCCTTTGGGTTTGGGTTCTGCTGACGAGAAAGGAGCATATCCAGTCGAGAATGGTTCCCCATGTGCCGGCGTCATGAAGTCTGGCTGCTAGAGTGCAGTGGGAGACGGTGTCGAAGGCTGCGGAGAAGTCCACCAGGATGAGGGCCGCGGTGTGGCCCTGGTCGAGGAGCGTGCAGATGTTAGTGGTGGCGGAAAGGAGGGCGGTCTCGGTGCTGTGGTTACTGCGGAATCGGGCCTGGGGAGAGTTGAGGATGGTGTTCTCTTCGATAAAGGTAATCAGTTGGGCATTGACGATTTTCTCTGTGTCCTTGGCTGCAAAGGCAAGGAGGGAGATGGGACAGTAGTTCTTCAGGTCCATAGGGTCAGCCGAGGGTTTCTTGAGGAGGGGCTTGACCTCTGCCTGCTTCCAGTCGTCAATGAAAATACCGGATTCAAAGGTGGCGTTGATGGTACAGTGTAGCTTGGGGGCTACGGCGGCGGTGGCTCTATGGAAGATGTGCTGCGGGCATGGGTCTGTGGGGGCTACAGAGTGGGTGCTCTTCATGGTAGTGGTGGTATCTTCTATGGTGACCGGGGTCCAGGTGGTGATGGTGGGCTGGCTGTCATCACTAGAGGGAATGGTGGTTTCTGGAGTCTGTTCGCTGAAGTTGTCCTAGAGTGCCTTGATCTTCAGGAGGAAGTAGAAGCCAAGCTTGTTGCAGAGGTCCTGGGAGGGTGTGACGTCTGTGGCTTTGCTGGGGGATTTGGTGAATTGCTGAATGATGTTGAGGAGTTCCTTCCAGTTGCTGGAGTTGGTGAGGATTTTGTTCCGAATGAAGGCCCTCTTGGTGGATCTTATGAGTTGGTGGTACTCTGTCATGGCGTTCTTGTAGGTGCTCTGGTCTTTGGTGGTTTTGCTGTTTTTCCATCGCTTTTTGAGACGTCTTTAGGAGTGTCTGGCTGGTGAACCAGGTGGCCTTCAGGGGGCGCTGTCTGTTCAGGTTGCGGAGGGGTGTGAGCTTGTCTGCACAACTGGTGATCCAGCAGTGTAGTTCCTTGACTGCGGAGTTGGCGTCGGTCGTGGCGGAGGGGGGGTCATGGATGAGGGTGGAGTTGAGGTGCTCATCTGTGACATTGCTCCAATTCCTTCGTGGTGGGCACAGAGTGGGCTTGTGAGCGGTGTTGGTGTTGAAAGAGAAGTGTACGCAATGGTGGTCAGTCCAGGGGGGCAGCGAGGTGTGGCTGAAGCAGATGTTGGTCCCTTTTGTGAAGATGGGGTTGAGGGTGTTTCCTGCCTTGTGGGTGGGGGTGGTGATGAGCTGCTTCAGTCAGAGGTTGGCAAAGTTGTCCAGGAGGGCGGTGGAGTCAGGGTCGCTGCAGTTGTCGAGGTGAAAGTTCAGGCCTCCAATGAGTATGTAGTCCGTGGAGGTGATGGCGTGGGGTACGATGCGGTCAGCAATGGTAGTGGTGAAAGAAGTGCGAGGCCCGGGGGGTCTGTAGGCAAAGGTGCTGTGAAGCATGGCTCGGTTCAGGGGCTGGGCTGGATCTGGAAGTGGAGGTGTTCGGTTTTGGAGAGGGGGTTGCTCATGCTGGAGGTGGAGAGTAAGAGGGAGCTCTTGTGTGCGATGACAAGTCCTTCTCCTGTGCGGTGGCTTAGGTTCTACCTCTGGATCTTGTATCCATCAGGAATGTCGGTGGTGACGTCGGGGGCGGAGGAGGCGTTGGTCCAGGTTTCCGTGAAGAAGGCAACATGTGGCGAGAGGGTGTCGAGGAGGTCCCAGATCTCTACTGCATGTCTGTGCAGGGAGTGCACGTTGAGGAGGATGCACTTCAGGGCTTCAGTGGTGCTGGTGTCTGGTGTGGCTGTGGTGCTCGTGGGGGTGCTGTGGATGTTGAAGGATTGTTGGCAGTGTAGGCAGGAGAACTGGCTGTGGGTGGTGTTCGGCGTAGAAAGCTGGCAGTTGTTGTTCCTTCTGGGGTTGAGTGCAAGGAGGGCAGCAGAATCGTAACAGTGGGAGGTCGGAGATCCAGCATCCCTGGCGCTGGTTGCGGATAGGCGCAGACAGGCTTGCCTTTGGCACACCAGCAGCATGCCCGCTGCGTGCATCTGGTGCACGGACGCCAATAAATAGGGAAGGGGAAGCGCAGCTGGGAGGCAGGAGCGGGAAACCGACAGGGGAGGAGCCATGGGGGCAACAGCGGCAGGAAAGAACCGGGCACGGAGGATGCAAACAGGAACAACAGGAAAGAAAGAAGAAGCAGGCAAAGGGGCACAAAGTGAAAAAAAGCACAAGACACCAGGGGCATAATAAACAAACAACTAACATGGACAGAATAAAACAAAACGGGTACAAGTACAGGGACAGAGGGCCTCGAACACCTAGGAGCAGAGGTGAAGCGGGGTCAGCGGCAGTGGCACACCAGAGGAGCTTCTGGGGGAGAGAGCAGATCTCTAACCAAGAGGTCAGAGGTCAGAGGTCTAGCTGACACACCCTCGCAGGGGCCGCCATTAAATAGGGAAGGGGGAGGGAAGTGCAGCTGGCAGGCGGGGCAGAAAAATGGCAGGTGGGAGGGGCCGCGGGGGTAGCAGCGGTGGTAAAGAACTCGGCATGGAGGACACAAACAGGAAAAACAGGAAAGACAGAAGAAATAGGCAAAGGGGCAGAAAGTGAAAAAAAAGCACAAGAAGAAGACACCAGGGGCACAATAAACAAACAACTAACAAGGACAGATCAAAACAAAACGGGCACAAGTACAGAGACAGAGGGCCTTGAACACCTAGGAGCAGAGGTGAAGCGGGGTCAGCGGCAGTGGCACACCAGCAGAGCTGCTGGGGGAGAGAGCAGGTCTCTGACCAGGAGGTCAGAGAATCACCAGTTATATATTATTATACCTAAAGAACAATCTATCTTGAACAATGT
The DNA here is from genome assembly GCF_964261635.1 of Lissotriton helveticus. Taxonomy (NCBI): domain Eukaryota; kingdom Metazoa; phylum Chordata; class Amphibia; order Caudata; family Salamandridae; genus Lissotriton; species Lissotriton helveticus. Next base: position 136,021,569 of record NC_136065.1, read on the forward strand.
ATCAGTTTAATTACAGGGCCACACATAAACCTTCAATTAAGGAATGAGACGAAATAAGTCCTAGATATTCATGAACCAAAAAACACATAGCCAAACAGATATTATCAAAAGGAAACATGAAACTGCATCAACGGTGAACTCTGTACTCACTGAATTCTGATCAAAGGCGCATTTATGTTATTGAGGCTTGATGAATATTAAAAACAAGCATTGCCAACGCCAATAAGTATGGCTTTTTGTAAACTTAGGGAGGCTTTGTGTATGTTGTCACCAGGTTTCCTGCACAGAAAATTCCCTAATTAATTAGGATCGGGGGCTACAACAATATGCAAGCAGATAGTAGGGCCCTGTAGTAAAGAAGAAGGTCCATTCCAAGTAGAATCTTTAAGTATATTTATTCAAGTTAAGATCTTGAGCAGAGCCCCACCAGGAGCAGCCTTCCTGCGGCCCAGTCCATCCACAACTGACATTCTCACTCATCCAATATTCCACTCATCAACATTCTCACAAGACAGACACACTGGCTGAGCAGCAGGTATAGCACATCTCCCTTTTATACATAAATGAGAATCAACTTCAAATGAATCACAAAATTAATGGTGCATGCAAACGATGTCAATAAAATAATTAACATGCAACACAGGGGCATAAAGGCAATGTAATACATGTGTTACAATGTAATACATGTACTGATGGGAGTGATGGAAATATACATGTATGAAAGATAACAAAGGATAAATAAATGTAATATGTATTAAGAAAGGGAGATGTGTTGTACCTGCTGCTCAGCCTGTGGAGTGGAAAGTTGGTGTGAGAGCTGGTTGTTGAATGTTGGATGAGAGAGAGTGTTAGTTGGAGGAAGGAGTTCAGATGAACTTTTATGATTTAAGTAACTGAGCATTGCTCCACGTGTCCTACGAGCATTAAATAAAATATGCAGGGCTGTCTTTACTGTGCGTCAGTCTACTGATGCCCGTGCTCCTCTCACAGTGAGTACGTGTGGTGCGGTTTGTAGTTAATTCCGAATTGCCTTACGTAACGAAATTGTTCCTTTTCCCCACGATCATAAAGAGCTGTTATTTATACATGCCACATTGATTTTTAGGCACTCAATAGCGAAACATTTAAGTAATGAGTGAAGTGTTATATTTGAAATTAGTTCACTGATATCAACGCTACCATTGAAATCCCTCGTTAAGAATAGCGAGCGATCCTGTGGAAAAGAGCACACGCTTTTAGTCGACACTGTTAAGGAGTTCAGATGAACTTTTATGATTTGTTAGGGAGTTTGGATGAGCTTCTTATGATTTAAGTTTAACCGAGCATTGCTCCGCGTGACCTACGAGCATTAAATAAAATATGCAGGGCTGCGCCTTTTTTCGAGTACGTTATTATGAGATTTTCCTGCTTTAAAACTCGTGTTTCTGGTGAACAAGTTACATATTGTTGAGCTTAGATGGGGGTGTAATTAATATTGTGTTTTGTTTTAATCCACGCACCGATGACAAAAGTCACGGAGCAGGTAATCGGCCGCCCTATTACCCAGCATGACTACATGCCCTTTGCTGATTTACCTATTTATTGGTGTTGAGCTCATTATTGCGGATTTAAGTTTTAACTTAGCAATGCTCCACATGTCCTACGAGCAGTAAATAAAATATGCGGGGCTGCACCTTTTTTCGGAGGTACACGATTATGAATTTTCCTGCTGTTCTTTTAAGACTCGTGTTATGATGAACAAGTTACATATGTGCACCTACTGCATTATTATTATAGTCGGATGTTATGTTTTAGCAAGAATAGGATGCGTTAAAAATGGTGCTTGAAAATAAGGAAGCCGGCAGGATGCCAGTCTGTTGAATTCGTTCACTTGGGGAATTGACAACAATTAATTGAAATATTAACACCATGGGATAAATTCCACCTATTTATCAGTCTGCATAGCATTGGTACCGTGAGAGCTTAAGGTAGTGGTACAGTTCTTAGGCAATGAATACATGCACGTTGGTACATGGTACATGCAGCTTTAATCCATGCCAAATTATACAACGTAGCGATTTCGCTATAGCCAAAAACGGGCACTGCCGCGTATTTTCAAATGTATCATTAAGGGAGAGGATCGGGCTTTCATTCGGCGGAATTGTCTGCGAATGCATTCCATTGTTGTATAGGCAGTATCGCTCTGGGCTGCCTTTGGCAAGCGTCGGTTCGGGAAGGGCTAGCGGTTCCATGGTAGAGTACTACTTGCGTAAGCGCTTCAATGCCTAGTCAAGAAACATAAGCGCTATGTAAGCGCAAAAAATTGCGTCACAAGCGGCGGTCTCTCTACTTGATGCATTGCAGATCTCCGCGTTGGCACCGTTTCCGTCACCCTCTTCTCCTTCCTTATTCGGAAAAGGGACATCATTTTGCCGGTGGAACTGCTTTTAAAAATTTAATTATTACATAACGTAATGAAGACCTTGTTGTGGTGCCTTTACATTGCAGCTGTAGCCGGTTATTTTATAGTTATTTCTGAGTGCATAGGTATCTGCAGAGCCTTTCGCGGTCATTAGCAATGCATCTTCACATTGATGTTGCAGCCATCAAAGGTCGCCAAATTTGAAACAAACTGTCTTGGGTTTAGGGGACGGGGAGTGCCCAAGAGGCGCCGCGTTTGTAGGCAAGGCGAGTCCCCGGGATCTCCGACAGCCGGAGCCTGGTCACAGTGCCATTGTCCGTGCCCTAAGGCAGTAATATTTCGACGCCAAAACGTGAACTCTCCGGGGCGGTGCCAGCTTCCAACGATTTCTTTTGGTCCCTTTCCCGATGCTTCTTATTTATAGCCAAACGTATTACCACAAGAGGTGAGATCATCATATTTTAGCTGTACGTGGTGCATTGTTTGTAGAAATGTTTTAGCAATTAAGCTAAAAAAAAAAAAATAATAATAATTTCATCATGCTAAACGCAAACCTTTCATAACTCAACTAAACATGGAAACGACAGCACAATTGCTAAAGATTAGTTAGCCATAATTAATTGCAAGATCGGAGCCATAGAATAACACCATATTCTTTTTCCTGCTGATAGAATTCTTTTCTAATATAATAGATAGCTCATTAAAGAGGCTGTCTGAGTGACACCCAGTTTAGAAAGTTTTCCTGCTTTACAGGTGGACTGCACAAAATGGATGTAAGATGCTACCTTTATAATTAAATAAATGTAAGATGCTACCTTTAAACTTATCGAGGCCCTTTAGCAAGCAACATGGCAGAACGAGGTGCTATACTGTGTCTATTGGACAAATGTGCGATTATCTTAAAATACACTTGCATTAAATTCTTTCAAGCCTAAAGCCCCTATCTGTTGTACAGTAGCATGAGGTGTTGTAAGTAGAAGCAGTCGAACCGTGGAACCTTCATTGGCTAATGCTCATTTACATACATATCCAAATTGCGCGATAGGGACCATAACTGGCACTTGGGCAAGTATCAAAGGCAAGCAACATGTGAGAAGTAGCAAACAGTGTGTTACAAGAGAAAAGTGGCGTGGGCAGGTTAAAAAGGAGTACGAAACGCAGGTACAAAGATAATACTGCAATAAATGGCAAACACTCCGCAGGGACTTAAGAGAGGCATGCCTTTGACTTTGTTCACTCTACATATAAGTGCAGGCACTGTAAGACTGCCGGAGGTCTTTGCCTTTCCCGGTACTTACAGTGTTCAACCAGGACATGCACTGTCATAATTGTTTCGGCTACTGTGTTCACGCAGCAAGTAATTAATCCTGATCTCAGGGTGACTTCCATAATGCTTTCGCTTTGCTTGGTCACATATCACGGGTTTTTCAGCGCCAGACACAGTAAGGCAAATAGTCACTGGCCGAAAACAGCAAACGCTTGCTCATTAAGCAGATAGTAAGAAAGGTACATTAATATGACATTTTGAATTTGGCCGAAAGCAGCATACGCTTGCTCATTAAGCAGATAGTAAGAAATGTGTACTAATATGACATCTTGAAATAACACCCTTAAGTTCCCCGAGGGGAAGGATAGAGCCTGAAAGAGAGGTCATGGCACCTGAAAGGCCTCTAGCAATTAACGTATTTACAACATCAAACGGGAAGGACGTTTGACGGTAAATCCATTGTCATAATGGCTACTATGCCGTGCCCGCATTACGGTTACATGTTACAAAAGAGTACTTAACACAGGTACAAGGATAATACTGCAGCAAAATGGCAGGGACTTAGGAGAGACATGCCTTGACTTTGTTCAACATACATATAAGTACAGGCACTGTAAGATTGCCAGATGTCTTCTCTGTCCTTGTACTTACCCAAATAACGTTTGATGAAGCACTATTCATTCCTTATAGCACTACTCTTCCCATTGCAGGATGGTAGAGCGCTTTTAGTAACATGCATATTATACATGTACAATACATTGCATAAGTGGGTAATAACAGCAGTATACATAGTGTTTCATGTGACGGCGGAGTCACAAGGTACAGGAGTCCCATATCCTTCATAGTCCACGGTGGTACGTTGAAGGATTCTAGCTTTATGAGCTGCAAGTAACAAGCTATAACAAATACTAATCAGTCATCTGCATGATACATGATGGCTTTCCACTGCAGGCATTAACGTTATGCCTGCCATACCCATCTCTTTTGGTTCCTGGGACCAATATCACCGGTCTTCCATCAGCATCCAATAAAATGTTGCAAATAACATGCATAATGCAACAGAGAAGCAGGGACCAAGCGAGGATGTGCGGCTCCTATTGTAGATGTTGACAGGTAATGGCGAACAGCTTAATTCAAACTGCCGGATTCACAAGAGGTGGAGGGCCCTGGGCCAGGTACACTATTAAGCGGGCGCCCTGAGTCAGTGAATTATGGGTTATTCAGGTCCCAAGGTGTCAAGATCAATGTTGTGGTAACTAGTCCTGTGAGAGTGGGACCTGCCCTTGGAGCAGAATAAAGTGCGTGCAGGTTCAGATGGGGCGTTACCATGCAATAACCGGGTATCCATTATGTAATAAAGCACTTTGGGGCTAAAACCAGAACAGCACCCTGTGTACAAAGGTGTCTTTTACCTAAGGGCGTGGCCTAAGAACAGTATCTACGCAATCCCCATTAGAGGTGCGGCTTATGTAACTAAGGGCGTGTTTACGCAATCCTCATTAGAGGTGCGGCTTATGTAACTAAGGGCGTGTCCTAAGAACGGTTTTAAGATATCTCCATAGTGGTGTGGCTAAGGGGACTATGATAGAGGTGCACGAAACAGCGTCAGAAAGTTGCTAGGTGGGTGGGGGGCTCTGTCATCGACGGGGGCCTCCTCCAGAGCTGTGGCGGAGTACAGGGCGATCTGGAAGCAGATGGACAGTAGGGGTACCTCTGCGGCAGAAGGATACAGTCTAAATACCTCTGCCTGGCACAGTAAGGGTGCCTGAGCCAAGAACCTGGAGCCGAGGGGGTTCCAGGAAACAGCGTCGGCGCCCCGTTAGTCCTTCGGGCGGTCGGGGGGCCTGAACCGACCGGGGGTGTGCCTCATCGCTCCGCCCTGACAGGGGGGGCGGGGTGTAACGAAATAAAATGGTAATTTACTGCACCGTCTGAGCATCGACTCGCCGTGCAAGATGGCTCCTTAGGCATGCGGGTCAGCGAGGGGCTGCCGCATTGGATCGCCTGTAAGATTACCCACCTTATGCTACCTGTTGTACGAAATAAACCTGCAACAGTGCTTTCCCACAAATATGTCTCGTGAGTTTTCCTTGGTATATAAGTATTAATGTGCGCAGAGCGGAGCGAGCACTGGCGGTGTGGGCACTATGCCGCTGCCGCGCGACACGCAGGGGAGCATGGGCGGGACAGCGCCCTAGTCCCACACGACGGGTGAGCAGAGCTCGTAGCGCGTCATCCCCTTGAGCCGCCCTCCTCGCCAACAGCCAATAGGGAGGGCTCGCCTGGGGAAAGGGGAGTTCCTTTGAGTATAAATCAGGCCCAGCAACTTTGCTCGGCCTCTTTTCCCGCGCCTGGGTCCCTAGGCTCTGCGCTGATCCCACCCTGAACCCTGACCCAGCTGCAGAGCGGCGGGCTAAAGTTGTGAATTTGTTAATGGTCATGTTTTGTGTTGCAGGCGGAGTCACAGGGCGATCTGGAAGCAGATGGACAGTAGGGGTACCTCTGCGGCAGAAGGATGCAGTCTAAATACCTCTGCCTGGCACAGTAAGGGTGCCTGAGCCAAGAACCTGGAGCCGAGGGGGTTCCAGGAAACAGCGTCGGCGCCCCGTTAGTCCTTCGGGCGGTCGGGGGGCCTGAACCGACCGGGGGTGTGCCTCATCGCTCCGCCCTGACAGGGGGGGCGGGGTGTAACGAAATAAAATGGTAATTTACTGCACCGTCAGAGCATCGACTCGCCGTGCAAGATGGCTCCTTAGGCATGCGGGTCAGCGAGGGGCTGCCGCATTGGATCGCCTGTAAGATGACCCACCTTATGCTACCTGTTGTACGAAATAAACCTGCAACAGTGCTTTCCCACAAATATGTCTCGTGAGTTTTCCTTGGTATATAAGTATTAATGTGCGCAGAGCGGAGCGAGCACTAGCGGTGTGGGCACTATGCCGCTGCCGCGCGACACGCAGGGGAGCATGGGCGGGACAGCGCCCTAGTCCCACACGACGGGTGAGCAGAGCTCGTAGCGCGTCATCCCCTTGAGCCGCCCTCCTCGCCAACAGCCAATAGGGAGGGCTCGCCTGGGGAAAGGGGAGTTCCTTTGAGTATAAATCAGGCCCAGCAACTTTGCTCGGCCTCTTTTCCCGCGCCTGGGTCCCTAGGCTCTGCGCTGATCCCACCCTGAACCCTGACCCAGCTGCAGAGCGGCGGGCTAAAGTTGTGAATTTGTTAATGGTCATGTTTTGTGTTGCAGGCGGAGTCACAGGGCGATCTGGAAGCAGATGGACAGTAGGGGTACCTCTGCGGCAGAAGGATGCAGTCTAAATACCTCTGCCTGGCACAGTAAGGGTGCCTGAGCCAAGAACCTGGAGCCGAGGGGGTTCCAGGAAACAGCGTCGGCGCCCCGTTAGTCCTTCGGGCGGTCGGGGGGCCTGAACCGACCGGGGGTGTGCCTCATCGCTCCGCCCTGACAGGGGGGGCGGGGTGTAACGAAATAAAATGGTAATTTACTGCACCGTCTGAGCATCGACTCGCCGTGCAAGATGGCTCCTTAGGCATGCGGGTCAGCGAGGGGCTGCCGCATTGGATCGCCTGTAAGAGGACCCACCTTATGCTACCTGTTGTACGAAATAAACCTGCAACAGTGCTTTCCCACAAATATGTCTCGTGAGTTTTCCTTGGTATATAAGTATTAATGTGCGCAGAGCGGAGCGAGCACTGGCGGTGTGGGCACTATGCGGCCCAGTCCATCCACAACTGACATTCTCACTCATCCAATATTCCACTCATCAACATTCTCACAAGACAGACACACTGGCTGAGCAGCAGGTATAGCACATCTCCCTTTTATACATAAATGAGAATCAACTTCAAATGAATCTCAAAATTAATGGTGCATGCAAACGATGTCAATAAAATAATTAACATGCAACACAGGGGCATAAAGGCAATGTAATACATGTGTTACAATGTAATACATGTACTGATGGCAGTGATGGAAATATATATGTATGAAAGATAACAAAGGATAAATAAATGGAATATGTATTAAGAAAGGGAGATGTGTTGTACCTGCTGCTCAGCCTGTGGAGTGGAAAGTTGGTGTGAGAGCTGGTTGTTGAATGTTGGCTGAGAGAGAGTGTTAGTTGGAGGAAGGGCTGAGCAGCAGGGAGACTGCTCCTGGTGGGGCTCTGCATAAGATCTTAACTTGGAATAAATCTACATAAAGACACTACATGGAATGGACCTACTTATTTACAGCAGGCCCCTTTGTTGAACAGACTGCATTAGGACAGTTAAGCTGTAACCACAATTAAAAGTGCTATGAAAAGGAGTTAGAGGATGAACATTGCAGTGTGTAAGTGTTGATCGTAAACGTCATGCATTACAAATTATTGCATAGTAGACACTTTTGACAAAGGGTTAATATCGTTTGTTACGTGTTTAAAAAACTATATTTATGCATGTCTTATCTCTGAGAACAAGAAAAGTTGTAGATCCAGCATGATATTATGACAGAAAAAAAACAATGTACAAGGTCAATTGTTGAATAGCACTGTGGCTTTATGAAAGGCTGAGGCATCCAAAGAGCACACAGTTCCTAAACAAAAAGCCAATGAGAAACTAACAAGCCTTCGTGCCAGTAAAGTAAATGCAACAAAAAGCATACACAGGCTATTAATTGCAAGTTGCATGTCATGTCGTATCTGCAGTCTAACAAAAGGATGTGTGATACCCATCACCAAAACCTAATTGGCATTCAAATAGAACAATAAAGCCACCCATGAAATTGCAAGCCCCTGAAGGACCACCCATCCAGGTAACAACAAAACATGAAAATCCTGTGAAAAACAATGTTTGAACCAAGATGTCCTAAAACCCACATTTTTTCTGCATTTCTTTTAGCACTTTTTGAAGAATTGATGACAAAAGCGATTCCAGACAGCTAAATGTGTTAGCAGCCAGCCCTAACGAAATATTTTGGCTAATCCCAGGGTCGCTGTAAACATACAAGAATAAAAAGGCAAAAGTGTTGTCCCATAGGTTATGAACATCACAGGTTCTACCTATGCCCATGCTTTATAGGTAGTTTGTAGTTCTTATAAGAACCCTGACTTTTTGCCCCATGAGCCAGATTGTGATCAACACTGTGATTATGGTTTGTTGCCAAAAACTCTTCATGAGGGTGTCCTCAATGCTGTATACTCTCTCCACCCACAGAACACATCATCTCAACATCCTGTGGGTGAGTGTATATCTTCACTCATGGCTGGACAAGCACAAATACAGTGTGTGTGTTTGTGTGTGTGTGTGTGTGTGTGTGTGTGCGCGCGTGTGTGTGTGCGTGTGCGTGTCCACATCAAGTCACACGTGCATAACGAGCATTGACATGACCTGGGGCTCGGACATGCAGACAGTTGCTGTATTCCTGACCTTGTCCATAAAATTATGGGATGTGTTACATTATATGGCCAATGCCATAAACGAAGTTATAGAGACAACCTTTCAGCTGGAGTACACGCCAAGCGAGATAAAAAAAAGAATATTGTGAAATAACACTTGGGTTATTGCTCTTAAACCATCTGTTTAACAAATTAATAAATTAAGTGGGAACTGAATAGACGGACCATAGGTCACATTGTAAATATAAAATATAACGCCCTGCTTGAGTTTACTTCTAGATGGAAGTGAGACCTCTTATTTCAGGCATGTGCACTATTTAATGCTTCTTAGCTGTAGCGCTTCCTTTATTTAAGTTTGACATTTGTTAAATCCCTAGGGTGGTATTACAGCAAAAACAACCACTGGCAAAGCCAAAAGATCTTCCTTCTGCAAGCGCACAATATTTTGGAACCATATTCGATATACATTAGAATAGTAAATGTAAAAAGGTAGAGGTGACGGTCGCATGCTTTCCAAGAAAAAAAAAACTTATAAAGTGAATCGTGGTAGGGCTTGGCCCACCAATGATGGCACTGAAACGCACAACTTTTTTGACAGTGGGCACATGTGATCATGCTAAGTGCCATCCCTTTCAATGCAGTAGTAGACTGACCCACTAGTCCATGCTATATGCTAAATGTCAATGACACTTAAATAGCCCATTGGGTGAAGAGAACTGATTGAAAGCCCATCTATGTATTTTATATGTATATATATATATATATATATATATATATATATATATATACATATATATATATATATAAATATACATATATATATACATACATATATATATATATATATATATATATATATATATATATATATATATATATATATATATATATATATATATATATATATATATATATATATATATTACCTACTGGCGGTCGCCAGTAGGTATATATAGTTAGGATTTTTTCTCTATGGGTTTTTTGAAAATTCTATGTCTAATAACTTTGGCGTTTGTGGACGGAATTGGCTGAAATTTTCAGGAAAATGGCACATTTTGTTTCTGAGCAGCCCTTGAAAATTTGGGGGGGGTTCGTCCGGTGGGGGCCGAGAAAAAAGGGGGGTCCCAAAACGTGTTTTTAACATTGAGTTTTCCATAGGGCGGTTGGCCTCACTTTTAGCCCGAACGGCTGAATGGATTTGCACGAAACTTGGCAAAATTGTAGGGACTGGTAGCCCGATGTGCCTTTTGTAGGTCTCAATATATGTGCTCCAGTGGATTTTGAGAAATTAACGTTTAAAAAAAGATATATATCTGTAACAGCGGACCAGTTAGCGCACTGGTTCGCGGACTTTTCGCGCAACGGAGCTTTGTGAAGCGAAGCTGATTGGTTCTCTGGCGTCTGTCAACATTCCAAAAAGTCCGTAGCGGCCGCCATCTTGTCTCTCGGTAGGATCGAGAGACAAGAGGAGGCCAAAGCGAAGGGGCAAATGACCATAAGGGGGAATAGTAGATCCTCGCTGACCCCCTAGGTTTGATGTGGAGGTTTTAAAAGGGCCCCGCGGGGCAAAAAAAAAAAATTATAATAATAATCTTACGGCTGAATGGATTTGCACGAAACTTGGCAAAATTGTAGGGACTGGTAGCCCGATGTGCCTTTGCTAGGTCTCAATATATGTGCTTCAGTGGATTTTGAGAAATTAACGTTCAAAAAAAGATATATATCTGTAACAGCGGACCGCTTCGCGTACTTTTCGCGTTACGGAGCTTTGCGAAGCGAAGCTGATTGGCTCTCCGGTGTCTGTAAACATTCCAAACAGTCCGTAGCGGCCGCCATCTTGTCTCTCGGTAGGATCGAGAGACAAGAGGAGGCCAAAGCGAAGGGGCAAATGACCATAAGGGGGCATAGTAGATCCTCGCTGATCCCCTAGGTTTGATGTGGAGGTTTTAAAAGGGCCCCGCGGGGCAAAAAAAATAAATAATAATAATAATCGAACGGCTGAATGGATTTGCACGAAACTTGGTAAAATATTAGGGACTGGTAGCCCGATGTGCCTTTGCTAGGTCTCAATATATGTGCTTCAGTGCATTTTGAGAAATTAACGTTCAAAAACAAGATATATATCTGTAACAGCGCTCCGCTTCGCGGAGATAAAATTATATCTGTATTACCTAGCTGTTGCTAACACCAGTTAGCGACGGCTAGTAGGAGATAGCGACCATCTTGGGCCCCACTTTGCATGTGAGTGATATTTATCACTAATGACATGCAAAGTGGGCATGCCAAGATGTTAGCGACTGGAAACAGTCGCTAACATCGCTATCTCCTATTATCAACTTTTGGAAATATTCGAGATAAGCGCGAATATCTCCAAAAAGTAACAGCTGCCCTGAGCAGTTCTTAGCCATGTTATCCTATGGGAGGTGGATAACATGGCTAAGAGGATTAGCTCGGTAATGCATGAATATCGCTGAGTTTTCAGCGATATTAATGCATTGCGGTCGGTTTTTATCGTATTTGAGATAAACTTTGATAATAGCAACGTTTATCTGCAATAATTTCTGACGGTAAAAAAATCTTTGCAATGCATCGTTAGGGATAAATATCGCTTAACTTTGGTAATATGCCCCAACGTCTGTTAACGTTCGATTCGAAGGAAATCAGGAAGTGTTGAAAAACATTGTCTGCGCCATCTTGTCTTTTTTCAAATGCCACACTTTTGTCGTGCACGGCAGCCATTTTAGATGCCTTGACCAGACCCACTCTGTGCACGCTGTCGATCCTTAGCATGGCTCCCCACCCTCGCAAGCATCTCCCCCAGGCAGTGGTCACCCCCGCTCTCTGTCTTATGCATGGGTAATAAACCTCCCCCCATCTGCGCTGCTCTTTCCTGAGAATCACACCCTGTGCCCGCCCGACACCTCCCTTTCGCCCTATTCACTACTGCACCCTCTGACACTCCTTTTCCTCTGTGTCCGATTGTCCAGGCTGGTCCTAGGGTATCAGCTAGCCCTGCAGATGTAGTTTATGGCCACAGCTGTAAAGATTCACCCCTCTTCAAAGGAGTTATAGTAGATCAAGGCCCACACTCGATGAGATCCGTCACAGCAGAAGCGTTGCTATTATCTGAAAACCATCCTGTATTGTGATTGGGGAGGGGACCGAGCGTGAAGCGGAAGATTCCAGGGATGACTCTTTGTACATCAAAGTTTTTACAATTATGTGTCACATTAAAAATATATAGCACTCCGACAAAGTAGTAAGATTATAAAACTTTAATAATTTATAAATATATACAAGAAAACAAAAATAGTAATAACATATAAACATTTTTAGGGAAAAACAACGAAGTAGCGGTCGGCTGTGCAAATAGTCCCAACGCAGCACAACGTCCAGATTTCCGGCGTGGGGCGGGTCATCAGTAGCAAACTGTTGTGCGAATAGTTCCAAGGCAGCAGAACGCGCTGAAATCTACATGACACGAAAGTGATGTCTAGTAAGTTGCCACCCAGCAAATAACGGCGTGGGGCGTCGCGGGGGGTGGGTCTTCAGTAGCAAACTGTTGTGCGAATAGTTCCAAGGCAGCAGAACGATGGCACCAAGGTGATGTCCAGTAAGTTGCCGCACTGGTTTTGGTATCCTACAATGCTGCTCCGAATAACGGCGTGGAGCGCCCCGGGGGAGGCGGCGTGAACGGGCCTCTCCAGGTGGAGTGTCATCTGTTGTAGTGGGGCGCCCCTTTACCGTTTCAGTTGCCATTCCGTCCGTTTTTGGTCCACTGTGTCAAAAGCCGCAATTCAGCTGAGTTGCGCCCACTCTTGCGGTGCAGCGATAGTCGGCTGCCACAGGACTCTCAAAATGGCGGCAGGCTCTTTCCTTTTTGGGCCTGGTCCACTGAAATGGCCCTGGGACACCTTGGAAATCGGACGCTTGTCTGCTAGGTCTTGGACCCCATTCTCGAAAGCGTCCCCTCCGCTTTGAGAATTCATCAAAAGTTTTGGGGGCCCCGACTCCTGCAGGCTTCTGGTGGGGAGCGGCTGCCATGATTGCTCGCGGAATGACCACGACTGAGCTACGAGATGGTGGTGCTTTCATGCTGACGCCAGCTTCAGTCTGAAACATCCAGAAACAAGGTGGGGCTTTCATCGTTTGGAAAAAAAAAAAAGTTTTCATCCAATGAAAAGTGTTGTTTTTAGGTCATATGATCAAGCCTTCCATCATTAGGAAACCAAAAGTAAAATGAACCAATGAAAAGTTTTATAAACAAGTCACATGACCTGTTATGCGGCATAGGGTATAAAATGCGGAGAAAATACGTTGGCACGTGAGGCGGCGTCAGTAGCGGACCGATGTGCGAATAGGCCGAAGGCAACACAGCGCGCCAAGATCCGGATGGCACCGAGGTGGTGTCCAGCAAGTTGCAGCACTGGTGTGGCCATCCTACAATGTTGAAAGTCGGCGTGGGGCGCCCCGTTGGCCTGTGAGTTTGCGTCAGTAGCGGACCGATGTGCGAATAGGCCGAAGGCAGCACAACGCGCCAAGATCCGGATGGCACCGAGGTGGTGTCTAGTAAGTTGCCGCACTGGTGTGGCCATCCTACAATGCTGAAAGTCGGCGTGGGGCGCCCTGTTGGCCTGTGAGATGGTGTCAGTAGCGGACTGATGTGCGAATGGGGCCAAAGGCAGCGCAACAATATTTTCTGACGAGAAGACACCACAAGGCGCTGAGATGCCAAGATCCGGATGGCACCGAGGTGATGTCTAAGTTGCGGACTGATGTGCGAATGGGGCCAAAGGTAGCGTAACAATATTTTCTGTATGGAAGATACCACTAGGCGTTGAGATGCCAAGATTCGGATGGCACCGAGGTGATGTCTAGCAAGTTGCTGCACTGGTGTGGTCATCCTACAATGCTGAAACTCGGCGTGGGTCGCCCCATTAGCCTGTGAGATGGCGTCAGTAGCGGACCGATGTGCGAATAGGCCGAAGGCAGCACAACGCGCCAAGATCCGGATGTCACAGTGGTGGTTTCATAGTTGAGAGGCACTTCATCTGCAGTGGGGCGCCGAGATCCGGATGGCACCGAGGTGATGTCTAGCAAGTTGCTGTACTGGTGTGGTCATCCTACAATGCTGAAACTCGGCGTGGGTCGCCCCATTAGCCTGTGAGATGGCGTCAGTAGCGGACCGATGTGCGAATAGGCCGAAGGCAGCACAACGCGCCAAGATCCGGATGGCACCGAGGTGGTGTCCAGCAACTTGCCGCACTGGTGTGGCCATCCTACAATGCTGCGCCGAAAGTCGGCGTGGGGCGCCCCGTTGGCCTGTGAGTTCGCGTCAGTCAGTGGGGGCTGTTTGAGGATCTGACTGCATTGGAAAGCAATGTGATGCTGTGCGTCGCCCCCAAGATGGAGGTTCCTCGGCTGCAGTGGGGCGCCCCTTGGTGTTTCACTCGCTATGCAGCTGAGTTGCGTGCGCACTTGTGGCGAATAGGCCGAAGGCAGCACAACGCGCCGAGATCTGGATGGCACCGAGGTGGTGTCCAGCAATTTGCCGCACTGGTGTGGCCATCCTACAATGCTGCGCCGAAAGTCGGCGTGGGGTGCCCCGTTGGCCTGTGAGGTGGCGTCAGTAGCGGACCGATGTGTGAATAGGCCGGAACCAGCACAAGGCGCCAAGATCCGGATGGCACCGAGGTGGTGTCATAGTTGAGAGTTCTGAGCAGCGCTTGTAACACTGTCTGAAGCTTATTTGCACCTGCTGCAGCTTCACTATTGCCCTGGTGTGGCCTAAGATCGGCCATGACATAGGCGGCCACCTCCCGGGGTCCGGCGGAACTTTTTTCCTTTTCCTTTCTGCATCTTGTCCCAAATTCGTTTGACCTGAAGACACGACCAGGTCCCTGAATGTGTGCAGGGGGACGCTATTGATTGAATCAAAATGGCGGCTTCACACAAAGCTGACTCAAGCGTTTTCTGGTGGTTTCATAGTTGAGAGGCACTTCATCTGCAGTGGGGCGCCGAGATCCGGATGGCACCGAGGTGATGTCTAGCAAGTTGCTGTACTTGTGTGGTCATCCTACAATGCTGAAACTCGGCGTGGGTCGCCCCATTAGCCTGTGAGATAGCTGTTCTTTGGATTTGGGCCTGGTCCACTAAAATGGCCCTGGGACACCTAAGAACTCGAACGCTCGATTTTTTTTTCCTTTCCTGTACATGCAAAAAAAGGTAAATGCCCGGTATGTTACACGCTTCATCTGCCACGATGAACTCTCCAGAGGAACCGAAAAAATATATAGTTGTGGTAACTATACCATGCATCGTCATATGGAGAGGTGGTACCAATTAATTATAGTGCTGCATAAAAGAGAGATTTGGAGGAGAACCCCTGACCTGCTAGTACATTCATCAAAGAAGTGGCACTGAGAGCTTCAGAGGCAAAGGAAACGGTCCCAAATATTTAGAAGAACTTTGGAAAGATTAAAATGACATGTTTAGATTGTGGTAAATTAATTTCATGTGGGCAGATGAGTGTTACTCTAATAAATACAGCATATGAACATCATCATAGTCGATGGTTGGTAGAGACATTTTGACTATATCCTGGACCTGCCCGTCCTCGCCCAAAATGGCGCCGGAATAAATGGGACTCGTAACTCCTTGTTGTGTACTGGTTGCAGAACCTTGAAATCACGAGATACGTATGCAGTTTTGAAGCACATGGCGGGCGGGGACGAGAATTGATTGAATATTTCGACATCCCTATTGATATTAAGTTCTGATGTGTTATTGATTACTGTACTGTTGAAAGTTCGAATTAACGTCACCCATGGTACTTGCCCGCAAATGTATATCTAGATAATTTTATTGTAACTGGCCCTGTCGTATTTTAATTATAAAATGTACGTCCACCGATTCCGTAACTGTTAGACACCTTAGTTCTTGCAACCTAATGGCCCGCCCGTTACGTTCCTCTACAGTGTAAATGTCTACTCATCACATACGATTACAGTTTGCTCCGTGGCCGGCCCACGTGGTTATAGGCTCGTATTTGTATAATGAAATTTTCACAATAAAGGTTTTTAAAAGAAAACATGGTAGTAGTATATACATTGGTAAAGTTTGTAATAATAGTCACTGTTTTAGAATCATTAAAAGGCAAGTGAAATAAAGCAGACCAATTACATGAAGGGTAAAAGGTATAATACGAAGGAACGCAGTAAAGATAAATGGTCAAGGGCTGTTGTGTTTTCTATTCCTGCAACATAAAGTGATCGATAAGAATCTCATATTCAGGCGTATCGGCGACTAAGACAGCAGGTCGACCCTCTTTTGCTCAACGGCTCCATCATGGGACGAAGAAACGCTCTTTTTCTCGAAAAAAGAATATATTTTACTTGCAGGACAGTTGTAAAATTTCCGGGAAAGTACATTAGCCTGGAACATTATAACATATATTTAAGAAAAAATAATGTTCGGAAGTAATGAAAAGCGTAATTTTTAGGTCATATGAGCAAGCCTTTCATCATTACAATAAGAAAAGTAAAATGAAGCAATGAAAAGTTTTATTAACAAGTCACATGACTTGTTATGCTTACGTTACGCGCTGCGCGCCCCGGATGCGCTAACGCGGCGCGTCATATGACGCATTACGCGACAACGCAGGTCCAGAATATAGTCAAAATGTCTCCACCAACCAGCGGTCGGAACACAACCCCTTTCAGCAGGCTAAATAGTTCTGTTAAATGAGAACAGAAGGGACAGGCAACAAGAACCATCAGTGAAAGAGGGGAGGGCTAGTTCTTCTCTACCGGGTTACATTGGGGCGCTACCGGAACTGATCGAATTGGTAGTCTACAGTGTTTCTGGATGTTTCAGACTGAAGCTGGGGTTAGCATGAGAGCAGCATCATTTCGTAGCTCCGTCGTGGCCATTCCGCAACCAATCATGGCAGCCGCTCTTTATCGTTATTTTGGGCGGGGTGGGTGGCGGAGCCGAGCTGTTTTGCAGCCATCATTGTGTGGAGTTCAGTTCATCTCACTAGTTTTGTATTTGTCATGAGGGGTTGTTCCTAATGTTTCTATTTTAGCGAGGTCAAAAAGAGATCCCATTAGTGGCCTACTGATTTTGCTCGATTCCTTTACTTTTTTTTTACACGATTTTTCGTTATCTGCAAAGACTAAACAGAGTATTGCGACTCTGTGTTTGTTTGTAAATAGAGAATGAACCAAAGAGAACTAATTCTAAAACAGTAAATACTTGGATAACAATCAATCAAATGGAGAGAGAAGCAGGCACGACGGATTACAACGGGGGCAAAGGCCTGCGTTAACTACCTTTCACTATCTGCAAAGAGAGAGTACTCCTAATAGAAATGAGGGGGGGGGGGCACCATTCAAAGCAGATCAGTGTGCATAAACACGAAAATGTTTTCACTTACCACGTACTTGACATTCGACAGCTTATGATATTTGCTATTAAAAAACCATTGAAATTCACTGAAAAAACCATAGGTTATAGACCATATATAGTTAGGAATTAGCATTTACAAAACCTTGAAAATTCACTGAAAAAACCATAGGTTATAGACCATATATAGTTAGGAATTAGCATTTAAAAAACCTTATTTTACTCACACAAAACCATTGAAATTCCATATATAGTTAGTTGCACTAACTATATATCGCGCACCTGCAATCCACTGCTGATGATGTCACATATTACATCATTCATGACATGGTCAGTGACATCACTGATGACATCACTGATGACATCTCAAATGACATCACTGATGACATCACTGATGACAACATCCAGTGACTGTATGTTTCTGTAAAGTTAAAATATATCTTACATATTGAAGAATGAGTGGATGTATAAGTGTCTGGATGAAGGATTTAGTAGGTGCGTGACTGACTGTATGAGTGAGTGATTAAATGTGTCTCACTGAATGCATGGGTTAGTGACTAAACTGTCTTAATTTGTGCATCATTATGTCTGTTGTTCTGTAAACTGCTGCATGTGTTGATCATTAGCTATACGAGAGGCTATATGTGTTATTAATTGCTTGCCCAAGTATTTCTATGGGAGATTGAGTTTGTGTGGGGGTGGCTGGAAGGTGTGTGACTCTATGCATAGATGTGTGAACAGTTTATTCACTAGGTGTATGAGTTCAAGAGTGCATGTGGAAACAGCTACATGGGCAGTTGACTGTGTGCATGAGTGTATTGATGAGTGAATGGATATCTCAATGCTACATGTCATAGTAAGTACATATGTAAAACACAGTACATGTGAGAGTTGGCATATATAAATAACTGTGCATGAGAGCCACCGAATGAGTGAGTGGTTGTATCGATCATTGTGAACTTGTATCAGGGATTGTATAAGAGAGTAAATATGTGTTAGTATATGTTTCAATAAGTAAGGTGTGTTTAACTGTATAGTTGAAGAAATGGAGATGAGATTGTTTCTTTGCATGACTGACTGGGTGTGTGAGTAACTCCATGGATGAGTGGAAGTGTGTGTGTCTGTATACACTGAGTGTATCTAAGGTTATATTAGAGTCTGAAGAGGTTTATCGTATTAGCACAAGAATGATGTCAAATGAGATGTCATCAGTGATGTCATCAGTGATGTCATTTGAGATGTCATCAGTGATGTCATCAGTGATGTCACTGACCATGTCATGAATGATGTAATATGTGACATGATCAGCAGTGGATTGCAGGTGCGCGATATATAGTTAGTGCAACTAACTATATATGGAATTTCAATGGTTTTGTGTGAGTAAAATAAGGTTTTTTAAATGCTAATTCCTAACTATATATGGTCTATAACCTATGGTTTTTTCAGTGAATATATATATATATATATATATATATATATATATTTAATTAATTTTATTACAAGAGGATGTTCCTTCGTCAGACCTAACATTGGTCTAATTGGGTTAAAACTGACGAATGTGGCCACACTTGCACTGATGGGTTTGCGATACTCTATGGTACAATTTTTTTTTTTTATACTTTAAATCGGACAGTATTGAGCAGCGCAAGGCCATATCTTTTATATAAACTTTTTTAAATGCTTGCGGGTCATAAACGACTCTATATCAGGTTTACGTTATTTCATGCATCAATATACCACGCTGCACTTAATAATATTGTTCATCTTCAATTGTAAAAAAAAAAAAAATACAACTGATTTAATTTTATCTGTGCTTTTCTTTCAAATATATTACTTTGCGTATTAAAATGGTATGTTCTCATATCTAAGCAATTACCATCTTTCATCATCAGTAATTAAGAGAATCTGTTTTGTCAAGCAGGCCCCCCCTTACTAATCTCTTCTTTTATTGTAACAGTTCTTTTATTTGTAACTCCTTCCATGAATGGTAACACGTTAATTCACATGTTAAGCTCACAAGAAAAACGTATCACTCTATACAAACTTTGAAAGCATTTCTTGAAGGAAGGATGACCCCTGTGTGTTTGCCACCAAAATTAACACAATAATTTTGACAATAGTCGAATACATCTATTTATCGTTGCGTTTTGCAAGCAAACTTTCTACTAGTAAGTCATTCTGTAGACTTCCACACGTTTTCTAATTTGTAGCAGCTTGATGGTATTGTATACCTCTTCTAGACACTGCAATGATGGAAAGAGAGTATCCGTGTCTATAAATATATTTTGCAAGGGTCTGTAGGGGACACTTCTATTGCAAGAATTTACAAGCTCGTGAACCTTTCAGAACCTTTGGATGCAACTCAAATGAAAAGATACAAAACTCCCTTCGACTTTGGCCAGGATAAATATTGTTTGTTTTACAACTAATTTAGCTAAACAGGTAAACGTATCAAATCCCTTACAATTTTTAAATAAGTCTCTTATTACGAGTCAACCGGAGCAGAATACTTTGGCTTTCTTGTACGGTTGCACCCAGTTTTCAAGGTGCTGCAACCAGGACACGATTTGAGTTACATCCCCTGGTACCTCGTGACCTTTTTTTTAACTATTCTAACAATTCCTACCTTCCCTCCCACTCCACACAGAAGCAGGTGGAAAATGTGTGTTTTAAATCACTTGACATAGGGAAACCCGTGCAGATTACCAGAAAGTAAGTACTGTGTTGGCCTAAGTATTCTGAGGAGTTTAACTTGTAATAGGTAAATCCCACGCGGAGATACTACTGACTGGTATCTGTAGTTGTGGCACTTGGAAATCTCCAAATGGAATTCCAGGGCGTTCTCCAACTGAAGCAATGTACTGCCCCCTTCTGGCGGGAATGAGCGCTGCTTCATGAGCAAATTCTAAATCTCAGCTCGTCCCCAGTAGATGTGATTTATGTGCATATATTTGTAGACCATCTTTCTGCTTTATGAATTGGCACAAAGTGCTCATTTGAAAAAGATGAAATCCATGCTCTTTTTTCTGGCTGCTTCATCTTCCTAGTTCCCAGTTAAACTGTGAATGACAAAACGCCAGTCCGTAAATATTGTCTGTCCGCGAATGTATGCACGGTATTTCCATCAGCAAGGAGACTTTAAATGAGGTGGCTGATTTTGGAGACAGGTGCAGATAAGTTATACATTTCACCTGCAAGGATAAGAAAAGCATACATATTTAAAAGAGACTAAGAGGCCGATTAGGATGGCGGACGGACCTGCGTCCGTCCGCCACCCCAGAGGTGGGACCGTCTGCAGGGGCAGCGGCAGTCCCTCCGTGCAAATTAGAATGTGACCGCCACCCTGGCGGTCATATCCTGTATGTTTAACATTGCGGCGGGTGCTGCTTGAAGCAGCACCCGCCGCAATGTTAAAACTGCATGTTTTACATTTACATGCACAAAGCGGCAGGCACCGCGTGGTGCCTGCCGCTTTGGCGCGCGCGGTGCCTGCCGCTTTGTGCATGTAAATGTTGGGAGGTACCATATGTACCCCCCATGTGCACCCCCACCCCTTCAACACCCCTGGGGGCCCGCAACGGGCCCCCAAACACCAATGTCCACATGCTTTTCTACGGCGGAAAACCCGCCGTGGAAAAGCATGTCTCCGCCGGCGTCCTAATATGGCTGGCGCTGTCTGATAGACACCGCCACCATATTAGAGCTTCTCCGCCGCGGTCGGAAGGCGACCGCGACGGAAAAGCAGCGGACGGAAACATGACCTCCCCAGCCATCCTAATCTGGAGGTTGGTCTTTTCTGTGTCCGCAGCGGTGAATCCGCATCCTCCAGGCCGGCGGTGGCTTCCACCGGCCTGGAGGATGCGGATTCACCGCGATCCTAATCGGGCCCTAAATACAAACAGCTCTGTTTGATATATCTGTGCCATGGGCACAAGCAGGAAATTGTATTCTTGACTATGCTTGCATTCATATTCCTGCTGCCTGGATGCCTCTCCCTTATAGCTTATTTACAAATCAGCCCAGATACTCCTCAGCCCTGGCAGGTTACAACACTGCGGATCATGGCATAGTGCTGACTCAGCAGTTTCAAATAATGCCCCGTAGCGTCTGCATCCACACTGGAGTGGGTCCATTCCCTCTTTTCAAACACTGCACAAGGTGACATGCAGGCTGCCACATATGTCATCGATATTGTGCAGCACAGTTTTTAATGTGTACGTTCAACCTCTGGCATAATTCCTACAGTGGTGTTAGGCGTGTCCTAACAACATCCAGCTCCATGTGCAGTTTGAAAACAGGCCAGTGAAACTCTCCAAAATAACCACGTTATTCCCGCCCGCCCTCAACTAGGGGCCGGAAGTAGACTATGGACCCCCCTAGATACTCCCTTGCTATCTATCCCCAGTAGCAGAAGTGATATTTTTTTCCACTTTATTTGTTTAGGGTGGCGACTTTTCTGCCACCTACTCCTTATTGAAGAGCAACAAATGGGGGCATTGTCTGCACCCTCCCCCCCTCTCCTGGCCATAGAAGTAAGTGGGTAGGTTTTTATATACTCTCACCTTGTCCAAGGGCAGAGGGTTATGCAGTCCCCACTATATGTCCTCCCCGTCTTGCCCAATCGTGGGTGGTTTATTTGTCAAGCCCTGCTATACAAAAGGATAGGGAGGGGGGCATTTGCCACTAGCCGCGGCCCATACAGGTAAGAGCAGTGGGGCAGGGTGGGGGTTGAGGGGGGTGTTTCGACGGACGATGACGAGGGTAAATAAAATAAATAAATAATTTTCCCTCGTGGTCATCTGTCGAAATCCCCCCCACCCCTCCCCCTCCACCAGGCCCACAGCTCTTACCTGCACGGGCTGCGACTGTTTGCCACATTTTGCTGCACCTTGCCCAGTGGCAAGTGGTTGTTATTTTAAACACCTCGCCACTGCACACAAAGATGAGGGTGGTATTAGCTTCCCAGAATTGTCCAAGGATTGTAAATGGGTTTTTCACCCACCTGCCTTGCCCAAGGCTAAGTCCCCACCTTGTATAAGGGTGGGGATGTTAACTAGTCCCCAATTTTACCAAAATTAATTATATAGGGGGCATATTTTTTCCATCCTGCCTTGCTCAGTGATGGGCGAATGCAGGCCATCACGTGATCCAGTAAAAGAAAAAGTGAGCTAGTGCTCTTTCATTGTGAAAGCTGTACCTTTTCAACTGAAATCCAATTTTGTTGAAAAGGTAATACATTTAGCGACCCCTGCAGTATGCTTAATTGCAGGGTACATAGGGACTTACATTCCGTTATCCTTTTTTCCCTAGGCCACTGACGAGAGGGGCTTAATTCTTTATTTGTATCTTCATGATATATGCAAACAGGGAAGGTTTGAAAATAAAGGCTACTTTTTTAATCCACCAACCTCCTTGCTAAATGACAGGGTGGTAGGCATCTCAGCCTTTTATCCCCTGCCTTGATCAAAGAAAGGGGCACACACTTTTCCCATCCCTTCCTTGCCCAGGGAGGTGTGTGATGTATGTTCATTTCACTGCCATGTCCAAGTGTGTCAGGGATTAAAAAAAGCAAGAGAAAGACGGTCAGGTCAAATGATAATCTGCATGCTTTTTCATGGTCCACAGTATTTTGCAGCCACAGAGTAGTGCAGTATCTAAAAGCTGTCCATGCACTCTGTTTCCTTCTGTGAAAAGGGTGGCAGGCCAGCCGAGAGTGGCCCCACTCCTGGCATTTTATCTGGCCCCCTTCGCACCTTTTGCTCCATTTGAGCAATCTGCACCAAATATAGCACACTAAAACTGTGCCTATAGAATGCCGTTTCCTACAAATTTGTGAAAATTGCTCAAGGTGGAGTACAGGGGAGTAATTAAGAGCACAAAATTGGTGCTTCCTACTGTGAGTTGTCAATCAAAACTACAGATGCCCAGCTGCACCTCTGTAATACATTTATAAAATAGTATTGTGGCTTGTAGTAAAAGTAGTTTTTTCCAGTTTAAGATCCAATGGGTATTTTTGCTTCCTGCCACAGCTACAAATACTGAATGGAACGGGTCATTTTGTGGTATGGTGTAAATTCGTTGAGCAGTTTTCGCGATATTTGCATTACAAATTAAATGTATGTATGTAAGTATGATATGTGTATGTATATGTATATGTAATTTTTAATTATTTTGAGTACTTCTAGGTCTAAGTAGCATTATAACTCTTTACGTAGAGCAGTACAATATCAAGCCTTAATTTCTCTGTACCTGAGTTATAAACAGATAAGGTATGGAAGCAGTGGTATACAACTGATATTATCCAGTATTACTGAAAGTGGAATTAGAGTTAAATACCAATATCATAGATGTTGTTACTATGTGGCTGGAAGACATTGGAGAAATAAAATGTATTGAAGTATCACAGTTAGTTGAATGGTGTTCATTTTAGAAAGAAAATGTGAAGGTGTTAAAAGCCTTTAGCATTGTAAATGGCTGGTATTTAGATATATTTATAGTAGTGATCCATAGACATGCCTCACTCTTACATGAGATTAGTATAAACCCATTAACCATTTGACATTTTTAATAAGGCAGGCAATTGCCCTCCCCATTGTGACTGTGCTTGACCGATTGACCTCCAGCCTGGTGCTTCTATTTCATGTAGCACAGTTTATGTCCCAACTGAAAAAAAGAAAATGAGCATTGGGAGAGTACTTAATCTGGGACCCAAAATCAGACCCTTCACTTCCATTCTTTTTTGTACACAAAAACAGTGGGAGGTTGTGCTCTTGCATAGACTATAGCGTTGCCAATACAATCATGGTGAAAAAATACACATCCTCTTCCTCTTAATCAGCGTTAATGTACTGAGTTAAGGAAGTGATCACTTATACCAAACAATTCGCCTAGTTTTTTTTTTATCTTGTGAGAGCCAATCTGGGATTTGGCACCTCTACTCCAGTCTGTGTCTTTTTTCTGAGTCCTGTGGTTAACAAGTTAAATGGCATACATCACATTTACTCTTGTCCCAGAGGTGCCCAGCACCCACTGATCACAGCTCTACCTGCATAAAATTCTTTATTAAAGGCCCTGGAGCAGTCTGGGATCCTGACTTTTACACACCTAACCTCCGGCAGCGAACGCAAGTCCTCTGAAATACTAGGAGACACAATTGGCCTGTTGTATACTCAGCGGCACTATACACAACTACATCATTGCCTGCTGAGAAAACTGGTTACCCAACCATGGACCATCACTTGTTCCCCTGTGCTCTCTTCTGTTAATACTTTGGCTCAGTTTAATGGTATGATGTCTGGATTCTCTATTCTCCTGATTCCCCACCTATACTCCCAGCCACAATTGGCTAGCCCCTGGATGTCCTGGCAAGTGAGATATGATGAGGAGGATTCGGCAGAACATTTGGAGTCCCAGGAATGGGGAATCAGGGAGGCACGGATGAAGCTCAGTCTTTTTTAAATCCTTCTGGGCTGGCAATAGACAGCAGGATGGCTTCAGGTTGAAGGGTTGCTCCCTCACTCTGCCTGCTGGTGATGCAATCAAGCACACTATGATATTGTTCATATCTTACTGGATTATCCATTCATCCTACTGGACAACAGTGGGCTCTACGCTCCGGCAACCTATGGATTTGCCCTCACCATTCCCGGACCCCTTAATTCGCCTCCATCACTTATCAGATCTTTCCACTCTTTCAGACCTGCCATGCTCATCATTTGCTCGTCACTGCCCTGGCAGCTGCAAAGATCTGTATTCTGCGACACTGGCATTCTCCATAATTCCCTTTGCATGAAGAATGGCTGGCGGAGATGTAAACACCTGTGTCCTACTAAACCGGCATGGAATAACCTGCCAGTTGCAGGACTTTAATCCAACCCACCACTGTAAGTCTATGTTAGCTACATACTATGAATGATTCTTTAAACCTCACAACTACAATCGGATATGTTTGGGATGATAGTAACAAAGTACTTCTCAGCAGATCTCTCCACCATTTCTCTCTTTAACCCATGCCTGCTCAGGACCATAAACTTTAAAACAAATATCTAAGAATGGACAACCCAGTGCAGTAACCAGCTAAGTGGACTGTGATCATAATAAATCCCATAAACGCAGCAGCACCAGGGCCATCTGAGCCCGGCGCTCCAGAGGAAGTAACCGCTTAGGGGGACTTCATATTCACATTTTCAGAGAGCCAATTAACCTGGCTTCACATTTAACTCTGCCTCCCCATAAATATCTTTCTCATATAGATATGTTCTTAATTAGTAATTTAGTGATCTCGCTCTTGAAGATCTCACTTAATCCAAAATTCATATCTGACGAAAAGTCCTTGTGATTGTTCATAAAATCAAGTGGCCTTATTTCGCCTTCCAGGCTGCAGGTATGGACATTCAATCCACATGAATGCTCTCATATGGGTGTACCTAGAGGTTAATGCAGGATCGACAGCCAGTGCAATTATCTCGGACACACTTCAATCTTTCTGTCAGGGCAAACGCTGCAATTTGAGGCTCATCAGCGGAGGGTGGCTATAGCGCTGGATACCGAATCCCACTTAATTCTTAGGACTTTGGAGTCTACTCTTGGGCAAAATATAATTGCTATGGAAGGGCCATCGATGGAACTTCTTGCTGAGCAGGTGGCTGTTCTGAAGGCTTCACTTAGGAAGAGTATCTGAGATCAAGTGTCTAAGAAGTTCTGAGTCCGGCAATTATTACGTTTTGAAAACAACAGAGAGATGGGTCAGTTGCTTTCCTTTAGAGTTAAGGACACTGCCAGTATAAATACCATCCAGCAGATTAGGAATTAAAAGGGGGAGCTACTTGTAGATCCAGCGGGTATTAGAGAGGTCTTTTGGCAGCATTATCAGAACCTCTACCGTAAGGATTGTTTTGCCTCCACTGAGGCAATGTTTCAATTTATTGGGTGGCATTCCCATCATAAGCTGAATCACGGCCAGCAGGCTAACTTAGAAAATAAATGAAAACAGGATTTGTAGAGCGCATACCCAGTGTCTAGGCACTAATCTCAGTGAAGATAAAATGCTGATGGGGACAAGGATTGTAATCGGGTGAAAAGCCAAGTTTGTAGGTATTTTCTGAAAGCCAACAGATCTGGGGGTTTTCAGTTCCAAGGGGAGAGAGTTCCAGAGTCTGGTTGTGCCCACAGCAAAGTTTCTTCTGCCCCTGCAGTACTTTTTGAATTTAGGAGGAATGAGATTGTTAGCCGAGGCAAGATGAAGTGGTCTGGAGGGCATGTACTATTGGAAGCTTTGGCTGAAAAAGCCAGGGCCAGTGCTGGGGAGTGCCCTAAAGGCGATGCATAGGGCTTTAAAATCTATGCGCTTCTTGACTGGAAGCCAATGAAGAAGATTCAGCCTAGAGGAGACAGACTCATATCTGGGAATGCCTAAAAGTATGCGGGAAGCGGCACTCTGTAGGATCAGGATTTTGTTGAGGCTTTTTTCTGGATGTTGACAAATAGGGCATTACAGTAGTCAACTTTAGATAGTACAAGAGCTGAAGACAGTTTCCTGCAAGTTAGGTGGAATAAAAGGAAAGATTTTTCTGAGGAGTATCAAAGTATAGAATGTGGCGAAGTGATAGTGTTGATGTGGCCCTCAAAGGAGAGGTTGCGGTTACAAACTACACCTATCACAGCCCATTACTTTCACCTACGTAGAGGCTGCTATTTGCTCCCTAGCCAATTGTGGAAAAGTAAATTTTGCCATGTTGTATGTGCCTACGTGTTCCCCATTTTATGTCATATGTGCATGATCAATATGCATGTATTCCCCTCTGATCGATTAAAGACGCAATTACAGTTGTGTCCATCTCTAGTATGCCAGTTTCCAGTTTTCATGAATATAACGAATATCAGGCCTATGTAAACCTACGTTGCCACATTTTACAGTGTGCACGTTAATTCATTGAATTATCCCCGTTTCTAGGCCTCAAAAGGGCCCGGACTCAGATTCAGCTCCTGTCTCCTGAACACTCTCCGAGGAGCGATACAGCCCCCACCTATATCCCTGACCCTTAGCTTACTTTATGCCTCGCAGTGCCCGGCCCGGCCTGGCTCTGCCTCCCAGTCTGCCAAGAGTATGTTATGTTTCTAGTTATCAGTCCAGCCCTCCTTCTCTGCATTCCTAAGCTACTGAATCGCATCAATAGTTTCCGTCATGGTCTAGCCTTTATGTCTCCATGTAAGAGAAATACTGTATTAATATTCATAGAATATTCCTCGCACATGCAATACATTTAGAATAATGCATGCACCAGTCTTAGTGTCTGTTAGCCTTTACCCTGATAACTTTTGGATTCTATCAACATGTACTATAAACACCAGATATCAGATATGTTTTAGGTACATGTCGCTCTGACCCTCCAGACTTTCGTCTCCTCTTCTAGTGCAGAAGTCATAGCCCCCAGTTCTCCCTGGTAACACGTCATTGCCCATTTGCGCGCACCACTAGGTTAGAGGTCCCAGCTGCTCAGGTAGCCCCCTCCATGTTTCCGCCCCGTTTATGACATATTCTGTTACGTTTGCATCACATGTCCATGTATACGCCCTGTACACACCTCTTGTTACACCCACTTTATGCCTTATCTTTCGCGACTGCTACAAACTCCGCCTACTGCTACGCCTACTGTATTGAATGCAATGTATTTGTTTAACTATAAATATTGTGCACTGTTATTAAAAAGTTAGCCTTCCCCCTTATGCTCCCAGATCCTGCCCCCGGCAGCTGCCATCCTATTCCCATGCAGGCTGTCCTGTTCCTGTCCTTTCATGCCTGATTAAAGCCTGTACACTCCAGCTACCTCGAATCTTGACTCTTATTTATTGAGCTATCTGTTTATAGAGTATCCTGAAAAATAGAACCGGTAATTAATTATTTATTTACCACATAATGGCGCCCGAATAGGGACTTGCCCTTTCCCCACGCGCCGGAGAAGCCACGCAGGCCCCCTGATCCTCTGCAGCCGTGACGGAACCATACCGTGCACGTGCAGATATTTCTGCTTCAAGTATCCCTCAGGCCCACGGAGGAGACGGAGGTTGCGGTCCAGCGTCCAGACGAGGCGGTGGAGGAACGCGGCGAGTCCCGACCAGAGCCCAAGCCGAGAGTCCAAGGTCCGAGGTATCCGGAGGCCCACCTGTAACTGAAGTCCGAAGTTCGTCCGTCCGTCGTCGTAGCAGTCCAGTCCAGTCCGAGGCCTTCCGTTCTTGCTGCCCGGTGAGTACCGTTGCTGGGGTAGTATCTAGACAGGGTCAATTAATTTGTCTCTGGTCCGTGGGTTTGGGTACACAGATCCAACACGAAGTGTCCACCTAGGTAGATGCGGGTCCTGACGTGTCTCTTTATGAGACCGGTAAGTTTCGTACTGTTTTAGCAGTGCATCTAGTCATTCCAGTAAGTTCTGTTCTGTTCTCGAGAAATTCATGTGTTTCTGTTTTCAGTATTCCAGGTAGTATTCTGTCCGAACTGTTATTTTAAATGTTATTTCATGTGTTTTCAATGTTGTGGTATGAGTGATTTGTTTTCAAGTTATTATTGTGTTTATCGTGTATTGTATTTGTGTCCAGATTCCAGTCTAAGTCATGCCTCTGTTCTCGAAGTTACGTCAGTTAAAAACCAGAAAAGGTCTGCTCGAAGAAGCAGTTCCTGTCCCGCCTAGGGACAGTCCAGGTCATTTTATGTATCATAAACATGGCATAAGTGCCATATTATATCTAGACTTATGGGTCGAGTATACTAAAGATCTAGAAGAGAAATATAGATGGCCTGTATCAGGTACATGGGATGCCGAGTGCATCATGCGAGTAGAAGAAGCATTATGGAAAAAGAAATCCAGACAGTCCCAGAAAGATGCCATCGAGTTATGGCGCAAAGAATCTCATAAAAGAACAGAAAAAGAAATCAGAAAGTCAGAATTAAGTAGGGAATCCTCAGAAAGAGCCCAAGAAAGGGAATTAATCGAAGTAGGTGAACGAGTTAAAGCCGAACAGTCAGACAGACAGAGAAATGCCCTTATTAAGGGTATGTATCCTCTTCTTGCCGAGGGCTTGCCGAAAGCAACCCCGGAAGCACCATGTAATTTTCCGCCGCCATTAGTTCCGATTAAACTACGTCACAAACCGACCGCAGCTGATATTTTTCTCTCGTCCTATTTGGACGACACAGTCCCAGAATATGCAAATCCTGTTCCGCCAGCTCTCGTAAATAATGTAATTCCTGTTCCTCCA
This sequence comes from Lissotriton helveticus, assembly GCF_964261635.1. Taxonomy (NCBI): domain Eukaryota; kingdom Metazoa; phylum Chordata; class Amphibia; order Caudata; family Salamandridae; genus Lissotriton; species Lissotriton helveticus. Next base: position 136,051,288 of record NC_136065.1, read on the forward strand.
GCCACCGGGGCACCCGTTACAGCACCTGTTACGGTACCCCCGGTCCAGCCTACAGTACATGTACCCGCTACATCAGTCACTCTGCCAGCACGTACAATACCCGTCGACGATTCCAGTTTAGGGGCCTCGGGGGGAAGTCCTCCTGGAACCCCGCCTCAACACAGACGTGTGACATTACTCGAGCTACATGCCCGAGCGTTACAGCGGTCACCCAAAAATCAGTCAGTTGCAGATATCAAACGAGCTCTTACAGAATGCCGTTATGATCCAGTCCCAGGCGATGATGGTATGGTCCTGTATTCATTGCGTGTAAGACGGGTGACCGAATATTTGGACACCCTACCGAATATGAAAGAATATCTAGACAGAATATATCGTTTTATCCGTACCGGAGTAGATCCAGAAAGTATTGGCGAGGCCATGTCTCAAAGAAAAGTCGAGATTCAACTCATGCTTTTAAAGTTTCTAATTAATTGTTTGATAAGAGAACAAGATTATCCGGATAAAGATCCGGAAGAAATGAAAGTCCTGACCAGGTGGAGTGACCACATAGCCGAGGGAAGACACAAGACACAGAACTGTATAGACAGTATGTACAAGAAAATCCGTAGGGAAATAATAAAGTTACACGAGAAACGAAAAGCAGCACAAGTAAGCGAGAAAGAAGACAACTCTTCTACTGAAGAGGTAGACGACGAGAATCCCACCAGAATAGCGTATGTAGGTAGAATTAGACTTCCCGACCGACATTCACGCCTAGAACACAAGAAAGTTTTTCCTCCTCCAGCACCAGAACAAGGTTCTCTCGAGCAAGTATTTCAAGCTACCGATCACATTCTGAAATCACGAATCGGTTATAGTGAACTTAGTACCATGCATGAACAAGAACTAGCCCGATCAGCAGTCCGATGGACTACTGATTCTACCACTTTTCCAGATGAAATAGTGGCACAAATGTTTCTGAAACTGCCCCCAGCCGAGCAGCGACTGGTGGGTATGTATATGATCCAGCACCTCATTACACTGTATGAGGGACAACATTCTGATCCAGGTCCGTTACATGATGTTCTGAACGAGTTGCTCCAGTATAGATGGAAAGGTCTAGGTACTGATTTAATTAGTATCATTCTAGAACAGCGCCACAAATATAGAACGTTTCTGAATCCGCATTTTGTTCATGTCTCACCCCCAGAAAGTAAATCATTTTACATAGATAGACAGCATCCGTTACGAGAAGTACACCCAGTTAGGACAGCGGGTGGTGAAATGCAACGAGTATTTGTTTACACCCCTATCACCAAGATGGAACTCTTAGAGATGAAAAAGCTAATTCCCTGTCACGACAAAGATCCAGCAGGGTTCCATCGCGAATTAAAAGACATGCTCCGTATGGGAGAATACACGTATCCAGATATCATTAAAATGCTAAAAGTCCTGTTGCCCGCAGGGGTATATGAAAAACTCAAGGAAAAAGAATGGGAGGTGGGAGAGAAAAAGATAGATTGGACAGCTCTAGAAGCTGAAGATAAAATACGAGTACCAGGTACTGGTCTTGGGGACAAATGTAAAGAATTGCCCGAGTTATTGATACAAGTTTTGCCAAGGTTATTATCCACGAAAAAGGAAGATTGGGATGCAATCTCAGCATGCAAACAGAAACTAGACGAAGACACTAGTGATTTTTATAATTAACAGTGGTTTGAAGACAGGTAGTGAGTCATACCCTCATCTTTTTGTTACCAAACTAGTCGAGAATTCAAGTCCACAAGTTAAAAATCGAGTATTGAAAGTCGAAAGTACTTGGCAAGCTAATACCCCGTCACAAATGCTCCAGATGCTCCAGTATCACCAGAATAGAATCAGGGAAGAGCAAGAACACGAAAGGAGACGTATGAAAGACACGAAAATGAAAGTACTAGTTGCACAATCTGTTCCACAAGACAGTCAGAAGAGGGGTCCGAATCAAGCCAGTCATCCTGCAGCTCCCGTTAAAGGGACATGCAATTATTGTAAACAGCCAGGTCATTTTATAAACGAGTGTGCAGTTCTGAAACACAACATAGCTACTGGTAAGACTAAAGAAAGACCACGTCCGCCTAGACAAGAACAAGTTTCACAGACTTCACCGTCATCACAGAATGCACAACAGCCAGTTCCAGCACCGCAGCCTATCGCTGCAACACAGCATGTTACACAGCAAATGTACCAGTATGCCCAGTCAGAGTATCCAGAGTATCAACAGTATTCATGAAACAGCCTAGAGAGGGAGGTAGGCTTGCCTCTCATCGAGATACCTGTAGATCAAGAGGGTCCCTATGTACACAGTCAAGTATTAGGGAAAGACAGAGAGTTTCTGATTGATACAGGGGCAAGTAGGACTACTATCAGTCATGACGAGGTTCCAGGGGCTCCGCTCTCAGGCTCTAGAAATGTTTCCCTTGGATTTTCAGGAAAGTCAATTGTTAACGAGATTTCAAAGCCAGTTACTCTAGAAGTTGGTCCATTGTCCCGAACTACTGATTTGTTACTTACGAAATCATGTCCAGAAAATTTGTTAGGTATTAAAACATTGAAAGAATTAGGTGCAGTAATTTGCTGCTCCCCAGAAGGAGTCCGATTGTTTTTACGTGACTTCAAAGGTCACTATGTATTACGCGATTTTGATCCAAGATTATCCAATGTACCGCAGCATTTATGGGCGCAAGGTCCAACTGATGTAGGTTTTATGCAAATCACACCCCATCGTGTGACCCTCAAGCAAGGTATGGTCATGCCACGAATCAGGCAGTACAGATTGCCACCTGAGGCTGTAGCAGCCTTATCCAAAATTATTGACGAACTTATTGCTCAAGGAGTGGTTGTAGAAACTGATTCCAATGTATGTAATTCTCCTATCATTCCAGTCATGAAACGTACTGATCCAAATGCACCTCCAGTATATCGATTAGTGATTGACCTTCGAGAACTTAATAAATGTATCATACCCCAGTATCCAGTAGTCCCAGATATTTCATCCCTATTAACAGCCATTGATTCTGAAGCTACATTTTTCACTGTCATCGACCTCAAGAATGCATTTTTCAGTGTCCCCATTCATCCAGACAGCCAGTACCTTTTCGGTTTTTGTTTAAATGGAAGGAGCTATAAATTCACACGAGCTCCTCAAGGTTTCACAGAAAGTCCTAGTATTTACAGTCAAGCACTTAAAAGACAACTAGACAATATTCACATGCCAACTGACACTGCCCTGCTCCAGTATGTCGATGATCTACTGATCACAGCCCGTTCTGAACGTGACTGCGAGCGTGCGTCACTTACGGTTCTGTATTTCCTGGCCGAGATGGGGCACAAGGTGTCCCCTTCAAAGCTCCAGTTCTGTGTCCAGCAAGTGATCTACTTAGGCCACTTGCTGTCCAAGTGGGGTAGGCAGTTGACACCAGACCGTATCCAGTTGATAGCGAGTCTTCCACAGCCCAAGACACAGAAGGAGGTACGTGCTTTTATTGGCCTCACTTCTTACTGCAGACAATGGATTCCTCAGTATGCATTTCTAGCCAAGCCACTGATACAGTTAACGACACAGGAGGCAGCCGTATCGACTGTCCTCCCTTGGACATCTGAACATACACTTAGTTTTAATGAATTAAAGAAAGCCTTATGCCAAGCACCTGTTCTAGCTACACCGAACTACAGTAAGCCTTTTACACTTTTTGTCACAGAACGTGATGGTACTGCATTATCTGTTCTCACACAAGATCAAGCAGGTCAGTACAAACCCTGTGCTTATTTTTCGAGCACATTAGATCCAGTAGCCCAGGCTCTGCCTGCGTGCCTCAAGTCAGTTGCAGCCACAGCTCTAGCTATCAGACAAAGTGATTCCATAGTATTAGGACACTCCTTGACAGTACAGGTTCCACACTCCGTGGGAGTTCTTTTAAACCGAACACAGACTCAACACTTGACAATTGCACGTTTAACAGGTTATGAACTGACACTGTTACAGCCACACATAGAAATCAGACGCTGCAACGTTTTAAATCCTGCTACACTGTTACCGTCAGTTACTTCAAATCCTACCACGCATGACTGTGTGGAAGTTGTTAACACTATGACAAAGCCAAGACAAGATCTGACAGACATTGCATTACCTAATCCCAACCTGACACTTTATGTGGATGGTTCATGTATGAGAACTAGTACAGGAGAACTAGTAGCCGCGTATGCAGTGACTACTGACACCGAAGTTATTGAAACACACCGTATTGACACCCTGTCTGCTCAAGCAGCAGAGCTAGTTGCTCTGACCCAAGCCTGCATACGTGCCAAGAACCTGAAAGTAAACATATATACAGATTCACGTTACGCATTCGGAGTTGTACACGACTTCGGAGTACTCTGGCAGGAGAGAGGTTTCATGACTTCTCATGGAACCAAGATTCAGCATGGTCTCCTCATTCAAGCTCTGTTAGATGCAATACATTTACCGACAGCTATCGCTATCATGAAGTGCAAGGCACATACGAAAGTTACTGATATCATTTCCCAAGGTAACGATCTAGCAGATCGAACAGCCAAGCTTACAGCTCAGACTCCAGACATTCCAGTTAACACGACACAGACACTCACTTCAGATCCGACTACTTGTATGACAGTCAAGGACCCTAGACAAGATGTCATAGACATACAGTTACATGCTACTCCCGAAGAAATCATGAAATGGTCCGAACAAGGAGGGGTCCAGACAGATCAAGGATGGGTGACGAAGGGAAAAACCACATGGTTTCTCCCCGACTCTATGGTTCAAGTCATTATTTATACCGCACATAGTCCAGCACATTTAGGAGAAAAAGCTATGTTAGACAGTATACAGAACCTTTGGTTCAACAAGCACTTACGAGCTGCAGCCAAGCAGAAAGTCCGTACCTGTATGATATGTTGTCAGTTCAATCCAGGTAAAAGTGTCCCGGTGGAACAAGGTGGATTCCAACCTCCTGACCACCCTTTTGAAGTCCTCCAGATGGATTATATTCAGATGGAGCGATGTCGAGGTTTCAAGTATGTCCTCGTAGTTGTATGCGCTTTGTCCAGGTGGACAGAAGCATATCCAGTTCCAGATTATACAGCAGCGACCACTGCCAAGCAGTTGGTTCGTGAATTCTTCCCCCGTTATGGACTCCCTAGGGTCGTGTATTCTGATAACGGCCAGCCATTCTCATCCGAGTTAATGAAACATGTTTCCCTTTTGTTAGGGTACCAGTGGAAGTTCCATTGTGTGCTCCATCCTGAAGCAGCCGGTCTCGTAGAGAGACATAATCAAACCCTGAAAATCCGTATTGCTAAGACATGTAAAGAGAAAGGTGTAGACTGGCTAGTTGCCCTGCAAGTTGCTTTATTCTACATGAGAATGGTCGCACATTCCAGATCAGGTCTGTCCCCTTATGAGGTCGTATTCGGCCGCCCCCCAAAAATGTGGGGTACACCTAGACCCCGCAGTATTACAGATGTTTCCAGCAATATGTTGACAGATTACCTAGCTTCCTTGATGTCTGCCCTACACTCTTGTCGTTCACAGGTTGCCGCTGCATTTCCAGACAATACCGAGGTGAAACCGCATGAAATCGTTCCAGGAAACCTCGTATTGGTCCGAAATTTTGATCGTTCAAGTCCGCTGGAGCCTCGTTGGAAGGAGCCACGACTTGTCCTCTTGACCACCCGCACGGCCGTGAAGTTGGAAGGCCGCAAGGGTTGGGTCCATCTGTCTCATCTAAAGAAATTCCATGGAGTCCGATCCAAGACATTTTTAAAGGACACTTCTAAATAATATCCACATTTGTAAAGCGCACAATCACCCGTTAGGGTCTCTAGGCGCTGGGGGCCGTCGGGAAGATTAAGCAAGCTATTGCCCAGAGTCGCATGGTGCTGGGCTAACCTGCCGCCGGAGCCGGGGATCGAACCCTGATCCCCAGATTCCGGAGTCAGTCGCCCTGGCCGCGGCGCCACACTGTTCCATTTCTAAAGACTGCCTAAAAACAAACTCTGAACTCAAGCCTCCCCTGTTAGAGGAAACTCCGCAACAGGAGTATAAATTAAAACTCCGGTCTAGTAAAATAAGTCAGCCAGTTTAATTGTCTAAGTCCCTCTCGGGTGAAACGGTTAGACAGGTATCTGACATGTATGAGATAGACCCCCATAGTGAGAGAGTTAGTCAAAACTCTATACGATGTATCGTCATTTTAAGTTTCTTATTGTTTCTAAGTTTGATGGTTACCTGCACAAGTTATGCATTGCATTTATGTTTTCCAATTCCTCATGTAAATAAGTTTGCTAATGCTACAGTAGAGCACACATTTAGTGATCTGCCTCCTCACGAGCTATCCTATCGTCTTGCTATGCGTAATAATACATTCATCCGAATGTTACACTATTCACACCAGACCAGCAATGCCACTAATTGTTGGGTGTGTGGTCGACTCCCCCCTTTCCAGACACCGAAGGGAGTTCTGCCACTTTTTCCTTATCCGTTTTCACATAATGGTTCGTGTGGAGCATGGTCCATGTTAACGTCATCTTCAAATGATATGTCCCTTCTGAATAGAACATGTTTTCCAGACAAGCAAGGTCTCCCCCATAGAACAGGGTTAGATCTAGAAAATGAAGTATATAATTTAGGTAATTATTCTTCGAATTTTATGGTATTGAATGTTCAGTCTGATACTACTCCAGACTTACCTGCTATTTCAGTACTACCAGTTAAAGGCGAATTATGTGTCAGAAAGAATGGTTCCGCACATGTAGGACATAGTGATTGTACTACTATTGTCAAGTATAGTGACAGTGGGAAATCTATTTTCAAAGCCTCACGTCATTCTTATTTTGTTTGTGGTCAGACCGCATATGTTCGTCTGCCCCTTGATTGGGATGGAACATGTTACATTGCCTTCCTACTGCCACCAGTTTTTCTAGCCCCATCTGATTATCACAGAAACACACATCTAGTACACGTCAGACATAGAAGGGAGATCGAGTCTCCGATTGTCGATCAAACTGAAACTACTCTAGAACAATATCAAGATTTCAATAAAGGTTTCTTCTTCTTTATAGGCCCTGTCCAGAATAGTAAGTTAATACGTAGACTAACCAGAACCCTTGAAGCAGTAGTGAATGAGACTACTTCTGCTCTAGGTAACTTAACCGAAGAGCAATCTGCTATGAGATTTGTCGTGCTCCAAAATCGTCTCGTTCTTGACGTCATACTGGCCGATAGAGGAGGAGCATGTAGAGTCATCGGATCTAGTTGTTGCATTTTCATTCCTAATAACGCGCCGTCTGTTTATTCAGCTATAACCAGACTTCATAAAATTGCCCATCAGTTACACCAGAATCCAGGCACCTGGACATGGTCCGGTTGGCTCTGGAGTATCATATCTGCCTGGGGATGGAAAGTATTGTCATTCCTAGGTATTGCAGTAATGATCATATTCAGTTGTTGCCTCTGTATACAATGTGGCCCTGCGATTTGCGGCATTTGTGCTACCTCTTGTATTCCTAGTCCTAAGTCCCGTTCCAAGACAATTCGAGACGAGCAAATGATGCTATATGAAATGATAGATGGTATCATGAATATAGATGTTTCCTGATGGAAACGTAGGGCACAAGGAGGGAATGTGGAAAAGTAAATTTTGCCATGTTGTATGTGCCTACGTGTTCCCCATTTTATGTCATATGTGCATGATCAATATGCATGTATTCCCCTCTGATCGATTAAAGACGCAATTACAGTTGTGTCCATCTCTAGTATGCCAGTTTCCAGTTTTCGTGAATATAACGAATATCAGGCCTATGTAAACCTATGTTGCCACATTTTACAGTGTGCACGTTAATTCATTGAATTATCCCCGTTTCTAGGCCTCAAAAGGGCCCGGACTCAGATTCAGCTCCTGTCTCCTGAACACTCTCCGAGGAGCGATACAGCCCCCACCTATATCCCTGACCCTTAGCTTACTTTATGCCTCGCAGTGCCCGGCCCGGCCTGGCTCTGCCTCCCAGTCTGCCAAGAGTATGTTATGTTTCTAGTTATCAGTCCAGCCCTCCTTCTCTGCATTCCTAAGCTACTGAATCGCATCAATAGTTTCCGTCATGGTCTAGCCTTTATGTCTCCATGTAAGAGAAATACTGTATTAATATTCATAGAATATTCCTCGCACATGCAATACATTTAGAATAATGCATGCACCAGTCTTAGTGTCTGTTAGCCTTTACCCTGATAACTTTTGGATTCTATCAACATGTACTATAAACACCAGATATCAGATATGTTTTAGGTACATGTCGCTCTGACCCTCCAGACTTTCGTCTCCTCTTCTAGTGCAGAAGTCATAGCCCCCAGTTCTCCCTGGTAACACGTCATTGCCCATTTGCGCGCACCACTAGGTTAGAGGTCCCAGCTGCTCAGGTAGCCCCCTCCATGTTTCCGCCCCGTTTATGACATATTCTGTTACGTTTGCATCACATGTCCATGTATACGCCCTGTACACACCTCTTGTTACACCCACTTTATGCCTTATCTTTCGCGACTGCTACAAACTCCGCCTACTGCTACGCCTACTGTATTGAATGCAATGTATTTGTTTAACTATAAATATTGTGCACTGTTATTAAAAAGTTAGCCTTCCCCCTTATGCTCCCAGATCCTGCCCCCGGCAGCTGCCATCCTATTCCCATGCAGGCTGTCCTGTTCCTGTCCTTTTATGCCTGATTAAAGCCTGTACACTCCAGCTACCTCGAATCTTGACTCTTATTTATTGAGCTATCTGTTTATAGAGTATCCTGAAAAATAGAACCGGTAATTAATTATTTATTTACCACACAATGGTAAGGCATCCGGTCCCGATCACATTCCTCTGGAATTTGATCGTTTTTTTTGCACGTCTTGGCTCTAGTCCTATGCGATTTGTTTAATTATTTTAACATGCTTGGACATGTTACCGGGTCTGGGGTGAGACCAATAACATGATCTTCCCTCAAAAAGGGTAAGGCCCTACTCTCTGTGGCTTCTATCGCCTAATCTCTTTAATCAATGCCGACTCTAAGATCTCTACCCGCATCTTGGCTAACCGACTTTCAGCAGGAATCTCGTTACTAGTAGATTAGAACCAGCAGGGAATCAATCCTGGACGCGATACAAGTCCACATGTCAACACAGCCATTACAGCGTTGGAGGCTGCCTCTGCTAACGGGGGCTCAGTCGGTATGATTATGCTTGATGTAAGAAGGCCTTCGATAGAGTTTCTTGGCCTTTTCTCTGGGTGGTCATGGAGTCTACGGGATTTGGCACTTGCTTTAAATCTAGAGTCTGCCAACTATATGTTGGCCTGAAAGTAAGGATCCGCTGCTCGAGGTCTCTTTCCGACCCCATTGACATCTCTCAGGGCACAAGGCAGGGCTGTCCTCTCTTCTCTCAGTTGTTTGCTCTGTATATCGATCCCTATATCCAAGTTCTTAAAGTGGCGAGGGATATCCATCCCTTGCGTATACATTGACTTGAGTAGAAGGTTCTAGCATATGCAGACAATGTGTCAGCCTTAACACCCTCCCCGGCCAGGGCTACAAGGGCAGTAGAGGAGGTCACAGAGGTGTATGGCAAAGCCTCAGGATTCAAGATAAACCTTAATAATATGCAGCTTTTATCTAATGTATTCCCCCTTCTCCAGGACAGGTGTTGGATACACTCAGCCACTTATCTGGGGGTAGAACTGTCGGTCCAAATGGAAGGTATCATTGAATATAATTAAGGGAAACTTTTTTAATGGACAGTTACTGTTTTTAATAAGTGGAATCAATTGCACCGCGGCCTGATTGGAAGGTGTAATCTTATTAAAATGATTATCCTCCCCAGGTATCTGTATTTTTCATGATGTATCCCTCCTTTACACTTTATGGTTTTCTTTAACAAGATAGAGTCTTGTTGGAAGGAGTTTCTTTGGAGGTATAAGAAGCCTCACAAACAGTTCCTGCAGCTGTCCAAGGATAAAGTTGGAATTTCCCTCCCTGTTCTGCAGTTCTACTATCTTGCTTCTTTATGGTCTCGAATCCCTCTGGTTTTGGGCTGGGGGTTGTAGGAGCAGGGCCGCATGTTTACGGACTATCTGCCACTAGGGGACTCAATTGTCCCATGTTGTAGCATGATCAATACCATCTATTTTAAAAGGACTCTGTTTAAGACTCTAAAAGTGTTCAATTTTATCTGGAGTTTTCTTAGAAAAGTCATTCTGATCATTACCTCTTTTAATCAATACATGTATATAGGATTTAACTCCAACTTACCTCTTTGGACCCACCATAGCTCTTGGGAGAGCTGGGTGGTGGCTGAACCTTTTACTCTGAGACAGTTGTTCGAGGGAGATTTTTTTTCTTTCTTTTGAGACCAGTCAACAGCAGTTTTCCCTTCCCCGTATGGGCTTCTTCCAGTATTTGCAAATTCATCTATTCATCTCCAGTCTCACTAGAGACGAGATGAACTGTTCCCAAAACACTCTATTAGATTTGGTGGTGAGTGCTCCTGGGAAGGGGAATATCAGGTTGGTCTATAAATTTATGTTTGCAGCTGAACTGGATCACTGGGTAGATCCTTTTCAAATGAGGGCAGAGAGATTAAGTAAGCTCTTGGGCAAAGCAGTAACGGTTGAGGAAAAAAGGCTCAGTAATCATCTTGCACAGAGCGCCTTAAATGTATCACGTATCATGGTCCATCATTTTAAATGTATTGATGATTTTTATTAAACTCCCCATCGTCTCCAGGTCATGAAGCTTAGAGAGAATGACGGTTCTTTCCATCTTGGGGCAGAGGGGGCCAATTCCGTCCATGTTTTTGCTACGTGCCCTGTTCTACATGAATAATGGGCTTTTGGCTTCTGGAAAATCAGCAGTATCTTGCATCTATAAGTAGTGTGGTACCTGACATTTTTAATGCCGGAGCATTAACCGGCTATTCCTCAAAATGTAATAGGTCTTAATTGTTTTTCAATTTCTTTGGCCAGACTGGTGGTGGCATGCTCTTCAATTCAATTCAATTCAATTCAATTCAATTAATTTATATAGCGCGCTACATACCCAGAGGGCAGTGGCGGCCAGTGACTTTTAAAAGTGGTGAGGCGTAAATGTATTGTGTGACATGCCCGCATTCGAACTACCTTTGCATTAACCATGGTGGGACAACACAATAACACCCTGCTCACTGCTGTCATGTTTTCTTTGCCCCAAACTTAACCTGCACCAGGCATCATCACAGGGTGAATTGTTTGTATAGCGCTCTATTGCCTGAATGGGCCATGTTTGGTTTGTAAGTACACAGAGTATATGGCAACTTCAGACTGTCTATAAACAAGTAAACAAGAATATAGTTGCTGTCACATCCGTCCTTGAGGACAAGTCTATTGTGTGCATGTTATGTGCTATGCTTTGCATCAGGCGCATTGACCCTCTGTGCTTGCTGAGTCAAACCTGTGATCATGCTGCGCACAAATCACCCTAGCAAGTGCACAAACCAACATCAATTCACTGCCATTATACACTGGGACTACTGGGGTGTAAAATGTGCCCTTCAGCGGGTGCATTACCCTCATAAAATATTTTACTAAGCAATCTGTCTGTAAATAAGCCAGAACAGCTTTGCTGTTACATTTGTCAGTAGGGACAAAGTTTGTAAAAAAAGAAATGCATAAACAAACAGTCAGTCTCTGCATTTCCTGCACTGCTTCCGAGCATGTTCTGCAGCTCTAAAATGTAAGCATCATATATTCAGAGGTGAGACCAGAACTCTTAGAAATTAATCTTTTACACTGACATTAGAAGTGCAAGTCAGTGCACACTATAGTAGGTGCAGCGTGTACTTCCAACCCCACAGATGTGCCGGTACAGTATGCGTCATAGTAACCATACCCTTGGATCCTCAAACACGCGGAATAGCCCAACAGCAAGTGAAGCCACTTCAACAGACCGAAAACTCTTGAAGAGCCGGCCTTTGACCTGAATGCTAAACCACATGTAAGCAATTAACAATAAGGCACGGAGTGGCGTGCTTCCACGGCCGAGAGGCCTGACAAACTTTAATACTACGGGCATATAGTTCCTTTGCATTATACACACACAAAGGTGTTCTAACACTCTTATGATGCACCGCACAGCTGCTTTATAGCTCATAACCATACATTACAGGCATTCCAAGTCACTCACCATTATGCTTCCCAAGCAGATTATGGCCTCTAAATGTTCTTATTTTCTCTACTGAAATACCTCGGACACAAATTCATTTAATCATCGTTCCAGCATACATACAGTTAATTATTACACTTTCATCGAGCCCCACGTTAAGATAACTCCCTCAGAGGCGTGAGGACATCGCAGTGACGCATCAAAATATGATTCCTTTCAATAGTGACCATTTACCCAGGCATAATAGAGGATGGCCAGAGCCAAGATTGCTGCGCACAGTGACAAACTGTGAAAAATATCTGTTTCTGCAGCCAGTGTTAAATAGCGCTAATTTGCGCTGAATGCATTGAAACGTTTTGCCCCAGGTACCTTACAAACAGGAAAGGACGGTCACATTTTTGTTTGTTAGCCTCCAGCATTAAGTGATTTGCGCAGATTCACAGGATGTTGTGAAACGTCAAGAGTGAGACTGCTATCCCCTGCCCTCCGCCGTCACGAAGTTGCACCAGTCTCTGCCCAGTCAGGTTAGTTCAACCTCTGGAATCACGCGGGTGTGGGGGCCGAGGGGGTAGTTTTAAAATAAAATAAATCTATCCTACCTACGCAGGTCGTCTTGGGTCCCTTCGTTGGCGCCTAACACCCGGATCACTGGCAAGTGGCAACTCCTCTCAACCCCTCTCAGCCAATCCCGGCGCTGCTCCAGCGCCAGGATTGACTTAGAGCAGGGTTACGCTCTGCCCGCCTGCCCATTAGGAGATTGACCCTCGCACTCCCAATGAGCATGCGCAAGACACTAGTGCGCATGCGTGGGCACGGAGGAAAAATTCGCCTCCTTTCCCACTTATGCGCACTTGTGCTGCTGCTGCATGCTACCCCTGTTCTGACTATCGTGATGATGTCACTCAACATGACGCTGGACCGCCCACCCCCTTCAGAGTCTGAAGGGGGTGAGCGTTCCAGAGTCATGCTGACTGTCTGACATGATTGACAGACTAAGTTCTCCCTCGCATCTCTGAACTTAAGTAAACTGAGAGTTTACTTAAGTAAGTTCAGAGACGCTGAGGGAGCTGCGGGCGTGGATGGCTTGTGGGGCAACGCCCCAACGCCCTCAATGGACGAACCGCCACTGCCAGAGGGTCTCAAGGCGCTTGGAGAAGGGTGGGGGATTACTTGTCGAATATCCAGGTTTTAAGTTGCTTTCTGAATGCTAGGTGGTTCTGAGTGAGGCGAAGGTGAATGGGAAGTGAGTTCCAGGTTTTAGCCGCCAGGTAGGAGAAGGATCTTCCTCCCATGGTGGTTTTGTTGATGCGAGGTACAGCAGCAAGGGCTTGGTTGGAGGAGCGTAGCTGGCGGGAGGGTGTGTAGAAGGAAAGTCGTGTGTTGAGGCATTCGGGTCCAAGTTCGTAAAGTGCTTTGTGTGCGTGGGTTAGGAGGCGGAATGTTATCCTCTTATTGACGGGGAGCCAGTGGAGGTTTTTCAGGTGATCAGAAATGTGGGATGTCTAGTATGAGTCTGGCTGATGCGTTCTGGATGCGTTGGAGTTTTTTCTGAAGTTTTGCGGTGGTACCGGCGTATAGGGTGTTTCCGTAGTCTAGGCGGCTTGTAACCAGTGCGTGGGTGACCGTTTTTTTAGTTTCGGTGGGGATCCAGCGAAATGTTTTTTTGAGCATGCGAAGAATGTTGAAGCAAGATGAAGAAATGGCGTTGACTTGTCTGGTCATCGAGAGTGAGGAGTCCAGAATGACGCCCAGGTTCCGTGCGTGGTCTGTCGGGATGGGTGCTTTTCCAAGGGACTCTGGCCACCAAGAGTCGTCCCAGGCAGAGGGGGAGGTACCTAAGATAAGGACTTCTGTTTTGTCGGAATTCAGTTTCAGACGGCGGTGCTTCATCCACTCGGCTACTTCTTTCATTCCTTCATGTAGGTTAGTTTTGGCGGTGTGAGGGTCTTTGGTGAGTGAGAGGATAAGTTGAGTGTCATCAGCGTAGGAGATGATGTTGAGGTTGTGTTGGCGTGCGATGGCCGCGAGGGGGCTCATGTATACGTTGAAGAGGGTGGGACTGAGTGAGGATCCTTGTGGCACGCCGCAAATGACTTCAGTGGCCTCTGACTTGAATGGTGGGAGGCGGACTCTCTGGGTTCTTCCGGCAAGGAACGAGGTGATCCATTCCAGTGCTTTTCCCTGGATTCCGATGTTTCTGAGGCGTTGTATCAGGGTGCTATGACAGACTGTGTCGAAGGCTGCGGAGAGGTCGAGGAGGATGAGGGCGACTGTGTCTCCATTGTCCAGTAGAGTTCGAATGTCGTCTGTTGCTGCGATGAGTGCGGTCTCAGTGCTGTGTTTGGCTCGGAAGCCGGACTGTGAGGAGTCGAGGGATTTGTTTGTTTCGAGGAAGGCGGCGAGTTGGTTGTTGACAGCTTTCTTGATGACTTTGGCCGGGAATGGAAGGAGCGAGATGGGGCGGTAGTTTTTGAGTTCGGTGGGGTCAGCTGTGGGTTTTTTCAGAAGGGCGCTGAGTTCGGCGTGTTTCCAGCTTTCCGGGAAGGTGGCGGAGTTGAGAGAGCAGTTGATGACGTCTCGGAGGTGTGGTGCTATGATGGAATCTGCTTTGTTGAAGATGTGGTGAGGGCATGGGTCTGTGGGGGATCCTGAGTGGATGGAGTTCTTCAGGCGGATGGTGTCCTCAGTGGAGATTGGGTTCCATTCATTAAGGATGTTCAAGGGGGGTGAAGGTACTGCAGAAGGATGGGTGGGTTGGTCTCCGGGTTGGTTGTCGAAGCTGTTGTGGATGTCTGCGATTTTGTCGTGGAAGAACGAAGCTAGGGAGTCGCAAAGGGTTTGAGAGGGAGTGATGTCGTTGGAGTTGGCAGTGGGGTTGGTAAACTCTTTGATGATGTTGAATAATTCCTTGCTGTTGTGGGCGTTGTTGTCTAGTCGGTCTTTGAATGCGGCTTTCTTGGCAGTCCATGTCAGTTGGTGGTGTATGCGGGTGGCGTTTTTGAAGGCGTCCCTGGTGCTGGTGTTTGGGTCTTTTTTCCAGGCCTTCTCAAGGGAGCGACAGAGTTTCTTGGATTTCTTAAGATCATCGTTGAACCAGGGGACGTTTTTGTTGCCTAGTTTGATTTGACGTTTTTTCAGGGGTGCTAGGTTGTCGGCGCTGTTGGTTAGCCATTGAGTGAGGTTAATGGCTGCTTGGTTGGGGTTCGAAGAGTGGGCAGGGGGGGTTTGAAGAAGCGATGAGGAGATCTGGTCGACGGTGATTTTGTTCCAGTTTCTTCGCAGAGTAGGTTGAGGAGGTTGTGGGTTGTGGTCTTATTGTAGATAAAGTGAACGCAGCTGTGGTCCGTCCAATGGAGAGCTGTGGTGTGACTGAAGGAGATATGTTTGCTGGAGGTGAAGATAGGGTCGAGTGTGTGACCTGCGTGGTGAGTGGGGGTATTAACAAGTTGTTTGAGTCCGAGGTTGGCGAGATTGTCCAGAAGGGCGGTGGTGTTGCTGTCGTTGCTTTTTTCCAGGTGAAAATTGAGGTCTCCCAATAGAATGTAGTCCTCGGAGGGAAGGGCGTGTGGGGTGATAAAGTCAGTGATGTCTTCACTGAATTGTGCACGGGGACCTGGTGGCCTGTAGAGCAGGGTGCCTCTGAGTGTAGTCTTGGGGTCGGTGTGGATCTGGAAGTGAAGGTGTTCGGTGCTAGCGAGGTTGACGTCTGAGCTGGTTGAGATGCGGATGGAATTCTTGTGGACGATAGCGATGCCTCCTCCTGTTTGCTTGTAGCGGTCTTTTCGGATGATCTTGTAGCCTTCCGGGATGGCAATGGTGATGTCTGGGGCTGAGGAGGCGTTCATCCATGTTTCAGTTAGGAAGGCGACGTCCGTAGAGATGGTGTCTAGTAGATTCCAGAGGTCGATGGCGTGTCTGTGGACTGAGCAGGTGTTGAGCAGGATGCATTTTAGGTGGTTGGGTCTTGAGTTCAGCCCATGAGGTGGTGGGAATTTCTGAATACCTGTGTTTTGGAAATAGCTTTGCTAGAGAATGATGTTCGTAGATGAAGGTTGAGTAAGATCTGGGATCCAGTTAGGCCATGGGTGGGCGAGACACTGACTGGCCAAGACAATGGGTTTTTTCTCTGAATGTTATTTCCACGATTCTTCTCCTATTTCGATGGACATGATGGTATTCCGTTACATTTTTCTCTTTGTTTGCTCCCTGTTTTCATGGTGTTATCAATCTTACGTTTTCCTGTTCTCTTGTATGGAAGTTGTTCTTCAGTTTTAAGAAAAAACTTTTTTTTTTTTTAAACAGAAATCCCATAAAGGGCTCTGTAGAGCTGCTCAAAGCTGCCAATTTACTGAAGACCATATACTGCATGCCAATCACTCCCACTTTTTCATTCACCATGCTGCCAATCAATGCATCCCATAATACGATAACTGCCCCTCAGTGGTCATCACAAACAATATGGATGCACACAACCTACATGGAGTAGCTTGCAGGCGGTTCATTGCCCCACATAGGTGTAGCAAGTGCGATATTAATATTCAACTACAATGCATACAGTTATTAAATAAAGCAAAAACTCTCGAATATAGCATCCCTGATGCCTTGGACTCACCTGGTGTTGTTCGTCATATCATGCATGACCTTGACATGTTCATATCCTCTCCAGCCCCTCCTCTGGACCGGTTTCTTGTCTTGCATTTCTTCTCTGTATGTATTTATATTTGTCTGCTTGTGAGAGGGCGTCGTTGCTAGCTGTGAACATATGGATATGAGCTGCTCCTGCTGCTGGGACTATGAGTGTTTGCTGTACAGTGAAAAGAGAGCACATTTGCATTAAGTGCCAGACAGGCTTCATCATGCTAAAAATGGTCTGCAGCGCGCGACTGCTTCACTCCCAACACCTTAAAATAAACCGACTGCTCACAAGGAAGAAGCGCCATTTTCTTTCCAGTTTTAAATAATGCAAACTCGACCCGAAGGTATCAGCGCTTTACAAGAGCGCCTCTTGCATTACACATTTATATGTTTTTTAAGGCATATGGAGATTAAGTGATTTGTCCAGAATCACAGGATGCTTGAGCCTCTCGCAAGGCTCGAACTTGGCTCCCAAGTCGGCCGCTCTGACCGTTAGGCCACACCAACACGCAAATCATTGCAATATTATTTGATTTTAATCTTTATGTACCTCGTAGTGCAACACAACCGTACTGTGATAATAAGACAACACAATTTACAGGACTGGGGTGACTCACCTGTCTAAATGCCAAGCAATGCCATTACGGCATTTTGTCCCAGTCTAGGCAATGCCAAGTGCGTGATGACGTCACCACGGCGTACCTGATTCGAGTACACGTGCAGAGAACGACACAGCCGCGTCGGTAGTAGGAGTTTCTGAAGGGCGGTGACAACGACATCCAAAATGTGTGAATATGTATTCGTTTTCCATTCGATTCGAATACTTTGGGGCCAGATTAAAACTTTCTATAATTCTTTGGAGTCTGGCAGTCTTGTTACTAGACATTTAGCCAGCTCTGGTGCATTACATGCATTTCCTAGATGTTTTTGGAAGCCGGCAGAAATAATACTAGAAGGTCAGAAGCCAGTATGGTACACCTCTAAGAAATTGTAAAACTTGTCCTTGCCAGCATTTTGCTCCTAGCGGCAACGTGCAGTAATTACGTCCAGAAAGGAGGATTTCGACAGTTACACCCTACAAGGCCCAGATATGTTCCAAATATTGAGGAACTGGCTGCTGTTAATGGTATCACTGGAACCACCGTGTCCGCAATATTTTTTGGGCAAGTACTAAATTCATAACTTTTTATTTAAAAAAAAACTTTTTTCCACCGCATGGTGTGGACAAAAGCTTTTCCCTTAAATCACTACACTGTTGGCACACTTACTCCAACTGTTTTACGAAGAACATTTTGTGAATTCTACATAAAAACCTATTGGCAACGCTATGACGATGTGTATTTTCACTTCGTAATGTACACTAGCAAGAGGATTTATAATAAGGTCCAGCATACTTTGCGATGGGACACATCAAACATAACTCAAGTGAAGAGTTCTGGGAGACCTGGACATCATGGTCATGAAGTTCGTGGTTTATCATCCTCTTCAGCGACATTATGTCTTAGTCCAGGCTGCAAGAAAAGCCTGTTCTGTGACTTACCTAGAGCAACAGCTTGGTTTAACACATCACAACCGGACAACCAAATCTTTAAAGATGATGCAACAATGCTTTAGGCTATGTCCAGATTCCTGTTAAAGATTGCCTGGAGTCTCACAGTGTATGCATGAACAATATTCGAAGGGCCTGTGCTTGGATGAGGGAAGGATCACAGATTTCCCCGAAAAACATAAAAGCCCCAAGTCAAAGGTGCGCCTCTACACCAAGTTAGAGGTAATCAAAATGCTTAGCAGCCTGGGCTTCAAAACCCAGAGCTACTGATTTAAAGATGCTTTTGCTTTGCAGGCAGACAGGACTAAAGGGAAGTGCTCCATGAAGTCAAATGCCGCATTTTGAATATAACCCAATCGATGTGGAAACAAACGGACTGTAACAACATAGTACAGTACCTCAAACAAGAAGACAATGGACTTTTCTCTTATTTGGGAATACAAGTCCGAGCCCTATTTTGGAAGACCAATATTTTGGAGGAGGAAGCTTCACACACAGTTTGTCTCATGCATTATCATGGGCAACCTTTCCCCACCCTGGTAGACAATACCACTAGGGCGTACTCAACCTCCTAGTGGTCCCAAACAGAGGACGGATGTCTTAGATACAGATCTGCTGGACAAATGGCAAGATCCAGACAAATTGGGCTACCCGGGTATATCACCTTTAATATTGGAGACCTCAGGTATATCTAAAAACACGAAAGAGATGGTACTTGGTAACAATCGCTCCAAACATCTCCCTAAGCCAACATGTTTCTGCCCCAGTGTTTAGCCTATATAGGTCATTGGGCATTCTTCAGGGCTCAAGGTCCCTAATGGAATGGCCTAATCGGCAGATACAAATTACATTCCCCGCACCCGGAACTAACTTTCTGAAGAATTGTTGCTGCGAGATGCCGCAGCCACCTGCTATAGAGTTAAATACCTGGATCACGGACTACCCTCCGTTCAGAAAATACTCGCGTCACACCATTCACTGGATCACCGTTACTTGTGGTGTATCCTCATATTTCTATCCGTCACTACTGCTTCACTAATTAAGTGACGTACACCTTGACCAGCCGGGTTGGACTTATCACCGGCGGAGAGAATAATAATAATTCTCACGTTCTCATTCAGCCCTTAGGAAGTCGCAGGAGTAATTCCAGTAGTGACGAAACACGTGTTGGCTGGTTTTCTCTTGCTTATTTTTTTTAAAGAATGAAAGAAAAATAATCTATTTCACCTGTGATGAACATTGACATTCTTTCGAAATCCATTTGAATTGAACTATACTTTTGTTTCAATACGACTTTATGTGTGCCCATGACTTAGCTTCATACAAATTACATTAAACCCAAAGTACCCAGGTGAATACATTACACCCTAGTTAAGGGGATACCAGCTGCCTGGTCTTGGAGGGGACAATGTCCTCTGTACATATCTGAAAGATATTAAATATGTACTATGCCTCCTGCGAGACAGGGACCAATCCTCCCGGACCGCACATTGTCTCAGGCATTGGTTCAGTTTTAGAACCCCTCTCTAGGTTTGTGGCTGCCTTTCTCTGACCAATTGGGCAGGGTACCAGTACATATCTGAAAGATACTATAGATGTGCCATACCTCCTGCAACCCAACATCCCACCTACTAATGGGATTAGACATAGAAAGTCTCTACACCAGCCTCCCACAATTGA
The DNA here is from genome assembly GCF_964261635.1 of Lissotriton helveticus. Lineage (NCBI taxonomy): Eukaryota > Metazoa > Chordata > Amphibia > Caudata > Salamandridae > Lissotriton > Lissotriton helveticus. The sequence continues at coordinate 136,071,362 of NC_136065.1, forward strand.
AAACACTGAATGTAGTGGAGGAGGTGCTCTTTAAAGTAGAGTGGGATTACCATACCCCACGGAATTTGGTCATGAAGTGCTGCAAAATCTGGCATTATCTAGGAATTTCTTTGAATTTGAGGGGTCGTTTTTACAGAAACGCAGGACGAGCACGGCGAGTACTTTTGCCCCAAGTATAGGTGGTCTGTACGTACATCACCTCGAGACACATAAGATTCTGTGCTCACACAACCCCTTTCTTGACAACATTAATATCCGGATGATACGCACTCACTGCAAGACACAGCATTTAAAAGCCCAGCAAATGGGCTCCCACAGTTAACATGCAGGTACCGGAGACAGGGTTCTAGGTTATTAAACTAGGCGAGACCTTGATGAAGTAAGTACGGCACAGCCAGATCATGCATATTTATACTTAATAACTAATTTACCTACCTCTGTATGCGCAGTGTGACAACAGTCTCTCCTTGTCACCATGGGACCCATGAAGCACCATTAGTGTTTCTTTATGTATGTAGTGTTTTCTTTATCTATGTACTGTCCACTATGCAGGTAGTATGTTTAATGTGAATGTTCAATCACGGAGGTCATGTCCAGAGAGTGTATTAGATGTGTTTACATATTTTCTTAATTTCATACAGGATTGGGGATGGTCTTCTTTTAGGTGCATGGGCAAATCCCACGATAGGGTGAATTTTAATACAAGCGGCGTTTATAATTGTTACACCGCTGCTGGACGCACAGACCGTACATAGTGTTCTCTACCATGGCATACTAACTCTCCTTTTTCATATTTCGGAACAAACACTGGGTAGGTGTATTTTATATTTGCACGTAGAGTTTGTTATGTTACAGCACTTTACGCTTATATTAATGCAAGAATAATGAGTGGCCTCAGGGATTGAGATTCATGGTGCTGATGACAGCCACAGGAAAGGGTGGCAGAAACATGTCGAGCAAGTTTTAGGAAAGAAAGCAGGGTAACTAAACCCAAGGACACATTCTACCTTTTCTTCCCATATTTTAATCGCACTGCCTGAAGGTCTGCACAAAACATAGTTTTTCCTACCAGACAAGTATTTTTAACTTGACTAGAATCCCTCCAACTCCTATCATCCATCATTTTGTGGTTAGATAGGACACGGTGCTCCCGTGTAGCACACAGGTAGCAGCACGCCCCGTGCCGCGGTGGAACAGGAAGATCCCAATGATGAAGCATGACTTCAAGGGCAACACTGGTGGGTGAGGGTTGCACAAAAAAAAGCTTTTTGCTTTTTGTAAAGATCCCACACGTCTGACTATGGTTCTTGTTTGTTGCAGTACTTTCATAGGAGGATGAGCCCTCCTCTATTATGCCTCTTATCTCCCCCCTGTTTCTGGTACCAGTGATTGGCCATGTGTGGATCTGGAATTACTCTAGGTCTGAGCTGAAGTGCATTTACTACTGTTTTTGGATTGTTTAGCTGTAATAGTTTTAGATTTGCAGTTTGTAAACAGGAGTGGGCTAATTGATTTTGTGGGTGAGTACAGGCCCCTCCCTAAACCTCTCCTTAGCCATTCCCAAATCCCTCCTTAACCCTCCCCGAACCCCTGTTTTTTCTTACTTTCTCCACTTCCGTTTTGTTGGAAGTATTCCCCATTTTCCAGCCACTCCCCCTGTTCTTCTCACATTTACTACTAAATCATAGACTTAAGTGTGCGGAGATTTCCGCACAGAAATGATAGGCGTGGTGGAGTTCTACTCATGCAGGTTTGTGAATAGCATTTTGTAGTGCATGAGTAGTACCACTGTAGTACTACTACATGCACTGCAAAAAACAGTTTGTGAATAGGCCCCTATGTCTTTAAAATGTGACCAACATGAGTGAAACAAGACCGAAAATCTTTCTTTATGAATCCAAAAAGATGCTGCATTTGCAAATCGACCATGTTTCTGACTGAATTTTAAAATGGGTATATGTAAACATATCTGACAACGTTTATATGATTTATTCTAAATGTGAGTAAACTTAATATTAAACAAAGAAATGTTTTAGTTGAAGAACAGCAATTTATATTCATAAAATCCACATTCATCTAGGGGCATATGTATCAAAAAAGACTTTTGCGATTCTCAAATTACGATTTTTAGAGAATTGCAATTAGAGAATCGCAAAATACAATGTATGTAGGATTCACTAAATATTTTGCGAATCCTACATATTCTTTATTTGCAAATCGCAAATTGAGATTCGCAAATAAGAAATACCTTACCATTCATTCCTATGGGCTAGGAGGCCCATAGGAATGGATGGGAAGACCTTCTCATTTTGCGATTACCAATTAGAAAATCGCAAATTGAGAATGCAATTTCAAGGTTGCAAGGGTGCCAAAAGGACATCCTGTTGCACCCCTGAAATATGTAGGTGTACATATGTGGCGCACATACATGCCCTTAGGGCATGTACGTGCCCCACTTGGCACTTTGGAAAATGCTCAAAAGTGCATTTTTCAAAGAAATCGCAAATTACCACCAGCTTCAAGTTGGTGGTAATTTTCGATTCCTTAAGGCCAAATCGCAATTTTTCTGTGCTTCCTACATTGCATTTAAGGAATCGCAATTTGAGATTCCTTAAATGCAATCGCAAAATAGAGAATCGCAAATTTTGCGATTCTCTAATTTGCGATGCCCTTTTGGGATGATACATCCCAAAAGGCCTTTTCCCGTTCGCAAACGGGAAAAGGGCTTGATACATATGCCCCTAAATTCTCAGATTCAGTAGTAGTGGAATAATACTTTTATAAAGTGCACTTACCAATGCAGTGAGTATGGCAGTATGGTAGATAAGCACCATTTGCTTTGTTTTAGTGGTTAATTGTGGAGGCTCTAATAAAAGAGAATGACAAATTACAGTTAGCAATTTACAGATGTTTTCTCATCTCCGAAGCGCACAGATATTTACTCCAGTAATAGTCAGAACTAAATGCCTTTGCAAAGCGGGAAAGGGAATAGAACACCCACATTGTTAAAACAGGTGTAAATAAAGAGGTTTCTCTACAGGAGAAAAAAGTTGCATGTGTTGATACACATTTCTGCTTCATATATTCATGTGGAATGCTCCAACTAGTGGAAATCCTGCAAGTGTAAATTTAGCACATTGGAGTCTAGTACCAGTCTAGAAAGCAACCAGTCTAGGTTTTCAAAAGTGCTTCTAGAATTTTTTGCATATCTTATACAACTCATTAACCTGCAGCAAACTTAGGAGTAAATCTACAGGAGTAGATTTACATCTTTTAATCCCTGGGTCCAAAGTACGGATATCTAGAAGCCATACTACCCCTTAGGCTTCCTGAAAACCCAGAATCCCTAAAGGGTGAAACAACCTTTCACAGTACATCTCCCAAACAATGCATGGTGGTTTTGCAGAAAAGCCTCAGTGGCAAAAATCAGACAAACAAGGACACACTTCGCAAATACATTTGGTTAACTGTGACAAACAATCACCATTGTTAATAAAGTACATAGTGGAAGTAGCAAAAGGTAGAATTTTCGTTTGTTTCCTCGATTCTTAGCAATGTCCTAAGGACAACCGCCCAAATATCGGCTCTGGGCTAACTGTGCCATAAAAATCAAGTTGCACCCTACTGATGAGGCCCAAATAGGCTGAAACTGGTCTGGAGTTGTGCTCCCATTCAGCAGGGACGTGGCCTGGCAGATCGGGCTGGACTGTTCCTATTGGAGCAGGATCAAGGCTCCTTGCACATGGCTGGGTCCTGTCTAAGGTAGCATGGTAGGAAAACAAACCTGATGGACTGGAATGTAGCCCAGAGTAATTGCCAGTGGCTGAGATTATTCGAGCAACACACCTATTATTTTTCAGTTCTTTGGAGTAAGCAGGCATTGGAGTTGGTTGGATTGGTCAGTAACAGGGGTAAGAAAAATATGTAAGCTGGGTACCTAGCTTACAAGATGAACCTAGAGAAAGAAACAACTAGAAATGTGATGGATAAAAAAGTGCTCTCCTGGCACATGGTTCTTACGGCCACATGCATCAAGGTAAATTGCATTCGCAAACGGTGCGAATCGCAAAATTCGTCCGTTTGCGAATGCAATTTCCTTTTTTGGGATGCATCATGTTTTTTGATTTTTTCGCAATTTAAGGAATCGCAATTATGTTGCGATTTCTTAAATTGCGATTGCATTTAAGAAATCGCAATTTTTGATTTCTTAAATGCAATGCATCACACTTTAGAAATTGCGAATTCGCAAATAGAGAGAGGTAAATTACCATGAAGTTCACCTTCATGGTAATTTGCGAAAACTTTGAAAAATGCACAAAAGTGCATTTTTCAAAGTTTCATTTTACAGACACATTTACACACACACATGCCCTTGGGGCATGTGTGTGTGAAAAATGTTCTTAAAGTTAAATTTCAGGGGTGCAGGGGGGGTCCTTTGGACCCCCCCTGCACCCTTGAAATAGCATTCTCATTTTGCGATTCCTTAAATGCGAATCGCAAAATGAGAATGGCTTCCCATTCATTCCTATGGGCCTCTAGGCCCATAGGAATCAATGGGAAGGGATTCCTTAATTGCGATTCGCAAATTGTGAATCGCAATTAAGGAAATTTAAGAAATCGCAAAAAAAATGCGATTTCTTGATGCATAGCCGTTTGCGATTTCTTAATTGCGATTCCTTAATTTTTGCAATTAAGAAATCGCAAACGGCAACAATGATGCATGTGGCCGATAGTGTATTTTAAGTGTGCAAAGGAGTTATATCATAGTAGGAGAAGGCATGCACGAGGGCCATGGCTATAGTTCTGATTACATTACTTATTAATTGCAATGTTTACTACAGGTTTTTTGGCGCTAACTGCAAAAACTAGATTTGCTGTTTGTCATTAGAGTTAGTGGTTAAAAGGTAAGTCTTGAAGACTGGACCAACTCCAAATCGGCTGCCCTTCTTCACAACTTCAGGAACCTGGGATTAACACAACATGTCAAGGAGCCCATTCACACTGCTGGACCCATTCTAGACCTTGTGTACACATTTTTTACAAGATTATGATCAATACCCCTAGACCTGTCACCTGGACAGACCACACCATAGTCAGTTTTACAATCAATATCCATGCACACAGAAGAGCCCCCACAGCAGGCACAGCACGCCAACACTAGAACAACCGAACAGAGGCAGATTGGACAACCACCATACACAACAGCAAACGGGAACCCACAGGCATCCTGGCATGCGACATCGAGAACTTCAACAAGTGGATCGGATCACCAACTGCGCCAACACTCTGACCCCCATGAAACTGAACTGAAGACAAGGCAGCTGGTACACAGAAGACCTCAAAATGACCAAGCAACCCTGCAAACAATTGGAATGGAAATGGAGAACCAGCAAAGGGGAAGTGGAAAAATATACATTCAAAGCTGCTCAGAGGAGGTATTACCAACCCATCATAGAAACCAAGAGAAAAGCCTTAGTTGAACGAATAAAGGTTAGTTCGGACATCAGCAAAGAAATCTTCCCAATCGTCAAATACTTCACTGCTCCACAGCTGTCACTGGAAACATCAATCCAAAACAAGATCTGTGCAACAACCTCTCAAACTTCTGTTGCAGCAAAACCACACAACCATATATAGCAACTTCCTCCTACAACCAGACCCCTGGCCTTCTTCCGAAGTCCCCCAGTGATGAAGGAAGTCCACACAATCACCACATGGGACTTCATTAGCACTCAGGAAACCACAACAATCATGAAGGCAATTCACTCTGGGGCCCCAGCTGACTCCTGCTCCCACCACGCCTTCGACAAAGGACCAATCCCTATCAGCGAGGCACTCACACTTATCCTCAACTCCTCCATCCGTACAGTCACTTTCCCAGAAGCATGGAAACACAGAGCCCTCAACACAAACTTCAAGAAACTCTTGGTTGACACGACCAAAACCAGCCAATTACTGACAAAAATTCCTCCTTCCCTACCCTGCCGCAGTCCTTAAAAAAGCTATCAACAAACGCGTCTACGAACACTTTGCTAAAAAACAGCTTCTCAATACCACAAACTCAGGATTCAGACCCAACCACAGCCCTTATAGCAGCAACAGATGATATCCAGATGATCCTCAATGGGGGAGGGGACCACAGTTCTCATCCTTTTAGACCTATCAGCAGCCTTCCACACAGTCCTCGACCCCACTCTAATGAAATGACTTCACAAAGCAAGCATCTAGGGAGTTGCCCTGGAATGTATCTGCTCCTTCCTCATCAGAAGAACCCAAACCTTCAACATGCCCCCCTATGCCTCTGAAGCATGATATATTATTTGTGAAGTCCCACAGGGCTCCTCACTGAGCCCAATGCCCTCAAAAGTTACATGAGCCCACTGACTGGTGTAATACGAACTCACAACATAAACATGTTCACTTATGCCAAGGACACGCAAGTCATACTGTCCCTATTGGACAAAACACCCAACACCAAGAACAAATTCATCACGAGTGACAGAAATACCCACCTGGATGAAATCCAAATTGCCTCGAGTTGAACTCTGAAAACACTGAGGTGGTGGTCTTCGGGAAGAATGCCTCCCATGGGACTCCATCTACCTGGTGGCCCCCAGACTTTGGACCCACCCCCATGACCTGATCGCAAACGAGAGACCTCAGAATCGTCATTGATGACAAACTGGACATGACCGCCCAAGTCAAGACAGTGGTCTCTGCATGCTTTCTCATTAGGAATGCTGAAGAAAATCTTCAAGTGGCCACCCGACAACACCAGGAAAAGGATCACCCAAGCCCTCATCACTCTTAGACAAGATTATGATAATATTCTTTATGCAGGGATTACCAACCAGCTCACAAGAAGACTGCAGATGATCCAAAACACAACAGCCAGACAAGTCCTCAGCCTCCCACACCAAGCCCACATCACACCACACCTTAGGGATCACTATTGGCTCCCCATACACAGGCAGGCACACTTTAAACTCCTTATCTACACCCACAAAGCTCTCCACAACACTGGCCCATTCTGCCTGAACAGCTGCAATCACTTCCACCGACTTTTCAGACACCTCTGTTCTGCTGATCTCTCACTAGCACACACTCCATGCATACACAAAGCAGAGTAGGGGGGCCGCACCTTCTCATACCTGGCCCCTAAAGCCTGGAACGACCTCCCACAACACATCAGAGCCTCTTCCTCTCTTCTTGACTTTAGCAAGAAGCTGAAGACCTGGCTATTTGAGTAAGCCCCCCAGGGCTGAGCTCACATCTGTTACAGAGCCCCTGGATACTCTCACCGGTGAATAGCAAGCTATACAATCAATGATAACATAAGAAGGACTTTCTAAAATATAAAAATAGACACAGAAGTTTGCTTATGGAGTAAAGGGTAGTGCATGCTAGTATTTAGCAGCCACAATAGAGATTGATTATAGCCTTATGTAGCGGTCCGAACTTTTGGAAATTTGTAAAATAAGCTGTTGATCTGGTCGTCGGTGTCTAGTAGGTTAATATCATAATTATTTCTTTGCCATAATTTCAGGGGTACTGGAGAAGATGGCTTTACAAATAATAGTTCATGCCTTGAAGATGATCCTTTTAGGAACTCGTAGCCATTGAAGATTTCTTCTGGCTAATGTAACTGAATCAATTTTATTTTTAACTTGCAGAGAAAGAAGTCATATGTTTGCATTCTGGACTTACTGAAGACATGAAACAGGTTTCTTGGGAGCAGTTAATAATATAGAGTTGACATAATTGATTTTATTCTGGATGACAACATTTACTACTGGCTCTCTCCTACAACTTGGCAAGATAGTTTAAGTAGTTTAAGTTTGTAGAAACAGGTTACAGTTACATTTGCTATTTGGGTTGCCTGACCTGAGTTACCGGCTATGTCAGACCACAGTAGTTCAGAGACTCCGGTCCTTCTCTTTCCCCAGCATGTCACTCCCACAGTGCACCCTATTCAAAAGATTACCCATTCTCAGGATCATGAGAGCAATTCAGTCAGTCTAGTTCAGAGAATATTCAAATTGGCTCAGAAATCTGTATGAACTTTAGATGAAGCCGAAGGATCCTGTAGACTGGAGGCATGAACTTGCAGGAGAGATCCACCCCCTGATGGAAAGTGCACTTGTTGAAAGGTACCTTCACAGAAGCACCTATCACTGATCCCTCAGAGCATAATATCCTCATGTTCGTTTAGCCTGGTGTTTGCCAATTTAGTAGCTACAGATTTCCAAATCTATGTATGTACGCGGCATCGGAATAGTGCAAACCTAGTCGAAAAGCATTAGAGTGTTGTACAGGGTCAACACACAGGTCAACAGCCTGCTGGGTAGTTATACTCTGATTTAAATGAGTGTGGAGGTACTAGGACTCAACACCAACTAACAAGTAGCATTCAGTCAGAAACCTGCTCATATATGAGGGTTGAAAGATTGCGTGTGCAGGTTGCGAAATCGATAATGGGACACCCTCAAGATAGTCACAGTGTTCCCATCAGAGTTCCATCCTGTACCGCCCTACATCATTTGGGAAAGCCACCATAAGTACACAGGGAAGAGCCCAATGTACGATTTGGCACAGCGTGGTGGAGATCAATACCCAATGAACTTGTGACAAGTAGGTGTCATAAATAATGAAAATAAAAGAATTTTTCAAAAATGTGGTGATGTTAAAAAGGGGTAGACGAAGGAAAATAGATTTATTAGCAACCTTCAACTCCCACTATCTAAAAACAGTGCAACAAGGTAGTGTCAGCAAATTACTACCTCGACAGTTTATATAGCATTCTTGGTCATTAAACTTTCCCTCTGACCCTCCCTAGTGAAGTTGGTACTAGGACTTCCACCAATATACCGGAGTGAGGAAAGGTGACTATCCTAATGGTGGAACCGCCGCAGGCTCCGCCATCGTGAGGAACCAGATGCCCAATGTGAACTTGCTAATCCATCACCTTAAGCAATACCTCCCCACACTGTGGCATTGGGTACCTTGCTAGTATTTTATTGAGCTGCACACTCCCAGCATGTCAGGGTATCCAATCGAGTGGTTGCTATTAATGTTCCCCTACTATGAAGGCACATTTTAATTTCCCACATATGACTGCGGCAGTTCTACATCTAACATGGGCATGATAAAATGGCAGCCGCAGAGATGACCTAAGGAGGCTGCTTCTAGCATGCAGCAGATGCTGAGATAGCCCAAGGAGGCTGCTTCTAGCATGCAGCAGATGCTTCCTTCAAGGAGAAACAGCCATTACCATGGCAGCAATCGTTAAGTGAAGTTGGAATGAAAAGGATGGGACTGAGGGACCAGCGCCATTTTGGGTCTCATTAATGAAGTCCTTTGAGTGTAGTAAGGAGTCTTGACTTTGGGACTCTGCAGTACAATCTCTCAGAGTGACACAGCAGCATTCTGCACAGCATTCTACTCATGATGCAAGCAGGAACACACAGAACACAGATAAAGCAAGAAGTAACAGCCCAGCAAACCAAGAGACACTCCTTTCTCCCCTCTAATTTAGTACCTATACTGAGACCACATTGGACTTGCGCTGGGGCTTTAAGCTCAATTTTTAACGCAAACATCTATGTGTGCCATCGGATGCCAGCACCAATCCTCCTTGTCCAAAGCTTTAGCCAACCCTCTGTACTGAAGAACAAGTAGTTTTTGCTCTTTGAAAAGGAATCGCAATAAGACTGGCACTTCTCCCTTGGCCAATACTGTGTAAGAGGTTGTAAGAAATCTGAATGTGCATCTCAGCTTCAAACACAAAAAGTTAACATTCAAATAAATCTGTTGCCTTGAGTGCTGACATTAATTTCATCTGGAAGAGATGCAGTTGTTGAAAGAGATTCTAATAAAGCCCTTTATACTTGCCTCCAGCACACCAATGCAAATGGCCACAGAGTGTTAAAAATATGGCAGGCCATTTGCTTTTTGGCCAAAAAAAACATTAAGGGCTTTATTACGAGTCTGGCGGTCCATGTACAGCCAGACTCGCAGGGGCGGAGCAGTGGCGATCTCCTGATTGCCCCATTATGACCAAGGTGGTCGGGCCGACCAGGGACTACCACAACCACCAGGGATCTGAGCTCCCCGACAGTGGTGCAGCTGTATTGGCGGGTTGCTGCGGCCCCGCCAAGCATATTATGAGTTTCCACGCTGCCACACTTTTCATGGCTGCGCGACCGCCATGAAAAGTGTGGTGGTGAGGAAACAAAGAGGATCCTACGGGGCCCCCTTGTGCCACTCGCCATGTGGATGCACACAGGGGGGGCACAACATGTACCCCCCTGTGTGCATGCACACCAGTACCTGCATGGCATGGACTGCAGCAGTCTATGCCATGCAGGTACTGCCTATGACATTCTCATTGCAGTGCCTATTTCATAGGCATCGCCCGGGGAACGCCAAAGAGCCGCCTGCCAGGCAGGAGAAAATTCCTGATCTGGCGGCCAATGTGTACATGGGTTTAGCGGTGCAGTCCCGCAATCTTCAACACTTAATAATACCCTTAATCCGTGGCAGCTGTTTGAATTCAGTATCCTGGCTCCCTGAGGGCAGAAGGGTGAGATTTAATTCTTGGTTTGACACCTCTCTATGCCTGAGAAGGGTGAGAGTTTGTGTTTCGCTTGCATAGGTCTACATGGCTTTGCTCCTTCTATTCCTGCAACTAATGGTCTGATTTAGAGCTTGGCGGATGGGTTACTCCATCACAAACGTAATGGATGTACTGACCCCCGGTTAAGAGTCCAATGGTCTATAATGCATTTGTAATACCTTCCAGTTATTGTGCCTTTATTCCGGAATAACTCCGCAAATGGACAGAAAAAGTTTAAAATCTCTCTAAAAATATATTTGTTTTAACATGATTCTAAATTTATTCTCTGTGAACTAGACAAGAAATGGTAAATTGCAGTTTATCGAAGGGGGGGGTGGCCGAGGAGGGGACCAAGATGGCCGCCTCTTACTGAAGCTCCGCCGAATCGGGGAACCGACGCTTGTGAAATGCAGTAACCCGCGACTCTAACCAGCACCCAAACCTACGATCCTGCTCTACATCCTGTGCAGCCCGACGGGTGAAAATTTGAAGGCGGTGGCGGCAGCGGATCCGGAGATACGGCGACGTGACCGGCAGCCGGGTCAAGAAGGAGAGGCCTCGGAGCCGCGGAGTAGAGGCAGGGAGCGCTGCGCTTGGGGCGCCCTGGCGGCCGGCGGGGTCTAACCGCGGTGATTTCCGCGCTCTAGGGGCTGGGGGCTCGGCTCCGCGGCTGGCCTATTGGAACCCGGCTCCCCTTGTGCGGCGCTGTGCGCTAGACACGCACTTGGGCCTTGGGGCCTGGCGTGGTGGGCTGAAGCCGGGAGCTCCATTTTGGCCGCGGCGAGGGCGCGGGCGCGGCTCTGGGGGCGGATTGCTGTGAGGCTGGCCCGGGGGCCGCACTGGGCGTTACTGGTGCCGGCGCTGCTCTGCTTCGCGCCTGCGGCGCTTCTGGCCTCTCCCTGCTCCACGGTGCACCAGCGAGGGGAGAATCTACACCCCGCCTGACCTGCCGGACCGCGGAGGTACCCGAGCGGACTGCCACGTGGTCGCCTGGCCCACTGTACGTTGGGCGATCCCCCTTGCTGATTGGGGATCCGGACTGGGCTGAGACCCGAGCTGCTCCCCCGGGGGTGTAAGATCATTGCCCTGCTACAGCCCCACTGTCATTTTGGGGTGTTCAGGAGTGAATTAGCACGTCATCGCGGAAGATAAAGAGGCCTAGACCCGGTGGCCCTGCTGCACTACCACGATGGGTAAACGCGACCTTAATCAGCGCAAATTTAACTTTGCTGGGGCTTCCCTCCCCGTCGCTGATCCCCCCACAAGAGGCCCGGACTGAGGCGGCGGGAGGTGCGGACCCGGAGGATGCCACTTCCCTCATGACTGCCATGATGACCGAGATGAGGGCTGGTTTTAAGGCGCTAGATGGGCGGTTTGACACGCTGGAGCGCCGCATGGCAGATATGGGCTCCAAAATTCAGGCGCACGACCGAAGGCTGGACCTAGTGGAATCCAGAATTTCTGATGTAGAAGATGGCGCAACGAAATCCCTGAAGAGACTGGAGAGGGTGGAGAGAATCCTCAAGGAAGTCGCCATTAAAAATGAGGACCTTGAGGCCCGGGGGAGAAGAAACAACGTGTGCATCACCGGCGTAGCAGAGACGACACAAACTGGCCGGATGGACACTTTTGTTGAGCAGTTGCTAATTGACCTGTTTGGCTTCACTCAGGGGTTCGTGGTGGAGCGTGCCCACAGATCGCTAGGCCCCCGGCCCAGAACCTGTCTCCCGCCACGACCAATTATTGCTCGCCTTATGAACTTCAGGGATCGGGATGCTGTCCTCCGGGCGGCTCGGGACCGTGGTGTGGTGACATGGCAAGGCAGCACTCTATCCTTCTTTCCGGATTTCACCTTCACTGTCCAGGAAGCACGCAAGAAATTTACTGGGGTTAAAGCTACACTCCGAAATCTCGGCCTTCGATATGGAATGCTCTACCCCGCTAGACTTAAGGTGGACATTGATGGCAGGCCCTGCATCTTTGAGACACCGACGGAAGTACAGGAATTCTGCCAACGTTACAGGCGGCGAGACAAAAGCCCGGCCCGGTCTGATGCACAGCCTCCGGCTTCTCCGGTCAGAAATGCCTCGCAGGCCAGCGCCGATCTATTTGCTGAGACAGGCAATGGCTGACGATCATGACCAGACACTTGGGGCTTCAGGTCTGCTTTAGATGCTCCACATGCACCCAGTTCGTTGTGGTTCCACAAGCTCCGACTTTCCAGTATTGTCTACTCCCCGACCGGCGTGGCGTTGCCACTCCCCATGGCGGATGCCACTGTTGACTTACTACTTATTTTCTTCCTGCAGTTGTACTACAGTTTGACATTGTACTTTGTAACTCAATGTTTTGTTCGGTTCGCTGCATGGTTAATGGGGATATGCCTCCCTGGGCTGTTTGGAGGCTGGGTGGGGGGGGGGGGTAGGGAGGGGATTTTATTTAGTTTGATATCAATCCGCACTCAGATAGCAGGCACACACCACATCGCATTACACGTTACATTTGAGTTTGGCACACTCTGGACTGGACACGCAAGCTCGTACACTAATGGCTAGACTGACTACGCAGGATGACTCCTCCCTGATCTCCCTGATGTCCTGGAATGTCAGGGGTCTGAATGACACGAGGAAACGCAGGCAGGTCTTTAACTATCTGGGCAGACATAACATTGACATTGTGTTTCTGCAGGAAACGCACTTGGGCCATGCAGGGTCCCAGCTCCTTGCCAGAAGCTGGGGTTCACACCGCTTCTTCTCTGACTATAGCAGATATTCAAGGGGGGTAGCCATCATGGTGCATAAACGAATACCCTTCGTACTACACTCCACTATAGGGGACCCGGAAGGTCGATACTTTGTGGTAACCGGCTCCCTATTCCATCAGACTGTTACCCTGGTAAACATATATGGCCCTAATACTGACACCCCTGCCTTCTTTCAGGACCTTCAGGCGAAACTACTCACAATAGCCACAGGCCAGTTGCTTGTCGGTGGGGATTTTAATTTACTCCTTAACCCATCACGGGACGGGACTTCAACTGCAGCGGACACCAGGAAACACTCCAGACCAGTCCTAGTTGACATTTGCGATCACTATTCCCTCATTGACATCGAGGCTAGGCTGCACGGGGGGGCCCCGGAATACACACACCATTCCAGCTTCCATAACACGTGGACGAGACTAGATTACTGGCTACTCTCCCCTGGGGTGGCTGGGTGGGTAACATCACATGCTACACTCCCACGTACGCTGTCAGACCACTCCCCGGTGGCATTACGCCTGGGTATTCCCAGACCGGGCGGGTTTGAAAGACAGTGGCGATTCCCCGGAAAGGCCCTAGCTGACACGGTGTTCGCCGAAACACTCCGGACTGCCATCACCGACTACTTTGAGCTCAACACAGGGTCAGTGGAGACTCACGCAACCTTGTGGGAGGGATTTAAAGCCACTATCAGAGGGGTATGCATTGCTACACATGTGGGAGTCCTACGCTCTATCAGATCCACCCTCACTCGCATTGAGAACGATATCCGAACAGTGGAAGAGGACTTGCTCCGAAATCCCTCTGAGGCAAACGAGACGCATCGTCTTACACTACTGTTAGAGTTTCGGGAAGAGGCGGATAGGGAACTGCGCTTCCTAACCACACAACACTCAGCGTGGCAATACGGGGAGGGAGACAGACCCGGGAGGCTACTTGCACACCTACTCCGCCCTCCGCATCAAACACAATACATAACGGGAATAACTGCCCCGGATGGTAGACTGCTACACACCACCCCTGAAGTCTGCCACACCTTCTTGTCATACTATACTGATCTCTATACCTCGTCCATTGCCACTGATCTACGAGATCAATGCTCTTACTTAGATGAAATTGCATTGGTCTTCTTGGAAAAACACATGCAGGAGTTTCTCGCCCACCCAATAACGGTTAACTCAGTAGTGGAGGCCATTGACGCCCTACGGGGCTCAGCTGCTCCTGGCTTGGATGGCTTCTCGGCCGATTTTTATAAGGCGTACAAAGAAGAACTAGTTCCAGTGCTGATAGAGGTCTATGCGGAGGCTTTGGAGAGGGGTAGCTTGCCCCCCACGTTTAGGGAAGCAGTGATCATATTGCTCCCGAAACCCGGAAAAGACCCGACCCTTTGTGGCTCCTACAGGCCTCTCTCGCTGTTGAACACAGACTATAAAATCTTGGCTAAAATAGTGGCCACACGGCTAGCCCTCTTAATGGAATTCATCATATCCCCTGCTCAATCCGGGTTTGTGCCACACCGGTCTACCTCATTAAATCTGCGAACATTATTCGCAGTGATTCACCGGGTAGACCCCAGCACCCCGGCGGCCGCCGTGCTTTTGGACACAGAAAAAGCGTTTGATTCCCTTGAGTGGCCCTTTTTTCTATTAATTATGAGACGCATGGGTATGCCAGAGTGTTTTGTCTCCACGGTGGCATTGTTATATACTAAACCCACGGCCCGAATTCGCTTAAATGGCACCATCACAGAGGCGTTTTCCCTGTCCAGGGGCGTCCATTATCCCCATTGTTATTCATTTTAGCGATGGACCCACTGGTCCGACACTTTCAGGAAAAACACATCTTTCGGGGCCTGCAATTCCGCACTGGTCCTCTACTGGCATCGCTATACGCAGATGATTTAATACTCTATGTCCGAGCACCTTCCCTCAACCTGGCACCGCTGCTGGCGGAAATTACGCGGTTTGGCACTTTCTCTGGGCTGCGCATGAATTGGCACAAATCCCTCATTTTCCCGCTGACCCCCGCCACTACGCCATGGGACTGCGAGTACCCGCTGGAGTGGTGTTCGGAATCGGTTAAATACTTAGGTATACACGTCCGTCTTAACTCTGTAGACATTGTTCGGCTCAACTATGGGAGAGCACTGGATTTTCTGGAAGATAGCATTGACAGATGGCTGCGATTGCCGCTATCTATGGTGGGACGCATTGCCATAGTGAAAATGGTGGTTCTGCCCCGGTTTTTGTATTTATTTAACAACATTCCAATCCCCTTGACTAAGATATTTTTTACACAGCTGCGAACGTTGCTGCTACGGTTGATATGGGGAAACAAGACTCCTCGGGTCACTTGGCACACACTGACCCTGCCCTATGAGAGAGGCGGCCTGGGGGTACCTGATTTTTATCTATATTTTTTGGCAGCACAGTGTTCCTTTGCATATCCCTGGTTCCACCCAGATGCCCGCATACTGTACCTGAAACCGGAGGCGGACTTGGTACTACCGCATTCATTAGCTACGCTACTCCCGAAGGGATTCCCGCGAGACCCCCAAGATATACAGACAGTGTCTTCCACATGCTGGGCGTGGGAGAAACTCCGGAGGCTACTGAAGCTAGATGTCCTTTATTCTCCACTCCTTCCACTCCCCAATGCACATTGGCTCCCTATCACTGGTGAAACGGTGGTACGTACTACACTCTCCAAATTCGGCTTGAATACATTGGGCGACCTCTTCCCAGACGGACATGCCTTTAGTCTGACCGAGGACCCTGTTTCCTGGGTCGCAGCTTTATGGACTCCTTTTTACTGTCCAGACTTTGATCCATGCTGCGGGCTACATTTCCCACCTTCCCGCTGGCTCCAGAGGAGGCACTACCTCTGACGACTGTCATCCAACATCCCTCAGGGGCACATATGGTTACTAAACTTTACAGACTTAGCATTGCAGCCACTCCCGCAGCTGATGTGAAGGTCCGACTGGCGTGGGAAAAAGATCTAGGGAAACCCATAACCGATGCAGAGTGGGCACAATGCTGCGCAGTAACCAAAAAGGTGTCACTCAACAGCAGGCACAAACTCATTCACTTTAAATTCTTGAGGCGTTTGTATCACACCCCTGCATTGGCTCATAAGATAGACCCGTCTCGCTCTTCTAACTGCCCGAAATGCAAGGCCGTGGACGCTGATTTTGCACATTTATCGTGGACATGCCCCCGACTAAGTGACTACTGGCTACAGATACACACCACATTTGGTAAGATACTGGGCGTCCCCCTGGTTCCCTCCCCTGAAATTGCCTTGTTGGGCTATGTGACAAAATTTCCACAGGCAGTCCGCAGACTCGCAGCGCTGGGCTTTTTGTTAGCCAAGAGGGAGGTGGCCCTGCTTTGGTGCTCCAAAAGAAGTCCAAGTGTGAAGTCCTGGCTAAAAAGCTTGGCCTCTTGCAATGTTAACTGTGTTGAATACTCTTCCACCATTCCCACTTCATCTCGACCCTTGGACATATGGGGACCATACCGCACTTATATTGCCAAACTCACGGCGGAGCGTCAGGCACAATTGGACAATCAGCTGTACCCAGAAGGGGTGGGTTAGCCCACGATGTTACCAATCTCTGTACAATGTTACCGATTACTAAATGCATGTGACATGTAGGAACGTTATTGAGACTGGGGCTATTTGGTGTCTGTGAATCATTGCGATGGATGCCCCCCTCCCTTTTTAACAGTTGCTGCTGTGCTATGGTCTGTCGGATTTGGTGTACTGCATTATATGATGGTGTGTGCTTTTTACATTGCTGATGGTTTATGTGCAATGCTTGTGAAAATGACAAATAAAGTTTAAAAAAAAATTAAACATTTTTTGTAGTTTATCGTTTGTTGCGGTGCCTGCCACCATACAATTGAGGTTGTAGGGTTTTGTGATAGGTATTTATAAAGCGCGAGGATCCTGAAGCGTCAGGGCACTAAAAGCTCTGACTCACACTGATGAGATTGTGGAATTTATGGAGGAGGACATTATGCTATCATTTTAGTTATAGTAATTACTGGTTTATTTGTCACTCTGGTGATACTGCAACCGGTACATAATGGCCTACTATTTAATCATCATTGTACATATATGTCTTGTTATCTTTGCATCATCTACCTATTGGCTATTGCATTCCTCTGTTATACTCTCCTATACTCATCTTGCATTGTGGAGGTTAGGTCAATGCTGTGCGTGCAATATAATTATCATGCCCTGTATTACATGTAATATAGTGGGGCCGAACCCATAATAATTCATGAATATGTTGCACCTAAGATGATATCTGGGGTGAATAACTTTCACTTTCTAAGGAGAAATCTGCTAAGACACCAACGAAGTTGTTCAACTACACAAGGTGCAACCCTCAAAGGTATTTGTGCGCATAGGTTTTACTTTATAACGAGACAGACTCTTTATATTCCAGTGGGTTTGTTTTGGGTAGTGCTGTATCTTTGTGATTTCCATGCAGACGGGTCCAGTCATGGTCTCTTCCACAAGTGTGAGCAGGGAGGTGGGGGGGGGGGGGGGAACCATTGGAGTGGGTGGGCCACATTCTAAATGCAAGCCAGTGTGGCCATGGCCACGTGCACCACACATTATCAACACAAACTTGTGGCTGACATTTATACAAACACTCACTCGTTCGTCTGGTACACAGATGGGCAAAGGACATAGGTGTAAGGACTGTCAAACAACTGAAAAAATGATGGGAGATGCTAAAAGGCCTCTCCAAAGTGGGCAACAGGTAAAATGACCTGCACTGCTTTCTTAAAATAGGCATAGTTGGCACCTCGGATGGTTCTCTGCAGCCCAGTAAGAGGACTGTAGTCGCACCCATGAAAGGGGGCTGCACATAGCGTGTCCATCTGTCCTCAGAGTCCGACTCTGGGACCCATCCCTTGTCATAGCATACCTCTGCACACAAGCATGTTCACAGTGTACGGAGATGGAGGTAAAAACACCATCTTTCCACTGTGAACTCCGGGCACAGTCGCACGCTCTCCGGAACATAAAAGTGTATAATTGTAAAGCACACATTCACCCAGAAGGGTATCTTGGTGATGAATAACAGATGTTTATTGTTACTCAATTCGATGCTGCTCATTTCATCGACCAAAGAAGGATGAATGGCTAAGTGGACCCCAGGGATTTCAACCTGTGACCATGATGTCAAACACAGGCCCCTACAGTGGACGCATTAGTCCACTAAGCCACTGAAACCATGCAGTGGGACCCTTTTTTTTTGTTTTTTGCATATTTATATAGCGCGCAAACTCGACCCGAAGGTATTGGAGCGCTTTACACGAGCACCGTATTTACATTACACATGCAGGCACGGGGAGATTAAGGGATTTGCCCAGAATCACAGGATGTGGAGGTGACCCCGAGTCTCGAACCCTGGTTTCCAGCACCAAAGTTGGCAATCTAGCCAAGGGACCACATCCTCTCCCCCTTCTCCTCCCTTCTCCATCCTTGCAGATGTTCTCAATAGTTAGCCTCAGTTATCTCATTTTCCATGATAGATCAGCATAATCAGGCAGCAAATCGAGGTGAACACTGATTTTGATTTCTATTTTTTACTGCACACTGCAGGAGGAGCAGTGGGTCCTTCGACTATCTTTATCCATCTCACACATCACTACACAGTTGCTCACTTAGGAGCTTTTGTTCCCATTACACGTTCCCAAGTACTTTTTCACACCACTGGCTGAGTGTTGATGAGGAAAGACAATAATAAACCTGCTGCTGTCTTGAGAAAACCCAGAATGCATCACCTAAACACAGAAGCAGCACTGCTCGTGCCTAGTTGCATCCATCCACTGTCTCTCTGAAGCAGAACATGGCACCCAGATTCTGTCCAAGGCTGCCTGAAAGGGCTTAGCTTCTGCTTAGCAAAACCATTCAGACAAAAGTGCTTGTTTGGCTAAGGCCAAACAGGAAGTCCTGCCACAGTGTGTAATCTGACTCCTCATCGTAAAAGTATGTCAATTTGGGGCACATGGTGGCCACAGGTCACTGCATCTGGCATGATTCTTACTAGGCCCAGACCAAATTCATGTAATTTCGCATTACGTTTCTTATGCAAAATCTCTGAAATTTCATCATTTCGCCAGCGGAGTAATTACACCAGCGTTTTCTGAAAATGATAGCACAGGAGGGCGGGAACACCACAAACAAGCAGAACACACACAAGCAGCTGTTGTTCACGGAAATGTGTTTTTGCAATATTTTTTAGCACAAAATGCGTCTTGTTGCATAATTTTCCTGAAATTTCACGTGAAAGCAAATTACGCAGATTTCACACACTCCTAAATCTTAGAAATTAATAAGTAAAAGCATAACAAGCACTGGCAAAACCAAACCTACAGAATGCCACAAAAATAGGAAAAAATAAACCTATAGCCACCTAAACATGCCAGCCATTACAACTATAAAGGTGCTTTTTAGTAGGTTGGCATACTTAGGATAGGTTAGAACAATTTTCGTTGTAATACACAATACAGGAAAACAGGATTCTTACTGGTGTAAATTAAAGGTATTATTGGCTTTATAACTTAAAGATATAATTTAAACACAAAAGGATATCTACATAAACAGATACGAATGACAAAGTAAAAACAGAATGGCAAAGTAAAGCATTGGCCCCAGCCCAGCCACTGAAGTGCACTGCTGAGTCATTGCCCTATGCTGTATTCTGTGTTGGGTGGAGACAAACGTGAATGACAGTTGAATACACCAATGGATGTGGCTGACTGACCCAGAACCCTTCTATGTGTGCATATATGTATTTATTATGATTACATGAGGCTAGAGAAATATTAACGCCAGCTCTAGCAAGAACCTAAAAATTTCATAAACCGACGTTGCAGAAAATTAAGCCAACACTAAACGACACTCACTGAGACATTAACAGACCTTCAAAAGTGGCGAGAAATGCAGTATTATATTTTTAGTGTCTGTGATAAGTAGACATGAGATGGTTTTATTCTCTGGCAGTTTATGCACACTGTCAGACACGGGTATTCATGCGCATGGTAACAAACAAAACAATTATCACACTGCCCTCTGCGCCACCCTGTACACTTTACACATCTGGAGTGAGTTTCTTTCATGGGTACAACACTGCCATGTAAATCTAGTATACTTTAAACTTGTCTTGTCAGCATTTTTCCAATATTTTGTATCTATGTGTGTGGCATGCTCAATGAAGTCCTGTTTTGCCTTAAAAGGAAGAGGCATGTCCGAACGCACCCTGCAATGGCTGGCACTGGTGCCAGGGACGCAACAGAGGTGTGGCATCTGTGTACAACTGTTGGACCCAAGGTGCCCCCCCTTGTGCATGGTAGGAGGCAGGTTCTTTCTTTTTGGTCCAACGTCACCTGTTTCACTTTATTCTATGCCCTTATTCCCTGGCTGGCCCAAAGTTCAGACCATGCCAGTGTCTGGAATACTTTGCATGAAATCATTATGTTGCATTTTAAATGGTATACACCCGTTACAACGGATCTTTTACTCCGCACTACCATTACAACGCGACCATTACTCCGCATACCATTACAACGCATTGCGCTGGGGGGCGCTCTAGGATAGGGAATAAGTATAATTTACTATCCAACACCTTCCCTAGGGTCCACGGGGACTGGAGTTAGAATAGTAAATTATACTTACCACTAGCCAGCGCCCCAAGGCGCTATGCGTTGTAACGGTATGCGGAGTAAAAGTCGCGTTGTAATGGTCTGCGGAGTAAAAGTATGCGTTATAATGTCATACATCCATTTTAAATATCGTAAGCGACTTTTCATGTGGAAGTATTAGACTATACCAACCAATATGATACCACTATTCTTTCTTTTTGGACCTATTTCCAATCACACCTTAACACCCCCTTCCCAAGCCATCTGGTGCACATTTCAGTATATTGTTCCAAAGCATCCCTCCCCCAATTCTTCTTGTATCCTTCCCTCAGCAAATACAGACATAGCAAGATGGTGAGAGCATAGGCACATCCAGCCGTCTGTTCCCCAACTTTATAAGACCTCAAGCCAAGCTAGAGTTTGAGCCACCGGTTCAGCTCTGTGCTTAATTTTAAACAGAGGAACCCAGGGCAGCTTGGCACAGCCATTACCCCTGCCTGCGCTACCACCTGCCAGGACCAGTGCTCCCTACTAACCATCACGCCTCTACAAATGTGACAGCTTGGACTATTCTGAAGCTTCAATGCTACGAGGGCGGCCTGGATGCAATGGTGCTGTGTGTTTTTTAATGTGCACTAAATTGTTAAACACTCTGCTGTGTTTTGCTTATAGGGTGTCTCCAGGTGGTGGGCGCTCAGAACTTAGCATCCGTGTTAAGAAACAAGTGTCAATGTCAAGCACTGGCACAAATTAAGCACTGATTCAACTACAGTGCCAAACCCATTGTTCCCATTCAGAATTTCCTGAACATCCATTACCAGAATATTTGCTACTTTGTACTAGAATTCCCAAGAGATGGCTCAAAGGCTCCACAGATTAATCCAAATAAAGGTGCAGGATGTCAATCACACCTTCATTTTATGAGCACTTTTCACCACTGTTCCAATCACAGACATGTCAGAAACCTGTCGTTACTTTCGGGTGAGTAGTATTGGTAACACTCCGGAAGATGCCGCCCCTGGTTCTACTGCAACAGTCTCAGTGTTGCTCACATTCTCCATATGAAGTGGTTTGTCCAGCAGAATTTAGAATCTGGTTAAAATGCACCGTCACACAGTGATGGCCAACCAGCAGAGACAATTATTCGGGGTACAAACTTCAGCCAACACTTCAACCACACAACAGGACTTTCCTTTCCACTAGTTACAAGATTTGAATACTAGTTGGTTTTAAAAAAAGGAGATTTATTATTTTTTTTCAGTTCACCTTCAAGGATGAGGTTGTTTAAAAAACAAACACCAAAATCCACTTCGTGGGCATAGTAAAAGAAGCGTGAATAACGTGTTTTAACACGGGAAAGCCAGTCACGATCAGGCATCTAAGGAATGCCGGAACACCCATTCGGTTGAAAGCAGCGTTGTTTTATTTCTTTTCTAAATGTATTCTTTGGGATAGGATTGCAAAAGGAAGGATTGCAAAAGGAAGGGTCACAAATCAGTCTAGGAAGCAAAGTATATACATCTTCTACAAAGGTGGCAACAGGACCGCGCTTTGGACAGCGCCACCATTGTCTTGGGAGTCTCCCTGAAATGATTGCTCTTAACCAATCCAGGGTTTGGTTTAAAAGCACAACTCATTATGCTTATACATGTTTTCTGCAGCCAATTGAGTCTAAGGTTGCTCACAGATCTGAAAGCATCCGCACCAAGATTATGCCACCAAGTTGTTGAGAATTTTACACAGTTTCAGATTCTTCTTCTTGGGGTGTGGATAAACCAGGCTGAGCTGCATCCAGAATGCTCTAAAAGTTTATCAATGTTAAATGCTGCTCTTACATCAGAGTGGGAGAAGTTGGCAAGACCTGATGAGGAGAGATTAATTTGGAAGCCCATTGTTTTGGCTGGCGCAATGTGTCAGAAAGGCCTGTCAGTTAGTTTGCAATCTCTGCTCTCGTCTATGTTCACATCTGTTGCTTACCCCTCTGCCCTCATCTGGCCAGCTCTTTGAAATAACCTAAAAATAGTATTAAGCCCTATATGAAGACAAAATATACATATTGTTAGAATATTGTCATCAATACATTTAACAAGAAGTAAATGGAGTGAATAAAGCTAGATCTCAAATTCGAGGTAAACACAATACTTCTGAATAATCTTGAGCTCTTCCTTCACAGAAAAAATCAACTAATGGATTGAGCTTGGAGGTGGAAATTATTACCAGACAGAAATCAAACTGAATTCTAACATCAAGGATTGCCCAAAAAGGTCTACTAATATTGACTTCCAAGTAATGAGTCACCGAAATTCTAAAAACACAAACATGGGACTTAAAGATATTTGGAAATGTTTTAAAAACGAATATGGGGAAAACTGTGTGTCCTTATGCCATACAGTAATTTATAAATTATGTGACATCATTTATGAATATATGTGATTGTTAGAGAATTACCTTTCTTTCCCAGACTGTCCAATGATTATATCCTAGCTTTCTTCCTTTTCTAAATTTCACAAAGATATTGTAATAGGTTGTGTGAATTCAGATGTTCAGTGCAATACAAGTAATCAGTTTAGATTTAATATAAAATATTTCAATTTGTTTTTAAAGCATCATCATACAATGTAATAGGTACCGATTATACAATTTATATTAAAATGTAATAAGTGGCAGATGGAGGACAAAGCTTCAATTCAGATGTTATGGGAAGGGCCTGTGGAAAAAAAGACAATTATAGAAGTTCCCAAATGAATTACTCGATTCTAGGTAGGTAGATTCTGAAATTATATAATTTTCTTTAAAACATATTCAATAGTATGATGAACTGATGCCTCCAAATAATAACCAAGACAAATGCTAAGTGACAATAAATGCAGTTGACATGATCTACTGTTGATAATCGCTCTCAGTGGTACGGTACCACTGTGTGAAGAAATAAAGTGTTGACTGAAGAAACATATATCATTAAACTGGAGCAAGGAGAGTATAGATCACCAGACCGCAATGGGTTTATCCCATTGCACCAATTGATAGGGAATTATGATAAAAAGGCAGCGGTGTAACAATAGCCCCCACATTGCAGGGGGCTCGAGCTTCAGGAAGCCCCCTTCGGCACCATGCATGGGCGGTGGCCCTCTAAGAGCTCCTGACGGGGTCCGGAGTATAAGGGGGCTCCCTCAAGTTTTGCTACACCACAGTGAGATGGGCATATAGAAGAACACTGTCAAACAAATCAGTTCTGGGTTCCTAAATTCGGCTGGCACAATTCAGATCTGAGGTTCTTGTCCGCTCATCAAAGGCTCCTGTGATGGACCTTTTTATGAGAAGCGGCAACACAATGACACACCGTGATCCGGTTTTTGTGCAGGGAACAAAACATACTGAAATCATCTAAAAACCTCAACTTTTATTAGCAAACCTTCCCGTCTGAACCGCGCCAAGAAGCTTTGCAATCATACGCTAAACAAACCAACATAACAAACGCAACCATGCATGCTTAGATACTCCTTTCTGCACAGAAATTAAAATGAGCAATCATCTAAGAGCAACTCAGGGATTTTACTGTGCCAACTCAGTGTTCTCTTGGCCAAAACCTTGCTCCTCAGCAAGATGTTGGATCCTCTGGCTCTTGCTAGTATCAGCATTAAAGAGATTTGTGTCTAGAATTCAAACTCAATGAGCAAGCATTTAAGATGGAAGGAGTAGTTTCTTACCTGTAACTCCAGTTCTGTAGTAGGGGATCTCTGTGTATAGTCATAATCTAGTGAATAGTCCCGCCCATGTGCGTGGACACCGGAGCAATCAAAAATAATCTCTTAAATTGTCCTCAGTGCAGACCTGCATAGACACTTAAGAGAACATTAAAGACAATAATGCAACCTATACCTGCAAGGCTACACTGTCCAGTACTTCAACTAGAAATGCAAAGGATAATCCACCAACATCACATTTAACACAGTCTGCTAAGTTTCATCCATAGAGAAACTTCCCCTTCATAAAATCCTTGGAATGATAGAGGAAGGGATGGACAGACATGCCCCCAAAGGCTGCCATTATGTGTCTGGAAAAGGGATACCGTGCCTTTAAGGAACTCTCCAGAGACCCTCGGTATCCCATGATGCACAGCAAACTCCTTTTACTTTCAGTTCTTTTTGAAGGTGTATAAAGAAAGGCCTGTAACATACATTACAGTACCATTTTCTCCACCGGGGAGGAGGATGGGCGCTTATGACTATAACAGAGATACCCCTACTACAGAACTGGAGTTACAGGTAAGAAACTACTCCTTCTGTAGTAGGGGATCTCTGTGTATAGTCATAATCTAGTGAATAGAATGGCAAGCCCATCCCAACAATCTAACCGGCGGTGTAGAAAAAGGTAACACCAGAGGCCGACGCACGGGCAGGCGACGAAGTCCCTCCATGCCCAGACCCACCTTGCTCCTGCTGTCTCCTGAGCTCCAGTCCTTGGAGCCGGATCTTCTCTCTATCCTTCAGGGTCCTCCTGGAGAATTGTTGGCAAATCTCACAGTCTTCAGGAACATGAGAGGATGGGAGACAGAGGATACACACCCTGTGAGGGTCTGACTTTGCCTTCTTCCTGGTACACTCAGGACACTTGTCGAACAGGGCAGGCATATTCGACAAAAGAGTGGGCAAAACTGGCCAAAAACTCCAGAAACAGGTAGAAGAAGCAGTCAGATGTCGAGTGAAACACTCTAAACACTTTAAAAGTGCCAAACAATTGAAAAACACCCAAAAAGGGAGAGCTCAATGCTCCAGGGTCCTGCTAGCAGGAGACAGAAAAAAGAACTGAAAGTAAAAGGACTTTGCTGTGCATCATGGGATACCGAGGGTCTCTGGAGGGTTCCTTAAAGGCACGGTATCCCTTTTCCAGACACATAATGGCAGCCTATGGGGGCTTGTCTGTCCATCCCTTCCTCTCTATCATTCCAAGGATTTTATGAAGAGGAAGTTTCTCTATGGGTGAAACTTAGCAGACTGTGTTAAATGTGATGTTGGTGGATTATCCTTTGCATTTCTAGTTGAAGTACTGGACAATGTAGCCTTGCAGGTATAGGTTGCATTATTGTCTTTAATTTTCTCTTAAGTGTCTATGCAGGTCTGCACTGAGGACAATTTAAGAGATTATTTTTGATTGCTCCGGGGTCCACGCACATGGGCGGGACTATTCACTAGATTATGACTATACACAGAGATCCCCTACTACAGAACCATACTGCCTTCTGAATCAGACTAAGAAAAATTGGCACATGTCAACATCTGTTCTTGGAATTACAGTCTGACATTGAATTTGAATCTTTTCCAGAGCAAGGTTCTTTAAAAAGGGGTATGTTGATATATTTGTGACACAATGACATGTTATTGTCTTATTTTTGTAAGTTATGTGGTACATAGAGTTTAGGGGCCTCTGTTTACCAACCATCATGTAGGTGGAAGGATCATTATAGTAAAACAAGCTGAAAAGCAATGTCATTAATTTTATCTTATGGTACAAGTTCCTTAACAAAATAATGCCACCAAAACAGGAGTTCCAAAAAGGTTCCGGAAATCTTGAAAATTTAGAAAATAAATACTGGGTAAATATCACTTAAGGAAAATCCATAGAAAAAACCTACATATTCCAGGCGTCCTTTTGGCAGAACTCAATTGCAGAATTGTATTGCAGGGTTTTACGTTAAGATTTGATGAAGGGCCAAATAACCCAAGGGGCGTTCAGGCACTAGATGGGAAATAAATCAACAAGACTCAGGGAAAACAGAATTCAAGAGAACAGCCAGGTGTTTATTTAATTTTTTTACAAAATCGGCTGCAGTCAGGTGTGTTTAAATACAAGCAGTAAGCAGTTCCAAAGCTGAGAAGAGAGGTATAAGAAGACAGCCACTGATCCGGGTCTTTTGATGGCAGGAACCACAATCAATTGGGAAGAGGCTGAGTGCAGCATGTTGGTAGAAGACAGAACCTACATTTATTTCCAAGATAGATAGGGTCTGTAAACAGCTCTATGTGAAAGATACAAGGCTTTGGTTTGACAGCGC
The DNA here is from genome assembly GCF_964261635.1 of Lissotriton helveticus. NCBI lineage: Eukaryota > Metazoa > Chordata > Amphibia > Caudata > Salamandridae > Lissotriton > Lissotriton helveticus. The sequence goes on from NC_136065.1 coordinate 136,098,460, forward strand.
TTTCTGATGGGAAGACATTGCAAATTATTGGGATGTGTAGGGACAGGATGAGGTGGAGAGGATACGGAGGTTAAGCCTTGTGGCAGAGTTTGGAATAATTTGTACCCAATAAGCAACATTTGCAGGCAGACCCAGAAAGATTCCATTGCCACAAAGAGGCTATTAGAGTGCACTATGGTTTTGTGGTTTGTGGAAGGATTTTCTAGGAACTGAGAGGTGTCAAAAGCAGGTCTTGGAAAACTGGCAACATTGTTACAGAAAAGAGATATTGAAATCAAAGGGGATGCCAAGGCTTTTTACTTTATTGCAGTGGTAGGTGGAGATCAAAGTTAATCTCAATCTTTTCACTGCTGGGCTTGAGGCAGTTTGCTCTCATTCAAGAGGCAACCAGACTCATGCAAGAAGGAAAGTTAGACTACATCAGATCCACATTGTTAGGCATAGAAATGATAATCTAAGTGTGTGTGTTGGTGTAAGAGACAACCTCAAAGCCAAAGGATTGTATGAGGAAAGCTAGAGGGAAGATATAGACATTAGAAAACATTAGATTTGGAAGATGGATATGGCATCAGGTCACAGGGGCTGCAACAGGTTTGAAAGGAGGAATAGAAACCTACTGAATTATTGCAGAAAGAAAAATGGCAAGGCTCCTAAGTGCATTTTTAAGTTTCCCTTGTTTAGCATTTTTCTGGGGCCGTCCATCACCCATACCAAGGCTATCTCTATACTATATAACGGATGGAAAGTCAATTGTTATGGTACAACAATAGATTGTTTTCAAGGTAGTCATGCGGCTGAGAAATTACAGCATTTTCCAAGATCTTAGCAGCTAGGGGAAGCAGGGAGATGGAGTGTTAGTTATTCAAGATTGTAGGGCCTGAATTAGATTTTTTAGTAAGGCTATAAAATAGGCATTTTGCCAAGAATCTGAAACAGAAATGGTGCTAACACACAAATTGCAAAGGTTAGTTAACACGGGTCACAGAATGTCAGAGGCAAGTGCCATGATGTAGGGGTGTGGCCCAGAAAAGGACAGCCTGATTTTTGGATCAAAAAGTATTCTGGATTCAAGGCATAGTACTGATGATCTCCTGTGTTGCAGTGTCGCGGCTGGAGTGGGGGGGGGGCCTGGGGTGGATTCTGGGATGGGGGATAGGGGACTACGCATTCTGTGTTGGAACGTAAATGGGTTGGGAGACAGAATTAAACGGGGGGTGGTTTTACAGTTGCTACGACGCTTGTCTCCTGATGTGGTTTTGCTTCAAGAAACACACTTGCTGGGTAATACGTGCCACGCCATGAATAGGCGTGGATACCTTCTCATGGCCCACTCGGGTTTCACTTCCGGCTCCAGAGGGGTGGGCATTCTGGTTCGGACCTCCCTCCCCCTTGCTATTGGCGACGTTATACTTGATGATAGGGGGCGTTATGCCGCTATTGTAGGGCGCTGGGAAGGGAGGGTGATTACTTTACTCTCGGTTTACATACCCCCAGGCCTTCAAACTACGACCTATGCTGATTTGGGAAAAGTGATCCTGGGAGTGCCCGAGGGTGTACTTGTAGTAGGGGGGGATTTCAACTCAGTAGTGTCTGGAATGTATGATCGTCACCCTCCCCGTGTCCTCGCTAAATCTCAATCCTGGCTGGGGGACTTCCTGGAGGCAATGGGGCTAACCGATTGCTGGCGTTTACATCATCCTGGGCAACGGCAGTATACTTTTCACTCCGGGGCCCATGGCAGCCTTTCGAGATTAGATTATGTTTTGATGCCCTCCTCCCAGGCTTCCCTCATAGGGGAGGTGAAACATCTTGCCAGGGGTATTTCGGATCACTCCCCGCTGTGGTTAGTTGTGAACGCTCGTCTGGGGTCGGGAGGTCGGATTGCCCCGATTAACCCATGGTACCTCCGTGATCCTAAGATTAGAGTGGAATTACTTAAAGCGATCAATCGTTACTTTGCTGAAAATGTGGGTTCAGTGTCCTCTTCTGTCTCCTTGTGGGAGGCGTATAAAACTGTCATTCGGGGACAAGCCCTCTCATCGATTGGCAATGTTAAGAGGTGTAAGCGGGAAGAGGTTGTCCGTCTTGAGACTGAACTTACCATCCTTGAGGGAGAGTTGGACTCTGGAGCCTCCCCTGAGAAGCTGCACTTGTTAGACCTAAAACAGCACGAATATAGAGCACTTGTGACTGACGCTGCGAAAGAGATGGGTCGTGAACAGCAGGGGCGTCTGTATGATGTGGGAGATAAGGCTGGGAAGTTGCTTGCTTGGTTGGATAGGAGAGAATGCGCGAGTCAAGTTATCCCTGTCATAGTTGATGTGAATGGTGAAAGTATCACTGACCCTGCTGGGATCGTTGCGCGGTTCGCCGATTATTTTCGGGTAGTGTACTCCCCTGTGTCCGATCGACCAGAGCAGGACTCCTGCTTGCTTCTACACGATATCTCGCTGCCATGCTTGTCTGACCCGGAGCGGGACCTACTGGAAGCTCCGCTCACGGTTGATGAAATTGCGACCGCTATCCGATCGATTCGCTCCGGGAAGGCCTCGGGCTCTAATGGACTCCCCATCGAGCTTTACAAGCTCCGTCCCGACGTACTGGCGCCGTATTTGCGATCGATGTTCTTGGAATCCCTAGAGAAAGGGTCTCTTCCTCCTGATCAAAGGCTGGCCTCCATAGTGGTTATCCATAAGGAGGGAAAGTCGCGTGACCGCTGCGAATCTTTCAGACCTATTTCCCTGATCAATGTTGAACCTAAAATCCTGGCCAAAGTTCTTGCTACTCGTTTGATATCTGTTATAGGAGATCTTGTTCACCCGGACCAATCCGGCTTTATACCACATCGCAATACGGCACTTAATCTTCGGCGCCTCCATGGAGTCCTAGCGCGAGCCGGGACTCTGCGGGAGTCGGCCATCTTGGCGTCCCTAGACGCCACTATGGCGTTTGATACGCTTGAGTGGCCTTATCTTTGGGCGGTCCTTTCTAAGGGGGTCATTAGGATCGCGGTTTTTCCGCATCCTCGGGGCCGGCGGAAGGCACCACCGGCCCAGAGGATGCGGAAAAACCTCAGCGGACTGACCAAAGACCCACCGCCACATTAGGATGGCTGGTGGGTCCTGGTTTCCGTCCGCAGCTTTTCCGCCGCGGCTGGCTTACAACCGCGGCGGAAAAGCTCTAATATGGTGATGGTGTCTGTCAGACACCGTCCACCATATTAGGATGGCCTGTAAAGTATGCTTTTCCGCGGCGGCTTTTCCGCCGTGGAAAAACATACGGAACTTCACTGCGGGGGCCCGTTGCGGGCCCCCTAGGTGAAGGGGGGGTGGGGGGTGCACATGGGGGGTACCTATGGTACCCCCCTGCATTTGCATGCAGAAAGCGGCAGGCACCGCGCGGTGCCTGCCTCTTACTGCATGCAAATGCAATGCGTGCATTTTTAACATTGCGGCGGGTGCAGCTTGAAGCTCCACCCGCCGCAATGTTAAAAATAGAGGATGTGACCGCAACCCTTGCGGTCACATCCTAATTGCACAGGAGGGAACTCCGCATGCCATGCGGAGGTTCCCTCCTGCTCTGGGGTCGCGGACGGACGCAAGTCCGTCCGCGATCCTAATCGACCCCTATATTCGGTTTTGGGCCCGCCTTCATCCGTTGGGTGCAGCTGCTTTATGCTGGCCCTTTAGCCCAGGTAGTGGTGAATGGGCGTGTTTCGGCCTCCTTTGCGCTTGGTAGGGGTACGCGACAGGGTTGTCCTCTGTCCCCACTTCTGTTTGCTCTTGCCTTAGAGCCATTGGCGGCTTGGTTGAGATGGGAACCATCCTTGAAGGGTATTAGATGGTCTCCGGAATTTGAAGACCGTATATCTCAAAGTCAAAAGTTTATTTGTTCTGGTACTCAACAGAGGACCACAAAATATATTATACAAATTACATGTAAAAAGAAATTCAATTTTGTCAATACAAAGATAAAAACGTTTTTAGAAATTTATACAAGTTAAAACAAACAAATTCATTCGGAGGTTGCTTGCAAAGAGCGATAAGTTCTCTCACTGTCGTGATTCTACATGAGCAATATATTGGTGCTAAAAATCTAGTGCGGGCAGAAACTACGATCTGGTTCGGACATACAGATAGAACATGTTCCAGAGTCTGATCACCCCCCGCACACAATGTACATAAAGCAGATTCCCCCGAAAACCATCTTGAGGTAAATGAAAGTAAGGGAAGGATGCCCAGTCGAAGCATAGCAATTGTTCTCCTTGCACCATGTGTTAAAGTTAGCCCAATATAAGGCCGACTCTGTTTAAATTCTAAGGAATCAATAAATGGTTTATAAGTAGATAATTTGGTGCAGTGTCGAGAGTCCGTTTCGTAACTGAGCTTTGGGGTGAAGCATTTTAAAAATAGTCTTAATTGTGCTGGTGACCAATTTAGCAGCATTTCAACGGTAATATTTGCTACACGAAATGCTTCAACCATGTTCTTTCTGAAAACTTGCTTTTTAGCATCATACTCAAAGGTTTCTTTTTTCAACAGTGCTCTTAATGTGTTCTCTTTTGCGTGCAATAAGTTGTAGGCCCACCTTATTACATTTGCAATTGCTACTGCATAGGAACTTGTCACTGATAGTTCTAGTCTCAGTGCTTGGACAGGAACTGCATCTGATAGTTTCACAATTTTTCTTAAGATCTTCCCCTCTTTTCGATCCATAAAAGCCCATTGTTTTATGGGGATGTACTCCGTCGCGTAAGAAAGTACAGGAGATATTTTTACTTTATATAGGTTTATCAGAGAGGAGAAGTGTCTATTCCCTGTTGCGCTATAAAGTCTCAGAAGGGCCGCGACATGTATATCTGATTTCCTTGACAAATTGTTCAGTTGCACGTTGTTAGATAAGTTTTTTGAAAGGATCCTGCCAAGGTAAGGATAATCCTTAACTTCTTCTATCTTTTCCCCTCCTAATCTCCAGGAAAATTTTGCGCTTTGTTTCCTCCCCGAGAAAGCCAGCACTTTTGTTTTTTGAATGTTTGGGACTAGATAGTTTTCTTTAGAGTATTTGTGCAGAATGTCAAGTGACGTTTGTAGTCCAAAGGGGGTAAGATCCAACAACACTATGTCGTCGGCATACAGTAAAGCAATTATTTTTTGGTCAGCAATTTTTGGAGGCAGATTGGAGCCCAATTGCAGGTAATGGCACAGGTCACTTAGGTAGAGGGAGAATAATATTGGGGCTAGGAGGCACCCTTGCTTTAGTCCATTTTCAGTTTTAATTTTTTCAGTGTAACCTCTTTCTCCCCCCATTTGAACTTGACACCAAGTATTGGTGTGTAAGCTAATTATAGATTGTAGTAGTTGTTCGTTTATGCCAAGTTTCCTCAATTTTTCCCACAATGTTGGTCGGTCTACCCGGTCAAACGCTGTAGAATAATCTATAAAAGCAGCGTATACAACCTGATTTTTTTGTGTTATATATTTGTCCATGATGGTTTGGATAACTGCGATGTTGTCAGTTACCGAATGTTTAGGTCTGAAACCTGCTTGAAACATCGGTATCTGGCCAGTCGTGAAGGCCCATTCTTTTAGACGGTGTAAGATTTCTGCTGCGAATACCTTGCCCACGGAGTCCATAAGTGCTATTTGACGGAAATTACTTGCCCGGGTTTTACTTCCCTTTTTATGGATCGGAATGATTATACTTCCCTGCCATGATTTTGGAACTTGGCCAGTATCTAAGATGTAATTAAAAAGGGGATATAGCAACTGACTCCATTCCTTTGGGGCGATTTTTAGTGCTTTGATCGGTATCTGATCAGGGCCAGACGCTCCTGTTGATCTTGCTTTACGTATGTTTAGTTCGACAGATGTTGCGGTGATTTTACTTAATGGAAGTTTATCTTTTTCTTTATTGTAGACCCCACTACTTTCCGATGGAACTATTACGTTTGGTCTGTAAAGATTTGTCAGAAAACTTTCCCAGGCATCCGGAGGGACCGGTATTGATTGTAATTTCTTTTTGGATCCCGTAAGTTTTCCTATTAGATACCAATATTTGCGCTGGTCATTCTTGTTTGCCGCAGTCTGAATATCTACCCAATTACGATCGTGTAGGGTTTTTTTATATCTCAGGTTCTCGCGTCTTAATTGATTTTTGATTTTATTTATGACCTTTTTTATTTCTGGAGTGGGATTCATATATTGGGCGCGTATGTATTTGTTTAGTTTTTTCTTCACTTCAGAGTTCTTAAAGGTGCGCTGATTTTTATCTTTCTTCTTACCGTTGCCTGCTGAATCCTTCGCTGTCATATTAAGGATGAGAGATCTGAACTCTTTTATAATGGATTCAAAATTTTCAATGGGATTCTCTGAGTATATTCTCGTTAAAAGTTGTGAATGGTCAATCAGAGACGTAATTTTGTCGATGGTATGAGAGTTCCAGAATATGCGTCTCTTTTCATTGTTTACCACTACATTGCTTTTTTGATATATTATGTGACAGTCTGCAGAAGATTTAGGTAACCAGTCTGTTGTCAGGTGCATCATGGTATGATCGCTTTCTTGACAGAACTGGTTGAACAGATATGTGATTGTTTCTAGCAAATCATTACTTGTAATTATATAATCAATTATAGATAATGTCCCATTTCCCTGTCTGGTATAATTTGCAGGGATGTCCCCTTCCATGCTACCATTCAATATTACTCCATTTATGTTTGTTAATGCTGATAATAACAGTTTCCCTCTTTTATCAGTCAATATGCCCTCCGGGAATTGTGGAGCTATGATGTCCAGACCTTCTTCTGAGTGTTGTTTTGCCCATTTATTAATTTCAAAATTAGAAATTTTACTATTGAAGTCGCCGACAATTAAAAAGGATGAGAGAGGATCCTTTTCTGTTATGATCTCAATCCTTTCCATGATATTTAAGAATATTGTATCATGCTTTTTACCTGGAGGAGCGTATACATTAAAGAGGAGAATTGTTTTAGGGTGAGCTGTACTACAGGTTTTAGCGGAGATTTTGATGCACTGTAGGTTTTCTAAGTTGGTATCTAATAGTTTCTGGGTCCACAGATGTTCTTCACTTAATAGAATAGCTAAACCGCCTTTAGCATGACCTCGATGAGTGTTTATTGCTGGAATTTCATAGACAAAATAGTTTTGAACAGTAATAGGTTCGGTTGCCCATGTTTCTTGTAAAAACAAGATATCCGGCCGATTTCTGGTAGCCGTGGACAGTTTGTTCTTAGTTCCACCTGCGATGTTCCAGGAGGTTATTTTTATGCCAGTGCTAAACAGATTGTTGTTGAGATCTCTTGGGTTTGTTACTATTTAGAGTCTCTGAAACCCAAGCCCAAGATTTTGTGCTATTATCGTTCACAGGTATCTTAGGAGCTTGATACCAGACGGCCCGTTGACCTTTGTTTACCAGAATTTTTAGTTTTTCTTGCCCTGCAGAATAAGTATCTGAGTGCATGATTGCTTGATCTTCCAGCGCTTCATCATATCCTGGAAATTGTTTCCTGTATGAATTGGCGAGTGCACTGATCTGGGCATCATACCCAATTGGAACTGTTCTGATCATTGATTCTTTTCTTTCCACAACATCATAGCCTTGTTTGTAAAGTATCTCTTTATCATTCAGGATGATTTCTGGGATAACAGACGACCAAAATGTTACCCTAGCTAATTTAGTATTATCTTTAATGGGAAAAGTTACTAAATCAAGTTCGTTACTACTCAATGATTGTAGAGGCTTAATATGGCGTAGTAGATGTATTATCCTTCTTCTGTTGAGTGGGGATGAATCACTAGGAAAAAGTTCTTCGAATTGTATAATTTTAGGAGAAGTCACTTTTTCTCTTTGTTTTTTCCTATCTAGATGCTCCATGATTTTATTATTATTAATTTGAGTTGGTTCCTCTAGAAGTCTGAGAGAGACGAATTCTTGCGCTCTTGGGTCTAGTTGTGACGACTTCTCTTCAAAGTTTTTCCTAATTGCTGATTTTGCAATACTTTCAGATGCTATTATTTTTCCAATTTGTTCCTCTTCAGAGTTTTGTTTCATAACTGACTGTCGAAATTTTAGTTTGTGAGCTTTCTTTTTTTGAATCCTCCTAATTGGTTTTTTTCTCCTTTTTTTCCTTCCTTCTATGTCATTTTCCAGATTCTTTTTATCTGTAGGTTTTCCGTTATCTTGTACTGATATATTAGACATATGTAATTCCTGGTTATCTGATGCGGAATTATTTATCAGTGTAGTTGTTTCGCTTCTTTTTTTGAATATTGGGAAATTGTTGATTTTTTGCTGATGTTCTTCTTTGAAAAGTTTTTTCAAGGAATATATTGTTATGTCATTTGGATGTTCCTTCTTTTGTTTTTGCTGTGTTTTAGTCTTAGAAGTTTGAGTACCGAAATCACATGTATTTTTTTTCTGTTCATTATTGTGATCTTTCGATATATCATTTTGCTCAGGTTTTATTTTCGTTGGTAAATTGTTTGCCTCTACTAAGAGGAGGTCTTTTTTCTTTTTTTTATTAACTAGATGTTTTAATATCCCTATGTGGACATCCAGGGTTTGATCAGAGTTGTCAAGAATATTTCTCAGAAAAGAGAGAACCGATTCTAGAATCTCTTGCAGCGAAAACAGGGCTTTTGATATAGGCAATGTTGTGTTAATAATATTATTACTTGATTTGAAATTGATATTAAAAGGATCAGATGAGAGATCAGTTAAGGTAATTGGAAGAGATGTTTTATCTTTATTATTCTGGCTTGCTGCATGTTCCAAGTTTTGCAGTCCTAACACTGATTTATTGGTATTTGAATTGTCAAATAGCGCTGAACTCCCTCCATTTTTAATAGGAGTAGAAGTTTTTTGAGTAGTTTGTTCTTGTTGAGAGTTTAATAAATCAGCTGGGATGCAAGGTGATTTACGACTTAGATCGGTGGCCAGAAGACACAGTTTTGATTGTTGATTAGGTATCGTTGGAGTGCTTTCTAATTCCCTTAGGATTACGGAAACGTTGGGAGAGGCTTCTCTGACAGATGTATTCAATTCTTGAGTGTCTTTAGTTGTAAGCGAAATGAAATATTTGCTAATTGCTGGTGTTAGCGTTATCCGACCAGGTTTGATTGACTTGTCGGTAGATTTCCGAACAGCATTTTCTGTCCCCATTCTTTTCATGAATATCGTGCGGGAACGTAATTTTTTGAAACCCATTTATTTACCTACTGCTTTGGATTATTGTAGGTTGTGGGTTCTCAGGTAGTGACACCGATGTGAGCTCTAATATGGGCTGCTAGTTGACTTACCAAGTGCGGTGTTCTCTGTAGTAATAGCCGGGATGGAAGGGGGGGGGGCCCGGCCCGTCCTCAGATGTCCCCGGACGGCCACAGACGGCCCGCCCTTTGCCCGGGCTTTTCCCCGCGCTTGGTCCCGCGCGCGTCCCGCGTCGCGGGGAGCGGGATGTTATTTATATACGTTTCGTTGGGGGCGTGTCCGTGGGCGGGTCGCCTGGGGGAAGAGGAACCAGGTGATCTCCGCTAAGGTTTCTGGTCCTCGCAGTCCCCCAGGCTAGGTGCACCCACTGTTTGCACCCTGGCCTCAACCCCTCTGACTCCAGCTGGGAGCGACAGACAGAGCGTGCCGAGTGCAGCTCACGCTCACACCAGCGAGTCAGGGGGAGGCAGCACCACGATACGGTGAGCAATCAGCGTCAGGTCCAGACAGCCAGCACAGGTTGTAGACGGTGAAACTGGTTTTCTTGCAGAGCAGGATTGGAAACAAACGATCAGCAGCAATTTTGAGCTTCAGTGAGTGGCGCCCGCGAAGCGGGTGTCACGAATATTTGACCAGCTCGTTGGGGGCGTGTCCGTGGGCGGGTCGCCTGGGGGAAGAGGAACCAGGTGATCTCCGCTAAGGTTTCTGGTCCTCGCAGTCCCCCAGGCTAGGTGCACCCACTGTTTGCACCCTGGCCTCAACCTCTCTGACTCCAGCTGGGAGCGACAGACAGAGCGTGCCGAGTGCAGCTCACGCTCACACCAGCGAGTCAGGGGGAGGCAGCACCACGATACGGTGAGCAATCAGCGTCAGGTCCAGACAGCCAGCACAGGTTGTAGACGGTGAAACTGGTTTTCTTGCAGAGCAGGATTGGAAACAAACGATCAGCAGCAATTTTGAGCTCCAGTGAGTGGCGCCCGCGAAGCGGGTGTCACGAATATTTGACCAGCTCGTTGGGGGCGTGTCCGTGGGCGGGTCGCCTGGGGGAAGAGGAACCAGGTGATCTCCGCTAAGGTTTCTGGTCCTCGCAGTCCCCCAGGCTAGGTGCACCCACTGTTTGCACCCTGGCCTCAACCCCTCTGACTCCAGCTGGGAGTGACAGACAGAGCGTGCCGAGTGCAGCTCACGCTCACACCAGCGAGTCAGGGGGAGGCAGCACCACGATACGGTGAGCAATCAGCGTCAGGTCCAGACAGCCAGCACAGGTTGTAGACGGTGAAACTGGTTTTCTTGCAGAGCAGGATTGGAAACAAACGATCAGCAGCAATTTTGAGCTCCAGTGAGTGGCGCCCGCGAAGCGGGTGTCACGAATATTTGACCAGCTCGTTGGGGGCGTGTCCGTGGGCGGGTCGCCTGGGGGAAGAGGAACCAGGTGATCTCCGCTAAGGTTTCTGGTCCTCGCAGTCCCCCAGGCTAGGTGCACCCACTGTTTGCACCCTGGCCTCAACCCCTCTGACTCCAGCTGGGAGCGACAGACAGAGCGTGCCGAGTGCAGCTCACGCTCACACCAGCGAGTCAGGGGGAGGCAGCACCACGATACGGTGAGCAATCAGCGTCAGGTCCAGACAGCCAGCACAGGTTGTAGACGGTGAAACTGGTTTTCTTGCAGAGCAGGATTGGAAACGATCAGCAGCAATTTTGAGCTCCAGTGAGTGGCCGTGACCGTATATCTCTGTACGCGGATGATATACTCTTATACCTTACGTCGCCCCGGAAGTCGTTGATCGTCCTTTTCGACGTTTTGACTTCTTTCAGTAAAAATTCCGGTCTAGTCATCAATTGGTCAAAATCTTGCGTTTATGTTCTTTCCGGCGATGCTCCCCTCTTGCCACGTGGATGTCCTATTTTGGTGGTGCTCGAGGGATTCAAATATCTGGGAATCTTTGTTACCCTAGACCCTACGCTTCGTTACGAGCGCAATTTGTTGCCCCCTCTCCGACGTCTTCGGGCGGATATAGAAACGTGGAACAGACTCCCTCTCTCTCCCCTGGGACGAGCGGCGTTGTTTAAGATGATGTCGCTCCCCCGATTTCTTTATGCGCTTCAAAACACGCTTGACGTAGTACCAGCCGGGTATTTCCGGGAGATTGAATGTCTACAGCGACAGTTGATATGGGGGGGCCGTTCTCGTATTGCCCTTTTGAAGCTCACGCTCCCTTGGTATGATGGCGGCATCGCACTCCCGGACATCCGTCGCTATTATTGGGCCTCTCAGTTAGGGGCCATCAACCACGGCACCTATGCTCATTCACTAAACCCGGCCTTTGCGATGGATAAATGGTTGGAACCCGGCGGCGATTACAACAGGGCTTTATACGCGACGTCAGCCGGTGGATCTCTTACGGGTCCCACTAAAACAGCGGTGCAGGTGTGGTATCGGGCTACGGCGGCCACGGGATGGGCTGACAGACCGACCCGGGCTACTCCACTCTATGCCTCGGATAAACTTGGCTCCCTTTGGCAATCGAAGGGATTCGATCGGTGGGACATGATCGGGATCAGCAGGGTCGATGATGTGTGGATCAAGGGTAGGATCAAAACTTTTGAGGAATTGAAAGTTGAATATGGATTGAATGATAGGGAATCCTTTCGGTATGCGCAAGTCCGGCACGCAATCTTGTCTGTCTTTCCCCGAGGCTCGGACGTGCCGGAAGCATCCCCGCTTGAAGATAGGATACTAGACGGGCATGTCCCTGATAGCACTATCTCGCTCATTTATAAAAAACTGATTAATACTAGGATTGACTTATTGGAAGGCCTCCGAGGGTTGTGGACCAGTGATGGTCTGGAGCTCGATGATGAAGACTGGCAGGCCGCGATCTCTTCCCCGAAAGAGGTGGCTATCCCGGCACGCCTTCGGTTTGTCCAACTCAAAATTCTGCATAGGGTGTATGTGACTGGTCCGCGTCTGGTGCGAATGGGATTCTCGACGGATGGATTGTGCAGGCGTGGATGCGGCATGGTGGCCACGTTTCTCCATATGATTTGGGAATGTCCGGCTGTGCTGAGCTATTGGAATCGCGTGCATGCGGTAATGAGTGAGGTTATGGGTGTACGGCTGATGCCTGAAGCGCGGAGGTGCTTGCTGAACGTCTGGGAGCCGAATGATTACAATCTGGCACAGCTTCGATGGGCGACCTTGGGTAACATGATCGCCAAGCGTGACATTGCCCAGCTATGGGGCGCCCAGAGGCCTCCGACAGTCCTAGTGTGGAAACAAAACATGGATTGGTGCATGTTTCGAGAAAAAACGGTTTATGTTTCCCGTGGCACACCTGGCAAATGGGGGAAAATCTGGACTCAGTGGAACACATACCGTGGTGATATATGTGCTCCCCCCATATCGGAATGTGATATTGACTTGTCTTCCTCCCAACCTGATGTTTCCTCCGCAGGATTATAGATGTTTTGTATACTTCTGGTCTCTTTCCCCCCTCCCCCCCTCCCCCCGATTTACTGGTTGCAACGATATCTGATTTACGTTTGTATCCCCCCCACGAGCCGAATGGTGACACAATTCTATTGTAATGCCTTGCCATGTTTTGTTTTTCTGTTTTCTTGTTTTTACTTTCAATAAAAAGTTTCAACAAAAAAAAAAAAAGTATTCTGGGCCTCCTCAGAACAGAGATGCTCAAAGGTGGAAAGAGAACTGTCCCCATTAGGATCTTAGTAGCCAATGACTCAGAGCCCTGAGCTGAGATTGGTTTCGGTTTTAAGTATGCTTGGATGGTAGTAATTTTATTGCAGAAGAAGGTAGGGAGTTTGAAGCACAGCCTCTGTGAAAGGCTCGATGGAATTGTTGCACGCTGGAGGGTGTAGAAGATCTTTAGCAGTGGCTGGTAAATATCTCACAAGAGAAATTACCAGTGGATTCTATTTACTGGCATGATAGCTAGTGCAAACTGGGTGGCCAATAGTTGATAGGCCTTTATTGCAGCTCTACAGGATGCTTCAGCATCATAGGAGAGGCACCAGAGGCATTCCAGAGTTTGAGAGCTTTGTTTTTCTCTTCGGCGGTCATGAGAGTACTAGGTATGACAATTTTCATGCTCTAATATAAATAGTCTGCAGGTTTGTACCAACCTGGGAACCCAGATCCAACAGGAGCAATGCTAATAATCACACTTCCCTGAATCCACTGACAACCATGCAAAGGATACTTATGTCGGTCAGCAGTAGACCCGCGGAAAGAGGAATGGCACAAGAGATAGACATTGGATACCTTCTGTTCTTACATCTGGGATCAACCTGCACTCCAGAAGCGCTGATTTCTTGCGTCAATCTATATAGAATGTCTAATTTTGGTTGAAGTTGTATGAGATTAGTAGCTACAGTGATTTGTAAATCAAGCTAAGTGATATGAATGATTCTTAATGTAACATGTTGATTATCTTAATACTATATGTGACTCAAAAGTGCAATAAACAAGTAAGTTGCTATAGAGTTTGTAATGCTCGGAAAGGATGACTCCAGTACGCACGTGCATATCAAAGTCTTGATCGCTAGCATTATGCCAGAATACTTCTATCTATCCAGTAGTCTAGCACTAGACAAAAATGGGTGAGTTACATTCGCCTTGCAACAACTTTCCAGCTGCATCAACGAGGAATCTTGTTTTCCTAACAAGAAATACTGTGGAACATGAACTTATGCTCTAGGAATTTAAGATGACCACTGGCCACACAAGTCTCGTGAGAGTCCCATTGCACTCTGGGCATGCACTGCAAGAATCGCAGCCGACAAGCCTCACTCCAAGACGCAGCACATCCTGCATGTAACGCTGACCTCCTCTGCAATAGAAGACTTGAGCATCCATAAAAGAGTGGAGGAGCATGTCTCTTAGCCCACCAGACATACAAGGGTTAGAGTGGGCTGCAGATCAGGACACAGTCTTGCCGGTAACTAGTTTCAAGCTCATGCTAATGGTGTTACATGGTTGCTGGCGATTGTACCTCTGTCCTGTATCAATAATGTCCTTTGCCCAGGTTTTTGTATCCTGAGTGTGACAAGAGACTCACAAGAATATCGACACTCATCCACAAACCGTAGAGAGAATTCTGAATGAGAGGGCTGTAAGTAAATAATAGTCAGGGAAGTTCATACAGAAATTACAATTGATTTTTGATGATGTTCTGTGTAGGGCAGTGGACTCTGAAGAGGTATCAACGCAATTTATGACGCTAATCGAGTTTTCTTTTTCACAGTGGTAAAGCACCCACACCACTAGTGAACATGTCATCATAAAGGCCATAATTCAGGCATTGTTTGATAGCACTGTAATTTCCCTGCTGTGACGAGATACAGTCTGTAAATGGCATGGGCTCCTACGCTTGCTTGGCAATAGGTCTACACACCTCCCTCCCACTCCCAGTGCATAGGTGACAAGAATGGAATTCAGTTATGGATGAACACTTGTTAAAATAGATGTTTCCTACAAGTAAATTGCAACTTTTGCTCCCCAGTATATTTCTATGAGGGATTCTGCAACTTCCACACTATAAATGCAAACTAATCTCTTTGAGTGTTTTAAAGTCGTCTGTTTTTTTCTAAATTGGCTTGACCGATAGCAAGGCAGGGGTGAAGTAAGGTTTTCATGGCTGGAGCCTGCTGCTAGTAAGACCTTCATGGAGGGTTGATCAGGTCCTTGCTTGGACACCAGTTTACAAACATCTACAAGGTCATTTAAAAGTATATTCTGTTAAAAAAAAAAAATGAGGCTAATACATCTTTCCCAGATGACTGTGGCATTTAAAAGCCAACCTGTAAAGATTCTATGAGCAAAGACTACCTGATACGTTGTTAGCATTACTATTGTGGAAACAATTTCATCATGATGGTGGTTTTCCAGAATCCGATGTGTTGCATGCAATGATAAAGTGGAAATGTACATGAAAATATTTTGATGCATGAAACTTGCTGCATGATCAATCGCTTTCGACCAGATTTCCCCTTGTAAATACGGCCAAGATAGGCTTTCACAGCCCCCTCACAAGCGCAGACATGAACCACCTTGCCAAATGAGCAGGAAAGACAGATGAGCTGTGGCCCGCTCGTCTTTATGACTTAAGTGGAGATAATGCATATTGGATAATGAAGATTTCCAGTGGCGGCCGATACAAATAAGAAGTGGTGTGTGGGTGGAGGGGGCATGGGGCAGCGTGGGGGGAGAGGGTTTAAAAATAAATAAAGGACTTACCCAATTCTGCTGTCCTCCTCGTTCCTCGATGCTCCTCTGCTCCCAGCAGTCCTTGGGATACATCACAGACTCCTCATCCAGTCCAGATGGTGCTCCCATGCTATACCCAGCCTGAGAGCAGAATGAGGATTGGCCTGAGTGGGCTGGTTTGACGCTCGCTCAGGGAGGCTGTGCTGTTTCTCCACCCAGCTGTGGAATACAGCTGGGTTGGATAAACCAAAGTGCGCATGTCTGTTTGGCTAGCCTAAGATGGCCGGCCAAGCAGGCATGCGCACTTCTAGCAGTGCGTACCACTCCTCCTCCTAGCCTCCCAGTGTCAATCAGGATGGCCCGGACTAGCCCACCCCGTCTCGGAATACTGGGCATAGCTAGGATAAATAAAATATGTTTTATTATCATTGTATTTTTTCTTTATTCACTGTTCAGAAAGCAGTGGGGCTGAGCTCTTCCGCATTAACGGAGGAGCCGACACTGATGATTCCTTTCAGAGACTGCAGGATTATATTTATTAGCGAGCTCTAGAACTGACGTGGCCAAATGAAGGATACCAACAAGAAATCCGCCCTAAGCATATTTTAAAAGGCTTTATTTAATATTAAAGCCCTTTTCTAGTGCAGATTAAATGAATGAGCTTTACTGCAGAAATTAATGGCGAACAGGGAAAATACAAGAAAGGTAAATATGAGAAGGACTGGCAACATTTTAGATGGTGATCATTGATGGACTCAATCTAGCTTGGCATTCCTGCCTGAGTGGCTAGACAAGGGTTTTCAGGAGAATATGGCAGAGCAGAAGATCTGGAACAACGCGAGAAGATTAGCAGGATAGTTCCTAGAAAGGCAATCACCAATTGTCCAAACTAGCAAAACAGATTACTTTACCAGCAATAGATTTCCACTGAGGAGTAATCTTCACTGTTCGAAGTTGGATAATTGTCCCCTCCTTGGGGTTGTTCATTTAAAAGAGTTGTGAACATGAAGCATTCCCATGCAAATGCACCACAAACATGAATACTTTCAGCATTGTGCAAAACAAACTTATTCAAGATGTATTCACTGGGTCTGTATTTTAAGCAGTTTTTCTAAAAGTCATGCATGAGTTCTAAAAAAAAAAAAAATATCAAAAAGAATAAGTCTTAAGTTCTGAATATTTTACAAGAAAAGGTATTAGAAGACAGATCCTAAATTTCTTTCCAAGATAGATAGGGTCTGTAAACAGCTCTATTATAAAGATACAAGGCTTTGATTTGACAGCACTTTCTGATGGGTAGACAGTGCAAATTATTGGGATGTATAAGGACAGGATGAGGAGGAGAGGATATTGAGGATAAGCCTTGTAGCAGAGTATTGAATAATTTGTACCCAATAAGCAACATTTGCAGGCAGACCCAGAAAGATTCCATTGCCACAAAGAGGCTATTAGAGTGCACTATGGTTTTGTGGCTTGTGGAAGGATTTTCTAGGAACTGAGAGGTGTCAAAAGCAGGTCTTGGAAAACTGGCAACATTGTTACAGAAAAGAGATATTGAAATCAAAGAGGATGCCAAGGCTTTTTAAGCACAAACATTTCCTTCTGTCTCCAAATGTTCATTGGATTACCCCAAAACCTTACCAGAGATTCTTCCAATGGGGCTAGAAACAATGATTCCTAAAGCAGTTCAGCAGTCTCAGTATCCACTTCTTTACCGCCTTGATTCTGGAATGGTCTCCTTGTTTCCATCTTAAGCTGACACGAATGTCCAGCACTCATTCATACAAACACAGACCATAGGAGAGAGGCACAGACCCATTTTATTGTCTTGGAACCATAATGACCACAGGGACTTCCAAAGTATCATGGGACTTGCAAATCTCACAAGGTTACTGCACCACTCTTGTTGAACAGAACAAATACCAAACTCCTAAAGCTGCAGTGATTTCTCAGCATCATTATGGGATAAACAGTCCATGATGATGTCCGATGTGAAAAAGAAACGTGCAAATTACTTCTACAGCTATGTAAATATTCACAAAATATTAATGCGCCATCAACCTATATTAAAGCATCACATTATACAATGAGTATATATACTTCTACATATACATGACCTAGTGGCGGTTGCCGCTGGGTTGTTATAGTTAGGATTGTGTTTCCTTAGGAAAAGCATTTTTTGGTTTGCTTATAATTTTAGCTCCTTTTCACAATTTTTCACAAGACTTTCCCAAACAAATAAAAGTCTCATCCACCTCTGCACTTTCCTGGAAAGTTTCGGGATAATCCATCAAGTGGAAACCAAGAAAAAAGGGGGTCCTATAACACATTTTCCCCATTCGGTTTTTCCGTAGGAAATTTGACGGCTACAGCCCAAAAAGCTGAAAGGAATCACATCAAATTTGGCAGAAAGCTAGCTCTTAGTACGGAAAAAGTGCATTTTGCAATTTGATGTAAATCCGCTCAGTAGTTTTTGTGAAATTAAGGGGTACCCTGCTCCTATAGAATAAGGTGTACCATGCCCCCGGGAGGTCCCTGGGGCCCAAACATTTTTTATAAAGTGTTTCCGCAAAATCATGGTGTATCCACAAATCAGCGATAACATTATTTAAAAAAGCACAACCTCCTGTTGTTTACAAAAATAAATCCCCGGGGTGGGCCAGGGGCCGGAAGAGTATGGTGATGGAGGAATGCAGCACCATCCTAGAGCCTCCATGAGTTCCTAGGGGATCCGTCCCCTAGGGCTGACACAAATTTAAAGATGATGGGGTGCACAGCGCCCCTCTTGAACCTTGAGGTTCCGTCCCCGGAGCGATGCATACAATTAAGGGTGTGAGTGTGTGGAGTCTTTCTCCGAGCCTTTAAAGACCCCCGCATGGCCAGAGTAAAAAAAAATACTTACTCTTATCGGGCAGGAGCAAAACTGGCTCCCGCTGCACCCAGGATGGGTGCATGCATTGGAAGCTGAAAGGGCCAAAGTGGCCCTGGGGAGCCCCCTAGGACCCCAATGTTGTGTGTTGTGGGTGCCCTAGGTGGGCACTGAGACACCTACCTTAGGTCCCAGGGGATGGGTTCCCCGGGGTGAGTATTGGCTCAGGGAGGTGGACAGCACGCCCGCCTTCCCTTTAAATGGAATTCACCACTCCAATATTAAAAGAGAAATAAAAATAAAAATTGCTCTCTTTAGTAGGCACCTAGGAAGGGTGCTGGCAGGGAAATTAGCAGGGCCCCAGAGCCCCTGCAACTGTCTCACATCCCCTCACAAAAAACTGTGGTGGATGCCCCAGGTGGACAATGGGCACCCTCAATAAAAAACAAGCATTAGAAATGCAATCGGGCTCGGATTTATTTGAGTTTGAGCTAATGGCATTGTAAATGCCAATGTATTGTTGCTATGTGTTATGGAGTGTGTTCATGTGGTGTGTACTGCCAGTGATCTCCTTGCGAGTGTGCGAATATTGCACCGTTACTGCCTGTGATGTCCTTCTTGTGAGTGTGAGAAGCTTGCACCTCTGCTGCCTGTGGTCTCCTTGTGAGTGTAAGAAGCTTGCACTGCTGCTGCCTGTGATGTCGTTCTTGTGAGTGGGAGAAGATTGCACCTCAGCTGCCTGTGATCTCCTTGTGAGTGTATGCACTGTCATCGCTAGCCTGTAGATATGCACTGTCATCGCTAGCCTGTAGATATGCATTGGCGTCACTAGCCTGTAGGTATGCACCGTCATCGCTAGCCTGTAGATATGCACTGTCATCGCTAGCCTGTAGATATGCGCTGTCATTGCTATCCTGTAGATATGCATTATCATCGCTAGCCTGTAGATATGCACTGTCATCGCTAGCCTGTAGATATGCTCTGTCATCGCTAGCCTGTAGATATGCATTGGCTTCACTAGCCTGTAGATATGCACCGTCATCGCTAGCCTGTAGATATGCACTGTCATCGCTAGCCTGTAGATATGCATTTGCTTCACTAGCCTGTAGCTATGCACTGTCATCGCTAGCCTGTAGATATGCGCTGTCATCGCTAGCCTGTAGATATGCTCTGTCATCGCTAGCCTGTAGATATGCACTGTCATCGCTAGCCTGTAGATATGCATTGGCTTCACTAGCCTGTAGGTATGCACCGTCATCGCTAGCCTGTAGATATGCACTGTCATCGCTAGCCTGTAGATATGCGCTGTCATTGCTATCCTGTAGATATGCGCTGTCGTCGCTAGCCTGTAGATATGCATTATCATCGCTAGCCTGTAGATATGCACTGTCATCGCTAGCCTGTAGATATGCTCTGTCATCGCTAGCATGTAGATATTATTATTATTATTAAAAAAAATTATAAAGCGCGTAGTCACCCGTAGGTATCCCAGCGCTAAGATCCATGCACCTGTGAGTCAGAGGGGGCAGCGGGGGGGGGGGGAGGACAGATTAGGGAAGTCAGAATTAGGGGAATGCACTGATATGCACTGTTATCGCTAGCCTGTAGATATGCATTGGCTTCACTAGCCTGTAGATATGCACTGTCATCGCTAGCCTGTAGATATGCATTGCAGTGCACTACCACTCTGCACTGCCACTCTGCACTACGCACTGCCACTCTGCACTCTGCACTGCCACTCTGCACTGCCACTCTGCACTGCCACTCTGCACTGCCACTCTGCACTGCCACTCTGCACTACGCACTACCATTACGCACTGCCACTCTGCACTACGCACTACCATTACGCACTGCCACTCTGCACTACGCACTACCACTCTGCACTGCCACTCTGCACTACGCACTACCACTCTGCACTACGCACTACCACTCTGCACTGCCACTCTGCACTACGCACTGCCACTCTGCACTGCAACTCTGCACTACGCACTGCCACTCTGCACTCTGCACTGCCACTCTGCACTCTGCACTGCCACTCTGCACTCTGCACTGCCACTCTGCACTACGCCTCTGCACTACGCACTACGCCTCTGCACTACGCACTACGCCTCTGCACTACGCACTACGCCTCTGCACTACGCACTACGCCTCTGCACTACGCCTCTGCACTACACACTACGCCTCTGCACTACGCACTCTGCACTACGCACTACGCCTCTGCACTACGCACTATGCCTCTGCACTACGCACTACGCCTCTGCACTACGCACTACGCCTCTGCACTACGCCTCTGCACTATGCACCACGCCTCTGCACTATGCACTACACCTCTGCACTATGCACTACGCCTCTGCACTACGCCTCTGCACTACGCACTACGCCTCTGCACTACGCACTACGCCTCTGCACTACGCCTCTGCACTACGCACTGCGCCTCTGCACTACGCACTGCGCCTCTGCACTACGCACTACGCCTCTGCACTACGCACTACGCCTCTGCACTACGCCTCTGCACTACCACTCCGCACTACGCCTCTGCACTACGCACTACCACTCTGCACTACCACTCTGCACTACGCACTACGCCTCTGCACTACGCACTACCACTCTGCACTACGCACTACGCCTCTGCACTACGCACTACGCCTCTGCACTACGCACTACGCCTCTGCACTACGCACTACGCCTCTGCACTACGCACTACACCTCTGCACTACGCACTACGCCTCTGCACTACGCACTAGACACTACGCCTCTGCACTACGCACTAGACACTACGCCTCTGCACTACGCCTCTGCACTACGCCTCTGCACTACGCCTCTGCACTACGCCTCTGCACTACGCCTCTGCACTACGCCTCTGCACTACGCACTAGACACTACGCCTCTGCACTACGCACTAGACACTACGCCTCTGCACTACGCCTCTGCACTACGCCTCTGCACTACGCCTCTGCACTACGCCTCTGCACTACGCCTCTGCACTACGCACTACGCCTCTGCACTACGCCTCTTCACTCTGCACTACGCCTCTTCACTCTGCACTACGCCTCTTCACTCTGCACTACGCCTCTTCACTCTGCACTACGCCTCTGCACTCTGCACTACGCCTCTGCACTCTGCACTACGCACTATGCCTCTGCATTACGCCTCTGCACTACGCCTCTGCACTCTGCACTACGCCTCTGCATACTGCACTATGTCTCTGCACTACGCACTACGCCTCTGCACTACAAACTACGCACTACGCCTCTGCACTACGCACTATGCCTCTGCACTCTGCACTACGCCTCTGCACTACGCCTCTGCACTACGCCTCTGCACTATGCACTACGCCTCTGCACTACGCACTACGCCTCTGCACTACGCACTACGCCTCTGCACTATGCACTATGCCTCTGCACTACGCACTATGCCTCTGCACTACGCCTCTGCACTACGCACCACGCCTCTGCACTACGCCTCTGCACTACGCCTCTGCACTACGCCTCTGCACTACGCCTCTGCACTACGCACTACGCCCTATGCCTCTGCACTACGCACTATGCCTCTGCACTCTGCACTACGCACTACGCCTCATCACTACGCACTACGCCTCTGCACTACGCCTCTGCACTACGCCTCTGCACTACGCACTACACACTACGCCTCTGCACTACGCACTACGCCTCTGCACTACGCCTCTGCACTACGCACTACGCCTCTGCACTATGCACTACGCCTCTGCACTACGCACTACGCCTCTGCACTACGCACTACGCCTCTGCACTACGCACTACGCCTCTGCACTACGCCTCTGCACTCTGCACTACGCCTCTGCACTACGCACTACACCTCTGCACTACGCACTATGCCTCTGCACTACGCACTACGCCTCTGCACTCTGCACTCTGCACTACGCCTCTGCACTACGCCTCTGCACTACGCCTCTGCACTACGCACTATGCCTCTGCACTACGCACTACGCCTCTGCACTACGCCTCTGCACTACGCCCTCTGCACTACGCCTCTGCACTACGCACTACGCCTCTGCACTACGCACTACGCCTCTGCACTATGCCTCTGCACTACGCACTACGCCTCTGCACTACGCACTCTGCACTACGCCTCTGCACTACGCACCACGCCTCTGCACTACGCACTACGCCTTTGCACTACGCACTACGCCTCTGCACTACGCACTATGCCTCTGCACTACGCACTACGCCTCTGCACTACGCACTACGCCTCTGCACTACGCACTACGCCCTATGCCTCTGCACTATGCACTACGCCTCTGCACTCTGCACTACGCCTCTGCACTACGCACTACGCCTCTGCACTACGAACTACGCACTACGCCTCTGCACTACGCCTCTGCACTACGCACTACGCCTCTGCACTACGCACTACGCCTCTGCACTACGCCTCTGCACTACGCACTATGCCTCTGCACTACGCACTACGCCTCTGCACTACGCCCTCTGCACTACGCCTCTGCACTACGCACTACGCCTCTGCACTACGCACTACGCCTCTGCACTACGCACTACGCCTCTGCACTCTGCACTACGCCTCTGCACTCTGCACTACGCCTCTGCACTACGCACTACACCTCTGCACTATGCCTCTGCACTCTGCACTACGCACTACGCCTCTGCACTACACACTACGCCTCTGCACTATGCCTCTGCACTACGCACTACGCCTCTGCACTACGCACTACGCACTACGCCTCTGCACTACGCACTCTGCACTCTGCACTCTGCACTACGCCTCTGCACTACGCCTCTGCACTACGCCTCTGCACTACGCACTACGCCTCTGCACTACGCCTCTGCACTACGCACCACGCCTCTGCACTACCCACTACGCCTCTGCACTACGCCTCTGCACTACGCACTACGCCTCTGCACTACGCACTACGCCTCTGCACTACGCACTACGCCTCTGCACTACGCACTACGCCTCTGCACTACGCACTACGCCTCTGCACTACGCCTCTGCACCACGCCTCTGCACCACGCCTCTGCACTACGCACTACGCCTCTGCACTACGCACTACGCCTCTGCACTACGCACTACGCCTCTGCACTACGCACTACGCCTCTGCACTACGCCTCTGCACTACGCATCACGCCTCTGCACTACGCACTACGCCTCTGCACTACGCCTCTGCACTACGCCTCTGCACTACGCCTCTGCACTACGCCTCTGCCCTCTGCACTACGCACTACGCCTCTGCACTACGCACTACGCCTCTGCACTACGCCTCTGTACTACGCACTACGCCTCTGCACTACGCACTCTGCACTACGCCTCTGCACTACGCCTCTGCACTACGCACCACGCCTCTGCACTACGCACTACGCCTTTGCACTACGCACTACGCCTCTGCACTACGCACTACGCCTCTGCACTACGCACTATGCCTCTGCACTACGCACTACGCCCTACGCCTCTGCACTACGCCTCTGCACTCTGCACTACGCACTACGCCCTACGCCTCTGCACTACGCCTCTGCACTCTGCACTACGCACTACGCCTCTGCACTACGCACTACGCCTCTGCACTACGCCTCTGCACTACGCCTCTGCACTACGCACTACGCCTCTGCACTACGCACTACGCCTCTGCACTACGCCTCTGCACTACACACTACGCCTCTGCACTACGCACTACGTCTCTGCACTACGCCTCTGCACTACGCACTACGCCTCTGCACTCTGCACTACGCCTCTGCACTCTGCACTACGCCTCTGCACTCTGCACTACGCACTACGCCTCTGCACTACGCCTCTGCACTATGCACTACGCCTCTGCACTACGCACTACGCCTCTGCACTACGCACTACGCCTCTGCACTACGCACTACGCCTCTGCACTACGCCTCTGCACTACGCACTATGCCTCTGCACTACGCACTCTGCACTACGCACTACGCCTCTGCACTACGCCTCTGCACTATGCACTACGCCTCTGCACTACGCCTCTGCACTACGCACCACGCCTCTGCACTACGCACTACGCCTCTGCACTACGCCTCTGCACTACGCACCACGCCTCTGCACTACGCACTACGCCTCTGCACTACGCCTCTGCACTACGCACTACACCTCTGCACTACGCACTACGCCTCTGCACTACGCTCCACGCCTCTGCACTACGCACTACGCCTCTGCACTACGCACTACGCCTCTGCACTACGCCTCTGCACCACGCCTCTGCACTACGCACTACGCACTACGCCTCTGCACTATGCCTCTGCACTACGCACTACGCCTCTGCACTACGCACTACGCCTCTGCACTACGCACTACGCCCTACGCCTCTGCACTACGCCTCTGCACTACGCCTCTGCACTACGCACTACGCACTATGCCTCTGCACTACGCACTACGCCTCTGCACTACGCCTCTGCACTACGCACTACGCCTCTGCACTACGCACTATGCCTCTGCACTACACCTCTGCACTACGCACTACGCCTCTGCACTACGCCTCTGCACTACGCACTACGCCTCTGCACTCTGCACTCTGCACTACGCCTCTGCACTCTGCACTACGCCTCTGCACTCTGCACTACGCCTCTGCACTACGCCTCTGCACTACGCACTACGCCTCTGCACTACGCACTACGCCTCTGCACTACGCACTACGCCTCTGCACTACGCACTACGCCCTACGCCTCTGCACTACGCCTCTGCACTCTGCACTACGCACTACGCCCTACGCCTCTGCACTACGCCTCTGCACTCTGCACTACGCACTACGCCTCTGCACTACGCACTACGCCTCTGCACTACGCCTCTGCACTACGCCTCTGCACTACGCACTACGCCTCTGCACTACGCACTACGCCTCTGCACTACGCCTCTGCACTACACACTACGCCTCTGCACTACGCACTACGTCTCTGCACTACGCCTCTGCACTACGCACTACGCCTCTGCACTCTGCACTACGCCTCTGCACTCTGCACTACGCCTCTGCACTCTGCACTACGCACTACGCCTCTGCACTACGCCTCTGCACTATGCACTACGCCTCTGCACTACGCACTACGCCTCTGCACTACGCACTACGCCTCTGCACTACGCACTACGCCTCTGCACTACGCCTCTGCACTACGCACTACGCCTCTGCACTACGCACTCTGCACTACGCACTACGCCTCTGCACTACGCCTCTGCACTACGCCTCTGCACTACGCCTCTGCACTACGCACCACGCCTCTGCACTACGCACTACGCCTCTGCACTACGCCTCTGCACTACGCACCACGCCTCTGCACTACGCACTACGCCTCTGCACTACGCCTCTGCACTATGCACTACACCTCTGCACTACGCACTACGCCTCTGCACTACGCTCCACGCCTCTGCACTACGCACTACGCCTCTGCACTACGCACTACGCCTCTGCACTACGCCTCTGCACCACGCCTCTGCACTACGCACTACGCACTACGCCTCTGCACTATGCCTCTGCACTACGCACTACGCCTCTGCACTACGCACTACGCCTCTGCACTACGCACTACGCCCTACGCCTCTGCACTACGCCTCTGCACTACGCCTCTGCACTACGCACTACACACTATGCCTCTGCACTACGCACTACGCCTCTGCACTACGCCTCTGCACTACGCACTACGCCTCTGCACTACGCACTATGCCTCTGCACTACACCTCTGCACTACGCACTACGCCTCTGCACTACGCCTCTGCACTACGCACTACGCCTCTGCACTCTGCACTCTGCACTACGCCTCTGCACTCTGCACTACGCCTCTGCACTCTGCACTACGCCTCTGCACTACGCCTCTGCACTACGCACTACGCCTCTGCACTACGCACTACGCCTCTGCACTACGCACTACGCCTCTGCACTACGCACTACGCCTCTGCACTACGCCTCTGCACTACGCCTCTGCACTACGCACTACGCCTCTGCACTACGCCTCTGCACTACGCACTACGCACTCTGCACTACGCACTCTGCACTACGCACTATGCACAACGCCTCTGCACTATGCACTACGCCTCTGCACTACGCCTCTGCACTACGCACCACGCCTCTGCACTACGCACCACGCCTCTGCACTACGCCTCTGCACTACGCACTACGCCTCTGCACTACGCACTACGCCTCTGCACTACGCACTACGCCTCTGCACTACACACTACGCCTCTGCACTACGCCTCTGCACTCTGCACTACGCCTCTGCACTACGCACTACGCCTCTGCACTACGCCTCTGCACTCTGCACTACGCACTACGCCTCTGCACTACGCACTATGCCTCTGCACTACGCACTACGCCTCTGCACTACGCACTACGCCTCTGCACTACGCACTACGCCTCTGCACTACGCCTCTGCACTACGTGCCAGATCTGATGCATGTGATTCTCTACATTGCTGCCCGGCTGTTCATGCGCGCGCCCAGAGCTGAAGGGGAAAAAAACACAGCAGTGCACACGCTCCCACCCCCATCTGCCTTCAATTACCGGCACCTCGGACAGCTGGTAATTGAGGATTTATGTATTCTTCTGCGCGTTTCCGAACACTTTATGCAGCACTCGAACCATCTGGATTGCATTACACGGCCACTCTGACAGCTCCTAATTAAGATTAATCACTCTGCCGTGCTCGTTCTCGCACAGAATATGCCACATCGGGCACGCGTAAATTACTTATAGCCTATCACGTCAACGCTACTAAATACACAGCACAGCGAAGACGAATCACTAGGCAGATGCCATAAAAAACTAAGGAATGTGCCAGCCTGGACCCCTTTCTGCATTGAACACATAAGAGCTCGCAAGCTCCGCCTCCCACTTCGTGGAGGCGTAGGCCCGAGCCCTAAAAAGGGGGGAATGAATAATAAATGAGAGGAAGAGACACCATTTGTTATTCACTGCTCCTAGCAAGGAGTGTCCCATTATGGGTTTTTTCAAGAAAACATTTTCTTGCTGGTGGTGCCCCTAGACTAGAAGAGGCAGTGGCACTACCAAACATTTTTTTTAATGTTGTGAGGGCTGCAGGGTGTGCAACAGGCCCCCAAGCAACATGAAAAAATAGTAAGTCTCCACGTTCATTAAATCCATGACATTAAATCTAGACTCACTGTTACTTGCTCTGCCTCCTGATGCACACACTGGGAACGTGGAATCTGTTGCTCTCATGCCCGCCCGGTACAGAAGAGTTCACTGGCAGGGTGTAGCCAGCACATGAAAGAAGTGATTATTTTAAAGAGACAGTTGTCCTCCCCCAAGCATGCTAAACTCCAAACGGAGCTTCTGAGTTGGGGATGGTGGGGCCAGCACCTCAGTGAGAGTTTTGTGTTGCACTAAGCCCCCGGGCTTAACGTGCTGCAACTGTGACTGGTCCCCATAAGGAGCTTGGCACGCAGCAGTGTAATCACGCAGCCTCTGGGGGACATAGCTGGCGAAACAAACTTCACTGGTTATGAGGGTGACTGAAGAGGGTGCAAGGAAAGCCCCCAGCTAAACGAGTCTATACTGTGAGGAAAGCGCACCAAGGTGGAAAAGGGTGGACTCAGCGTTTTAGCGACTTCTGAGCAAATAAGGATTTTTAAAAGTGTTTAATATACCTCACTTTAGAGGGTGTTTTGGGACCTTATCTAAGAGTGGCAAACTTGAGGGCCTCTTCTGCTAAAGAGTGGGTGGTTTGGTCTACAACTCAAAAAAGAGAGAGCAGTAGCATTCCTGGAAAATGTATCCCTAGAATAAAACGTATGGCACTGGCGAGAGATAGAACGTGCCAAGGATTTAGTAGCCATCTACAGAAGGGAGAAACTACTACAGCAGAAAATAAGACCCACAAAGAGAATCAGGTGGTGCAAAAGGATGAAGGAAGGAGGTCTGCTTGAAGTGTACAGAAGCACGATCACCATAAAATCCCCTCACCGAGTGAGACTGGTGGGTCGTCAGTTACTAAATCAATTAAGGACTTTGTGGCAAAACACTTTTTTCAAAGGAAAGGTCAACCAGAGGCTCTAGTTCCTACAGAAAGGACACCAAGTGGTATGGGGAATAATAGCTTTTGGACGTAAGTCTACCATCCATAAACAAGCCTGAAACTCTGAAGAGTAACAAGTTTACATAAGAACCAAGGTTGCCTTCATCACCCCGGCTTATCTTCCTATTAGATAGTGGGGTGAAGCAAGCACGGTGGGGGCAGAAAGTGGGTTGGACGAAGGGAAAGATAAAGGGACTGCAAAAGGAAGTAGGAGGGAGATTAACTACATATAAGAGCAGCTCATGCCAGCAGTAAATGAAGAAACAGGTGGATCTGTGCAAAATGTAATCCCAAATCTGGAGAACTCAGCGTCGGCATTAGCTTCAATGCGGAATATAATGCTGAACCTTCAGAAAAACTTGCAAGGGTTACTAGAGGTGACAGTGATGAACAATGATATTTTAAATCACAAAAAGCAAAATTACCAATCATGGCAGGGGAACTAAAACAAATAAAGGTCCATAAACCGACCTTAGTAAGGCCTGTGGATGAAAATAAGCAAGCCTTGGGTAATGAAGATCGTAGGGAGGCATAAGGGGCTGTGTCCCAGGTGGATGGTGCTCCCGGTGTTTATATATCCAAGCACCTAATGTTAATAAAGAAGCAGTGTGAAGCAACTAGGTATAGACAGCATACCTAAAGGGCAAAAATAAAAAGAAACACCACAGAATCACACCTAATGGTTCTAATAATGTGTACAAAAAAGATGAGGTTGGATGGGGAAACACGGGGAATGTAAAGTGAAATGTTGTATGACAGAGGCACGCATGGCTAAACCACGCATGCCTCTACCAAACAGCCCGAACCACGAAGGAGTCTTAACCACGCATTCCTTTACCACGCAATTTTGTGGAAAAGGCATGAGTGGTAGGGGGTATGCGTGGTTAAGATAGCCTCTAGCCCGAATCCCCATCCCTAAAATTCAATTCCCCTACTTCGTCCCTCTGCCCCAGGACTAAAGCCTGCCCTTAAAACTACCTCTTCCCCTCCCCCTGGCCCGAGGCCTAAAACCTTGCCCGCACCATTTCTTTCTTAGAGTTTTATATAGCGCAAACTAGACCAGATATATCGGGTATCAGAGCGATTTACATGAGCACCAGTTTCGTTACAGATGAACACATTCATTTTTGTTAGGCACTGGGAAATTAAGCGGTTTGCCCAGAATCACTGGATGATATGAGTCCTTGCCAAGACTCGAACCCGGTTCCTCAGCTTCGAGGTCGGCTGTTCTTGTGATCTCAGCCCCCCACCCTGAGCCCTAAAACGTACCAGTGCCCTAAGGCCTAAAACCTTGCCACAAAAAACAAGCATTGGAAATGCAATAGGTCTTGCATTAGGAAAGTTTGAGCTATTGGTCTTATAAATGATTTTTTTTAAATGTATGTGTTGTTTTTTTAAAATAGCTAAATTAATAGCTTTGTCATTTACAATGCTAAATGTGACACTTATAGCACTTGTAATGCAACATGTCTTGTATTTACGTGACTTAGATATATTGATATTAAAAATAACAATTGCTTTTAATTTTTTTAAATAATTAATACCTAAATAATTTATTTAATTTGTAATGCCAATAGCTTAAACTTTTGTAAATAACTTTTGTGAAGATTATGTTCAGTGTTTTTTATTGTGATGAAAATTGAAGAACAGGATTCAAGCTTGCCTAGGCAAGATGGCCGCTGGTGGGTTGTGGTGAGCAGTCGCATATACCCTAGCTCCCACCTAGACCCAAGGATGCGGTAACAGAGGATTATGTTCCAGACCGTTCTCCCTGATGGCCTTGCAGAAATGGCTACATAACGAACTTGCAGATACTACTATCCTAAGCTGCATTGCTAACTGTGTAGAAAGGTTTCTTCGAGACTGCAGCAGGTTAAAGGGGAGATTCAGAATCCGGATGAACGCCTACGGGCTCAGGAAAAAGCAGCAGCAGCAACACCCGATTAAAATGCCCATACGCAACGGAAAGCTGGAGAAGAGGCAGGAGAGTGTGAAGGCACCGGCGAAGGACACAGCGCTGGTAGTAGCACCACCTGGAGACAGCACGAACGCGGCCGGGCCGACAGCAAGATCCCTGGGCGCTATACGCAAAACGATGGCCCCTCAATTAAGAAAGAAAGCAGATCCACGGGGGAAAATAGCTGGAATCGCTGGGACACCGCAAGAGAACCTTATTGACAGCCGAGCCTTAAGTACGGGCAAAATGGGGAAAGTCAGTGAAAGATCGAAAAACAAAGAGAACTCTCTCCGGCAACCCACCTTAACGGAGGCATTTTCAGCAAAACCCTCGGGCTTTCCAGCTGTAAATGCCAACTTCATTCCAGGAATGGTGACTCAGAGGAGCGTCCTCGAGGACGCTGGAAATGCCGGGAGCGCCGAAGACGCCAAATCTCCGGTTGCTAGGCAACGGCCCACTGCAGTCAGCAACACCGCCGCTTCTGCCGAAATTCCTAATGCAGCTCAACTCTTCAC
Organism: Lissotriton helveticus; assembly: GCF_964261635.1. Taxonomy (NCBI): domain Eukaryota; kingdom Metazoa; phylum Chordata; class Amphibia; order Caudata; family Salamandridae; genus Lissotriton; species Lissotriton helveticus. The sequence continues at coordinate 136,129,277 of NC_136065.1, forward strand.
AGCAAAATCTACAGGTTGCAGTGATAGAGGAGTACTGGAGCAAGTGGAGGGCACGGTAAGCGATGCGGCGCCGGCGGGTGAGATTGGGAAAGCAGACATGTTGGGAGCTATAATGTTGCTCGAAGCAGAGCTTAAAACCCCGCCCTCAAAAAACACATGGGGCAGTTGTGCGAGCTTGACTAGTCTGACAAACCAGAAGGATCTGGGGGTAGACTCGGTGCCTGAAGGGCTGGCAAGGGCTGAAGGCCCTTCAATTGAGGGGGAATGCTTTTATTCTCTTACCGAGGACTCTGATTCTGAGAGTGTAACAGAAGCAAGCTCGGCTGAGCATTCAGACGCAGGGTCCAGCATATCAGACATATCAGACATATCAGGCAAAGGTACCACTCAGAGGAAAAAATCTACAAAAAAGAGAAAGCAGATTGATGAGTCATCGGGAGGCACGGAGAGAAAGCTGGTATGGGACTATGCGGCTACCTCACAGACATACCAAGAAGATGACAACACTCTAGAAGCATCTCCGGAGCCCACAGCACAACAGGCCCCTTTTGAACTTATCTTTACTATACTCAGGCAAATGCAGGCAGAAGCCAGATCAGAAAGCCGCAGAGCAAGAAAGTCCTCGAAAAAAATTCAGAATACTATGAGGAAAGTCAATAAATTGTACGACGAAATGGCGGACAGAGTAACAGAAGTGGAGGAGCGGACAGACAAGCTGGAGGATGAGGTTACCAATTGGCAAACATCCATGACAGCACAGGAAAAACTCTCTCAAGATCTTCAGTGGAAAATGGAAGATTGTGAAAATCGCCAGAGGCGGAATAACATTAGACTTCTGGGTGTGGCAGAAGGGCAGGAAGGGCAAGATATCATGCGTTTTGTGGTGAATTTACTGAAGGGGGCTTTTCCAGAATCTTAGTGGCAGTGGGAGAAGGAGATACAACGGGCACATAAGTTTCCCTTTACGCAGAAGAAAGGACAAGGAGCAGGTGCGGGTGGCCAGGGGTCTTTTCCCAGGGCTATCCTTGTGAATGTGGGGAACTTTCTACTGAGAGAAGAAACTATCCAGAAGGCTAGACCGGATTCTAAGCGAACATTTGAGGGTATCACCTTCTTCGCCAGACCAGACTTCTGCCATGTCACGGTGGAGAGAAGGTGGAGACTTAGGCAGATGATTTCTCCATTTCAGGCGGTGGGCTCAGAAGCGTATCTATTATTTCCTGCTAGACTAAAGGTGGTCACTAAAGGGGGAGTTAGAATGTTCTTGTCAGAAGTCAAAGCCCAACAATACTTAGAAGAGCTCAAGAGACAGAAGGGAGGTTAACATCACTATGGTTCGGTGTGAGTCTCCAGTGCACTAGAAGGGGGAACATCAGGGTTTGGGATATTTAGTAATACAGTAGAAGGGTAGGTGGGGGTGGGGGTGCGATGATCACGACCCTTAAAGCAGCCACACATAGGTCATTCTTGACCTATTTGCCAGTAGTGGGGGGGGCAGCAGAGGGGGGGCGATGGGGCTGCAGGGGGGAGAGGGGGTAACGCAGCACGAATAATTAGTCTTTTTGTCTATTTCAGCACATTGTAAAATGGTTTAGAACACATAGTATACGTATAAAATGGTTTGCCGACTTCAAAGTTCACTTATATATTTGGTTCTATGCTACAAGGTCTCCAATTTTATATCTATGGCATGCAGGATAGCCTCAATTAATGTATGTGGTCTCAATGAGGTAAATAAGAGGATGAGAGTGGCGGCATATCTTAAAACCTTGCACCTAGACCTGATATGTCTACAAGAGACCCACATATAAGGGAGCAATGTATATCTTCTGGAGCAATTAGGGTTCACTGTTTTAGCAAGTACTAAACAGGGGACCAGAACTAGAGGGGTAGCAGTTTTGGGTAAAGGCAGGGATGTGGTAGTAGGGAGGAAAAAGGAAGACCAATGGGGCAGGTGGGTGATCTTGGAAGTAAATCTTAAGGGTCAGAAATTAACACTTGCTACAATCTATGGTTCAACAGATGATGATCCAGATGTCTTCCAATTCCTCGACTCGAGGTTCGCTCACTGTCCTGAGCCTATTGTTTGTTGTGGGGATTTTAATATACATGATTTAAAGAGCACATTCGCACAGACAGGTGGGATATATCAGGGAAGGAACAAAAAGGTGTACAGGGCACTAGCTTCCATGGTGTCCCATAATGCTTTGGTGGATCCTTGGGTAAAGTTACATCCATATCTTGACGGGAGTACTTTTTTCTCTGCCCCTCATAAAATCATGGTCAAGCTAGATTATTTTTTAATTTCTAATTCCCTGTTCTCTGGGTCTCAGATAGAGAAACATCCTCGGAATATATCCGATCACAGCCCGCTGATTTTAACACTTAAAATCGGTCAGGCCCAAAGAATGTACTCGCAGTGGTCTTTTGAGCGGGCCCTGTTAAACGACCCCGCATATAGGGAACATATGACAACATGGATCCAATACTTTTGGGATATTAATAGAGGGACAGCAGCTCCGGGGGTCGTATGGGACACTTTCAAGGCAGGGACAAGGGAGAGACAATGAGTTTCGTGCTAGCTAGACAAAAAAGGGAAAGGGATAAGAGAGAGGTAGTCCAACAGAGATTATTAAGAGAGGAAGAAGGCTTGACTTTTGCAATTTCACGAAATTTACCTATCGAAGAATATCTCTTTAGAATGATAGCTTTGAAAGCTGAAGCTATGGAAGGTCTGGCCAGGAAAGCAGCAGATAATTACCTAACGAAAAAGGAAAGAACATATGAGTTCAGTGAGAGAGTAGGGCAGGTCTTGGCCATTAGAACTAGGCAGAGAACAGCTGCAGCCGAAATTAAAGAAATTAGGAATCCACACGGTAATTGGATTTCAGATCCCAATTCAATAAGGGAAGTGTTCAGGAGTTTCTACACAGATTTATACATCCCCGAGACTTCAGGGAGGTTGGTAGATATAGAAACTTTTCTTGGGAATATACCTCCTCCCAATATGTCTGAAGAAGACCGGGAGACCCCTGGAGAGACCTTTGCGGTTGGAGGAATTCATAGCAGCTCTCAGTAGTCTACCAGCAAGAAAAGCAGCTGGGCCGGACCAAATCCCGGTCGAATTTTATCAAGTATTTAAAGATGTACTTTTGGTAGATATGTTCAACATAATGTTACAAGCGCAATCAGGGGAATCCAGCCCGGACCCATGGGGGGAGCTGATATTGTTGTAATTTTAAAAAAGGGGAAGCCACCAGAGGTACCTGGCTCTTACAGACCAATCACTCTGATGAACTCAGACGTTAAAATATACTCTAAAATGCTGGCAAAAAGATTGGCAGGGATTATCGAGCAACTGGTAAGCCCAGCACAGCATGGGTTCATACCTGGTAAAGGGACAACGCAGCATGTTAGGACAGTGGTTACGATGTTTGATTCAGCAGGTGTCCTAGGAGACCCCATCGCAGCTCTCTTTCTAGACGCAGAGAAAGTGTTTGACAGGGTCTCCTGGGACTACCTATGGCTGGTCATGAGGTGGTGTGGGATAGGGGAGGTGTTCTTAAATGCTATACAGGCCCTTTATAAAGACCCTACCGCAAGGATCAGAGTTAATGGAGGGTTGTCAGCTGCAGTAAAAATTGCTAGGGGGACCAGGCAGGGGTGCCCTTCCTCACCTCTGCTCTTTGCGCTGTATTTGGAGCCATTACTGAGGCGACTTGAAAGTAACCCTGAGATTCCACCGATGAGGGCAAATAATAGTATAGTGAAGACTCTGGCCTACGCAGATGATGTAGCCATATTGACCTTGAATCCTTCCCAAGCTATAAAGGAGGTGGAAGCGGAGGCCCAGGTGTTTGGGCAGTTGTCTGGGTATAGTCTGAACAGATCAAAGACCCAGATAATAAAGAATATACACACTGTCTGTGATGATAGGAGGGTGGTTAGCTCTGCGGTATACCTTGGGGTGTCACTATCTGCTGATTTGGATGAGGTGGTCGGGAATAATCTGAGCCCACTAATTTCTAGGGTAAAGAGAGATTTGGAAAGGATGAACAATCTCCACCTCTCCCTCATGGGCTGCACCAACGTGATTAAAATGTTGATTCTGCCTAAATTTCTTAATTTTTTTAGAACCATCTCCTTAGTTTTTGAAGCTAAATGGTTTAATATAATAGAGGGAGTATTGAATAGGTTTATTTGGGCCCATGGGAAAACTTGGCGGGCTTACAGATTCATGTCTCTCCCTAGAGAAAGAGGGGGTTGGGGGGCTCCTGACTTTAGGCTCTATCAAAGGGCAGCTGCATTACAATACATGCAGGGATTAATTGGGGGAGGAGGCTTCGAGCAAAGAGTTACGAGCATGTCCACGGAGGTATACTCAGTAGTCTTGGGGGCTGAGGCTGAAAACTGTTCTTTAAATAGAATGGAATTTTGGTATTATAAAAGGACAAAATTTAAGACTGTTACGGCAGCAGTGAAAATCTAGAATGCTCTATTAAAAAGGGCAGGACTAGGAAGATATAACAGGTACGTCCGGCTGTATAAGAACAGATCCTTCCCTGCGGCAGTGTTTGCTGATTTAACAATGGCTGGCTGGGCACAAAAAGGGATCATACAGATTGGGGACTTAATGGATGAAGAGGGGATAGTTCAGTTTTCAGCCCTTACCTCCAAGTACGGCATTGATGAAAGGGACTTTTTTAAATTTCTGCAGGTAAGGAGCTTCCTCAGTAACAAACAGGGTGGGACAGCCGGGTTTGGTAGGAATGAGATATTGGAGAAGATAAAACTAGGTGGGGATTGTACGATCAGATCTTTTTACGCATGCCTCGCAATAGGAAAAAGCGATGATATTGACAAATTTAGCAACAAGTGGGCTGAAAAACAGGGCAGAGAGCCCGAATGTTTTCAGGAATCGCTGGACCTGGGACGTACCATCTTGTGCTCAGCTCCCCTTCAGTCTCAGCACTATAAAACTCTGTTTTCATTATACCAAACTCCAGACAGGATAGTTAAGTGGGGAGGAACCACTGGTATCACTTGTCCTCGATGCAATTCAGCAGAGGCAGATATTGTGCATATGTTTGCTCTTTGCCCACAACTATTTACTTTGATTAAAGATTTGGAGGACTTCTTTGGTAGGACATTACGGTTACAAGTATGTTTGACACCTATACTGATAATGTTGGGGAGAGTTTCAGAGGGAGATTTTGAACAAAATGAATTCATGTTTATGGCTATGGCAGTGTTTAGGATGACAATAGCAAGAGCATGGTTGGATAAGAATCCCCCGGTTATGCAAACCTGGCTGGCGAATTTATTAGCTACGTATAACCTTGAGAAGGCAATTTATGCACAAAAGGGAAAAAGGGGAAGAAGGCTAGGCTTAAAAATTTGGGAACCAATAGCGAAATGGAAGGAGACCTTGGCAATATAGGGTACGTTATAGGGTAGTTTATGTGAAACGCAACATGAATTACAAGGTATACGAAGGATACGAAAATGTTGGTAGTTCCAAAAGGTTAGAGTTTGTGAAAAGTCGACAAACCGGATATTGTAATACATAAATGTAAATAATCAAATGTATAATATATACAATTTGTGTACTTGGGAAAAATAAAAATATATTTAAATTAAATAAATAAATAAATAAATAAATAAATAAAAGAAAAGGAAAAAAAAAGAAAATTGAAGAACAGAAGTGAAATATTAACATATTTTTGTAATAAAGCTTGAAAGCTTGAAAACAGCTTAAAACATTGAAAGAACATATGTGAACCAGTGATGCTGTGGTGGTGCTGAGTGATGCTGTTGTTGCGCTGAGTGATGCTGTGGTTGCGCTGAGTGATGCTGTGGTTGCGCTGAGTGATGCTGTGGTGGTGCCAAGTGATGCTGGGGTGGCACTGAGTGATGCTGGGGTGGCGCTGAGTGATGCTGGGGTGGCGCTGAGTGATGCTGGGGTGGCGCTGAGTGAAGCTGGGGTGGTGCTGAGTGATAATGTGGTGGTGCTGAATGATGCTGGGTTAGCGCTGAGTGATGTGGTGATGCAGAGTGGTGCTGAGTGATGCTGGGGTGATGCTGAGTGATGATGTGGTGATGGCGAGTGGTGCTGAGTGATGCTGGGGTGGTGTTGAGTGATGCTGTGGTGTTGCTGAGTGATGCGGTGGTGGTGCTGAGTGGTGCTGTTGTGGTGCTGAGTGGTGCTGTGGTGGTTCTGTGATGGCGCTGAGTGGTGCTGTGGTGGTGCTGAGTGATGCTGTGGTGGTGCTGAGTGATGCTGTGGTGGTGCTGAGTGATGCTCTGGTGATGCTGAGTGATGCTGTGGTGGTGCTGTGGTGGTGCTGAGCAGGTGCTGAGTGATGCTGTGGTGGTGCTGAGTGATGCTGTGGTGGTGCTGAGTGGGAGATGGGGAGAGGGAGAAAAATGAGAGCAGGGAGAGGGAGAGGGTAAAGGGAGGGAGAGAGGAGAGAGGGGGAGAGAGGAGAGAGAGAGGGGGAGAGAGGAGAGAGAGACGGGGACGGGGAGAGAGGAGAGGGAAGAGAGGGAAAGGGAGAGAGGGAGAGGGAAGTGAGGGAAAGGGAGAGAGGGTAGAGCAGAGGTCTTCAAACTTTGTGATGCAGAGACCCCCTTGTAAAACCTTTTTAGGCGTAAGGACCCCCTTCCAACAAAAGTTTCTAGAAACTGGTACTCCTCATCATCAACTTTTGACAACCATAAATGCGCCTGTTAGACCTCATCATATCCGTCGATCATTCATCCATCCACACTTTCACACATCCATCCATCCACCCTTTCATCCTTCCATCCATACATCCATCCTTCATCCATCCACCCTTTCATCCTTCCATCCATCCTTTACCCATCCACCCTTCCATCCATTCACCCATCATTCCTCCAGCCACCTTTTCACACATCCATCCATGCAACCTTTTATCCATCCATACATCCATCCACCCTTTCATCCTCCCATCCATACATCCATCCTTCATCCATCCACCCTTTCATCCATACATCCATCCATCCATCCACCCTTTCATCCATCATTCATCCCCCCACTTTTTCACACATCCATCCATGCATCATTCATCTATGCAACCTTTTATCCATCCATACACCCATCCATACATCCATCCACCCTTTCATCCATCCATCCTTCATCCGTCCACCCTTTCATCCTTCCATCCATACATCTATCCTTCATCCATCTATCCTTCATCCATCCACCCTTTCATCCTTCCATCCATACATACATCATTCATCCATCCACCCTTTCATCCATCCATCCACCCATCATTCATCCATGCAACCTTTTATCCATCCATACATCCTTCATCCATCTACCCTTACATCCATCCACCCTTTCATCCATCCATCCTTTCATCCATCCACCCTTTCATCCTTCAATCCATACATCTATCCTTCATCCATCTACCCATCACCCATCCACCCTTTCATCCTTCCATCCATACATCCATCCATCCTTTCATCCTCCCATCCATACATCCATCCTTCATCCATCCACCCTTTCATCCATACATCATCCATCCACCCATCATTCATCCACCCATCTTTTTACACATCCATCCACCCATCATTCATCCATGCAACCTTTTATCCATCCATACATCCTTCATCCATCTACCCTTTTATCCTTTCATCCATCCACCCATTCATCCATCCATCCACCCTTTCATCCATCCATCCACTCTTTCATCCATCCATCCACCCTTTCATCCATCCATCCTTCATCCGTCCACCCTTTCATCCTTCCATTCATACATCTATCCTTCATCCATCTATCCATCACCCATCCACACTTTCATTCTTCCATCCATACATCCATCCTTCATCCATCCACCCTTTATCCATCCATTCACCCATCAATCATCCACCCATCGTTTCACACATCCATGCAACCTTTTATTTATTTATTTATATTTATTTATTGAAGTTTTGTATAGCGCTAGCTGGACCCGAGGGTATCAGAGCGCTTCACAGCAAATAGAGAAATGCAACAGGAAAAATAAACATAGAAAAACTGGAATCAGGAACAACAGGTAGGGAATAGAGTCTGTAAAACAACAACTTGGGCGCAAAATGGGACGGAGTTCAAGAGCGAAACAATTGGCTCTGGATCAAGAGAGATATCGGACTTCACCAACAGGCATGGAGTTCTCGTTAAGCAGTGGATTAAGTTGGAGTAAGTTTATCCATCCATACATCCTTCATCAGGGTCGGATTGGGAATGAAAATCGTCCCGGGCACATAAAAAAAAACGGCCCCCATTTGCATAATGCCTTTCGTCAAGTCATTGCTTCAGTGTAATTGCATTAAAAAGGAGGAGGGGGGGGCTTAAAACATGCACGCATTAGTTTACACTAGTGATACACACCTGAAAACAAGTGAGGCCACTTCTACTCAGGCCCCCTGCCCCCGCTCAGTATGTGCACACATTAATGGGCCGGTACGAGAGACAAAGGGAGTGATACCTCTGCCTGTTGCTAAACCGGGGGTGGGGGACCGGCGGTGTTGGTGGGTGGGTGGGGGGTGGTAATGAGCACCCATCTGCCTGCAGAAAGGCCACTCAGACACCCACTGGGCTCCTGGCTGTATTCCAACAATAGACACAGCGCCCAAATGACCCCCCAGACTGCTAAAAAAAAAGCAGCCCCCAGCAGGAACTCAGACACCGGCCCCTCGGGCATTACCCGAATGCCCGCTTTACCAATCCGAGGCTGTCCTTCATCCATCTACCCTTTCATCCTTCCATCCATCCACCCTTCCATCCATTCACCCTTTCATCCACCCACCTTTTCACACATCCATCCATCCATCCTTCATCCTTACATCCATCCATCCACCCATCATTCATCCACCCACCTTTTCTATGCCTCTCTCATGGGGGGTGGGGGTGTCAGTATCTCTCTGCGTCTTCTTTCTTCTTCTTTCCCGCTCATGGGAGGGCACCTCTGTGCCTCCCTGCTGGGCGGGTGTCACGTGTCACGGGACCCACAGCTCCAGGAACGCAACATCCATTGAACTCAAAGGGCTCCACTACAGCCTGCTCCCCCAGCCCCCCCCCCCCTCAATTTGTAGTCCATTCATTTTTTCTATGAAATTACGTACTATTGTTATTATCTACCAGACGTGCTGCAAAATAGACTTACTTAGAATATCCGTGTTCCTTTTCAGATCACACATTCATTGATTTTTTTTAGTTACCCTGTGACATTACTATAACTTTAAATATGCTACAATGCAAGAATTTTCAGCAATCAAGGAAAAATTCTGTTTTGCCACTGAAAACCTTTTAATACACAGAAAATGTGTTTGTATTTTCTTGGGACTTTTGCTGTTATTTGGCACCACCACTAGATAGTGCCTGTAGTCTGCTGCCTTACCACGCTATATTGAGCCCCAACCCTGGTTATGTGGAGGAAGAGTGACTAATTGAACAATTCAGTAATTCAGCACAGAAGAATAAAGATTATCCCAAACTGTTAAAGCTTACCTTTAATATCAGGATAATTCTTTGCATGATGAACACTACAGCCTGCTCCCCCAGCTCCCCCCCCCCCCACTCCTGCCCATCTCGTGTATGTGAGCCCGGCTGAAACAACTTCAGGGACACACACACAGCCACACCCGAGTACTTGACAGGTCTTTAAAAGACCTTTTACTTGTTAATGAGGCTTTGATGTTTTTCACACCTCGGTGTGAATTAGGCCTCCGCCGTGAGCACCCTCGATCAGCCCGACGCCAGGAACTGCACTCTGAAAGAATCTGCGACCCCCTTTCAAGGACTCCACGACCCCCTGGGGGTCGCGCCCCACAGATTAAAGACCTCTGGGGTGGAGAGAGAGAGGGAGGGTAAGAAGAGAGGGGGAGGACGTGAGCGAAGGACGGAGGGGAGAGAGAGGGGAGGGAGATAGGAGGGAGAGAGGAGAGCAGGCAGAGGGGGAGATGGGTAGAGGGAGACAATGGCTGGGACAGCCAGTTCGGTGATCATATATAGTTTAATGCTCATATCAATAGTAAAAAATCCTCACTTTAATCTATTGTAAAGAATGATATTGGGTTTATATTTCCTGCAGTTCCTGACAAGTAAGCTCCAGAACGTGGATGTTTCTACTTAAAAAAACATAGGATTTGTGATCGTTTCGGGTGTTGGTAGAAAAATAACTTTCCACTTTTAAGGTAGCTGAATTCCGGTTATTGTTAAATGCAGGTTTCATATGAAAAATGTATTTCCCCCACCTCATCTTTATTGTTTTGAGAAATACATGCTGTAACAAAGGAACAATCAAAGTAAGATTTAAAAAAACTAAAACTAAAATTCATTCATTAATGCTCTTTAAAACAGTATTCTTATTTTTTTCAAACTAAGCCATGCAGCCCAAATAAAGCTTGCGACAGACATAATAATCCTAAAATTACCTTTTCTGTTACAAAGGGCCAGTGCATTAATATAAGTTGTTACAAAAACAAGGTGACTCTGGCGTATGACCCAAGTGAAATAGACCGAGTCTGCTGTGTGGAACGAAAGACTGATCTCGGTGAGGTAACCGGTGATGAAAACAAGGTAAAAGCTGGACAAACGCGCCGGGTAACCTTACCGCAGCGTGAGTGAGGCACGGGCAACTCTGTAGGTTATGCTTCGGGTCGGCATCTTAGTGAAGCGCCAGCAACAGTGCAGGCATTATGAACGCGCTGTTAGTAAAGATCAAAAGAGGACTGTGTACGCGAGTGCTCGTGGTGTAAAGCAGCGGATGCTGGCTGTAGCAGGAACAAGCGGAGGATAATAAAGTTACATGCAGGAAAAAAACAGAAATCGCACAAAGTGGGATAGTGTTAATCTGTGAACTGGAGTGTTCATTGGCGAGAACACCAGAAAGTGACTGGTAGCAAAAAAAAATAGCTGACTGAAGAGTGTCACACTAGAGTGGAATAACGTAAATGTGCAGAAAATCAAAAAGTAAAGCAAACGGAAACAAAATGGGGGCACCCAAACGTTGGGAAACCCGAAGACCAGGTGTATCATGGATCGTGCTGCGGCGTCAGTGCTCTAAATAGAATGGAGTGCACTACAAATTACATACGAGGAGAAGCAAGGTGACTCTGGCGTATGACCCAAGTGAAATAGACCGAGTCTTCGGTGTGGAACGAAAGACGGATCTCGGTGAGGTAACCGGTGATGAAAACAAGGTAAAAGCTGGACAAACGCGCCGGGTAACCTTACCGCAGCGTGAGTGCGGCACGGGCAACTCTGTAGGTTATGCTTTGGGCCGGCATCTTAGTGAAACGCAAGCAACAGTGCGGGCGTTATGAACGCGCTGTTAGTAAAGATCAAAAGAGGACTGTGTACGCGAGTGCTCGAGGTGTAAAGCAGCGGATGCTGGCTGTAGCAGGAACAAGCGGAGGATAATAAAGTTACATGCAGGAAAAAAACAAAAATCTCACAAAGTGGGATAGTGTTAATCTGTGTCCAAAGGATACAAAACGTGTGGGAAGGTAATAATGAATGGCGAGGAAATGAAACCACCATCTAAATAAAATGGAAATAAGATTAGCAAAACCAGAACAAGTACGTGGATCCTGCGTAAAAATCACTGTGGGTGGGAAGAAAATGCAGGGAGGGAAGTTGCTAGGGGGGAATAAAATAAAACAAGCAATGAGAAAACGAGTCTAATAGGGGCAGAAAGGCACAACAAGTTAAAACGAGACACGGCCTTGCGGCCGTGAAAGTACGGCAGAGTGAATAATTAGGGGCGGAGTGCACCAAGCTGGGGAACAGATGGCTGGCTTTGATGTGCACGCGCTTTTAGCTCAATGCACTTGCGCATTGAGCTGGCTTTTCACGGGCACGGCATCAAATCGCTGTTTTGGTTAAGCTCTCGATAAGCCCCTATATCTCTCGCCAGCTCAATGCGCAAGTGCATTGACAGGCGAGACCTAAAAACACCCCTACCCCTACCCCCACCGCCCTGAGCCCTAAAACCGCCCCTCACTCCTAAAAACTCCTCCCCCAAACCCAGCCCATAAAACTACCCTATCCTAACCCCTCTCCCCGCCCTGAGATCTAAAAGGAAACCTCCACCCCTAAAAACCACCACCCCCCACCCCCTAGGCTGGCCCCAGCCCCACTTACCTGTCCGTGTCCAAGCTTTCTATTCAAACGCTTCCCATTCTTCTCTACACCCATACTGAACACTAGATCGCTATCTGTTGTAACCACGCATTAGCAAGGTTAAGGCAGGTCCGTGGTTCAGGCAAGCGTAGTTACGCTTGCAGGGAAATGGCACGTGTGGCTCTGCCCATGCTGTTACAGCCATTTCCCAAAGTTGAGTAATCTCCAAACTTTAAGTAATTAGGAACATAGAAATGTCAAAAAGGGGGCGATTAGTGGAGGAAATGTGGTGAATCAAGGCGGGGAAGTAATGCATCAAAAATAAAAAGGGGTACTAGTAGGGCGAAGCGCAAACGAGAGAACCATAGTATCAAAGGGACAAGAAGCAAACAAGCTGTGGATTTAGCTCGAACCCATACAAAGAGGTAAAAAAGAAATGAGAGTAAGAAGCTAACCCCCCTCAGTTATAATACTCCTACTCAAATTCCCCCAGCCTAAAAGCTATAGGGTCAAAAGACTTCAGACAAGTAGGGTCTTCTAACAATAACAAAGGGAACGAAGCAACAAAGGTATTACTGCACTCGGGTTTGGTTAAAACAGCACTCGAAAAGGCAGAAAGCGAGGTGCTAAACAAAGGGATTAAATTTGTACTAGAAACAGAAATATCAGAAGAATAAACCCTTTCCGAGGTATCATGTAGAGTTAGAACCAAGGCAGGTTACGCTGATTGAACAAGAGTATATAAAGAAGGAATACCTAAAAATAAAGGTCCCACACTCCAGCTCAGAAGGAATTTGGGGAGTCAGTAGATGTGATCATACATATGTGGTACATTCTTCACCAGCTTATAGCGACGACGGGTGGCTAAGCGATATCAACAAGGATAAAGGGTGGTGGCACAGCCTGGGGTCCTATCATGGAACATTAGCGGGTTTTCAAAAACATCACGCTCAGAAAGCTTAAAAGAGGTAACGGATCAATATGATATTGTATGTTTACAGGAAACCTGGCTGTGCGATGAAACACCGACAAATTTATGGGTTTGTGCATGTAAATAGAACAGCAAAGAAGAGACAGCAGGGGCGTCCATCCGCGGCGATACTCATTTTTGCATCTACCAAGATTGCAAAAAAGGTATCACCTATATAAGTAAAATGGAATTAGATGGTGGCCTGCAGAGTGCAGCTTTATAAACCAGACAAGAGCTATGACTGTATGCTAATAAATCATGTTTATATACAGGCGGGGAGTGCGGAAGAGTTCAGGTCTGAACTTAGGAATTTCAATGAGGATGTGGAATAAACATGTACAAATTTTCATAAACGTTTGTAAAGACATGATTATATTGTTGGGACATTTTAACCATACATTAGACACAGGAAAGTCAGATCCCTTGTTTAAGGAGATATTGTCATCCTACAATATCAATGCTGCCAGTTTCCCAGCTAGTACATTAGCTATGCGTGAGATCGCATTAGGAAAATTCTTGGACTCCAAGAGCTTATTTTGTGTGAATGAGCACAGGGAACCCAACCGGCCTGCTTGCCAGACATTAAAAATAGGTTGCCTCTTTGCCCAACTGATTATAGTTATATGCATGCCTGGTTCTTCGATAAAAACTGGAGTTTCCAGGTATTGCATGTAGAATGAAGCAACCATTACCCCCTGCAACTGGAAATAAACATGGGGGGTAAAAGGGATTAGAGAAACAGTTTTACCTCTACACATAGATTACCCCTAGTGCCTCACTACCAGAATCTCGGAGGAAAGTCTGGTGAAATTAGTTAACTTCCAGCAGAGCCAAGAGCTGTCACAAGCCCATGTAAATTGTATAAAATGGTATGAAAACACAATTAATCAGGTTGTTCATTTCCCAAGAGTACCTTTAAATGATAACAAGAAGTTTAAGAAATGGACTAAGGCCGACAATAGGAAAGCTAATGATTGGCTTGATGGAGTGTTAAAAGTTAAAAGCCCAGCTCAGGAAAAGGATAAAAAAACTTTAGAACAAAGTTTGACCTTGACATCTATGTCAGCCTCCAGAACAGCAAGAGAGAATATAAAAAACTGGTCGGAGATCAGAAAAGAGCATACAAGGAGAGCTGCTGTGATAATTTGCTAGAAGACATAGAAACTAAAAATGTAAAAAAAGTTTGGGAAGCTTGTGCAGCTGGGCAAAAGCAAGGAGATGGGGCATTGAAATGTGAGGTGGAAGCAGCAGCATGGATTGAATATTTAAAAATAATATATGGGCCTTGCACAAGATCAATAGAATGAACTGGGCTGGATGAGGATATTAGATCCCAGTTCTCGTCGGCCAACACTAAAAACACCATTTCGACACTGGTGCGGACTAGAGTGGCGAGTCCAGAAAACCTCCCTGCCATTATAATCAAAATCAGGGCCTGCTGGTGGGCAAAAATCTTCCATCAGATGTTCCAAAGAATTCTAGCCACAGGCCACTTTTTTTTTTTTTAGATAACTGGAAAGGGACTATTATTAGGCCGATACACAAAACGGGTGATGTAAAGGGATCAGAAAAATACTGGAGGATATATGTAGGGTAATGTGTCTTAGGATGGGCTCCCAGAATCTGCATATTGAAATTAGGAAGGGCGAACTCTACATCTTAAAGGAAACTGCCAAAGAATACGATAGGCAGTACTTAAAGGGGAAGCCTTCAGCCCGTTTATGCTCAACTCATGGCAAAATGAGGAGTGGGTCCCTTATGTGCATTCATTGCCTTGGCTAAGATATGAATTAAGGCTGAGAATCGGTATTAATCCACGTTATAGCAGTGACAAGGTAAAAATGGTAATGATAGATGTATCTGGTTAATGTATCTGTGGCTGGAGTGTAAAATACAATAATCTACATATTCTCTTGGATTGTTTAAAAGTCAAGCCCCTTCAGAAAACAATTTTAAGACCGTTTAAAAAAAAATACAGTACCATTATTCATGCGCAAGCAGGGGCACCTTTAACAGTCATGTGTTATCTGGATGTTTCTTGTGCCCTAACACCTATAAGAGCTGCTTGACTGCCACTATGTATCTACATTGTGGCAGTCAAGCGGCTCATTAGATTATAAGGTCTGCCAATTTTAAGCTGGTTTTAATTTATTTATGTGGAAATGTCAGTGTTTGTGAAGTATGGTTATGATGAGATCTTATTTACAAATATTTTATGATATTCAAGTTTTTTATGAATTTTACAAGAATATTGTAATGGTCTATATGTGTTTTTATGATGTCTAATTGTACATACATGTAGTAGGACGTCCAGGTTTTTTGAAGATTTTATGCTCTTTAAAGACGTATGGTCTAAATAAACATTCTTTTGACGGGCTGCCTGGTATTAAATCCATGACTCCAGGAGGTCTTACCATATCTTTTAAACCACTCCAAGCTGCAGCTGTATGCTCTTCAACTGCAATGCGGAGCCCTCTGGTGGTTCGATGGTTGCCCTTTGTGCCTTGAAAAACGTTAAAAGAAAGACCCAAAGACATTTTAAAGTCTTTATTCAAAATTATTTATGTAAGTCATTTTTATTAAACCACTGCAATGTTTGAATGTATTAAATATGCATTTGATCATTGTTATTGGTGACTTTTTGACAAAACCAGTATGTTTTCACCTTCCTTAAAATGACACCCTTTATAGTGTTGCACATAGTCAGCTATGCATGGCCAACCCCTGAAGCACATGGGAAAAGGCTGTGTGCTGCAGGGGTAGGTCACCCGCAGGGGTTGGTGGGGCGCAGGGATGGCCATAGGCAAGACCACTTGTCCAACTATATGCCGCGTATGGCAATGGACATCTTACTTGAATTTTTTTTTGTTTAAACAAAAAAACTGAAATGTACCAGAAAAAAAGTTTTAAGTAGATTTAAAGATAGGTATTGTAATAATATCTTACACTGCCTTAAAAAAGACTTTTTTTAACATAGAAATTCACTGAAAAAATAAAGGTTAAAGGGATGTTATAGTTAAGTGAAAATGTCAGTTAAAACATACCATTTTATATGAACAAAACCACTATAATTCAGCAGTTATAGGTATCTCAAGTAAATCTAACTAATTCACTAAATTAACTATAACTTGTGCTGTCGCCATTCACTGCTTAATACCCTTCATATTACATTGCTCA
This sequence comes from Lissotriton helveticus, assembly GCF_964261635.1. Taxonomy (NCBI): domain Eukaryota; kingdom Metazoa; phylum Chordata; class Amphibia; order Caudata; family Salamandridae; genus Lissotriton; species Lissotriton helveticus. The sequence continues at coordinate 136,145,554 of NC_136065.1, forward strand.
TGACATGTTCTATGACATCATTGATAATATCATTGCCAACAACTGAAATTACATTATTCATGACAACACTTTGCATGGCGGGGGAGCAAGTTATATTTACTTTTGGCTGGGAGTTATACAATAGAGCAATTTCTATTTCTTTTGGAGAGCAACCCAGCCTGGAGTAATTTCCTGACTAGGCATTCTCAGCTAATTGTGGATCACACAGCGGGGAGAGGTAATCCTTGAAGTGGGATGCTCAACGAGATACTTTTCTGTATCAAGTGCTTTTCATTATCATTGATCCTTCACAAACTGTGTCCTGCATAGGCTTAGGTTTTTACCTCGCGATTGATTTCTCAGCACCCAGTCACCTTACTCTATGTCGGAGACCCATTCATGTCTCGACGAGTTGGCATACTGCTTCCTCTTCTCCGTGGATTGACTGTCTTTTCTGCGCAGCACTTCAGCTTGTTTGGTGTTTGACGTGTGGAAAAGACAGGTGATGCTAGCTTGGTACTCCAGCTCGAACCTCACCAAAGATCAGGAGTGCTTGTGAGCATAGACTGGTGATGCTGTCCGGTGTAATTCGGTATGCTCTCGTTTGTTGACATGCATAGCTCTACCATGCATTTAGCTTGCGGCCACACAGGAATTACCCTTCTGTGATTGAAGTTAAGGTGTGTTTGGAATTTAGCCAAAATCTGACTGTTTAGCAGAGGGCCATTGTCCGTCTTTATAACTTCTGGAATTCCCTACACTGCAAACATTTCATCAAGGGCTGGAGCTACTGATGTTGAATTGATCAATGATGGTGGTGTCGTAAGTGGGAATTGTAACAATCTATTACAATAAGTATGTATTTTCATGACTGAAGCAATCAAAAGCAGTCAATTGTTACGTAATGCCCCTTTGGAAGCAGAGACATTTGCAGAGCGACAAGTCGGTCTGCTCGACTGACAGTCCGCCATTGATGACAAGTACTTTTTCCACCATTGGATATAGCTTTGGAAAGCAGACTAGATCTAGTACGGCTCTCGAGTGCCATTAGTTATTGATGTCGTTCTTGGACAAGATAAATGACCATCTTTCTTAGTGTGGCAATGACAATTCTCCAGACCCGCAGTAGGATGCAACAGATCTTAAAGGTAGCTCCCCCCGCATGGGGTGCTGGAAAGCCCTCAGTTCCTACATGGCTAATCCAGTTGAAGTAGGCGTGTCATCTAGATGATGATATTTAGCTTCTTCTACTTTTCTCTCGACTTCGGTTCTGCCAGAGTCATGTGACTGGCATCAAAAACACTATTGAGGTTAACGGATGCTGCTGCTTTTTGGTCCATGAGCAAATTTATGAACTCTTCTGCAGAAGGGGCTCTTTATTTTGGGTGCTGTCAAGGCATGACAAGACATAAAAGCTGTTGTCCTTTACCAGTTTATATTCTAAGGTATATAGGTACTCCTGCACCTGGTCGGCAGTGCCTGATGATCTGTCACCTTGGTGAAATGTTTGCCATAAATTAAGATATGATAGTTCTCACCCATGTTACTGCTAGGCTTTTTGATGGTCAACAGTATGCCCTTGGTGTCTTTTGCTAGTGTAAGACACTGCGAACTTCTATTGCACCAAGTGGCTCCCAAGCTAATGAAACTGAAATTTATGGTGATCTCATGGTCCTAGTTGGGATCATAGAAGGTCATGTTGGTAGCGGTGCTAATTTTTCTGCTTGATTTTTTGGGAGGCCTGTTCACACTTTTGTGTCCACTGAAACAGGTGTCTTTGCTTAGTCAGCTCCCAAAGAGTGTTGCTTATGGAGATGTAGTCCTTGCTATATCTTGCACCATAACTATCTATTTCCAGCTATGATAGGACATCAGTGACCTTCTTTGGTGCTGGGGTCTCATTCAAGGCTTTGATCTGGTTTCAATCAAGGCGCATGCCTTCGACTCAAATATTGTGTTTTTAAACCTTGATTCTTGTGAAATTCACACTTGGTGGCATGTAGGGTCAGGTTTGCCTTTTTAAGTGCTAGACACATTTTTTCCAGTGCAGCACATTGTTCCAAATATGTTACATTCAAGAGAATTTCCTCACTCTAGTTCAGCGCATTGACAATGGGTCTGATAACCCACCGGATACCTTCTTGGAATACCTCCCCTGTTGACGACACTCAGTTCAGTTACTTTTAATGAAATAGTCAAAGGTGTGTGGTGAACATTGGGATGTATCTCGTATGTATGAAACATCAGCTGATGAGGCTATTCTTTATTGAGATCATGTAAGGAGAATATCTTGTATGCTCATCATTGCAATCATGTCATTTTTGCATGTCCGTGGCGTTGCTCTCGTTCGTTGGCTGTCACACACCCCCATATAGACACTCCTTCCAATCCTGGTTTCATATGAGTGCTACCATCATAGGCGAGTCCTCTAGATTCCTCTATGGTGTCTCCTGCTAATAGCTGGTAGTTCACGTTCCGCTGCTTTCTGTAGATGAAACTGCATCTTCAGGTGGTGCTGAGTTATGGGATTTACGTTCTGCCTTATGTGAAGGTGTACTTCAAAGGCTGGGATTTTCCCTAACCCAGTGAATAGCGTCGGGTGTTGTTGTGCAATAGGTGGGTCTTTGTCCATTGTGTACCAGATGGCGCCTACCTAGTTTTTCAGCTGTGGATAAGCTAATGACAATTCATGACATAAATGCCCGTTTCCACTGAGTTTCTCTTGAGTGGGTATTGAAGCAGTCTAGGCATGTTACAGGTTCTTGGCCCATCCAGATGGACACACTAACATCGGTATCTTTAAGGTATGACTGGGATGTCATATTTTTCTATTGTTGAACACAGTTGTAGTTTGGTGATGCTCCACTGTCTATTAGAAAGCAGACAGCATGTCTTCCCATTATGAGATACTTTCTCTTTGCAGTCTTTTCATCAGACACCAGTGGAAGGGGTGTGGCGCAGCAGCCAGGGCGCCTGACTCCAAAACACAGGGGCTCACGTTCGATCCCCTGTGCCGGCGGCAGGTAAGCCCAGCACCATGTGACTCTGGGCAATAGCTCGCTTAATCTTCCAGACGGCCCCCAGCGCCTTGACACCCTCAGATAATTGTTCGCGCTTTACAAACACTGGATTTCATTTACATGTATCCAGCACCTCCTCTGGTATATGAAGAGTTTGTGCTTTTCTGCGGTTTGCAGGATGAGGATATTGTGCATGATGTCGGGTGAGATTGAGATGAGTTGCTGCTTGCCTCTAACTGCTCTTGCAAAGTGGTGTCGAGGCTTGGTGTTGTCCTGTTTTTGTGGCGGTTTGCCCATCTTTTTATGATGAGGGTAACATTCTTGTCGCTAAGTGGGGAAGTGCATTTATGCGGGCACTCTTGTCCACAGCAATAGCATTTTTGAGTCTCTTCTCGATGCACGTGATTTCTTTTCTTGCTCATCTATCAAATTTGTTTAACCTTATCGGTCAACCATGCCCCAGGTGGTGTTTCATCAAAGATTGATTGTGCAGCAATAAATCATGTTCCTTCTGTCATTCTTCCCGGATTCAAACTCTCGGTCTGAGGCTTCAGCTTGGTTATTGGTTCCTCTGTTTGACAGTTGCTCTTTAGCATATTTTTGTGGACCTTCTTGTGCTCATATTAGTGTCTTTGCAGTCTGTAGTCTGAGGCAGAGCCTGTTTCTCAAATCAAGTCTGCCTGACCCCAAAATGGCATCGGTTTGGGTGGACTTGGCAGCCTTATTAAGGTAATGGAGAAACGCTGAACTCCAGAATCCAGGCACCTTGCGTTCTTTAGTGCTCAACATGGCCCTACTTTTCTTTATCTTTAAGGTTATGGTCCACATGATTGAGTTACTGTTGCTCTACTGGCATTTTCCACTGCATACCCTTTGCTTTTTTGTGCCTTTGATTGCGGTGCACAATGCTTTCACTGCTGCTACCTACATCAGTGTTGCTCTCCTAGTGAAAAGGAGGAGAGTCACTTTGGTGTTGCCTGGGTGGTTATTCAGCAGAGCACAGCGAAATCTCTGCCGATGCACCCTGTGATAGCTTTGGGTCAAGAGCAGCAGCTTTAATGACCGAGTGGGAGACCCCCTTGAGCTGTACTTTAAGCATTCCTCTTGGATTTACTGGTCACCCACCCAGACTGGGTGGGTCACACAGAAGTTTAGGCACCGGCATCCCACTAGGTTACTCAGTCATCTTCAAAGTTTTTGGATGCCACTATGTGGGGGCAATGGTGGTTGCCTACATCACCAGTTGTTGTGTTCCCATCAAAGAATGAGAAGCTGCACCAGTGTGAGAGTGATTCATCTTTATTTGTTCTACATTAGTGTTCATGCAAATATCTTACCTGGAGGAGCGGTCAGCTCTCGCATGCATTTCTTCCCAGTTCCTCGACTGCCTCTACTCAGGCTAGCTCCCTTCAGTCCTTTTGTCCCACTGGAAGGGGTGTTGGGTTAGCTGCTAGTGTGCTGACCAGCCTACCTTTCCACTGCATTCAGTGAGGACCTGGCAGTGAGCTGTTACTTTGTGAGCCGTGCTTGGATGTGCTTTCATGGTGATCTTGATGATTGCCTTCCAGTCTTGGCGTTTCGCGACCTTTCAACTGGATTTCTTATTCTTGGCTAGGTGTGGGTCCATATAACATGTTCTTCTGTTTTCTTTGGGGCTGCTCTTGGACCAGCATTCCTTGTAACCAACACTTAGTCCACTTGTAGGTTGCTGAGGAGTTGTTGTTGGCTGCTGCTGGACTTTCTCTTTGTACTCCCGGGTGTGCCTGGTGGTCTCGGAATGTGCTCGGTTAGTGTAAGAATTGATGTACAGGTATTTTACTTTCGCATATATGTGGATGTTCTGTTTTGAGAAGTTACTGCAGTGCTTCTCTGACATGGCTAAGTGTGAAGTCAGTAGTATCTGCAAACTACATGTGTATCTTTCTCCAGTGTCATGGGGCTCTGGGTGTATCCAAGCACTGAGAGGTAGGAGCAGGCACTTCTGCTGTGTTTCTGGGCTGTAGTTGGTGAGTGCTGGATATTCATCAGTATCTTCATTCATTTTTCTGTTTTTCAGGTTGTGGAGTTGTTGTATTTCTATCTAGGACCCTAATCAATATTCCTAATGTATGCCCTTGTATGGCTATAATAAATAATATCCTTATAAAGGCATAAGATTCATATCCATATTTAGTAATAGCTCATACATCCAAATACGGCAAGGCTACTTCCCTAGACTCCTAGAAAGTACAACACGTTCTTTAAACAAACCAAACCTCCAGCAACCTGGGAATTGCCCTTGCTTTTGTTTTGATTTGTCCAAGAACTTCTGTGAGCACTGAAAGAACAGCCAGTTCTTAGTGACATCTTTATTGACGTCTTATGTCCAACCTTACGTCAAACCCGGCACCTTTCAGGTATAAATATACCAACGTTGCCTTAAGCAAACACACGATGGTTTGGAGCAGAGCGGCTATCTACTTGCCCGAGAGCCCAGCTTATGTGAGAGCCCACGGATGCCGCCCCTCCCTTTTGACGCACTGAGAAAGACGCTGTCTCTTTCTCCAGCCGAGAAAATCCAGCTCCGGTGTTTTCAGCCGCCCTTGCGGGTTGCTGGGATATCGAGTCCTGAGAGAGAGATACCAGACCTCCTGCTTTCTATTACCCAGGTACGGAGCTGACTAAACCCTTAAAGAGAATTCTTGATTCAGATTCTTGGCAAAACCAACTTAACTTAAACTGCTACTTACTTACTTACTCCTTCCCACGTATTAGGCTTAGGTCAGGTACACCGGGGTAGGCGTACTTAGAAGCACCAGTTGAGTACGTTAGCCAATGTATTTATGTATGTATATATTTGATCTATTTTAAAGTATCATATGGCTAAGAAATCATATCAATGCTTTTACAGTATTATTTTATAATACTTCTTTTACTGTACGCACTTTACTTTATACTAAGTCTTGCAATTGTGGCAATTCATTTCTCTTGCATGAGAAAGAAGACTGCTCAATAAATAACACTTTTTATTGAAAACGCCCGTCTCTCTATTCTCTGCACTCTGGTGAAACTAAGTATGCACGATTGACTGAGTAAAATAGCTATCTATTGTTTTCACACAACTCTAGAGATACACTCTTATTCTGAGGGAGCACAGTTGTTATGTTTATGGTTGTCAGAAGCTAATCCCTTCTTGTCTATCCAGGGAAGTTAAACTCCTCCTTGTTTATTCGAGAAAGTTTCTAGTGACCTCTGAGCTAGCTGGCGAAACTAATTAAGTCTAATATAGTCAGTAGAGACCTACTCGACCTCAGGCCTACGTCTACACTGCTGTTTATATTATTCCAATGCGCATAGCCTATTGGGAATATAGGAACTACACTACATGGCGCCCAACGTTTGGTAAGGCGATAATCTAACGCAAGACACTAGAGTAACTCAGTCGTGCTTTTTCACACAGACCCCTTTTTCCCGTAAATACTCCAAAAGACGTCTGGAGTGGGTAAAAGGTTAAAATCCGCCGGAACTTAGCAGTTTGAGAATCCTATGTATAGTTTTTGGTTTAGTCAACGTTGAAGGATACAGTCTTCCAAAATATTGTGCACCTAATCTTTGTTTTCCTTGAAACTTGATCTGCAACAAAAAGCTTTCGGTTAGTAAAAATGACGGAAAGTGAAGACGAAAGGGAGACAGCTAGAATAGCTGCTCAACTCCTAGCGGATGACACAAGTCTCCAAGAAAATAACCCGAATGTTATAATCATTCCGGTAAATGTAAGAAAAACTATAACTATTAAACTTATAGAAAATTGACTGACATCACGAGGTGGTACAGTCATATTCGTGGTAGAGGCCCATGAATATCGGCAGACAGAGGTATTCTACTCATGGATAAACTTTCCAGCAGCAAACGCTGTAACACACGAATTCCATTATTACAAAATAGAGGAACCTCCGGATGAATACACTCCTTTCGAGGAGGTTGAAATCCCACTAAATTACCAAGAGCACCTGCTCTGGTTTAAAGGCGCCCTAAAACATAAAAATCACATCACCAGGTTCGGTCCACTAGGTAGACCAGGAGCCACGTGGCCGGTTCTAGCCAGCTTCACACCACATCCCGACATTGAAACAATGACAGACCGGGAACTTTTAGCTCAGCTAAAACAGCTAATTAAAATACATAGACAATTAGTCCAATATGTAATGCGGACTTCAACGGTCCAACCAGCAATCAACATTCCACAGCTGACCCCTCATCAGGGGAACACAAACAAAATTACACCACAGAACATGCAATCATGTCTTGGTAAAGTACCTACAAAACGGGAACAAATTCCATTCTGGTTAGCTCAGAAAATCACTCAAATAGAGACAGTATTTTTTGATACTACGCCTACTGAGAAACACAGAATTCTGACTATCTGTCTTCCAATGGTGATTGCACCACATGTGGAGGACTGTGACACTTGGGGCACAGTCTTTGCTTCAATTTACACAAAAACATATGGTGTTCCGTCTTATGGCGGTAATACCAGAAGTGCTAAGACAGATTCAAAATGAATACGGTCCAGAACCTGCTTTAACTCTGGGTATGAAATTACTGAAAGACTTCAAGCAGGTCTCAGCTCTATTGTTAGCCAACATAAAAGGAGAAGCAGCATCTGTGGCGATCCGCCAGAAATTGAAAGAAACAGATATAGCAGAACAACCATTTGAACTTGCCAGAATCATAGAAAAATCCCATAAAGAACTAGGTAGAGATAGTTTGGGTGGGAAACCAGTAAAACCCCAACTACTTGAAAATCCTGAAAAAACATTTATTAAAAATAATTTAAACACTCCAAAAAAGAGTTGGGATGGAAATAAACAATCCAGTCCCAGAGAAAAACGATTCCAGTCTCCTCTACGGAGAGAAAGATCTCTAGAACGAGGTGACAAGTCTCCCCAGAGGGAGCCCTCTGAGAAAAGATACAACCTTAGGGATAAATTGAGAAAACCTGACAGATATGAAGATATTGATACACGTCCCTCTCGATCTTTTCAGACTTCCACACAGAAATCGGAAAAAATAGGACGGTCAGAACACAAAGAAGAGCACGTCAAGTCCAAAGACAAGGAACCTGCTCATCAAAGTAAAAAATTACAATTTCCAAGGAAGAAGGTAGCCAGTATTAAAATAATAAAACATGCCGAGGATACTGAGGACACAACTGAAAAATGGAGAGTGGGCCCAGACAATGCTAGACAGCGCAGCAGAAGTGACCATAGCTTGCAAGATCCTGATGAATTTTCTGGAGACAGTGGTCACCAATGAATACATTCAAGTGGAAACTGCAGATACCAGAGTTAGCAAACCTCATAAAATATACGAAATAACATTACGTATAGAGGGGGACAAGACTAGGAAAGTAAGGGGTCTCTTTTGGGATAACCTTTCGAAAGGCTATGACATCCTGTTAGCTGAGAAAGACTGGCCACCAGAGTTTGTCAGGGAGTGCCCTCATGGCGAAGAAATGATTATGCCTGCCTTCTCAAATCATATTTCAACTCATAAAAAATGTACACTTGCAAGAAAATGGTCAGTGGTCCAAGCCCCTGCATTATATAAAAATCATGTAGGATGGGATGAGGACTCTCCTCCTCACAAAATCCAGTTAAAATGTCAACCCAATGCACAAAGGCAGTACCCAGTTAAACAAGAAGCTAAAAAGCAAGTCAGGGAGATCTTAGATCAACTTGAATACCAGGGGGTGATTGAAACATGCACCTCACAAATGAACAATCCTTTGTTTCCTGTCTCCAAGCCAGACGATTCATATCGTCTAGTTTTGGACTACAGACACCTAAACTCATGTTGCAAAACATTTGCAGTACAAAACTCACACAGTGCAGCACTAATGAATAACATCATGCACAAAAAATATAAAACGATATTAGACATCTCTAATGGATTCTTTTGTCAAAACATTGCACCTGAAAGCAGGTATTTGACCGCTTTCTCAATAATGGGGTCGCAAAAACACTTCTGTCGACTCCCAAAGGGATTCAAGAATAGCCCAGGATTATTCTCAGCAAGAGTAACAGAGTTACTACAAATATATGATGATGAGGCATTATCCTATGTCGATGACATCTATCTCACAGATGATGACCTGGATACTCACTTGAAAAGAGTGAACACCATAATACTTGGGTTCGCAGCTGAGGGTTACAAATTCAACTTTAAAAAGTCACGAATTGCCCATCTAACAGTCCTGTTTTTAGGATATGAATTATCAAGTGAAGGCAAAAGCCTAGCAGACAACTTCTTAGAGAAGTGCGCTGTACTCCAAGCACCAAAAACGCTGAAGAACTTACAATCAATACTAGGTTTCCTGAATTTCGGAAGAACATACATTCTATATTATGCAGAGAGGGTTAAACCCCTCTATGAATTAATAAAACCTGATTTCAAACCAATAAATTGGACTCAGAAACACACAGAAATTTTAAGATCATTGCAAACAGACATGTTAGCTAAAACAAAATTGCAAACATGTGAAAACATACGCAACCTTGTAATCCGAGTCATCCCAGGAATATGCGGATTCACGTACCTGACCTCTAATGAGGGAGAAACGGTACCAATAGCTTACAAATCACACTTGTACACACAAGCTGAAATGAAATTCAGTTCCACTGAAAAAATTCTAACTGCGGTTCAGACTGCTGTAGCAAAAGAAAGAGCCCTAGCACAAGGTAAACGAATATTAATCGTTACCCCAGTACCTGCTCTAGAAGCAGTAACAAAAGCAAGCATTCCAAATGCAAAAGCACTACATCCGAGATGGATACAATGGGTTAATTCTCTTGCTGCAACAGACGTAGTATACGAATTTGATCCTAATTTAAAAACACAAGAATTTCTCCAATATGAATATGAATGTTCTCTGCCGACCGAAATCCTGCCTCTGGAACATTACGGCTGTATAATATATACAGACGGATCAGCACAACCCGCAGTTGGGGGTAAACAAGCTTACAGTGCTGCGTGCGCGGTTGTTAAATGTCGTTGGCACGAAGGGAAATTGAAACCACTTGTCTCTATAACTCAACCTCCAAGAGATTGTTCGGCTCAGCGAGCTGAACTACATGCGTTTAAGATGGCGCTTGATATTGCCGATCGCGAATTCCCCACACTAATAGTGTGCGATTCGCATTACTGCGTCAGGTCTTACAATAATGACTTGCAGAACTGGGTTCAAAACGATTACAAAGATGACACAGGTGCCACAATAAAGCATAAAAAGCTTTGGGAACAGGTAGTTCTTTTACAGAAAGAACTACAAAAGACTCACGTGATGCATACACTGAGTCATCAATGTGATGCCGTTCACGTTGCAGGGAATTCATTCGCTCACAGAGCCACAGCGGAAGCAGCTCAACCGGCTTCCGTACCCACAAAAAAGCGTTCAGATAAATACATAGACGGAGAAACTATGCTGGCGGTAAAAGCGTCTTTAAAAGGCGACTATGCAGCATTACCTCTGAACTATCCACTCACTTATACATACATAATTGATGCAAACTCCGTTCCTTTTGCTCAAATCCCTGGAGTGGGGGATAGAGTAATTCCAAACACGAACAGGAGAGTTTTTTTAATAGCAGACGCACACATGGGATTAGGTCTAAGGCATCAAGAGATCAGGGAATCTCTGAAAGAATTACAATCAGAATACTGGTGGCCGGGGATGAACCTGCAATTTTACAAATTTGCAATGGGCTGTCGAAACTGCAACAGAGATCGCAGTCGCGAACCGACCGTGGTAATGCCAGGACCCTTCTATTAGAAAGCATAAGGCTATCTATAGGCAAAAATGCATCCCATTAATATTTATGTAAATTGATACTTGTATAGCGCACTACTCACCCGCAAGGGTCTCAAGGCGCTTGTACGAATACCGCTGTGGAACCCATCCTGGCTTTCCCTGTGAGGTGTCCACTCCTGGGCACCCCCAAGGTTGGAGGCCAGGCATCCTTAGCGTTGTGGGGGCCGTGGTGGAGATTAAGCAAGCTATTGCCCAGAGTTGCAGAGTGGGACTCCATGATTGGAATAGGCACTGAGGCGAGAATTATCAGGTCCGTGGAATTTTGAGCCCAAGATCCGCCGAGGCGGGGAATTGAACCCTGGTCCCGGGCTAGACCTCTGCATCAGGGTCTGCCGCTCTAACCATTGAGCCACACTTCTCCACTAGATTCACTTACAATGAAGACACCAGCGCTCGGCTGACGCCAGAACTGTTATAAAAGATTTGCGAGTCTTTATCGGCACATATGCAATTGGCATGCTACATTCTGACCAGGGTCCTGCTTTTAGCTCTCGAGCTTATAAGGAGGCCATGACCAGCATGGGCATTGCATTGCGGTACTCTTGTCCATTCCATCCTGAGGGAAATGCGGTAGTGGAAAGAAAAAAACGGGACATAAAAAAACCGGGACATAAAGCAATCTATAACGGCGTGGGTATTAGGTTCGGGTGATGGGTGGGTCCAACATTTAACAAGTGTCCAACGTAGTCTTAATAATCTGCCAAGAAATTCTCTAAAAGGTCTCAGTCTGTACGAACTATTGTTTGGTATAGAATGCACATTCAGGACCTTGATAGTCGTACTTCAGTGGTAGAAGAAAAATGCTTTGATATCAAAGACCGTTTGGCTGTTTTACAGGACTTAAATGAAACAAGACAAAACCTGAGCAACATAAAGTTAAAGCAACAGCCAACAGCCACTGAAGAAAAACCACCTGTCCCAGCAAGACCTGTCTGGATTCCAAAGATTGGAGATCTGGTCAGAGAGAAGATCGCGATAAAGAAGGAATTTGGGCCTTCTTACAGAAAAGCAGTACCTGTCTTAGCTGTCAGCGGAACAAGATCAGTTGTACTACCGCCCCTTGCTGGTAAAAAGGAGAACCGAGTTGTATCCATCGACCTGGTAAAAACACAATCATGTGGCCAATAATAAGTAGTAGGCCCAGTGGACTCCCAAGAAATAGCAGAACACCAAAATTTGCTGCAATACAAGAGGTTCAAACAGAGACTAATCACTTTTGATAAACCTGCAGTTAATAAAAAATGACTATGCAATAAAGCCATGGAACTTGTGCCTCTTGAAACCCAAATTGCAACAGTTCGTCTAGAAACACCAGTCTACAACGATGTAGCCTCAGACTATGCTAATGAAACAAAGAAAAATCCAAAAGCAAATGAAAATCCGGAAGCAATTCCTACAATTGACAGAACTGCATCTGGCTACTTCATCAATTTCGATGACTTTTCTGAAGATCCAAGCGAACCTGAAGAAACGCCATCAACAAAAACTTTCAAAGACAAAGTAACTGAACTCTTTCATCAACTCAAAGAAACCTATCTCATTTCTCCATGGATTGAATTTTGGATTGTGTTAGGTGTACTTTTCCTCTTGCTTTGGCTCATCATGGTTCTTTGTTTGGGAAAATTAATTGAAGGAAAATACAGTACAATGGACACAGCAAGTCAGAACATCAACTTGGTCCTAAAGCCTCACAAGTCATCCCACATCGAGAAAAGAGAACTATCAACAGTGAACCTCACAGCCAATCCAATACCCGGTGGGGTAGCATGGGACAGAACGGAATTTGACATTTTTGGCACGATTGAGCTCTTGAAATATCCACATCAGTTCAAGGTTTCATTAAGTGACTTTGTAAAACCAAGTGCTTTTTCTGATGATTGGGACTTTGAAAATATAAATAATATGATGTCAGATTTAGTAATGTCAGCAAAATTCACAGAACATGATTATTTACAGGGTTCATCAAATTATGGAGAAATGTATTGCTCAATCATTTTGGTCATCACTATTTGCATACATCTGCACAGCCTAGAAATGTTTTTAGTTACAATCAATGGGAACATTGTGCAACACCACCGAAAAGCAGCTCAAAAACATTTTATGAAAAATTCCCATACTTCTCAGGGTTTAACACAAGTGATGCAGAAACGTTTTATTTTAAAATGTTAAACAAGACAGGAATGAAAACAATGCTGACAAATACTAAATTGATCTATTCTGAAACATTTTATGAAAAAATTATTACATTTGGTTTTGAATTCTGGAAAAACAACATTGAAACAAAAACCATCTGGGGTACAAAAGAATGGCAGGTCCAAGGTTTAGAAGCATTGTTTAGAGCCTGCATGATCCCAGAACAAATAATATTCTTGAATGACACCATTCAACAGACAACCTGTCTTGGCCTAGCCAAAATTAAAGACTTAAACAAACCGTCTATTCCAAAGCCCATACCTGATAGTAATAGCACTACTGATATGGAGATAGACGTATCCCATATTTTATACCAAAACAGAACACATCCTGATTGGAAGAAATGGTTGATCTGGCCCACAGACACAAATAACTGTCAAGATAGATTCCTGAACAAAATACAGGGGTTCAAAATGACCAGGCCAGACCCAAGATACTCACAGAGACAACATCCAGGGATAGTTACAACACACAGTGTAGGGAAACTCTGCCTTGAATGGCTACAGAAATCCACACTGGCAGAAATTAAGCAACACTTGACTTTACTTAAAGACGGTACTGACTTGCGTGATTTCATTCTGGGACTACGCAAACAGCGTCAAAAACGTTTCATAGCGGCCGGTGTATACGCTGCATACAACAAAGCAGCTTGGAAAGTAATACAAATTGAAACAGCAGAAAAAATATGAGAAATTGATCGTATTAATTTGGAAAAATCACTTTCTGTTGTGGACAATGGGTTAACGACTCTGTCCTCCAGAATATATTCACTGGACAGTATCGTATCATCTGCTATTGATATAATAGAGCAGGACTTACTAATTTTACAACATGGTCAGTCCCAATTACGTTCTATTGTACAGCTTGGCTGGACGTTGCAAAATCTGCGTTCAGGCTACGTACCATGGCGTTTAATCAACACAACGTCATTATTCTCTATCTTTAACCTTACTGATAAACAAATGAGTTTGGCACAAAAAGGAGCAGACTATACGATTCTGAGCATTGAAAAACTGGAGAGATTACCATTGACAATGTCAGAGAGACCTGTCATTGAATGGATAATACACGGAATAATTACAATCCCGATAACAACTTTCCAATTTAAATATTGCCAAGAATATATACCAGCGGGCCAGTATGAAAGGTTGGGTAAAGGGTACATCAAGTCAACATGGAAATTACCTTATGCACACAAATGTTACAGTGAAAAGAAAAAGGATGTATTTCTTAGTGGCAAAAATTGTAAAAGATCACTAAGTGTCAAGGCATTAACCTGCATGGAGCCTGCGAAGGGTCTTCGAATAACCTTTCATGTCACCTGCACGGCACTCCTGCAACACAGATAGAGCCATTCTTTAGACAGCTTTCAAACGGGAGCTATATTCTAATAAATGACCACAGCTGTTGTGGCATGGTGCCAGGGAAAGCCTATCTCGTAAGCGTTAGTTCCATGGTCACTTGCTGTATGCAAGTATTGTATCCAAACAGCACTCCAGACATGGAGGCGGCAATTTGGCCTTATTTGAATATCTCTTCTATTCGAATTGATACTTTAAGCAGAATGAAGTCTATTCTTTTACAGACAACTGTGCCTTTGACCTCGTCCAAAGAAACGTATGATCTGCAAGTTGCAAGGACAACGGCAGAGATACATTCCCTTTTATCAACAAATTGCCCCGCGCATTTCGTAGAAATGCTAAGCCAAATCCTAAACATGTCAGATACTAGTGGCATCGCACATGTATTTAAGACAATTTTTTCGGGACTGTTAACACCCTTCGAAACAGTTCTGGGCATTTTTCCCAATTTTGTCCATTCTGTCTTTGGCGGCCTACCTCTACTTTTGGGACTCATAGCAGGAATTTTATTTTTGATTCTTCTGCTCCGATATGGCAAGCCAAGCCGCAGACAAGACCCCAGCAACGATGGAAGAAACGATCCTAGCAATGAGCTACCGGGACCGCATAACTAAAGTCCTTGGATTAGCCCGGCTAAGAGATCTGAATATGACCTGGTTTCTTTCATTCAGACCAATCTGGCAAAATTGCATCTTACCTGTGCTTCGATGTATGCTATGCGGAGAAGAATGCGTGTTGGACGTCTGTCTTACACTACCATCAGCAGTACCAATGGATACAGATACCTTGCTAAGTCCTGTAACTGCTCATGCATCGTGTTGTCCCCAGCGGCTACCTATTCTGATGACGGCATTCGTTGAGACTTCACCACTACGAGTATGTGGCAGTGGAGTACCAGATGAGAGCAGCATCACCCAGGTACAACCTCCTGTGAGCATTGCTGATCCTGACATCGATGATAGCAATCATTCTTACACATGCACTCTTTCGGCATTTTCAAACTTGGTCGAACTTTCACTTGATGTCGTACACCAATTTTTTGCGAGTCTGTCTGAAATGATGTTCTCCCCTGAACAGAAAGATTAACTTTTAAGCAACAAGCACACAGCGTTCCCTGAACTCTGAATTCGGCCTTCAGCTTTGAAAAACAAAAGCTACTGAAAACAATTGGAACTATTTTTCCCCTTGAGAGCGAAATTATTATTTTTTTTCACTTCCAAAATATTTACCTTTTTCTGGCACATGTACTCTGCTTAAAGTAGAACTATTCTTCGAGAACAGAGCTTCTATTTTTAGGAACTCTAGAGACAATAATTTACCTCAGCCTCTAGCACATGTACACAAAAACAAGTTCCCAACAGGTATTATTGAGAGACAATTTCAATTATGTATGCTTAAAGACATTACTGAGAACAGAGACAAGGAGTCAAAATGGATTTTGAAGAAAAGGTGGTATTATTCACCAAGGACAAGGGGTATTAGGTGTACATTTACAGTTAGGAACAGCACTGTAAAGATTAGATCTTCTGACAACCCAGTGGCACTTGGTGCAAGGTGCTATATACAATTTAAAGTGAAATAAAAAGGTGCAAGTGCTTAAAAAACAGCATTTGGTGGCGCATAGAGTATATAGTGTACATCAATTACAGCTTCAATTACAATACAAGTTACAATCACTTGGAAAGGGTTAGTTTCTTGTAAGAGCTGAATGTGTCATATGCGTCTTTTAATTCAAGCTGTGTGGTCGACGGCGTTTCGATCCCCATTGGTCGGGATCGTCATCAGGACGGGGTTGTCGATAAATACAGTGCTGTGGAAGGAGGAAGGCTAGAATGAATAGGGTTCGTCTGGGGAGCGGGAAGTGAGGGTGCAGCAGCATTCAAGGGGGCTAACTCGTAAAGGTATAATGTGTTTAGGGAATGGGGGTGGTGGTGGCCAGACAGGGAAAAAGAGTGATATTTGAGGTGCCTATTGTGCAGGTTGGGAAAATGTCTAGGTGGGAAAGTGTTCCACAATAAAATGATTGGATGAACACTTACAGGAAGCCTTGCAGGGATGCGTGGCTTGTGGCATTCGGGGGAACTTTGCGCCGATAGCTAGAGGAAAAAGGGAAGGTGTAAATATAGGCACGATTGTGTGCGAATAATGTGCCCTCAATTCTTCAGGTAAGCGCCTCTCTCCTGAACAGAGACTACGCCCTTAGCGCGGTCTGCTCAAATGCACGCCTGTTTCACAATCTGTGGCATTTCTCCCGATTGACCACACGCTATCTGTCTCCCTTCCCACAGACGCTGCCCAACTACGTGAGCAGACCCAGGACCTCACCGCGACCAGGTAGTAACTCCCCCGGCGGCCTTGGTTATTCGCACACAATCGTGCCTATATTTACACCTTCCCTTTTTCCTCTAGCTATCGGCGCAAAGTTCCCCCGAATGCCACAAGCCACGCATCCCTGCAAGGCTTCCTGTAAGTGTTCATCCAATCATTTTATTGTGGAACACTTTCCCACCTAGACATTTTCCCAACCTGCACAATAGGCACCTCAAATATCACTCTTTTTCCCTGTCTGGCCACCACCACCCCCATTCCCTAAACACATTATACCTTTACGAGTTAGCCCCCTTGAATGCTGCTGCACCCTCACTTCCCGCTCCCCAGACGAACCCTATTCATTCTAGCCTTCCTCCTTCCACAGCACTGTATTTATCGACAACCCCGTCCTGATGACGATCCCGACCAATGGGGATCGAAACGCCGTCGACCACACAGCTTGAATTAAAAGACGCATATGACACATTCAGCTCTTACAAGAAACTAACCCTTTCCAAGTGATTGTAACTTGTATTGTAATTGAAGCTGTAATTGATGTACACTATATACTCTATGCGCCACCAAATGCTGTTTTTTAAGCACTTGCACCTTTTTATTTCACTTTAAATTGTATATAGCACCTTGCACCAAGTGCCACTGGGTTGTCAGAAGATCTAATCTTTACAGTGCTGTTCCTAACTGTAAATGTACACCTAATACCCCTTGTCCTTGGTGAATAATACCACCTTTTCTTCAAAATCCATTTTGACTCCTTGTCTCTGTTCTCAGTAATGTCTTTAAGCATACATAATTGAAATTGTCTCTCAATAATACCTGTTGGGAACTTGTTTTTGTTTACACAACATACCCATCCCAACGTGGTTTATGGGTTTCCTCCTGTTCTTCCTATAACTAAATAAATATCTAGCACATGTACAGCATTTGTATAAATATGTGATGGAATGGTCTCGACCTTCTTTTCTGTATTCAGAGCCATTTCATGTGTAATTTTCGTAATTCATTCAGCTGATATATGTATGCATTTTTTAACTGAATGATACCACTGCTTGAAAAGCGTACAGTACCAATACTCATTCAAATGGAAAAATATGTATTTTGGGGTGGGTTGGAAAACATGCACCATTATATGTTTACTATTGCTTATTTTTAGTAATGAGGGACATTAGATCGTGGAGTGGGTGTTGTATTTCTATCTAGGACCCTAATCAATATTCCTAATTTATGCCCTTGTATGGCTATAATGAATAACATCCTTATAAAGGCATAAGAATCATATCCATATTTAGTAATAGCCCATGCAGTCCAAATACAGCAAGGATACTTCCCTAGACTCCTAGAAAGTACAACGCGTTCTTTAAACAAACCAAACCTCCAGCAACCTGGGAATTCCCCTTGCTTTTGTTTTGATTTGTCCAAGAACTCCTGTGAGCACTGAAAGAACAGCCAGTTCTTAGTGACATCTTTATTGACGTCTTATGTCCAACCTTACGTCAAACCCGGCACCTTTCAGGTATAAATATACCAACGTTGCCTTAAGCAAACACACGGTGGTTTGGAGCAGAGCGGCTATCTACTTGCCCGAGAGCCCAGCTGATGCGAGAGCCCACGGACGCCGACCCTCCCTTTTGTTGCACTGAGAAAGACGCTGTATTTTTCTCCAGCAGAGAAAATCCAGCTCCGGTGTGTTCATCCGCCCTTGCGGGTTGCTGGGATATCGAGTCCTGAGAGAGAGATACCAGACCTCCTGCTTTCTATTACCCAGGTACGGAGCTGACTAAACCCTTAAAGAGAATTCTTGATTCAGATTCTTGGCAAAAGCAACTTAACTTAAACTGTTACTTACTTACTCCTTCCCACGTATTAGGCTTAGGTCAGGTACACCGGGGTAGGCGTATTTAGAAGCACCAGTTGAGTACGTTAGTCAATGTATTTATGTATGTATATATTTGATCTATTTTAAAGTATCATATGGCTAAGAAACCATATCAATGCTTTTACAGTATTATTTTACAATACTCCTTTTAGTGTACGCACTTTACTTTATACTAAGTATTGCAATTGTGGCAATTCATTTCTCTTGCATAAGAAAGAAGACTGCTCAATAAATAACACCTTTTATTGAAAACGCCCGTCTCTCTATTCTCTGCACTCTGGTGAAACTTAGTATGCATGATTGACTGAGTAAAATAGCGGTCTATTGTTTTCACACGACTCTAGAGATACACTCTTATTCTGAGGGAGCAAAGTTGTCATGTTTATGGTCGTCAGAAGCTAATCCCTTCTTGTCTATCCAGGAAAGTTAAACTCCTCCTTGTTTATTCGAGAAAGTTTCTAGTGACCTCTGAGCTAGCTGGCAAAACTAATTAAGTCTAATATAGTCAGTAGAGACCTAGTCGACCTCAGTCCTACGTCTACACTGCTGTTTATATTATTCCAATGCGCAGAGCCTATTGGGAATATAGGAACTACACTACAGAGTTTGTTGACGTTCTTAGTTTCTGCGGAGTGGAGTCCCTGTGCCACAACAGACAGAGGAAGCAGATCTTCAGCCTTTAACTGGGAGGCAGGAGCTGGCCCTACTGGCCCCCTTACTGGGCATGAACCTTGTTACATATTACTTGGTGGAAATGCGAGAACTGGGATCCAGAGTTGGGAACCACACCCTCTAGCTAGTAGGTACTAGTTTATCCACAGGTTTTTCTCGTCATCCTTTCCTTTGTAGTGTAGTTCCCATATTCCCAATAGGCTCTGCGCATTGAAATAACAAACGATAGTTTAGACGTAGGACTGAGGTCGACTAGGTCTCTATTGAATATGTTAGACTTAATTAAGAACTCGCAGTTCTCTCAGGACTCCAGGAGTTCTTGGACAAATCAAAACAGAAGCAGGGGGAATTCCCGGGCTGCTGGAGGGTTTGGTTTGTTTTAAGAACGCGTTGTACTTTCTAGGAGTCTATGGGAGTAGCCTTGCCATATTTGGACTGCATTGGCTATGACTAAATATGGATATGATTATTATGCCTTTATAAGGATATGATTTGTTATAACCACATAAGGGCATAAATCGGGAATATTTAAATAGGGTCCTAGATACGTTCACAACACCCACTCCACATATAATGTCCATCATTACTGAATACTAAGCAATTCTAAACATATGAATATGCATGTGTTTTCCATCCCACCCCAAAATACATGAAATGCATTTGAAATGGCATATACACGAAAAAATGAGTAATATACTGTCAGTTTTTAAGCAGTGGTATCATTCAGAAAATGCAAATATAGTACGTTCAAATATTGACTGAATGAATCACAAAAATTACATTCATGAAATGGCTCTTAATACAGAAGAGAAGGTTGAGACCATTTCATCACATATTTATACAAGATTGTACATGTGCTAGAGGCTGAATCAAAATATTGTCTCTAGAGTTTCAAAATAGAAATCTTGTTCTCTAAGAATAGTTTTACTTTAAGCAGAGTATTGTGTGCCAAAACAAAGTAAATATTTTGGGAACGGGGAAAAATAATTTCGGTTTCAGGGCAAAAAATAGTTCCACAGATTTTTAGAAGCTCTGTTTTAAAAATTGAAGGTCGAATTCAGTGTTCAGGAAAGTTACTACTGGTCGAAGCAATCTGAAATATGGGCCAATAGCATTTTTCTCAAGGCTGGAGAAAGTAAGATAAAAGTTATCAATGTGAAGCCAGTCAAGCAGCATATTTGGGCAAAGCAGTTTATATGGATTTGAGAAGCTCTTTAGAAATCAGGTTTGTAACAAAAGTAATGTGTGACATATTTAAAACAAATATAAGGTTACAAAATCATTTTAGTTTTCCTTATTCATAAAATGTTTAACAAAAAATTGTGCTCCTAGTCATTTCATGCCAAGATTAGTAGAAAACATGCTTTTAAGACAATGGATGATCTAGATTCAAAGAAAGCATGGCCAAGATGAGGGGCTTCCTTTTAAACATGTAAATTGGCACATATTACATGTTTTAAATCTGAAGATTACTCCGCTCAGCCTTGCTGCTATAAACTGACACACAATGTTGGATTTATTATTTTAATACTAAAACCGGTTCCTTTGATATTTCAAACCTCTAGCCTGGCACGCGTTGTGTCATGGTCATTTTTCAGCCTACGGACTGGGGTTAAGTTCCACATATGGGTGGGAAACCTTGTGTGGCGGTTCAGAAGGAGGGAGGGACTCGGAAAACAGAGCTAGGTAAATGGGGTTTTATTTTTATGAACGTTTTTTTCTTTCTCTGAGTGTGTCTTTCACGAGCTAAGGTTGCAGGGTTCAAGGTGTCAGCGAGGGCGCGGTATCTTCGGGGACTGGTCCGCCTTCTCTCCTCCTCTGGTGATTCCAGTTCTCTCTCTGGCCGGGTTCCAGCACCACATGCGGGAGAGAAAGAGAAGGCTTTAGCACTTTGATCTATGAACTTAGGATTCCCCTCTGGACGCCCGGGAAGTGCGGACACCTGTGGTTTGTGCTCTGTACAGTATTTTTAGTGTAGGACAGGTGAAGGAAATCGTGGTGAGGATAGGAGGTGGGGGGGGTTTGGGAGTGATTGGAGCGGAAAGACAGGACGTTATTTACACTAATTACACGGTGTTGCCACGCCGTCCCAGCCAACCCAATACTCGGTCACGCACCTGAGTGAGCCACACTCCTCCGTGGGTGTGGCTGGGCGGTGCTTGGGAACGTTGGCCTCCAGGCACTGCTACTCCAGTTCTCCGCAACGTCCTCACTCGATCCTTCTCCGTCCTCCACAGTCTCCCGTCGCTCTCCTCTCTTCCTCCAGGTGTCGAGACACCCCAATTCTTCCGCTTCCTGCTTTTTGACCACTCCTTGAGTCGGCTCGTCATTGTCCGGCGTACATTGTTCCTCCAGTCTATTCGCTCGGCACAGCAGCCCGTCATAGGTAGGTGTGTCTTCTCCTGCAAACACGGCCCCTTTAAAGGTACATTCCTCATTTCTTGATGGTAGCTTATTCCACCACGCTTCGTACTCCGTTTCTCAGGTGTCCTGAAGCGGTGAAAGAGAGGGGTTATCAGGTTTGTCGGTCGACCACCAGTCACTCTCAGTAGCGTTCCCCGCCAAACTTTGCTATTGGATAATTCGAATGAACGCCAATGAAGTTAACCAAAACGGTTAACAGAAAAGGCACATGTAACGACAGTTGGTTAGCAGCCTCTCACTGTCCAGAGGTCCCACATTTAAATAAAAAGCAAAATGTTCCTACTCAGCGTTCCCAGCCACCCCGCTACACTCCTCCCCCCTTAGATTCTCCCGATCGGGGAGAGTACATAGTCTAGAAAGAAAATCGGCATTGCCATGGTCTCTGCCCCTCTTATGTTGTATGGTAAAAGAGTAGGGTTGTAAAAAGAGGAACCACCTCAGGACCCTCTGATTTTGGGACTTCTGTCGGTACATCCACTGTAGTGGGGCATGGTCCGTAAATAGGGTGAAGTGTTTTCCCTCGAGCTAGTATTTGAGTTTTTCTACTGCCCAGCGAATCGCTAAACATTCCCTTTCTATTGTTGGGTATTTCGTTTCTCGTGGGTGTAGTTTCCTGCTTATATATGGAAGGGGGTGCTCAAGACCATCGTTTCCTATCTGGGAGAGGACCGCCCTGATCCCAGAGTCGGAAGCGTCTGTCGCTACCAGAAAGGGCTTGTCAAAATCTGGGGCTATTAAGATGGGGCTGGTGGTAAGGGCTTCTTTCAGCTTCTGGAATGCCTTCTTAGCTTCCTCAGGGGGACACTATCTGTTTTGGGCTTACCCCCTTCTGGAGGAGATTAGTCAGGGGAGTTGCCATCTCCGCAAATTTGGCAAGGAATCTTCGATAGTAGCCGATGAGGCCTAGGAAAGCCCTCAGTTCTTTTTTTGTGCTGGGAAAGGGCGTGTCTCTTATGGCTTTCACCTTCTCCTCCTGTGGCGCTATAGCCCCTTCACCTAACATGTACCCCAGATATTTGACATTTGAATACGCGGCTCTGGACTTCTCGGCATTTATGTGTAACCCGGCGTCCCTCAATGCTAGCAGTATGGTCTGAAGGTGTTTCAGGTGGATCTGCCAGGAGTCACTGAAAATGACGATGTTGTCTAAATACACAGAGCAGAAGACTCGTAAAGGAAGGAAAATCTTGTGCATTAACCTCTGAAATGTGGCTGGCGCACCGTGTAAACCGAATGGTAACACGTTAAATTCAAAAAGTCCTTCGTCCGTAGAGAAGGCCGTTTTGTGTCTGTCCACCTCCCGTAGAGGCACTTGCCAGTAGCCCTTCGTTAGATCTAATGTTGTTAAGAAACGGGCTTCGCCGATGCGCTCAATTAACTCATCTACCCTTGGTATGGGATTCGCATCAAATGAGGAAATAGAATCGAGTGCTCTAAAGTCCATACCGAACCTCGTGGTTCCGTCTGGCTTAGGCACCATTACAATCGGTGATGACCAGCTGCTGCGTGACGGCCTGATTACCCCTAGGCGTAACATGTCTTGTACCGCTTTCCTTACGGATTCCCGTCTAGCGGCTGGAATCCTATAGGGTCGCATTTTCACGGTCTTCCCTGGCTCTGTGTCTATTCTATGTTCGATCATCAAGGTACAACCTGGTTGATCCGAAAATAGATCAGCGAAGGGTTTGAGGGTGTCGTCTATTTCCTGCTTCATGTTGGCACTGATCTCCTTGTTAATAGGGAGTGCTGCAAGGGTGGTGGCATCTATAGTGGATGGTAAACTGAACTGGGCGTTCCTGGGTATAGGTCCAAGCCACTTCTTTAGCATGTTTATATGGAAGCATTGTGTTCTGGCGGGAGATATCTGGAGTCTGTAGGTTGTTGTCCCGATTACTTCAACAACCTGATATGGTCCCTTCCATTCCCTCTGAAATTTGTGGGCTGTGGTTGGCATTAGGACCAAAGTCCAATCCCCTGAATTTAGCGTTCTCTACCTTTTTCCTCGGTCATATGCTTTTTTTTGTCGTAGCTGGCTGCGTTCGATGTTAGAGTAAGCAAGGTCTCTTAATTTCCCTATCTTGCTGCGCAGTAGCTGCGTGTATTCTAGAAGTGACCGAGATTCCTCATGTTCTTCTCTTTCCCAGGCATCTCGTGTAATTTCAAGCAGTGATCTCGGTAGTCTTCCGTAGAGCAGTTCAAATGCAGAATAGCCCGTGGAACTCTGCACTTGTGCCCGCAAGACATACAGGGCCAAAGGGAGTAGGCGGTCCCAATCTTGGTTTTCTAGGGACAGCATTTTCCTCAAGGTGGTTTTGAGTGACCGGTTGTAACGCTCAACCAAGCCGTCTGTCTGCGGGTGATAGGCAGACGCGCGGATTTGATGGATATTCAACAAATTAGTGACCTCCTTCATCAGCTTGGAAACGAAGGGGGTCCCCTGGTCGGTTACAACCTCTTTGGGGAACCCTACTCGAGCAAACAGTTCTAAGAACTTTTCTGCTACGTTCTTTGTGGTAGGAGATTTTAGAGCGAAAGCCTCTGGGAAGCGTGTAGCGTAGTCTACGATCACTAGCGCGTAGGTATTCCCTTTTGAAGAACGCGGCAGAGGTCCAATGATGTCCATACCCACCCTCTCAAATGGTTGGCCTATTATCGGCATTGGCTGTAAGGGAACAGCTGGGGGTCTCTGTAGGTTTTTCCTCTGACAAACCTCACAGGTCCTACAAAAAGCTGTTGCTTCCTTGTAGAGGCCAGGCCAAAAGAACCACTTTAGAATATTCTGTAGAGTTTTCTCCTCCCCAATGTGACCAGCAGTCAAATGTGTATGTGCATAGTATAGGACCTGTTCCCTGAACTCTTTAGGTACTATCAACTGTTTGGGATCCCCCTCTTTTCCCACCCGCTAAAGTAACTCCTTTTCTATGATGAACCTGGGGTATGGTGTATGGGGGTTTCCCTGACCTGAGTGGGCCGCCTCCCAGGCATTGAACAGTGTGGCGTTGTTTGCTTGTGCAAATCTAAAGTTGCGGTCTAGTGCCCACGGTTCTGCCGTTAAGGGCGTGTTTGATGCCGCTTTCTGTGTCTGTTTTGTAAACATATCTACAAAGTCCGGGTTGTCAACCCCCAGGATCAGGTCTTCAGGAAGTGACTCTACAGCTCCTACCTTAACCTTACAGGGGTTCTTAGCCATGGGCTGTATCAGGATCTCGGCCATGGTATAGGGTTTCACATCCCCGTGGACACATCGGATAAACACCTGGGGACCGGGCATGAGCTGTTGGGGTAGTACCAGTGACTTTTGTATAACCGACTGTCGGCAACCTGAATCTAGCAATGCCCTAACCCACCTCTGGTTAACCATGACTCTTACGTAAAAGGAAGGGCCCATTTTGGCTGTATACATGACGGCTCTAGGAGCATAGCCCACTTCCATGGGTTCTTTGCTTGGTTTTTTTCTTGGGCACATTCGGGCTATGTGGCCCCATTCTCCGCAGTCGTAACACTGGGGCCCCCTCATCACAGGATATTCAACTCGAGGAGGTTTTTGCTTGAGGGGCTCCAGACCAGGCTTCCCTTTTTTCTCTATTTTGTTAGTCATTTGTGTTTTAGGTTTTTCGGTTTCCCAGGGGTAACTTTTCAGTTGTGTCCTAGTAGAAGTAGAGACCATTTCAATCGCCTGAGCCGGTGTTAACCCTGCATGCTGTCTTAACCACCTCTGGGTAGCGTATGGTAATGCCTCCATAAACTGTTCAAGATATATGCAGTCCATAATCTCTTCCTTGGTTTTGCTCTCGGGCTGAATCCACTTATCAGCCGCATTTTTCAAGCGAAAAACAATGTTTTAGGGTTTTCGCCTGTCAAACCCTTTTCCTTGCGGAAGCAGAGTCGGTAGGCTTCTGAGTCCATGCCCAGCTGATCCAAAATTATATTCTTTATCTGGGCATATGGTGTCATTCCGGTAGAGTTCGCTACTTGGTACGCCGCCTGTGCTTCTCCGGATAGTAGAGGAGCCAAGAAGAATGGCCATTTGTCTTCCGGCCATCCACAGGCTCTGGCTGCTCTCTCGAAGTTTGTCAAGAAGGCGTCCGGGTCCTCACCAGGACTGTATTTCTGTAGTGATACCCCTGAGGGATGTGGGACCAGAGCTCTTCGTTCTACCATAGGGGCGCTACCGGGTTCTTTCAATGCTCTCTGTAGTCCCTCCATCTGGGCAGCCATAGCTGCCTTGAACATTTCTCTATCAGCCTGTGGTGACGTCATCTGGCGTTCGACCGCCCATTCTAGCTTCTCTTGACCCTTAACAATGTGTTGTATCAACTGATCCATCTCTGCAGACGGGATGGAAGGCTCAAATCCCACTTCTGACACCAGTTGTGGCGGTTCAGAAGGAGGGACTCGGACAACAGAGCTAGGTCAATGGGGTTTTATTTTTATGAAAGTTTTTTTCTTTCTCTGAGTGTGTCTTTCACGAGCTAAGGTTGCGGGGTCCAAGGTGTCAGCGAGGGCGTGGAATCTTCGGGGACTGGTCCGCCTTCTCTCCTCCTCTGGTGATTACAGTTCTCTCTCTCTGGCTGGGTTTCAGCGCCACATGCGGGAGAGAAAAAGAGGGCTTTAGCGCTTTGATCTATGAACTTTAGATTCCCCTCGGGACGCCCGGAAAGTGCGGACACCAGTGGTTTGTGCTCTGTACAGTATTTTTAGTGTAGGACAGGTGAAGGAAATCATGGTGAGGATAGGAGGTAGGGGGGGGGGTTCTTGGGAGTGATTGGGGCGGAAAGACAGGACGTTATTTACACTAATTACACGGCGTTGCCACGCCGTCCCAGCCAACCCGATACTCGGTCACGCATCTGAGTGAGCCACACTCCTCCGTGGGTGTGGCTGGGCGGTGCTTGGGAACGTTGGCCTCCAGGCACTGCTACTCCCGTTCTCCGCTCCTCCGCAACGTCCTCACTCAATTCTTCTCCGTCCTCCACAGTCTCCCGTCGCTCTCCTCTCTTCCTCCAGGTGTCGAGACACCCCGATTCTTCCGCTTCCTGCTTTTTGACCACTCCTCGAGTCGGCTCGTCATTGTCGGGCGTACATTGTTCCTCCAGTCTATTCGCTCGGCACAGCAGCGCGTCATAGGTAGGTGTGTCTTCTCCTGCAAACACGGCCCCTTTAAAGGTACATTCCTCATTTCTTGATGGTAGCTTATTCCACCACGCTTCGGACTCCGTTTCCCAGGTGTCCTGAAGCGGTGAAAGAGAGGGGTTATCAGGTTTGTCGGTCGACCACCAGTCACTCTCAGTAGCGTTCCCCGCCAAACTCTGCTATTGGATAATTCGAAGGAACACCAATGAAGTTAACCAAAACGGTTAACAGAAAAGGCACATGTAACGACAGTTGGTTAGCAGCCTCTCACTGTCCAGAGGTCCCACATTTAAATAAAAAGCAAAATGTTCCTACTCTGTGTCTAAACCCTTGCCCGGTGCATAACAAAGATATCTGGGAGACTGCGAAGTCATTAACAAGTTGAATATCAACCAATGGGGCAGATTAAATTGTAATTAGGTATGTTGGATGCAGGCTCTTAGATGTATGAGAACCAATAGATCAAAAGCAATAACCTACTAGCAAAACCGCTAACACACCACCCAAAACAACTGCAAACATGAATAATGAAAGACACTGAATACACTGCATTTCAAGGAGATTTGCATGCATGTCAAATGTGTTTCAGGTCACACTAGGTTGATTCTTTATATGTTTTGTTGAGAAAGAGGAAGAATAAAATATTTATGTACATATACATTCTCAAAAATTGAAAGCAATAAGCTTATCCGAGTGTACTTAGCAGCTAGTGTGGTTAAAGCATTTTCACCGAACATACCGTGGTCATGAAGTTGGAGATTACTAATCTAATGTATGAATATGTAAATCATCGCACACGTCAAAAACAAGTGCACAATAGGGTTTAGTTTGAATTTAATTTATTTTGTAAATGTGAATTTTACAAAGCATCTTACAATGACTGATCACATCTTGAATGTTTTTAATGATATGAAAAAAAAACAACTAGGAGCTCTCAATGGTTGGGATTTTTTAGTTGCTGATATATTGTGACAGCCATGGCTACAAAATAAGTCTTAACTATACATAGTAACAGCACATAAATATCAGTGGATGATGCACAATGGGAACACAAAAAAAGCGAGCATCTTTCGTGTTGGAAACATAGCTCCGTGGTGCTGCCCGGTCTGCGCGACAGCACACAAAAAAAGGTTAACAGTCGTGAGTTACAGTACTACTTCACACTCTAAACAGACTGGTTAAAACAACCTTGTACTTCTTAAAGTCTCTCATTTTCAAACATTTAATCCAAAGGATTAATGTTCTATTTGAATCAAGTGCCATCCAAATGTTCAAGACAAAAATATTTATACTTGCGTCTCTTTTTAGTCTGCTAAAAATAGTATTGCGTATTTTGGCTTTTTTCTTTACATAAAAATCACCATCATGTGCAAAATGCTTTAAATGGAAGAGATTGATCTAAACACTTTATTTCCCCATTTTAGAGTGCTTTAGACTTCATTCTTTCCTTCTTTTTAAGAAGGGAACCATTTAATTGTTTTTGGAATATATGTTTTAGGGTGATCCACCTCTCTGTTGACCTCGGCAAATCATATTTGAACAAAAGCTCCAATGGGAGCCCAGAAATACTTTCAAGTAAATTTTGAAGCGGAAAAATGGCAATAAGGTTCAAGTTTACAGTCACAGGAAGCACAAAGCGGAGCCTCACTTTAGGATTGGTAGTGGGTCAATGGTCCTTCTTCACTTGTAGTTAAGCTACCTAACATAAAAGTAGTGTGTGTGTTTCATCAATTATCTGTTACACATTGAATGAGGTGTGTTCAAGCTCTCCCTAAGAAGACTCAATTTGCAAGTTTTCGATACCACGATAAATAGCCTGAAGGGCCGGTCTACTGCCAGT
The DNA here is from genome assembly GCF_964261635.1 of Lissotriton helveticus. Classification (NCBI taxonomy): domain Eukaryota; kingdom Metazoa; phylum Chordata; class Amphibia; order Caudata; family Salamandridae; genus Lissotriton; species Lissotriton helveticus. The sequence goes on from NC_136065.1 coordinate 136,174,229, forward strand.
CATTCATAGTTCGGCTTACCATGTGACTTTATATCACCATGAACATTCTGACCCTTCTCGGGCTGTCGATTAAAATCTAAGGCCTTAAACTAAAAACTCCTCAGTAACACCTGGTACTACAGTCCACAGTGTGTAGAAGACTCTCTGAAAAATGACTTTAACCACGTTGAACTCACCATACTGTAATTTCTTGGATGTTATGTGACAGAGAGAATACTGAACAGAGGAAGGGCCACGTGCGGACGGAGCAGTGGTCCAAGCAAATTGCCAGGCGGCATGGTGGGCGGCATTAAAGCTGCATGCCATTTCACCTTATACTTGGCAATGGTACTGGTGGGTGTTTGCCATTGGTAAATAAGCAGAACAAAAGGGCACAAATAGTGGGCATCAGACAGGAGATGCACTGTAACAATTATCTGCCCCAAAAAGGTGCAACAATGCGATACTTTGCGAAGTTTTCCAATAGTGCATTCTGAAATCTCCATCTTCTCCAACAACAACGCTGGGTGATCCAACATGAGGTTTAGTTCTGTAGTTCAGACACTGTTGTAAAAGCACAAAGAAGCATAGTTCTCAGAGTCCATTTTAGTGTTTTATCCCATTAAAATCTAGGTCTCTCCTGTAACCACACTTTAACATGCTATCACTTTTGAACCAGAACGTCTGTCACCTAGCAAAATTCTTGGCTCAGCAGTCTGCACCTCCTACTATTAAATAGTGGACAAGCAAACATGAATTTGAGCCAAAAATATATGGAAGAATATGAAGGACCTTGACTTGCTTCCTCCCTTTTAACGTAAAGTTCTGGCAGGGACAAGAATGTTTTCCTGGCTAATACTGTAGACAGAAGAGGGGGAGGAAATAGTGGACAAAAATAATCTATCTACAGGAATCCGAGGACACAAAGAAAAGAGAAGAAATCTGCACTGCTCTACATTAATAAGGGGGAGTTGCAGGGTGCCGGTTCTTATCAAAAACAGACAGTAATATCCTATAATATAATTAATTTGAATAACAATTTGGTGTTAATTTTGTGTTTTTATTTCCAGGAGCAAATCAAAACTTGGGTGTCCAATTTTGGGGAAAAGGAGCTGGATCCACACCACATTTTACGCACAACCATTGCTCTATATAAATCATTCCTATTTATGTCAACTGCATGTTAATTAATCCCATGTGGCTATTTTTAAAAATCAGTCATGGATCCAGGCCTACCGAACCATTGTTGGACATCTCTAATTTAAATTTAAATTAAAGATAGACACCGTGGCACATTTTGTACCTGTCAAATAATTTTTATTTACTGTAACAAAATATGCATAGTAAGAGATTTCAAATTGACCATTTATTAGGGCACCCTCAGTGTCATGAATATGAGTAAGAGAAGGGAGGAGTATATGTGTACAAATACGTACATTAAAACTTTTTCGCTTAAGGCAGTCATTTTGCCTTCATGAAAAGTAGGTTTCAAATAAACAGAGAGCTTCTCATTCCACTGGATATAATACATTCACATAAAAAATAAACATACCCAAGTTGGAACGTCTGGGTAACGTAAAGGCTTTTCATTGAATTAAGTGAAATTTAACCTAATTAAATACCCCACCTTCTTTTACCAAGAGGAGACACCAGCTGCAATCTCAATATCTGAGAACCTGTGAAGAAGCGCAGGCGTGGCAGAGTGCTATACCCGCGGAATTTGATAAAGTTTGTTCACAAACCTGTAGCTCACAATATGCGACACTCCTGGGTGGCTCATAAAGTGCACGTGCATTCACGCCTTTGTGAAGGGAGGCAGTTTTGGAAGCTTGCAGAGTCACGTCTCCGTACAGATCTGAAATCTTTGGGCAACCAGGTCCACCACTGTACTACATACAGTGCTATACGACGTATTATCGCCTCTCTTGGAATAATGTGGTTCCTCCAGGTAGCGAAAATGTGCCCCCACATGAGGTGGCAGTGCAATTCTGGTCACTGTGATTATGTTAATCTAACTAATATCATGAAAGATGTAGTGATATGGGACTTGTTAATAAAAAGGAAATCACACTTTTCCTTTCACTCTTAATCTCCATTTGATCACAATTTGAGATGCCTTGACAGGTACCATCTATATTTTCACATTTTAACATATGGTTTTCAATAATGAAAGACTACTTTCCAAATTGCCCTAGTAACCAAAATATCTGTAACCCTGGAACATAGTTTGGTGTTCATGGTATTCTTGAGATTTCTTTTGATAATTTTTCTTGACACTTGATATGTCTTGCTATATAGCCACATTTAACAACCTATGCTGGACCTTTGGCTGTATTGAGAGGAGATGAAAGATTTCAGAAACTTTTAGCATCAATTTCTTCTAAGTTCAACAGCAGACAAAGAACAAAACATTTGTTTCACCCTTCCTGTTGATAAAATTGTTTAAATTTTTGGTGTTTTTGTGAATTTCAAAAGGGGGTAGAGGCATCACATTATGATGCCAGGGCAACAACTATTATATTGTCTGTGGTATCCCCCCCTCTCCAAAAAATATATATCTTGTGGATGAAGGGGATCTAAGTAACATTGATAGAATTTAAATATACTCCTATCAGTTTCAAACATAGAAGTTGGACTGTGTTTGCCATATCCTTCAGTTTAATAATTAGTCTAAGCACAGTACTATAAATTGGGAGAGTACAGAAAAGACCACGCTGCCCTCACCAAAGAAACGCGGCTCCAGTGCAAATCGGAGTACTGCGCATTGACGTACGTTTTGTGGTTCAGTTACAAGGAAAAGAGAAGACGTCATCACCCTCCTCTAATAATAATGTAATTTTCAAGCTCAATTTCTGCTTAGACTTTCAAAAGGTGCTTCTTCGAACATACATATTTGCTGACATCAAGCATGAGCATAAGGTGCAATCACATAGAAACTAATACACACAATACTTTGCTGCCAGACCTCAAATGAATGCAGTCCCTCCTTCATTCACATTGTACAGCAGATCAAATATTTGAATTAAATATAGTTGTAAACAACGAAATTATACTTTTCGTAATCGGTTCTCACTGGAAAATGATCAAAAAATTCTAAGGCACTCAGGAAAGCCTCATACAATCAACAGACTGCTTCTTGTTTCACCTTACATTCGGCATTTTGGGGAACACACTGCCCCCCTATGCAAATGTGCATAATTGTCGTTCCGGTACATTATTAAACAGGTCATCATTATGCCTCTAAACATAGGAAACATTAGTGCAAATTGCTCTACCTCATCTAACTGATAAGGAAAAGCCCTCATACCATTCACATTTTTAAAGTTCACCTACAAACCTTGCCTTCCTAGTCCAACAAATAAAAGTAAGAAAAAAGGGGAGAGGGAAACCATACCTAGGAAGTCATGTAATGTATAAAAAATATAATCTATGATCACCGTGCAAAGGGACTGTCTTCTTCTATGATCTGTCATTAGCCATATCAAATAATTTAAACAAAAATGCCATGCCATCCTTTCCACGGCCCGCCACTTCTGAAGGACGACATGTGACAACTTATCAATCCGTTTCCTTTCTTACTTCAGAAATCGTATTCTCTTTACCATTAAAGCAGATTGGTCCAATGAGATCTGATAAAGTGCTTTACACAGCCATATCCCAAAAATTTAGCAAAAGATGTGATAAAAAAGCCTCGGGTCCTAGCAGATGTTATCACACTAATTTACGCACAAAATTACTACCACACCACTTTCGTAAGGCCTCTTTTTAGTTTCCGCCAAACACATTTTGTGTTCTGCCCTTACCTACCAATACATTTCGAGGGTACGTAAAAGACAGAAGATGTTCGTTCCTTTGAGTTTTTTCTGGGTCTTAGTCACAAAGAGTTGTTCAATCATAAGTTTGAGTTACTCTGGACTTACATGTGGTTGACCCATGAATTGTTACAGGAAACAAGCTTTGTGAATTGGCTCTTTAAATCTAAACAGCTGCCAGCCAGCACTGTATTTCGCCAATCGATCCCAGCAAACTCTATAATGCATGCCTTGTCATATTAGACTTGCATCCATTCCATTTCTTTTAATCTTCTCTGTTCTACTAATGAGTTGACACACATTTTGCCAGGTCGCAGGTCGCTAATACTTTCAACTCTGACCATGTTAAGTCCACCATTTTGGTCCCTACAGACATTGGACAAGATTCAATTACTCACTGTGTTTTGCTCAGGGCAATACAACTTGAACGTTCCAACACAAAAAAACAAATCTCTCACAAGGTGCACATATTTTCTATAGATTCTCTCTGCGTTCTTTTCTACAGTAAAGCTCTGAGCAAAGGCACTTTTTAAGGAATTCTAGCTAGCGCCATCTACTTAGTTCTACCTTGCATTTGTTTAGGAATAGAAAAAAATTCTCAAGCTAGTAAGGCAATACTTTTGCCCAGTACTTTGTCTTCTGAATGGAATACTATCCAGAAGTGGTTTCAATTCACACAAAATAATATAACGCATAAGCGGCACCACTGCCTCCATGGTGACCACCAACGACTGGCTTCTTTCTGCTTGTAAGCACAATGCAATCTCTTAAGGAACAAAACAGCAGAACACAACGCAAGTCTGCAGGGTAACCGTACTTTCTCATTCATACTTCTCTCCAAGTGCCACAAGGTGAATACTAAGCATTGGTAAAGCGCATGATTGACAAGCAGTGTGTAGTGCAACAAACACTTCATGCACAGATCATACAGAATGCATTATCCTAGGAAAGACGTGCTGTCTTGAGGTTGAGAAGGCTTTTGTACAGTAGACTGACATTTCCTCGGTGGATCTTTCTACGGCTTCTTGCTTGGTGTCACACCACACGCTCGGTTTCTTTGTACAAAGACTTCGAAGGTTAGTTCTAGCATTAGTTACTCACCAACCAGCCACCACCTAACTGATGAGGTCTGCCCTCGAGAGACACTCACAAAATACAATGCCTGATGCATCACACCACCTGGACCAATGACGAGCAGGGGGAAAATGTCTCTGACATTCAAGGCATCTTTGGCAATACATCACTTACCCATCCATTTTATGGACACCATCTCTGGCCACTTTGAACAAGCACTAAACCACCCCAGGAAAGAACTCACTTTGTGCTACAGAAAAACAATGTATCCCATCAGTTGATTTCTTCCTGAAGGAAACAGCAGAGAACAGGACTTTCCTAATAAGTTATTTTTGTTCCCAGCGCCATGTGGGTGAAACAATTAAACTTGTTCCGCTGCAAAGGTGAATTAAAAAGAAGAGCGGTCGTTTGTTCATCAATAACATTTTTGCTCAAACTAAAGAAAGTTTCTTTCTTTGTAAGCGACAATTAAACTTATTGTATATAAAGCGGCTATTAAACCATAGCTTTTTAAGCTACTGCGCGTGGTGTGGTGGTGGTGTTTGCAGTGACGGTGGAGGTGAAGTAGCCTTCATCTTATAGACTAACTTAAGTATATCAAAAAGAAGCCCATTTACTTTTTTTAAATAGGTCTTAGATGACCTAATCATTTACAATATAATGAATGCAATCATTTCCTTCATAAATTTTAAATACAAGCAGAATAAAAATCACATTGTTGTCAGGCAACGGTAGCAGTTCAGTAGGTAAGTGGCTTGATCACATTATTGTATTAGTAATGCATGCAAGCAGCTTCAGTATTACAGATCCCTTTTAGGTGACAAACATGGGTTTCTCCTCCTCTTCCTTTATAAAGTCCCTCCGTAAGCACCATCTTGTCTCCTCGCTGGTGTTTCTGGTCTGCTAGCAGAGCCAGATTCTTGTTCGAAAGGTGGCGGAGTGCTTTGGGGGTCCGAAGCCGGTGGGTCGGTGCCGGGTGCCTCTTGTATAACAGAGCCAGCTCCTTCCGCCTCCTCGCTCTGCTCAAAAGACTGGTTTGAGCCATTGCTCAGATCCACATTTGCCGAATTAGTTCTCATCGGCACTATAGTTCCGGAATCATTTCTTCTTTCTGCATAGATGCGCTGCTCAAAGACCTGAGCAGGTGTGGGCAAGAAGCCAGACTCCAACGGGATGCCGGTGGCAGTGGAGCCCATGACTGTGCGGTACATCTCCACCCCATCTGGTAACATGGATTTGATCTTCGGAAGCCAACGCTTACGGACTCGGCGGGCGTTGGTACACATGTCTGCCGCAATCACATTCATCTCACTCTCCTTAAAGCTTGGTGCAAAATTTTGACAATATACTGCAAAAAGAAAAGATTTTAGAAAATGACTTATTGTTCCCAAACCAGTCCATGACATAGAGATATCTAAACAACACAGTTACAAATGCCAATTTACTTGATTTAAAATATATGTGTGTATACATACACACACATCTATATAGGTACACATGTGACCAAGGGGCAGATGTATCATTACCATCATTTGCGATTCCCAAATAGCGATTTTTTAGAAATCGCTATTTGGGAATTGCAAATTGGGATGTATGTAGAAATTCGCTATTTTTTAGCGATTCCTTAAAATTCCTTAATTGCCATTAGCAAATTGCTAATCGCAATTAGGGAATAATTTCCCATTCATTTCTATGGGCCATGAGGCCCATAGGAATGAATGGGAAGTTATTCTCAATTTGCGATTCGCAATTTGCTATACGCAAATTGTGAATAATTTCAAGGGTGCAGGGGTGTCCAAAGGACACCCTGTTGCACCCCTGAAATATGCATGGGTACACATGAGGCGCACATACATGCCCTAATGGCATGTATGTGCATCACATGGCACTTTGAAAAATGCAAAAATGTGCATTTTTCAAGAAATTCACAACTTACCACCAACTAGAAGTTTGTGGTAATTTGCGATTCCTTAAGGGCATTTTGCTAATTTGTTTGGCTACATACATTAAGGAAACGCAAAATTTGTGAATCCTTAAATGCAATTGCAAAATAAGGAATTGCAAATTTTGCGATTCCTTAATTTGCACCAGATTTTGCTTCATACATTCCATTTAGCAAATTCGCATTCGCAAAGGCTTTTGCGAATGCGAATTTGCTTGATACATCTGGCTACTACACAACAAGACCTAGACTATTGAAGCACTTGAAAAAATTCCCCCTTCTTTAGGATATTTCGTTTGTTGCTTTCTATTTGCAGACCTTGCTCCCCTTCCTAAGTATTAAATGGGGTAGCCGAAATACCTGAGGGTAGTGCTATATTTAAACAGTTGCCCGATTCTCATACGCTAGTAAAATACAGTTGTGAGACCAATCATGCCACACTTAATCTCGTGTCCAACATATACAGTGCTAAACCGAAAAAAAGTGTGAAAGAGCGAGATGGCACCTCACGGGCGCACCACCAAACGGGGACCTGACTGGTACTCGCCAGGACAGCCCTGTTGTCATCATCGGTACCATCAAGCTCGAAACAGAGAATAGTGTCCAAATACACAAAAGATTTGTGAAAAAAATGCAGTGAACATAAAGCAAAAAAGTGACCAATACAGTGTCAGTCAAAACATTAAAACACTCATACCACAACACAGACAGTACAATTTTATTCAGTTTCTTGTGTTGTGTATGGAAGAATAAAAGGAAAAAAGTAGATGTGGTTATCACCTATTTAACCACTCATACTTTTACTTGCCGACATGTTTCATTGCCTTTTGGGTTTTAGGCAATTTCATCAGGGCGTCATATGTATTAAAGCCACTACGGACGGTAGAGAGATGGGCCCATGGGCTGAGATACGGCGGCCGCTTCTCTACCGTCCGTAGTTCGAAGGGGAGGAGTGAATAATCGACTTTTGGCGATTTTCCTGTCTTTTTAAATAACAACCATGTTCCATCCGGCTGGTAGGAGCACCAATGGCCAAATGAGGTTGTGAAGACGTGTGGGTCCATTTGCAGTGGCTTTAATACATATGACGCCCTGATGAAATTGCCTAAAACCCAAAAGGCAATGAAACATGTCGGCAAGTAAAAGTATGAGTGGTTAAATAGGTGATAACCACATCTACTTTTTTCCTTTTATTCTTCCATACACAACACAAGAAGCTGAATAAAATTGTACTGTCTGTGTTGTGGTATGAGTGTTTTAATGTTTTGACTGACACTGTATTGGTCACTTTTTTGCTTTATGTTCACTGCATTTTTTTCACAAATCTTTTGTGTATTTGGACACTATTCTCTGTTTCGAGCTTGATGGTACCGATGATGACAACAGGGCTGTCCTGGCGAGTACCAGTCAGGTCCCCGTTTGGTGGTGCGCCCGTGAGGTGCCATCTCGCTCTTTCACACTTTTTTTCGGTTTAGCACTGTATATGCTGGACACGAGATTAAGTGTGGCATGATTGGTCTCACAACTGTATTTTACTAGCGTATGAGAATCGGGCAACTGTTTAAATATAGCACTACCCTCAGGTATTTCGGCTACCCCATTTAATACTTAGGAAGGGGAGCAAGGTCTGCAAATAGAAAGCAACAAACGAAATAGCCTAAAGAAGGGGGAATTTTTTCAAGTGCTTCAATAGTCTAGGTCTTGTTGTGTAGTAGTTGTACATTGAGTGGAGGGCGACCTATTGACTAGCTTTACCCTCTAAGCTCCTTTTGTTTTTTGATTGATACATCTGGCCCCAAGACCCTGTGTGAAGTCGAAACGCCTCTTTTGTGACTGCTAAAATAAACACTTGTTGCAATTTTGCACCGGAGCAGCAAGATTTTTCTTGCATATATATATATATATTTACACACGCACAGTGACCTTGTCAAATCTGAAAGCATTCATTACAAGCCCAAATACTTTGCATTTTATGTTATAGAAATTTATCTGTGCTAAGTTTCACAAGATTTAACACCAACTTTTCATGGCACCCCGGCGTTTATCTCGGTCTATACCAGTATCACCTATCGCCTGCCCATTATGGGAGGTCGAAGCGGATCAATGGAGCTCAATTCCAAAGAGAATGTATTGGATTCAAACATTCCCGGTGTTGCATCTAAAGTCTCCAAAATGTGCTAGTGGTAAACAGAAGTTACATTTACAATAACGGATCCCTAGGATATCAGACTTTCCATGTTACCAGGAGAACAAGGACTAGCAGCCTACAGCACCAGATGTTAGAGAATGCAAGGTCAACCTGAGGTCCAAGTGTGGCAGAATAGGGATAGGCAGGGGAGCCCCTCCTTTGTAACTAGAAGAGGACCCTCTATGTGCCCTTTGCTCTTGCATGACTTTTGGTCCAATAATAATAAGTTGGATAATAATTAACACGTTGTCAGTGCTTTGTGCACACAAATGGTAGAGTGTACTATAGGAGTGTAATAGTTAATAAGTAAATTGTAATTACTAAGTGGACTTATGTAGTTTATATGTCTGGTGATTTGACTCAAGGACACTCCCAGTGTAAACATTAGAATCATCATCGCTCAGAGGGAAAATGGGGAGCAGGGGGGCATCTGGGAGTGTTGTTTCAGTTCAGCGCAATAGCTCTTTTGGACAATAGGACAGAGACATCTTGGAATTTTGATTCACCTATCCGAGTCAGCATTTAGAAACTCTATTACATTAAACTGAACGTATCAGAATCACACGTTACAGTAAACAACAGGGCTATTCCAATATTTTGGCCCATTCTGTGTCATTGAAGGTCCCTCTCGTGCTTCATTCTACCTAATTTAATTCCAGTATGAGCCTGAATACCCAATACTGAGCCAGCTAGTGTACACAGATTGGTCCAGGGAGTATGTGGGAGGTCAGTGTCAGTAATAGCCCAGAGTGTCCACAGAGCTGCTCCCAGTTTCATATATCCCAGGACCTGACCCGAATGCAAGCTGTATTGTTCCACGAGCACTGTGAAGGGGAATTAAAGATCCCTCCTGGACCTAGCTTTAATCCTTCGTCTCTTGGTTAAAAAATTCCCTTCACGACTCCTGGGTTGCAATTCTTGAGTTAAAAAGATTCTCAGCCCTTTTGTGGCCATGGTCATGTTGATTGGGGTTATCCGTGCAATTCATTTAACTGGAGTTAAATTCATTACCATTACTGTTCTTGTGTATTAAAAAGTATCATACAAGAATCCGTAGGGGAAGAGCGGCAAAAAACTGATTTGAATTTGCCTCCTTCCAGACTATTTTGCTGCTCAGAGAGCGTTGAACTTCCTGAAATGATTTTTTAAAATGTTTTTATATTTATATTTTTTTACAGTTTTATATACTCGATACACATACTGGGTCCACCTTTATGGAGCGAAGGAGCGCTTTACACCTAACATTTGTTTAGTAACAGAAGCAGCTCAGCATTACAAAGTGATGTCAGTGGTCTAGCTGAGACAGGATGAGAGCCACCGTAATGTGGCATTGGATGGGAAGGGAAGACTCACAGCAACATGTATTTGCGATAATGTTGCACAGGGCGCACTAAAAACACACTGTTACTGCAGGCATAACACAAACGTATGGCTCCGTGGTCTAAATCAGGAGAAATCCATCTCCACATTTTCTTTAAAATAAATACTTGTGAAGATAACACTACTTTATAACACACAAAAATCTTCAATCCTACAAATTTACCTTTTTTTAAATGTACTTTTAAAGTCTTCCTGTTAGTGCTTAATTTGAGCCGGTGCTTTCCGGTGCTCAGCACCGGCACTTAATTGTCAGCACCGGTGCGTGTGGCAGCCTACAACAATGTGCCGCTGTCTGGCTAATTTAGAGAGGACCACAACACCAGCTAATTATTTATGCAAATTACTTCTAAAAGGACTATTTCCTCCCGCCCAAGACATTATTATAGCTTTGGGGGCTTGAAGTAGTCCGAATTGTCCCACTTGTAGGACTGTGATGATTAGAAGTTGTGGTGTTACTATCATTGCAGCATGGCAGGAGCAATGAGTAGTGCAGTCCTGTCATCCATCCAACTATTGTTGAAGATCAAGGTCGTCATATATTTATCAATAGGTCCAATTCCTGAAAGGCTTAAATGTTTAAAAATCTCACTGGGCCCATTTCCCTGCCCTAGAGAGAGGCATTTTCAGCCAGCACAGAACTCTGTTCATTTTGTCACCCCTCCTATGTTGCCATTCTCTTCCAACCTCTTTCAGTATTGTTTGTATACTTTAGCAAGTGTGAAAAGAAAAAAATACAGATGAACAAGTTACTTACTTTCGGTAACTCCCTTTCTGGTTGATTCTCGAACAGCAGAATCATCACCTTCTAGTACTCCCTATGAGCCAGGCGGGATCCAGAAACGTTATTCAGAAATGTTCTGCACACTGCTAGGTAGTGCCCTGCGGGTCCACACCGTCCCAGAAGTCATGGGAGTGGATCAACATAGAATAGTTACCCCTGAGTGCTGACGTACATTTCTTGCTTATCTCTTTCTACGCTCTCATATGCTTGTTGGTAACCAGTGTGCAGAAACTTGGGACTTTTTATGGTTCAAATCGGTTTATTAAAAATAGGTAATTTAACTCATACTCACAAGCAAAGGCCAGTAGGAAAGACGAGAAAAACATAAGGAGGGACACGAAGTAGGGGAAAGGAGAAGAGATGAAAACGTGTTGGAGAAAGAGGGAAGGAGGATTGATCTGGGGGTGAGGAGCGACCTTCCTCCAGAGTTCAGATATGAAGAGTGAAGAATGATGGGGGTGTTCTGTTTATACCATGACTTGTAGCCATGTTTTCTAGCTTTATGAGTTGAAAGAGGTGTTGCTGACCATTGAGCCCCTCTCAGGTTCAAGGCTCCATCTGACAGTCATATGAGTCGTAGAACTCTCAAGTACACAGGACATGCAAGTTCCCTAAAATCTAGAGACAGGAATTTTAAGAATGCACTCCACACTTTGTTGAATGAACTTTGCTAATTTTCTTGGTTAGCTGCTATCTTCTCCATGCTGAGGAGATCCCAAAGTCTACGCTGTAACGCTGTGCGGTCTGGGATCTTCTCTGTACCCCGATTTGCGTAATGACTTGCCTGGGTGCGCACGGGCAAGTGGGATAGATAACTTTACCTCTGTAAGAGTGTCATGGCTAGGATTGGATATTTCTTTGGGACCTCTTAAATGTTAAAAAGAGACAACTCCACAGAGTGGGGAGGTTGGAGAGTAGTGAGGAGTTTGTGGTTAGATAGAGTATCCAAAAGAAAGATAATTACAGAAGGCAAGTAACTTGTTCTTCTAATGGATACTTCTAACTACAGAATCCTCACCTTAGAATAGATACCAAAGGAGAACCTCTCCAAGGTAGAGGTCTGTGGATTGGGCTCAGACAAAAGTCTTGCAGGACTGAATGGGTGAAATGGATAGGACTGTCAAGGCAGTACTGCCTGAACACGAGGACTGACGCAGACTTTGCAGGCTGGCAGATGTCAAGGCTCTGCGTGCCAACAAAGTGGTAGCAACCTGGCCCCTCTCAGACATTCTGAAGGCTGCTTCTTGACAAGTGAGTAGCAGATCTTGAGGCAGAGGACAATCAACCTCAACAGGGCCCCCTTCTGGACAGTCTTTCCATTCTTTTCTTCGCTGCACCATTCAAAAAGCTGATCGCTCACAGGGAGTTCCTTATTACAATTAAAGTGAATGGGAAAGGCCTTCTGGGGTTCAACCGATAAAGCCTCTCCTCTTTTTTTGAGGGGGAGGGGGCAAAGAATGTATACAGGGTGATAAGAATTGCCATTGTGGAAAGGAGTCACAACTTTAGGCAAGAATGCCGCTTGGGTTCCGAACACTAATTTATGTGGAAAAAATGTGGTGCAGGAAGGTTGAACCAACAGTGCCTGAAGCCCACTCATATGACAAGCTGAAGTAATCATAAGAAAGATAGTCTTCTAAGGCAAGAGAGACAGCAAGAAGTTATGCTTCAGCTCATATGGCGTGCACACGAGAAACATTAAGACCAAATTAAGGTCCTACTAGGGTATCAAATGGTTTGGGAGGAAACGTGTGTCAAAACCTTTATAAACTTCACCACAATAGGTGACTTTAAGAAGGATGGTTGGTCTGGAAAATAAAGACAGGCCAAGAGGGCCAACAAATAGTTTATAGTGCGCACTGGAAAGCCTTGGTGGGCCCAAGACAAAAATGAAAGCACGTCTGACAGACTGACCAGCACAAGAGTCAACTTTGCAGATACGATATTAGGCCACAAATTTGTCGCGGAAACCAACATAAAAGGCCTTTATGGCCAAGGAAAGTTGCATCCACCACTTCAGGAAGTAGATTAAATGCAGTCAACTGCTGACACTATCTCCACGCGTGGAGATTAGACTATGATGATTAGGGTGAAGGACCCAGTCTTGCAGCTGTGACAAAAAAATACTTTTAAAGAGGAAGTCTGATTGGAAGACCCATGCTCAAGTTCAGAACTTTCAGGTACCACACCCTCCTTGACCTGTCTGAAGTCACTAGGAGGACTTGGGCGCAACAGGGTCCAGATCTTTTACAAAATTCATTGAAGGAATGGCAGGGGAGGTATGAGGTATAGGAGTCAATTGTTCAGTTCCAACAGGAATGCTTCTCCTAGTGAGCATCTTCATGGAAAATCTAACATACAAATCTGTTGACACCGCACATTCTTGACAGTGGTGCAAAGCTCAAGCCAGTGTTCTCCCAGCGGTCAGAAGATGCCCTGTAGTACCTCGAGAAGTAGACGCCATTCATGATCTGCCTGATGCCACCTGCTTAGCTCATCCATTATGGCGGTCAAGGATCCCGCCAGGTGGTTCACAATTTAGGAAAATCCTCTAACACTCAAACCAACTGTAGCTACTCGGAGTCTCCAGGCACAGGACCCCGCTTTATGCAATACCATATGGAGGTGGGGTTGTCCATTAGGACCTGCACCAGCCTCCCCTTGACGGATGGCAGCAAGGCCTTCAGTACCAAAAAGAATGTCCTGCAACTCCAACAGATTTATCTAGGCTTAGGTTGGAGACAGAGTACTCTGATTTCCAGCTCCCCAATGCAGTTGTGATGCATACGTCATCACTACCAGCTCTGGGTGGGGTAGGAAGAGAGGCGTGCAGCTGGGCCAAGTGCTTTAGAGCAGCCACCACTGCAAATCGAGAGCCATTTCTTCAGAGGTCCAGATGGCATACGATAGATTTCCTCAATGCTGGGCCCACTGGAACTTCAGAGTCTATTGCAGAGCCTGCACGTGCCACTTGAATGTCGACCAGGAAGATGTGGGAGGCTAAGCGGCCAAGAGGCCCCAGAGCTGCTCTCACAGTGATCCAGAACAGAGGATGAAACATGGGAATCATAGCCTAGAAGTCCAGGACTTCTTGAGGTGAAGAGAAGGCCTTGAACCTACATTGTTCAGGATAGGAGTCACATGCGACTTCGGGTCATTGACCGCGACTCCCAAAGATTTCAAGAAGTTCACCGTAGACTGTGAGGTGGGCTACAACTGCCTGTGAAAAGTGTACCGACAACAGCCAGTCGCTGAGGTGAGGTAGGGGAAACATGGTATTCCCAACCCCTCAAGGTGTGCTGTGACCTCAGCAATGCTGGTTAGACCAAAGGGGAGCAATGCAAACTGAAAATGATCCTGGCTGCCTCTACCTTCAACAACTGTGGTACTGCAGGACAGGTGTATGAAAACAAGCATCCTGCCCGATCCAAGGACACCATCCAGTCCTCCATGTCCACAGGAGCCTAGATCGGAGCAAGCGGAAGCAGTTTGAATTAATCCTTCTGCAGAAGGCATCCAAAGGTCAAAGGTCCAAAATAGGCCAGAGGTGTCGACCCTCAAGAGAAACAGCTCTTTCCTCTTTCTCAGTGCAGACCCCTTTGGAATGTGGGAGAAAGATTTGGCACAGCTAAAAGAAAGGGAAGGACAAAGCCATGATGAACGACCCATCTGTTGGACGTGATGGATCACTGCTTAGGGAGGAAGAACGGAATCCTGCTCCAACAAGATGGGTGTGCTCCTCTAAGGGTAAACGAAAGCAGCTCAGTGGCTGCTTCTGCAAGGGATGTATGACGTTATAACGCATACTTTTACTCCGCAGACCATTACAACGCGACTTTTACTCCGCATACCGTTACAACGCATAGCGCCTTGGGGCGCTGGATAGTGGTAAGTATAATTTACTATTCTAACTCCAGTCCCCGTGGACCCTAGGGAAGGTGTTGGATAGTAAATTATACTTATTCCCTATCCTAGAGCGCCCCCCAGCGCAATGCGTTGTAATGGTATGCGGAGTAATGGTCGCGTTGTAATGGGTCTGCGGAGTAAAAGATCCGTTGTAACGGGTGTATACCTTCTGCAAGGGAAGAGGAAGAGCACCAAGAGGACTGGTGCTCCTGCTGGCCTGTATGTTGCCTGCCAGACCCCTGTCCCCATCCTTAAAAGTACAGGTGTGGCTGCAGTAATGTTTGGGGTCAATGGCATGGCTATACACCAGAACCCTGCAGTAACTTTGGAATTTTCTAAACTGACACACAAACTGGCAGGGATCGAAAGGCCCAAGGAGCGCACCCCGGCTCTACTGTCCTTAAAACACTCCAGGCAGAATCTGCTTTCTCTGCAAAAAGATATGACTAATCAAAGGACATTTCCATGAGACAGGATTGTACATCTCCAGAAAATCCTGTGGAATGCACCTTTGCATGGTGGTGGACCACAATACTGGTGCCAATCAGTACCACTTTAGCCAATCTCAGGGACAGGCTAGCCAAAGAGAACACAAATTTATCGCACGTCTCAGTCCTCTTTGACTCTCTCTCCTGAGGAGTCTTGTGTAATGAATTGCTGGTTGAAGTCTGAAACACCAGAAGCCCTGAGGTAGGATGGTTAATGAGAAAATCAGGAATGTTAGGCCCCGGTGTGAAGATGCCTGTCCATCTGCCTATTCACTGGTGGACTAGAACAGGGCTTTGACCAAATGCCCCTCAAGGTATCAGAAAGGGCGTTGTTAAAGGGGAGCAAGGGCTGAGACGGGGAAGACCCAGGGCAGACCCAGGCTACAAAGGTTCAATAAGAATGCTAGTCTTGGTCTCGACTGAAGGCAGCTGCAATTGCAGGACTTCAGAATCCCATTGGCCCACTATTGAAACTCTTCTGTATGTAGTCCACGTGGCAAGTTAAACTCTGTATCAGGGGAGGTACTGGGAATACTGGCCTGTTGTAAGTCCATGCAAAAATGATCAGCGTCATAATGAGGAGGGAGACCAACATCCTCCTCCCCACAATCATCCTCCCCTTCTGGTGGTGTGCTCAGAATCAGAGCCAGGTGCTTCTGCTCTAGTAGAGGCATTGGTACGGAGTCCGACTGTATGACGACCGTCTGCACTATCGCAATTTTGTAGTTTAACAGAGGTTGAAATCAGACTGAAGAAGGTTTGGTGTCAGACATGAAAATCTGCATTATATTCTTTTCGAGTTCCAGTGGCTATAGTACCGGCACAGGTCCTGGAGCCGGAGTAGATGTATGTACCAGAATCGATACGGAACTTGGAACAGGTTCGAAGGGTTCAGGCAGCGTCCGGGACAGACCCACTGGCAGGTACCCAACTGGAGGCCCAGTGGGTCCTTGGGGCCCAAAGGTGTATGCCGGGCGGGAGCCAGTAGTGTACTGAAAATCTGCAGCATGGCCTCATAGAAGGCCTAAATCAGCTGCAGCATCAATAACTTGGGAAATTGTGGCCATATGGGATTAGTTGGGGAATCATCTCCACAACCGATGGCCCCAAAGCACACGGACTGACAATGTAAAGCCATTTCCTTAGATATAGAGTGGTGGGATGGGGTTGAGTCCCACTTCGCTTTTTTCTGTTTCGATTTAGACTTACCGAATGACTCCAACCATAAGGTTGGGGAGCGAGAACAAGTCCACACCCTGGAGCAGGACTTATGGGAGTGCTTCAACTTCTTATGTTCAGCAACATACAGCTTCACTTCTTGATCTCAGATTGTCTGAGTGCATAATTGACACACTTATCACATGACTCAGAGGTGTGTCCTGAGCGCAAACACCAGGGACACACTTCATGCAGATCCATGACCAACATCTGTTTTCTATAGTCACTGTTGCTTAAAACCTGCAGTTTTAGGAGAAGACCCAGTTTCCCATCGGACAGTATTTCATGTTTTAGAAGCCGTCATAGGCTGATGAATTTGGGAGTGGAGCTCCAGATCCACGATGGAAGATGCAGAAAGAAAGGAACTGACATCAGCATGCAGGTGCGGCGTTTATGTCTGGTATGGTATAGAGCCAGGGTGGGGCTGCACCGTGTGACCCAGTGGTGCACGGAAGCATAGCTGGAAAAAGTTTCCAGATCCAAACTGTTGCCTGGGGGAAATTCTAAGGTGAAGAATCTGCAGGTAGAAATTTCCATCAGAAGTGCCCATACGCTCAAGTGCAAGAAAGAGCACAAGGGATGAAATAGAAGTATAATTAAAGGGGTTAGGGTGAAAAGTTAATTAGGAGGTAATTTCTGTGCCATCAAGTACTTTTCCACTAGTGGACAAGATATCTACTTTATAATGACTCAAACTCTCCTTATCAAAGGCTGGTTCTTTGCCAGTCACCCAGCACATTTCCTGTAGCCAACAGGCAGTGTGGAACTTTTGTCTCCTTCCAGCGTATGGCTATCCGGCGGCATGCAACATATGCTGCTACAGAACTCAACCACTGAGCTGCCAAAGTGTTGGTCTGAGACTCAGGCTCCATTCTTCAAACCGCCCTCTCTGATGTCCATAGAAATGTTATCACCATGCTGGGCGTGACCAGCAATCTGGGCAGTACACTTTCAATCATAAATTGGTCCTATAAGTAATAGGGAAGTGATCCAACTTTGCATAGATCATTTGTTAATGGGGCACTTTATTCATCGGGTTATATAGATGATGTCTAATTTTCTGGTGGAATTTGTTCTGCCCATGTCCAATGGAGTCTATAAAGCCTAGTGACTAAGATAGCCTCTCCTCATCTGCAGTACAGGGACTTTTGGATTCCCCATACAACTGTATCTAGGGTAGCCGTTGGGTATCCCAAATGTCAACTAACTTCCTGTCACTTTTGTCCTGTATTAACTTCAGTTACATCTTTTGAAGAAGTATGAATCAAACTTGACCAAAGCCCAATTTATTTATTTATAAAGTTTTATATAGCGCGAACAAGATCCCAAAGGATATCAGCCAATGGGTGAATCCAATAGCACTACCTCCTCCAAAATTTCTAACTATGTCCTGATATCTTTATTGGAGGCAATATCTTCTAAACTCAGGCATAGGGAGATAACAAAACAATATTCTCTTGTGCCAAATAAAGTTATCCAGTCTTCCCTGAAGAGTTTTAAAAAAGTGGCAAATGTAGTTATATTGGGAGATGCTGGAAGGAGACAGTATTTTGGATTACCCTACCCTTTAATAGATCTAGCCAGAGTCGGATCTAATGGTACTGGATTTTTTTAACAATTTAGTGTGGTGATTAACATTCCTTTCAAATCCGAAGGACAACTACCCCAAATATCTGACTCTAACAGTAACACAGATGATCTGCCCCCACCAGCTTACGGTTTAAGATGATGCTAGTTATGCATTCATGTCAACTAGATGAAATAAGCATGTTAACTAGAAGAACTGTCCAAGTACACTACATGATGCAAACCTGAATTGGCATTTACTGGCTGTATAATATGCCAAGCAGGTATCAGAATTCCACCCATCAAGGAATCATTAAACTGAAGAGCGAGTAGGCAACAATTACAACAAACAACTGAGGCAGTATGCAAGACGTTGAACAGTTGTAAATAAGAGATCCTTACACTTCACTGCATTGAGTACCCGGCTGTCCAGTGGTTTGCGACTGGGGTCACTGGTGGACGATCGGATTCCGGTCCCACAGCTGTTTGCAAGCGTGTTCCTGCGAAAGACACAAAATCTCATTTAACAATTAGGCTTCACTAAAGACAAATGACACACCTTCATAGAAACTGTGCCCCTTGTCAAATCTATCTGCTCTATATGTGTATCATTTTTTGTGTGAACAATTCTGTTTCTAAGACAAGTGAGCTATTGTCTGGCAGGGGGAGAGGGGTGGGCAGAACATTTTAATTTCACCAATTCACCCCAGCCCTTTTACACTAAAATATCTACGAAGAGTGGGTCCTTAAATATGTATTTAATAATTTAATAATTTTATTTAGCATTGTCCAGGCAACAAAACCTTAGAGCGCTGTAAGCAGAGAAACATACAATAGAAAAGTAGGTTGAAAAGGAGTATATAATGTATTTTAGGGGTGCGGTACAAGGTGAAGCTAGAAGGTGACACTCGTTTCGTAAAAACAAGCAGGATCAAGGGTTTAAGCACAAAATAAGAGATTTAAACACAATATCAGGAGATTTCAACACAATATCAGGAGATTCTAAAACGGCAGAAGAAGGTTCCAACACAATAAAAGGGCATCACAGACACGTCTGGGTTTGAAAGGGGGCACCTAAATACAAGAGAAGAAGCCTATGTAGAGACAAAGGAAGAGTAGGAGGAGGTATGTATTTTGGCATAAAAGTCAGAGACTAGGAATATAAAGAGACACAGAAACTGACCAAAACCCCTTTTGAAATCTGACAAACATATAGTGCGAGGTGATTGGGACTCAAGTAATTAAGAAATATTCTTGGAATGAGAGGAGAGGGGGGACATCAAGAGAACAGCAACAATTGTAGTCTTTGTTTTAAAGTCTGGGAGAATGAGTTGGGGGGAATTCCATATTTTGTGGGTGTACATCCTGTTCCTGTTTCAGTGAAGGAACAGGTTAGTGTCCAAGAGAGTTGAATGACTTGCCACAGATCATCTATTTGCTCTTTCCCGGTAAATATTTGGTAAGCAACAGCAGCCACACATTATTGATTCTAAGACTACTCCCTGCGCCCGACATCTCCAGCACTCTTTTTGAAATTCCCTGAAATTGCCCAGGTATTTAAGAGGAGGTAAGACATTTTTCCCCACTTATAAGTCCTTTTTTTCCAAATACATTTTATTGAGGTTTCATTAACTATCAAATACATTGGTATTTACATCTTAAAAATACACTATTACAGTAGGCATACAAGAGGGTCGCCTTACGCCCAATCACGTCTCAATCTCTGAAGCCCCCGGGGGAAGGAAGCTGGAGTATCTCAATTCCATCCTGTACCAATTGTACCAGTCTTAATAAGGGGGGGGCGAGTGGAGAGATATGCTCACATCCCGCCCCCTCTCGCTGGTTTTATGTCGCCCGCTCCATCCCCATTTTTGGTCCCTCGGAGCACCGCAGGGCTAGTAATCCCAGAAGACCAACACCTCTGAAAGGTAGCGGTGTAAAGCCAAATGGTTGTGGGTATGTCCCTTCTGTTTTTCAGTTGTGTAGTGTGCTATTCATCCTACCTCACTGCTGGAGCTTTGGCTCCATGTATGGAGCCTGGGATTTCCCTCCTCTACGCCCTTGAGGGCCGGCAGCAAGTCCTCCCAAACCCTAACAAAGTCAGGGGGCCTTATTCCTCGTTTATCTGTACCTAATGAGCACTGGAGAGATCTGACTACTGTGCAGACTGACAGACCAGCACCTATTTACAGGATCTTTTTGCTATTTTGCTGCCCCACTGCAGTGTTGTAGCAACTGGTATCAATATGAGTGAGCTATGTTGAGTTCCACATTACTTACTCAAATAGGTCATATTTACTCCTCAGGCAAACACACATGTCCGTTAATGCGTGTGCAAATATCTGCTATTAAACGCATACGAAATATAGTGATTCCAAATGATGGCCAACCAGCTGCTATTGTCAAGCTTAGTGTATTGCATGAGCATCCTGAGCATGAAGGACACTTTGCTGTTAATGAATACTACCTGGGAGCAGGAGAGCTGGACTGTCATCAGAGTTTATACACTGGGACAGGCCGCCGCCATTGAGAGCGGGTGCAAGAAACTGGAGCGGATCTGTTCATGTGAGGCTGGAGGTTGAATTAAGGAGCAGAGAGTGAACGTGTTTGAGCACTAAGGGTCTTGGGGGCCAGGTGAGTGAGAGGCTGCTGACTGGTGCTTCTTGATACCAGTCAACACAACCCTGTGTACATATGATGTGCTGGGGGGGATAAATGGTCCTTGCTCGATGGGTGACGGCAGCCTGCCAGCTGTCGCCAGGCATGGATGGATTCTCTAAATAAATCAACAGCCTGGGTCCTTAATGCCCCTTCTCCCCAGTAGTTGTTTCAAGAGTAAGAAGTGCCCATTGTTGAATGAATGTATTTATCTATTCATTTGTAGAGCGCATGGTTACACCACCGGTGTGTCCCCTGTACATCAGATGTCTTCAGCCATGGCCTCAATAAAAGCGGGATGGAAGAGAAGACCCTAAATACAGGTGCCACTCTCACACCCATCACAGACCAGCAGTCATGCACTACCATCAGGACTATCACATACCTAAGAGTACCAGTCACACTCCACCTGAAGCATTGTGTAAGGATCTCACATTACTAACACTCCAAACCAGTCAGAGAAGCAGTCACATATTACCAGAAGCACTCTCATACCCATCACAGACTAGCAGTCAGGCATTACCAGCAGGAATATATCATACCTAAGAGTACCAGTCACACTTCACCTGAAGCATTGTTTAGCACTTGCAACCCTCACAGGGAGCAGTCTGACACTACCGCCAGCACACAGTAGCAGTCGCATATGCTACACAGACTAGCAGTAACACACTACCCACAGCACTCTTGCACCTCTCACAGGGTAGGAGTTGTCAAGTCATTGACAACACTCACAGACTAGCAGTTTATCACTAACGGAAGTACTATCACACCCCTCAAAGGCTAGCCATCACACACTGTCGGAAGCATGCCCACATTAGCAGCAAAGCCAATAATTTTGCTGATACCTGTAAGTGTCTCTTCACTGACTGGTGAGTGTGATATTGAGGATGGATGAGTGGATGAATGCTAGGATGAGTAAATCAGAGGATGAGCCCCTAAATACAGAAGCGCAAGGCTGAGCGACTAAGTACATGGACAATGAATGACTAAGTGCATGAATGTATGGATGAGTGACTGTGGATGAATGACTTATAAGCCAGACATGGTGGTTTTGCCAATGCTTGTTTTGTGTAATCTTGGCTCAGAAATACAAGAGTTTACATGAATGCAAAAGGTAACATGTATGTAAATGAGTAACAAGTGTGGAATCAGCAAGATTAAGGTTCAGTGTAAGACCGAGGAGTGTTAAGGATGGTCACAGTGGTGTTAATGGCAATCCAGAAGAGGGCATTGAGGGGTGCAATGTGCACACAATGGGTATAGGAAAGAGGCACAAAAACTCAGGGATACTGCTGTACTGACTTGTAGACACAATGGTTGATAGACAGACAGACAGACAGACAGACAGACACACAGACACACAGACAGACAGACAGACAAAAACACAGAGACACACAGACAGACAGACACACAGACACACAGACAGACAGACAGACAAAAACACAGAGACACACAGACAGACAGACACACAGACAGACACACAGCCAAACACACAGACAGACACATAGATAGACAGACAGACAGCCACACACACTACTTGCTGAGCTGCAGAAATAATGCTCCTGGGCAAGGAGGCAGACCCTAAGTATTGGAATATTTCATGAATTCCTTTCCAGGACAGCTTGTACAGCAGATGATTTTCACCCAGCATACTTGGAATACCTACCGATCAAAGAAGGTGGCCAGAAGCCGCCGCAGAAGGACCTTATGTTTGACGCCGGCACAAAGGTGACAGTTCATGAGCTGCCCGCGAGTGATGTAAACGGCCGAACCTGGAAGAGACAATAACAAATGTTAGCATTCAATCGCTGTGGCCCTGCACCCTGATGTCTGGTCCAAGGTCTGAGCCACTGAAAGGAAGCATGGCCTAATACAAGGGACATGTAATGCAGGAGAAGCTTCATAGAGTGATGACAATTGCTGCCACTAGGGGGCAGTGTGTAGTGCCTGAGATTAACCCCTTCCGTGCGGGGGTAATTCCCCCGCTGTGCTGGGGTGCGGGGGGCGCGCACAGCACCCCCATGCTTACGACGAGCTCAGCTCGTCATGAGGCACAGCGCTCGTGTGCACATGAAGAGCTGAGCTCGTCATGACCACACCCGTTCCCGTGGAACGCTCAGCACAGCAGGGGAATTATCCCTGCGTGTGAGCGTCCCACGCCTCATGACGAGCTGAGCTTGTCATGAGCACCGGAGCGCCGTGCCTCAGCTCGTCATGAGCATGGATGAGGTTAACTCTTCTATGTTCACCTCGTTTGAAAGCAGGGATGAGTCTTTTGCTAGTGTTGGGAGCAGGATACTTATGCCTACTGCCAATTGCTGGTTCTCTAACAGTTCAAGCCTCAAGTTTAAAGGGATCAAAGGCCATATGATAGCCCTTCCAGTAATGCCATCAGAGGGCAATAGGCCAGTGACGTCACTTCCTCAATTCATTTTCATGCAACCAAGTCTTTACATTAGTGAGGCTTCTCAAAACATTCCAGATGTTGTCTGTACAAAATAATACTAAAACCACCAGCCTGGGCAGAAAACTGTATACATATCCCCTAGCAGTGCGCTGCAGAAGGAGCGAAGGTCCTAGTAAAATGTATAGCTTTGGGCATTCGGTAATGAATTAATAATACAGTAACATTTTCTTGTTAATAAACGCGGAGCATTTTTCATGAACTTGCATTTATTATAATTAGATCTGGCGTCTTTGAGTGCGATCCAAACACGACTCCATTTCCTGGCACCTTTGTCAAAATACCCCCATTACACATCATCCGGGAGCTCCCGGAGAGAGCCGGAAGAGACCTGGTGATTTAAACAGGTGCTGTAAAATTGATCGCTGCTGCTGAACTTCCAGTCACACCAATTTTTCTCTGCCTCCCAGCAGCGCAGAGCCATTTGAGGATGTACTCTGGCAAAGGACAGCTGATGAATAGTTAAACAAAATGTTCTAATTCTATATAATGAAAGAGGGAGGGGGCAAATTGATTTCTCTAAGTGCAAGAAACACTTTGTGTGTTCCTTGCTTTCAATTAGTCGAGGTTTCTGGTTCCACTACAAGAACAGAAGCAGGGACGGCACCAGAGAAGGCAACAGTCTTTCTGCTTCCGGGAGAGACAGTGGGGGGCAGGAAGCCCACGAGAACACCCGGGAATGTTTTATTTAAAGTTTTGAGGGTGGAAAATGCCCCCTTCCCTCAGCATGCCCCATGGAGCGACAGAAGTGTTGTTTACACCCAATCTATCCACCATGACGGGCTCGGGGCAGAAAGACCACTAGTTTATTAAGGGGTGTCTTTATTTGCTGTCTGGGGATGGGCAGCAACAAAAGGGTCTGTACTCCCTCCCACCAGGCACAACCATCTTTCCTTCCTCAAGGGGCAGATAGTGAAAGTTTAACCCCAACCTATCTCGCATGGGGGGAGCAGAAAGTCCACTAGACACCAGGGTAAAAGATGAAAAGAAGGGTTGAGGCTGGCCCGCCCTAGGATGGTCCCAACAGTCTTTCTGCCCTCACTTGGGGTAGAAAGAGACGTTTACCACAATTCTGTCCTCAATGGTTCAGAAAGCCCACTAGACAACAGAGAGATATGTTTTTAGGGAAACAATAAAGGATGTGGGGAGGCTGCATTGGTACTGGACCAACCACCTATCCCTACAGTCTTTCGGCCCACCGAGCATCCCAATCCCCACGGGATGCAAGAGGAAATTTGGATCATTTGCGTGCAGTTTTGACATGTGGACTGGCAGAGTGGGGTGAATCCACATTTTTGATATGCTGAATGGCTGCAGTGTTCGGACTCTGCCACCACAGATATCCAGGCAGTCCAGGGTGGTGTAGCTTGCATGGATCTCACTTTAGCTTTTTACCCAGAATGCCCTGTAGACCCCAAACTTTGGTTAAAAGCACACATTTTACCCACATTTCTGTGAGGTACACTTCCGGCATCTTTACGTATCCACACAATTCTACCGCCCAACATTCCCACACTTCTCCCAATAAACATGGTACCCCACTTGTGTGAGATGACCCTCCACCCCTGCAGTGGCTCCTGACAACTGAAATCTGGATGAGGGAGGGACAGAAGTCTGCTGCAGGTAAGACTGACATTTGTCTATCACCCCAGAAAATCCTGAACCGTTTCTTGCTAGAAGTGGATGGAGTTGGAGAGGCAGCCCTGGTGCTGGGCCCACTAAATCCAGATGTTCCTTAGCAAGGCATGCACGTCGTTATCTTGTTTTCAGGAATGTATGTAGGACAGAACCACACATGACTTAACGCAGTCTTAACCACGTGTTAGTCTTTACAACGTATTTCTTTACCACGGAAAAGGTTACCATGCATATACCTTTACCACGCATGCCTTTACAAAGCAAATGTAAGTATTTTGCAGGTAAGTATAAAGCCTTTTTATATTCAACCACATCACATGTCATCTGATCAAGACCTCAGTGTGGTCGAAACGCATTATACTTTGTTTTCCCCCCAAATAAATATCGACTGAAGTGGATCGTTTTTCCAGTGTGAATGTGAACTGGTGGTTCGTCGATGCAATTGCTAGCAGTGATGCCTGCACGACCCCCAATATATTATATATATATATATATATATATATATATATATATATATATATATATATATATATATATATATATATATATATATATATATATATATATATATATATCCCAACCCACAACCTTACCTGCCCTAAACCCTAAGAATACCCTTGCCACCCAAATACCCCTACCCACTCTAAACATAGCCTTACACAAGTATATGTAGACATGCGTGGTAAAGGTATATGCATGGTAACATTTTGATTGGTAAAGACATGCATTGTAAAGAATAATGCATGGTGAAAGGTAATGTGTTGTAATGGCCGCTGTGAAGGCGGTTTTCCCTCAGGACTAGGAAGATGCACGAGGCAAGGATCCCAAGAAGCCTTCGCGCAATCCTCACCTCAGAACCAGGTTAAGCCAAAAACATCAGGATCATATCCTTAAAGTCCTGGACAGAAAGCGGTGGTGGAAAGGCCTTGGACTACACCACATTCAGGAAAGCCCCAAAAAAGAAATCCTCTGCATGGTGCACTGGTGGGACTTCGGCTAGATGGTAAAAATCCTTAAAGCGGTTGTCTGGAGGTGGTCTATGACGGACTATGGCAAGCCCGCCATGAGCAGCCAGTCATAGTACAGGAGCACATGTATCCCCAAACCGCGAAAGTGAGCAACGATGACTGCTATCACTTTTATTAACCATCCATGGGGCTGAGTTATGGCCGACGGGCAACAAAGAAAAGAGTGTTCTGACCCTAGCGTGAACTACAGAGAATGCCAGTCAGTCTGCAGGATGAGTATATGGAAAAACACGACTCAAGTCCAGGGACGCACCACGGTCTCTGGGGTCCAGAGAAGAAACTGGGCCAGAGGCAGCATCCTGAATTTTTCTTTCTGCAGAAAGGTCTTTAGTGGCTAAAGGTCCAATATAGGACCGAGACCTCCTTTTTTCTTTGGCAGAAGGAATAGCAGCACCCGTTTATCTCACAAGCTAGCACCCGCTTCATTGCACAATTTGCCTGCAGAAGGTTGGCTTTCATGCAGCATGATTGTGGCATGAGAGACAGTCTGAAGTAGGTGTAAAATGAACCAGGGAGGAAATGAAAGGCAAGGAAAAGCCCATTTGAATGATCGGTAACACCCAGCTTTGTGATGTGACAGTTGTCCAATGAGGGAGGAAATGCTCTGCCCTGCCTTCTACCAACTGAGCATTAACCTGCAATGACAAGTTAAGCAGAGGACTAACAGAGGAGACCGGCCCCTTTGGGTGTCTACGGCCTCGGCTACTACCAAGATCTATGCCTGCATTACGGATGTTGGATCTGGCCCTTCTTGCAGTGTTATCCCTAAACATTTTGCCTTCCTCCTGTATTTTTACAGACATGTTTTAGTACGCTTTAGTACTCTGGGCACTTAACCACTGCTATTCAGTGTTAAAGTGCATGTGCTCTCTCCTTTAAACTTGTT
This sequence comes from Lissotriton helveticus, assembly GCF_964261635.1. NCBI lineage: Eukaryota > Metazoa > Chordata > Amphibia > Caudata > Salamandridae > Lissotriton > Lissotriton helveticus. The sequence continues at coordinate 136,201,237 of NC_136065.1, forward strand.
ATGATTAGCTTACACCTGTTTAGTATATTTAATTAACCTGCAAGTCCCCTGTACAATGGTATCCCATATACTCAGGGCCTGTATATTAAATGCTACTTGTGGGCTTGCAGCTCTGCTTGCGCCACCCATAGAAGTAGCCTTTCAAACCCGTCTCAGACCGGCCACTGCAGGACCTGCATGCTCAGATTACTGCCACATTGACTTGGTAGTTAAAGCTACTTGCCAAGCCTGGCACTCCCCTTTTACTACATATAGGCCACCCCTAAGGTAGGCACTAGGTAGCCCTTTGGCCAGGATGTCGTGTTGGTAAAAGGTAGGACATGTGCCTTTATTGTGTGGCATGTCCTGGTAGTGACAAACACCCTATTTCGTTTTTCACTACTGTGATAGCTGCTCCTCTCATAGGTTAGCATTAGGAGTAGTGTTGCCATGTTTGGAATAGTGGCGATGAATCCTGCTTGTTGATGCAGGTGTTTTAGAAAGAGGGCATTTATATGTGCTTGACTCTTTGTGCTTTGCAGCATGACCACAATCCACATCTGGAGAAGAGTGACAGCTAGGCTTTGTGCATACTTTCCAGACCACCATCACACAGGGAGGTTGGGCCGGTAACAGTAATGGGGTTACATATGCATACTGAATGGTCTTCCTGGCCTGGGAGAGGAGGAGGCGGGGCACACTTACATTTGTATAGGCTGTGTCGTGCCCTCACACAGAGGGCATGTTTTCCCCCTACTGATGTCTGGAGCCAGGGTTGGGGTTGAAAGGGGGTGTTGTGCATTAAGGTTCTTTTGAAGTTACCTTCACATTAAGGACATTTTGAGTACAGGGGCTCAGACCCCATGATTTTAGACACTGCATGGGACTTGTAATCAGAGACTGCTGGCTCTACTTGCTGCACATTACTAGGAACTACTGTGCTGCCAGGACGGACCACTATTGGGACTGTGTGCTTGTAGTGCTGGCTGCCTGCCTGGTAGGCTGCTGGAGGGAATCCCACCTCGCAAATCCCTTTTGTGCTGGCCTGCCTGCTGGAGAGAATGCCACCTCGCAAATCACTTCTTTGTGCTGGCCTACTGCCAGCGACCTTCTTGTGCCCCCAGTGCTGCTCAGGGAAGGGTTGGCTTGCCCCCTCACTGTTCCTGTAGGATCTAGTTGGATTCCTCTCAGCAAAGGACCTGCCAACAAGGTCAACAACCTGCTTTTAGCTGTGCAGCGCTGCCATAGTGCTGTGGGTTCAGCGTGCTGCAAAGATCCCTGTGACCACTGCCGCTGTAACCAGAGCAGACCCACCAGGACTCCACCACACCACATGCTGGAGAGAAGGTAGTCCCCTTTCCAGAAGCTAGCACGCCGACTCAGGGATCCTTTGGTAATTCTGAGACTGCTGAGGCATGCTTAACTAAGTGAAGGAAGTCCAGCATGGCCCGTCTGTTCCCCAATGAGTCAGCAGGCAAGAAGAGGTACTCAGGCGCCAATCTGGAGGCACAGTCATCCCACTCTGTAGTATGGGCGGCAAAGCCTCCTTTTTCAGTATTGTGGAAAGCTGAGCTTGTTTAGCAGCTGCACTTCGCAATTGTGCAAAGCTGCCTTTCCCTGTTTGGTGCGGGGGACACAGCGGGGTCTCCCCGTGGCGCCCTGAGGTGTGTTTCCAACATTAGCACATACCTTGGGGCAGTGGTTCTGTGTTGGTGACACTACAGGGAGAGTCCTCGGCGGAGGTCTGCCGATCAGGAACTTATTACAGAGAGTTAAAAAGAATTAGCGTATAAAAGATGGTAGACACACAGGTGTTTCAGAGCATCGCAGGTTCCCTGAAATGACCATATTTACTGTAGTAGGTGTGCAGGTGTTCCTGTAACCTATGCTTGGTGCTGCCCAATATATAAAAGCTCCTAAAAACCTTCCTTTTCCCCAAGTGACCTCTTGTCTTTCACTTCCCCTTTTGAGCCCGATTCAAGTGCAGCGCTGGGATGCTTCCGGGTAACCATGCGCTTTATAAAACTGCTTACATTACATTACATTACATAATAGAGGTGTTGGTGCACTGGACCTATTTATTTATGATGGTATTTTGTAAACCAGGTGTTACTTATGATGTGTAATGACCATAGTTGGTGAATTAAGTATTTAGAGTGATATATATGATTCATATGTTTCTTGCTCTAACCTAACTGTTGCATTTCATGCCCTGATGTTTACTAATGTATGTTGTTTTGATCTTTGCTCTGTCACTATAACAAGTACTATCACAGGATTTCATAAGATGCAGAGAATATCTAATTTATGTAGTTTTGGTCTACGATTTATGTTCAACAGATGTTCTATATTTATATAATCCTGTGTGGAGTCTCTTTTGTGGAGAGTTCATTGTGTTACTGGTGTGAGTGTGCTGCGCAAAGCCTTTACACATTGCCTTTGGGGATAAGCCTGATTTCTCTGTGCCAAGCTACCGGGGGTGTGCACAGGTTATCTTTGGTGTGTAACTTACTTGCCCTGACGAGAGTGGTGGGTTCTGCCCGGCTTAGGTGCATACCCTTGCCAACCAGAAACCCCATTTCTAACTTGTTTAGTGGGAGACTAGTCCTAATGATCATGCCAGAGCTCCAATGTTGTCAACTTGGTCATGCACAGAATCAGCCTTCTCGCCAGACAATCCAGAGCCAAGCATCCAAGAGCATGTCCATGATGGATGACAGTACATTCTCTGAGAATCCAGTTGACCGCATCCAATTGTGGCCTTCCAAGGTCTACACTGGTGCCAATAACCCTGCCCACACAGTCCATGGTGCACAAACCAGCATGTAAGACATACTTCGCTGAGTCCTGGACATCATTTGAGCCAGCGAGGCACTGATGTCTTGTGGGATGGCCAACAAGACTACCCTGGGTATACCATAAAATATGGGTGCATATGACCGTAAAGCACACCACGCTCATGAATCTCAAGGCCAAACTTTACTCAGCATAAAGTGCCTTGTCAGAAAATGAGGATGTCCAGGGGCAGGCTTATGCCACCTAGCAACAGCTTGACTGACCAGAGGGCCTGAGCATGACTTGGGCTAAGTGACTTGAAGGAGGTCTGTAAGAGTCCCATTTAACTGCAATAGTGGCTAAGAAGAAACTGGACCTAGTTGAAGGATCTCAGTTAACTGCTTTTCCTTAGTTTAAACAGTAGGGCACTCTAAGTCTGGTACATCTGTAATTGTAATTGTAAGATAGTTTTTATAGAGCGCATACTATCGCTCCAAGGAGCATCTTGGCGCAGTGATTCCGTAGCCTAGAATGGTGGGCCGGAGATACTACTCACATCAATTTCAAAGTACCTGAAGGTTTATTTGAGCCTAGACTAACTGTTTACTAACCGTGTCTGGTAGATTAAAAATCCAGGTTTTCAGGGCTTTCCTGAATTCGATTTCAGTGGGGGTTCGCCGTAGGCTTTGTGGGAGTTTATTCCAGGCTTTAGTACCAAGGACGGCAAGAGATCTTCCTCCTTTTGTGGCTAGTCTAAATCTGGGGACTGTTAGGAGACACATGTCTGATGACCTCAAGCTCCGACTAGGTATGTACGGCTTGAACCGTGGGAGCAGATATTTAGGCCCTTTTTTGTAGTATGCTCTAAAGGTAATTACCAGTATCTTAAAGAGCACTCGCTTATGTATGGGGAGCCAGTGTAACTGTTTTAAGGCAGCAGAAGCAGAAGACCTCCTTGGAAGATTAAGCACCAGGCGTGCCGCAGCATTTTGGACAACCTGCAACCTGTGCAGGGTAGATCTATTCACTCCTGCGTATATGCTGTTGCAGTAGTCTAAACGTGATAAAATTAGTGCCACTGCAACTGTCTTTTTTGCTTCCAAAGGGATAAAGTTGAAAAACTTTCGAAGACCGCGTATGATGTTGAAACAGGATCCTGCCACTGCATTCACTTGTTGTTTAAAACAGAGTTTTTCATCAAATCTGACTCCCAGGTTACGTGCGGATAGTACTGTTTTTGGCGGAATTTCCTCATTAGGGGGCCACCATAGCTGGGGGGAAAACAGATTTTGGGGACCCACAGGGAGAATTTCAGTCTTGCCCGTGTTACATTTCAGATGGTTAGTCTTCATCCAGTTAAAGATTGCGGTGAGGCATTTTCCAAGATTCTCCTCCGCTCTTGTAGATTTGCTGTCTAAAACTAAGATGAGCTGAGTATCATCTGCGTATGATACTGTATTGATGTTAAATGATGTTATTAGCTCAACTAGAGGTGTCATGTATAGATTAAACAGCACCGGGCTTAGCCTTGATCCCTGGGGTACACCTGTTGGATTAGATTTTTTTGCTGATAGATACTGTCCCAGGACAGTAGTCTGTTTCCTGTCTGCAAGGAGATTTTCCATCCATGCCAAGGCCGTGCCCCCTATGCCCACCGTAACCAAACGGTTGATCAGTATCTCATGCGAGATCGTGTCGAAGGCCGCCGACAGATCCAGGAGAACAAGGACTGCCCTGTCCCCCTGGTCCATGGCGGCCCTCAGTGTCTCCGTTGTGTAGAGGAGAGCTGATTCCGTTGAGTGGGCGGCTCTGAAACCCGATTGGTTGTGGTGTAACAGATCCTCATCCTCCAGAAATTTGGTCAGTTGTTTGTTTACAACTGCCTCGGTGAGTTTGAAGAGAAACGGTAGTAATGAGATTGGCCGTAAGTTTGATAAGGTGGTGGGATCGGCCATCGCTTTCTTCTGTAGGGGTTTGACCGCCGCTAACTTCCATTCCTGAGGGATTTTAGCTGATGTAAGAGAGGAGTTTATTATGTTATTTATAATCGGGTTCACTAGATCAATCAAAGAGTGTAGTATCTTGGGGGGGCATGGATCAAAAGGTGAACCGGATCTTCCAGTCAAGATTGCCTGGCGGCTGTCTTCCAGACTAATTGGCAGAAATTCATTCAGCCCCGCCTTTCTGGTATCTGGATCTGATGTTCCTATTTTATATCCCAACAATGGTGTGGGGAAGGCTTTTGTGAGGTCCTGGACCTTTGCTTCAAAATAGATCGCAATGGAGTCACAGAGGGTCTGAGAGGGGGGGATTTCTTGTCTGGTAATCTTTGGATTCAGGAAGTCATCCACTATTTTAAAGATCTCCTTCTGCTTATTTTCTGCCGACGAAATTGCCTCAGAGAAGAATGCTTTTTTGGCACATGATACTGATTTCTTGCTTCTTTGTAAATTTGTCGTTCTTCTATTGTGTATGAGTGTCTCCATTTCCTCTCCAATAGTCTGACCTCAACACGCTTCTCTCTAAGAGATTGTGAGAACCAGGGTGCTATTTTTTTCTTTTTCTTAGACATGTTCTTAGATCCTTTAGTGCTAATTTGTTCTAGGCTGGTCGTAATCCAGTGATTAAAGGTCTCATTGTCTACCTCAGTGTCCCCCGTCAAGGTCGGTTTGCCCTGTTTCATAAGATCCCGAAAGTCTGGGTCCTGACTAATTTTGCTCCAGTCGTATTTATTTTGGGGAGGTACAGTTAGCTGCCTTTTATTCGCTGGTTCCTTTGCTATAGTTAGTTCCAAGGGAATCAGCGAGTGGTCAGTCCATGTCTGGGGGCATGGTTTATTTGCCTTAAGGGTCATTAGATTTGTACAGATACAGTCTAACATATGACCAGCTTCATGAGTAGGGTCTCTGTTTAATAACGATAGCCCCCACATATTGAGAAGTTCTAGAAACTCCCTAGTATTAGGGTCGGTAATTGTGTCCAAGTGAAAGTTTATATCACCCAGAATAGTGAAATTTGCATATTTGGGGATGATATTACTGAATGTTTCGGTAAAACTCTCCAGAAACTCCTTATGAGAGCCGGGAGGGCGATATATCAGAGCTCCGGAGAAGATATTAGATTCATGTGTGTGAAGGCAGAAACCTAGGCACTCTGATCCTTTTACGTCAGGGAGGTCGAAGGTGGGACACTTTATGGAATCTCGGTGCACAATAGCAATTCCTCCTCCTTGTTTAATGTGCCTGTCAGAGCGTTGGATATGATAACCCTGTGGTAAGGCGTTAACCACATCGGGGGTGCACCAATCCTTCAGCCACGTTTCTGTGATGAAGAGCCAATCGAGGTCATTCTCTTCGATCATATTGTGGATATGTGCGGCATGTTTACACATGGATCTAACATTGATTAAGCCTCCCTTCATAGTTTTGGAAGGTCGGGAAGTGGTTTTACAGTTATCAGGGATTATAAGCGGGCCGCAGTAACTACAGAGAATCGAACCCTGACAGTTAGCAACATTTATGGTATTTAGACATTTCTCATTGGTAATGTTTAATGAGAGTAGCTCCTCTCTTGTGTATGGAGTTGTAGGAACATTTTGACCAGGGGGAGGGGCCCTGTGCCCGGCCGTGACACGGACGGGCACAGACGGGCTTACCTCTGGCGCACCTCCGGCGCGAATGAGGCGCGCCCGCTGAACGCGTCCGCTGCGCGGAGCCATGGCCTTTTGATTATATACCGGTGACTCACCCAAGATGGCCGCCGTAGTCACTTCCACCCGAGTCCCTGGAATCCCAGCCCTAAAATCGGCTGAAAATTCGGGGGGGAGGCAGCGCTTGCTAGGTATTACAAACTAAAGTGCAAATGTGCTTTTAAAATTGTCATCTACACCCTTACTTCGGTGCGATTTCAGCGTAGCAATTAAATCGGCGCGCTGGTGCTGGGGAGGGGAGCGGACACACAGGGCAAGTGCTAAAATTACAGGAAAGGTTTTAGGTTAAAAGAGAACTGCCCGGCTCAAGCCTCAGGCAAAACATTATGCTGTAGTCTCGAGAACTGAGCTCCTGCTTTACTTATATACCGGTGACTCACCCAAGATGGCCGCCGTAGTCACTTCCAACCCGAGTCCCTGGAATCCCAGCCCTAAAATCGGCTGGAAATTCGGGGGGGAGGCAGCGCTTGCTAGGTATTACAAACTAAAGTGCAAATGTGCTTTTAAAATTGTCATCTACACCCTTACTTCGGTGCGATTTCAGCGTCGCAATTAAATCGGCGCGCTGGTGCTGGGGAGGGGAGCGGACACACAGGGCAAGTGCTAAAATTACAGGAAAGGTTTTAGGTTAAAAGAGAACTGCCCGGCTCAAGCCTCAGGCGAAAAATTATGCATTAGTCTCGAGAACTGAGCTCCTGCTTTACTTATATACCGGTGACTCACCCAAGATGGCCGCCGTAGTCACTTCCACCCGAGTCCCTGGAATCCCAGCCCTAAAATCTGATGCCCTTTTCTGTCCCTACAGCTAAAGATGCAAGTCTAGCTCAGTCTCTGGAGAAGAATCAAGCCCCCTGGTACTTTGTAAATCAAAGTACAGCCCATCATCAGTATGGTATAGTGTGTAAGGAACAGGTTGTTCAACCTACTCATTGTCAATGTTGAGAGAAACATTTTGCTTTCACTGAACCACCTTAGAGCCTGATCCTAATAAGGTGTCCAGCATCTGATTTTACGGTCACTGAAGCAGAGGTCAAGGATTAAAGTCTGGTTGCAAATTGGCGCGTTGCATCTTTGTGCTCTCGTAGCGTGTCATAGGTATGGGCCACGGTATAAGATTGGAAGCACGAATTGGAGCCGTAAGGGTCCAGGCACGATTTCCAGGAGGCTGGTTGGCGTGAGCATTTGTATGGCATGCTCTATAATCTGACAGAGCGCTTTCCTAATCCGGCACCCTTTTTCTACACTTCTGTGATGGGTTTTGTTTTGTTGGTTATGTATGGGTGTTTGGCTGTTGGTAGAGATTTGGTAAGAATGGAGTTAACTTATTGTTTGTGTTGGTTAATGTGAAAGTAAAATAAGTTCAGTCCAGATCTTTGCTGTGTATAGTGTGTGAATTGAAATGACCTTACCCCTCTTTGTGGGGATACATGATTTGTTTATCCTTGGCATGGCTTGACCAGCTGTTTTGTAAAAGTATTGTTAGCCAGGTACATGACAATAATACAATTCTGTCCGCATCAAGGTGTTGTATGGTGAAGCTAACTTTATGTGAATGCTGTAGACATTTGTGGGGAGTAAAGATGTTACTGTAGGCCAACTATGTAGCTTTGATGTGGTTTTGCAACAGGAGGGGACCATGGTCCTAGTATGAATCTATAATTTTGTTTTCTTTGGAAACCCACAATTATGAGAATGAAGCAAGAACTTACTAGGGGATAAGAGCATTCATGGAGATTGGTGAGGGAGAGGGATGTTAAGGTGCCCAATAAACCCAACTTCAATGTTAATCACTGACACCCCTAACCTTAACCACTACTACTTCCAGCCCCCTCACAAATAGCAATGCTGCAAGAACCAGACACCAGTATTTGAGTATTCCCAGGGTTATGCGACCCGCACACCAACAACTACACATGGTGCATCAATGTCAAAACAATGGGGTAATGGAGATATGAGAAAAGACAAGTAATGCCTAGAACATACAACACAATTGGAAGGTAAATGATGTATGTGAAGCATGTGAGGCTATGAAACTACAAACAGGATTGTGTAGAGAAGATGGAACTATGTAGTGTCTTTGTGACAAATGAAGATCAGGATGGGCGACTGGATGGACCGCTCTGTTCTAAGATCTGACCGGCATTGCTTAGACGTCAGAGTATACAAAGTGGGAAGAAGAAAGTTAACTCAGTCCATTTATTCTGGCCATTTTTCTACTGTTGTAGGACCTGCAAGAACTTCTTAGGGCCTCCTTTGAAGTTTGGCAGTGCAGGAGCTCAGACACAAATTGGCGGATTTTCCTCCCTGCCAAGTCATGGTTTCCCACCTCATTTAGAGATGGGGGAATTGCTGGGTTTCTGACAGCAGAGCCGCAGTAGGCTCTCTAGCTGGAAATCCACCAGATGCCACCCTGTCTGCTACAGGACTGCCAGGCCACAGTGCGGTGAGCCTCCTGTTCAGGACTGGGCTCCCATCACGGATTGCTCCTGCCCAGGGCCACCAAGCAAAACATGGCAGACTGAGGCAAGATCTACAAATTTAAATGTTATTAATTTTCATGCTGAGCACACTTTACATCTGAAAACACAAGAGCTATTTTGTGGAAAACCTTAAGTGACCTGCATCTAAACTGTGCACCCTTCCTGCCTAGCCTCCCAGTTAAGTAATGCACATTACTGTAACCCTTTTCACAAAAACTAGAATTCATAAGTTTGTCACTGTCGACGCACGCAAAGTAACTGAGCCTGGCAACACGTTAGACCGATCATTCACTTGTAAGGCCAACTCCCCTCTGGATACGTTTTACAAGACTGCTCTCAAATGGAGCTGAAATCTTGAATGCCTGTTGGGTGAAAACTTAAGTCCCGGGAACTCCTCGCAGGTGGCTATCTCAGATCAGGGTAGTTGTTATGGGATACGGGGCTCGACTATGGATATTACGTGGCCAGTGGTCAGGAACACAGGAGCACCTGGAGATGAAGCTCGATCGTTATAACCATACCACTGAGTTTTTTAGCAAGCCAGGTGGAAGTTTCGGTATAAAATCTCTTTAACAGGAGCTGCATTCATTGAAATGTGACTCTTCTGCCACACCAAAATCCAATGCTTCTCTTGATTTTAAGAGAAGCCTACACCTCACCTTGATAATGTAGGAAAAGGCATGATTCTTCCAAGCACAAATTTGCTAATCAAGAGTTAGGAGCAAGGGTTTGTGGCTCATGCAGTGAAATCCTTTACCAGCAGTCTTATTGTGAACTACTGAGTCACACATGTGTTCGCTGGCTCACTTGTGGTCATCAACAATAGCCACTCAATATAGCACTCGTCAGACGGTTACACAAAGAAGGTTGTTATAAGCGACATATGAAATGAAGTAAATGCAATGGAATGCCACTCAAAGCCTCCGCTCTTCACAATAAGCAAGGACTGTTTCTGACCGACCACAGCAAACCTATAAATCTGTAAAAGATTACCCAAATAGCTTGCAGAGAACATGGTACATACAAAATGTGTGTGTATGAAAAAAACTAGTGGCTCAATCAGGCAAGGATTTTACAGCAGGCGGAGTTCGACCTAACCAATTTCTCCATATTAATCATGTTTTTCCTAGTTCTAGTTAGATCAACTTAAGCATTATGACTATATAGTGCTGTTCTGCCTTTTGGATGCTCGAAAGCACTTGTGGAGATAACTGGAAAAGTACTGAAGCAAGACGATTGGAGGAATGGAAGCAGTGTCTAGACTAGATCAGTGGAACAGGATTGTCGGCAGATCTTTACGGTCTGGTTCTCCAGTCTCGCTCGAGCTGAAGAGGTAAAACGTTCATGTTCCAGAGGGATGAGCCTTAATGCAGGGACTGCCACAACCGCTGGCATCTTGCTGGGAGAAGAGGGCTCTAGGACCCTGTTTGGGGGAATAGGAGCATTAACTGTTAAAGGCTAAGCAGACATGCAGAGCCTCATGGACAAGACGAAGTTGCAAATTTGTTTCTTCCATCACAGGTAATTTGCCTAGGCTCCACCTCTCCTTTATAGTCTCTACATGGGAAAACAAAGATGAAGAAAACTGCTATGTATCCAAGATCACAGAGTGTTTTCAAACGCTTTGACAGGGATGGAACCCTATTACTAGCACAATCCTGTGTGTTAGCCAACAGATCAGATGCCTCTATGGCAACTCCCATTAAACCAGCCAGGTCAATGATTTTTATTGAATGCATAAAGAAACAGTATAACCTAATATTTATTTAGGAGGACCACAAGGTCATATCACTGTGAAATTAGGCACTAACTAAAACACAGGAAGACAATTCCGACTTTACACAATTTCACACAAGATGGGTGAAGACAGTTTCTTGGCCATTTTAGATACTCCACTATGCAAGTACCCCTGGTGGACAAGATAACTGCTAACTGAGACACAACCTCTTACAAAAAGCACATATTGTATGTTGCTGTACGTCGCAGGCAGATTAATGTTGATAAAGTCTTTAGCTGAAGATACATAATAATAGCACCGTGCCAACCTTTGTAAAGTAGTGCCGGTGTAGATTTACCTGGACTAGTGCTCTGAATTTCAGCACCTAAATGAAACTTGCCGCTGGACATTCAAGGTCACATGGCATACTCCTAGACTGAAAGGAATTTGTGGTTCAATCTTCATATGTACCAAGGGCCATAAGTATGAAGCCAATTTGCGGTCGCAAACGCTGAACTTCGCCGAATTTCAGTGTTTGCGTTTGCAAATTAGCAGTGTGCAATGTAGCACACAAACCCCCCCCCCTTGCAAAATAAGGAATCGCAAATTCTGCGATTCTCTATTTTGCGATTGCATTTAAGGAATCGCAAATTGCGATTCCTTAAATTCAATGTAAGAAGCACAAAAGAAAGTGCGATTTGGCCTTAAGGAATCGCAAATTACCACCGACTTCAAGTTGGTGGTAAATTGCGATTTCACTTAAAAAAAGCACAATTTAGGATTTTTTAAAGTGCCATGTGGCGCACATACATGCCCTTAGGGCATGTATGTTTGCCACATGTGCACACATGCACATTTCAGGGGTGTAACAGGGTGTCCTTTTCACACCCTGGCACCCTTGAAACTGCATTGTCAATTTGCGATTCTCTAATTGGTAATCGCAAATTGAGAATGCCTTCCCATTCATTCCTATGGGCGAATGTCAATTTGTGATTCGCAAATAAGGAATATGTGGGATTCACAAAATCATTAGCAAATCCCACATACATTGCATTTTGCGATTCTCAAATTGAGATTCGCTGAAAATCGCATTTGAGAATCGCAAAACTCTATTTTGGTACATATGGCCAAATATGGCTATTGCCTGCCATACAGATGCCAACCACACTTCCTCTGCATACTCTCCCTAGGAGCTACCAGCAGGGTTCAATAGAGCATGAGATGCAAACAGACTATTCTCTGCAGATGATAGACAGATCTTCACTACTGCATAGGTCGTGCCACCCACCCCTGTGCCACAGTACTCATGTAAGGATCAATTCATGAGTACATTGAAAATGTACACTAGTTTCCTCTGGTGAGGGGCACTTTTTGTATGTTGCACAGGCTACATTGCATTCTAAGGAGCATATTACTATGGGATCAGTACTTTCTACACAAACTTGCCATCACAGACAGTTGCAGTCAGGGACCAGGCAGTGAGCGGATAGCAGAAGTGCATCTAATAGGTGGGCGAGCCACACCATACAGTACAGAAGAAAGGTGCTCTGGCTCCCAAAGCTGCCGCCATGCTTAAAGATTAAGCGAGACATGCTGTGATGATCGAGGGAATTGCAAGAACGCTTGTGAAGTCCCTGAGCCTCTAACTAAAATGGGACAAGTGGAAGGCTACAAGTAATGGAGGCCTGCTCAATGGGAGCAAACAAACAACAAAAAAGAGGGACAAATAGGAACAGGACAAATAGAAGCAAACAACTTGAAACTTTAAATGACACTGAAACAAACAAATTAAAAAAAATAAGCGGGCTGCAAGCCCACAAAGTATACACAGCATGTCTCAAAGAAATAGCGTAAACGCTGTATAAGCTAGACTTTAAAAATTCGATTTTGCCGTAATTCGCTCAACAGAAGAGCAACTGTGCACAATTTCACGTGTCCTTTGGGAAAATAAATCCACCAATTGCATGTTTTTCCAACTTTCCCACCTCATCTCAGGTTTCTGACAGGTACTTACGGGACAAATAGCTGCTTTAAGCAATATGGTAACTGGCCAAACACAGATGTGTCCATCAAATGCAATGGCTTCGAACTGCATGCGGGAAGCAAATGATGGCCTTCAGCGGAATATTAGTTCTTGTGCAGAGATCAGAGTATGGCTGCAGGGTTCTGCAAGACATGGTATTAAATGTTCATGGCCCAGCCAAAGCGGGCATAAAATAATTATTTTTGATCCAATTATGGCTCTAGCCATGGTTGCCCTATATTCCTTTGAGAGCAAAGTTGTAATTGTACTCTGTAAACATCCATAAGCAAAGTGAAAACAATGTAACAACCTACATTGTTTTCACTTTGCTTTGGACGAGTTCAACTATACTCACAAGGGAGGTACTATAAGTACAGGCCTACTTCCTTGCGCAGCCATGGTGCCTGGTTGTCAGAAATTTACTTTTGCAGAATTTAAACTCAGCCAGTTTATTTCCATGTAGGTGTGAGTGGTGGAAAACACCTGTTATCTTGGGTGTCACCAGTTCAATATTACGCTAGTTATAAAGTTTGGTCACCAGGATATAGTCCAATGAATGGGAGCAACTAATGGAAGGACTCGGAAACGAACAATGCTCAATCTAGCCAGGAGTCAACTTACGGGTAGCAGACTGCCACGGTCCTCTACAGAGGGCTATATATTATTTATATAAATAAGATCAAAACAATTTATTAGGGAATGATGAAAACGTAGTCTAGATGAGAACCCACAATCAGCTCACAGCATTGCAGAACACCTACCAGCAAGAGAACACACCAACATCATGTAGGGGAACCTCAAACTAAAGAAGCAACAACCAAGTACCTCAAAACAAGCCTGCAACTAGAAAATACATAAAAAATTATTTTGAAGAGCCTAGACTTGCTAGAGGACTGATATCCAGAGTAGCCTTCAGACTGTGCCCTAAGAAGCAAATACATTATGTATTGTGCTACGTTTTTCTCCAGCTAACCTAGCTAAAAATATTTTGCATTTGCATGACCACCTATTCTTTGTTCAGGTCTAAGCTACTCAAATATGGTTCCTTCAGGGATAAACCTGGCCTTTGGGAAGAATCAAAATATTGTTCTTTAGAACAATGCTGTTGAACTGTTTCTACCCACCTGGTCAATGATTGTGTCCTTACGTATCACTTATTTTTGCACCATGGACATGGGAACCAAAGTAACAGAGCATCTCCAAAGCCAGCAAAAGAAGAGACAACAGCATCAGCATGACTCAATAATTGGAGCAGTTAATTAAACAATAGATGTTGCTGGCCCAAAATTCTGATACACTAAGTGAAATCTGCTCTCCTGCGGTCAAAATTCATTCATAGCTAACAAAATCTAAAAGCACTACACAGCATCATATTAAACACCCAGAGTGACCGATAGCTACACGGGTAAAATCTGCATCAAGGTCCAATCCTTTTCTCATCATGGAGCACAAACTATGAGCTAAAAAGACATAAGAAAAGAACATGTGCAATGAAAGGGCTGAGGGCACAGCACTTGACACCTTTACCTCATCTGCACTGCTTCCTAAACAGCAGAAGGCATTGTGCTGGTTATTTTGGCTGGATCGACGTGCTTTCCCCAGCACACAAGGGTTATTGGTTTTTGCAATACACTGGCATATGTTCCTGGGAAAAAGGGAAACAACTCATAAAGGGTTTATTGGCAGAAACATCTGCTGAAGTAAAAATGAATTTGAGCATCAGCAGCGAAGCCAGCCGCTGAATAGCCATCGTCCTGCCAGTGTCGGTGGCACTGGAGAGAGGGAAGGTGGATTATTTATGCGGTCTCAGAGCCGCGGGCATCAATAAGTAGTAACAAGGGCTAGCAAATGGGCTCACGCAGACAGCTCTTCTAATACAAAATGTATGAAAGCAAAAAAGGTGAATTTAGAGTGTAAAAAGGTAACAAGGACACAACATCCTCAGACAGTGTTTCAAAACATTGCCACCAACCACTTTCTTAACTCCTGGTCATTTGGATAAACAAGGTTACTGGTGGCAGGTATATAATATCAATCAGGTTTGTTTGACGTCTGGTCACGTTTATTCCCAGCTTTTGCTCACGCCCTTTGTTTTCGGACATATCTAGTTTTTTTAACTTAAGCATCATTTCTGTTTTGTCTTTCTGAGAATGTATCTCAATTCCCAAATTCAAGCTGTATGGCATTGATCACAATTTTCTATCTATGCTTTTTCGAAGGTCTCGTAGGGTTTAAATGCAGGGCTGTGCAAGGGAGGTAGAGGAGGGCCGGATCTATGCCAGAACTTTAGGATAACCTCTAAGTAATTTTTATAGCCATTGTGTGTTATGCCAATATACTGGAAATTTGGAATGACTATGCCTCCTGGACCAACATTGGTACATCACAAGCTAAAAATAGCATATCCCTGTCTTTTTTCCCATTTCCACAGTTGATGGATGGTATGTGGCTAAAGCGAACGGCTCACAGCGGGGTTAGTTTTCCTGCTAGTGTTCTGGCCTCACCTTAGTCTTAAGTGACAGCAGTTAAACACCACTGCTTGGCAACCTCACCTCTGTCACCGCCCTAGAAAGCCGGGACTTACGGAAGCATGGAATCAGAGTGAGCAGTTATTGAGCAGCGGAGGTCTTCTCACTACAGCGAATGGGACTGAGCGGCAGCTGAAAACAATTCCACCTCCCGCAAGTATCCGCCAAAGGGGCAATTGTTTTACATTTTGCTAACTCCGCGCTTCATTAAACTTGGAAGAGTTCAAATCATCTTTGAACATTCCTGCTCGAAAGCAACTGCAATAATCTGTGCTCATCATCTGGAACCATCCATTTCCATGCTCCGGATGTCCAGATCCAAGAGTTACAAACACTCTGTACTTATACCGACCTGGAAGCATCTTTGAAAGGGGTCAAGTGTGTTTTGTCCTGAAAAAGGTTAGAGCTGGACTTGTACTGCTTGTCCCAGGGATTCAACAAGGTAGGACAATAAGCTAATAGGTCGAAGTAGCTAGGTCGGTAGGGTCCAAAGAGCAATGTTAGAGAAATAAAACCACCACTATAGATTTGGCATCTGTGGGAACCTTGCCGGTCATCAAAAATGTGTTCAACAAATGAAGATTAAAGCGGCTCATCAGATATTATGAACTTTTCAGTGACGTGGCCAGGGACTGGCCTGTGGAGCACCAGTAGAGAACAATGGTTGGCACAAAGTGTGGATGGATGGAGACAATTTACAGATGCGCAGTTTGCTAAATCATTAGGAAATTCCAGTATTCTGGTTCTATTTCAACCCTTACCATAACTTCTGTTCAAAAGTAGTAAGAGCAATTATGGACTACATTAATGAGGATTTAAAACACAAGGGAATTGACAAAGGGAAAAAAGGTCCAGTTTGATGGAATATCTTTTATTCATATCAAGATATCAAGATGTTGCCAACCATCTGCAGGTAAGAGAGGTCTATTTGTTCAACTTTGAGGTCTGGTGCAAACAATATAAATTGTTGGTGATGATTTTTTGTGACCATTTCATCCTGATTTCATCCAAGGCGTGATTAAAAGTAGAGTTTAACATTTCATAAAGATCTGAGGGGTCACAGACAAGACACTCTGATGATTTACTCGCCAAATGGATTGCCAGTATAGAAGAACAAGCATTAGCAGAGCCAATAGGTTCGCCTATGTGAAATCTATTAGCTTTGTTAATGTTTTTACTACTTGTTGCACTGCTGAATAACATGCCTTAAAGTAAAAAAAAAAAAACAAGAACTATGATGTGGCCTGCATTGATTGCATCATTGCGCTTTTTTATTTTTTTATTTTAAGTCCTGTTGCATAGCAGCCCACGCTGCTGTGCAACGTGTGAAATACAGCGGGGTTGGATGGGTCAAACAACATGAGGGAGGAGGGAGGGAAAGACATCAAAGAGTAAGTAGAAGGAGCGCATGAGGGTTGTGTGAAACCACGGGAAGGGTGTAAAACATAAAAAAGAACATCGGGGAGGTTGGTAGTGTTAAGCATTAGGAGGGAGTAGGGGGTTGGTATTAAATCAATGATGAAGTAAAAGTACTTCCTTTAAAAAATAAAAAAAATGAAGTACCTAATAAAATTACAAATGGGAGAACTCATTGCTTAAAGCCATTTTACATGAATATCTTTACGTTTTTCCTCAAATTAAGAGGATAGCTGTTAGGTAAGCTTCTGTTAGGAGGGAATTCTGTGCTCTAGACTCTGCCTCGGAAAGCATAATAAACTATTGGGGAGAGGATGTAGTGTAATGGACAGAGTGGCTGACTTTGGAGCTGTGGAACCAGGTTTCGGTCTCTGCGTTGGCTTGACATCCTGGGATTCTGGCCAAACCTCTTAATCACGCCTCGCCGACAAAAAAACGAATGTGTCTTTATATAATGTAACTGGTGCTCATGTAAAGCACTCCAATACCGTCGGGTGGAATTCAAGTTATATAAAACTACAAAAGAAGCACATTTGACTAAAATGCAAGCATATCATTATTATGTATTGTCATCCTTACATTAGGGGTGGGCGGAATTTGCATAATCGCGTTACGCAAATCTCCGTGAAACAGTAAAAAAATCTCCGCGAACAAGCAGCAATTCCGCGAACACGAGGAATTGCTTGTTCGCGATACTTTTTTCCTGTTCGCAATTGCTGTTTGCATGCTCGGGGGGAATATCTCGCAAACAAGCATTTTGAGAACACGCAAAAATTTCGCGAAGTCGCGGAACGCAGATTTTTGGGCAATTTTCTGTTCTCCGCGGAACGCGAAATTATCTAAATTCCGCGAGCAGAACGGAATTTACCGCCCAGGCCTATCTTACATGACTGTCTGCCTCCACCAAATCTTCAGGCCTCCATACATCAAGAGCAGTATATGGGACCAACTCATTTCCAGCCTCTACACTCCTATTGCCACAAAAGAACCACTCTCTTGAACCTTGCTGGCCAGCCCTTGAAAGGGTCACTGGATACATGAAAGCTAAAAAAAATAAGGCACCTCTATTTGATCTTTTGGTGTGTTCTTGTACTGCCCATTGAGACAACTCAGGGACATATGGTGTAAAATAAAAGGCAAATCACAGTGCTGACATGTAACCACCAAGCAGCTGATGGCTTGCGTTCAAGGATCAACTCACCTAGATGTTTAATTATTGGTCTGGTGTGAGGCAAGAGCCTTTAAAACAATCTGTAAGAACTTTCAGGGATTCCCTGTGCAGATTAACAAACATGTTTGTAAATGTAAAAACATGTATTTTCAGTATACAGTGTCAGGACAGGGCTGCACCAAGTTGCCTTCGGGTCTAGTTTGGGCTATATAAAAGTGAAGGGGGGAGGGGGTAGTGATTTTTCCACTTGAGGGGGGTGATGCTTGGGAGGTGCAGGAGGGTTGACACCATGGAGAGAGTGAAAAATCAGCACAGTGACGGTTCAATAAAAAAGAATTATGTTCTGAAACTGCATAGCTACAAAAATACATGGACTCAAAAAAAGAGTTAGATTAAAAAAGTAGTTCCAACAACAAAACGTGTGTGGCAACAGGACGAGATTTACAAAATGTAAAAGCACGCTGTAAATGTGTGCAGCAAGATGTTGGCGAGAGACAAAGAGATTGAGGTGCACCTGTGACTGTCAAAAGCAATAAGAATGAGGGAACTGATGGTTTTGCTTGTCCCATCCGATGCATGTGTAAATGTTTCGGTGACGAATGAATAAATGAGCAATGCTTTAAATGGCTTGCAGTAATAGTTCTCCTTTTGAATAACGGATCTCTCTGCATTGTGATCTTAACTGCATTTAGACCGAGAAGTACAATAAGTGATCATAATAAAATAACATGTCTAAAGGGGGAATCAAGCAGCTACTTCCGTGAGCAGTCCATAGATTCAGCCCAGCATTCTTTGTTGCTTTTTTTAAAAAGGTGATCCCACGACAACCAATCCCATGTCTGAACATATTCTGTGTCATCTGCGAGCAGGCGGGGCTCGTAATTCATAAGGCAGCCTAAGATAGGACAATTGGCATCACCTCAACAAATCCTACTCTGTTGCCTAGAATTCAAAGGGGGTGATTGGCTGAAAGTGTTGGTGTTCCTTAATGTGAGTCAGTCACAGGCATGGCAACTGAAACTTAAGTCTGGATGTGACAGCAGCTCTTGGCACGGCTCTGCCAGTGTGCAGGCAAAAGTAGACCAACACAGCACAAGTGCTCTGCAGGGGAGATGATGTCTCTGCTCCTTGCTTTCCTCTCTATGGTGTGCAGACGGTCAAACCCCCCAGCCCCCCCAAAAAAAACTGAGCCGGCAAGCACGCTTGAAATGGGTGCAGCCAGGGGGAGAATGATTAAGTAGACAAGCACAGCACTCAGGAGGTATTTTGTAAACAAGCACTGCACTTGTGTACAAAACATTAGAAGGCAAAATATTAAAAAATTGCCCCAAAAGCGGATGGAAACAGTACTTCGGGGTATGGGACAATGCTAAGAGAAGCTCAGGCGGAACGACACAAGGAACAACAGGAAACAGTATGTTGCAGCCAATTGAAATGGAGGAAAAGTAAGTGGCCATCACAAGAACCAATGAAAAGCAAGGGGGATGGATGTAAGCCCTTTTTAAGACTTATATTGAATACAATACATTTCACAAGCACATCGCAAGCTGTGTGCTGCCGAAACCTAAAAAGCAAGAGATACTGCTTCCCTTAGCTGAGGTTTACCACTAGTTTAACCAATCTAGATCTAGGCATCAATATCGACTTTGGTTGACAGAAAGAACATTGCACCATCCAACACCATCCAACTGATCCAATCTGCAGTATGTATCCAGATTCCTTCTCTCTACAGGGAAGGATCAGAGCAGGTACGTAGCATGGATGCCGGCTCAGAGTATCGACGAGGGTGCAGAGAGCTGCCAAGATACAGATGGCACTTTAGAATGTGCAGAAGGTATCCATGGCTTAGTGTGCATAGGGCATGGCAAAAGATGCTTAAACAATACATTCATTAATACGCATTACGGAGGGTGCTGAGAGATAACTGCACAATGCTGAGGTTGGACATTGCTGAGGCAGTACAGCACAAGGAGGGAAGCGTGTAGAGTCAGAAGGAATATTTGCCGGGCACTGCTGAAGATGTGCAGTCAGAGTGCGTAAGTGTATTACGATAATTGCTATGGTATTCATTGCATGGTTCATAAACAGAATTAGGCCCACCTTCTAGCACCATGATACTGATGCAAGATTTGGAGAAACAGAGGAAAGGAGCAGTATGCAGTTGAGCAACTAAAGGATCTAAGGATTGAGGAAGACTTTACCTCAAACTAAAGGGCGGTCCATCCTCTGCATTAGGTGAGGGCAATTAGCTGGGATCCACAAGCTGGATCCAAAAATAAGATCCCAAATTGTCCTGCAGCACATGTGCAAAAAAAATAAAAAAATCCTTCGTCCTAGCTAGGCATAGGTTTGGTAGATTCAAACACATGGCACAGGCACTTTATCAAACAATATCAATGTTTTGTGATATAACGCCACAAAAAAAAGCAGTAATGTATTATGCGATAAAAAAAAAAAAGACTATAAATGTCAGAAAACTGAGGTCCTGGTAATAATTTGAAATACAGGACCAGCTACAAACGTTAATTATACCTCTGACTTTCTATGGCTTGGCATAGGAATTTCTATGATAAAAGTAAGAGCTCAGTTCAAAAGAGGACATCCCTTCAAAGCTAAGGTCCAAAAAATACATATGAAACATTAATTAGATTATGCATAGGGTTCCGTGTTCAATCCCGAACATGTAATTAGAAGTAAGGCATTTAAATAGCATAGTCACCTGTGATTTGGTTTTAAATCAAGCCTGCAACAAGGGACCGGAAGACACCAGAAAAACACCCGTATTACTTTACTGTTGTAGGCAATAGAAAAGGTCCCCATGACTTCCACATATATATAGTCAAACCCCCAACTAGTCTGCCATGGACCACTTTAATATATGCCCACTAGAATCACACTGCTAAGAAAACCTTTAAGTTCAGACATTCAAGGGCCAGGGGAAAGGCTGTGACATGCAGGACCAGGATATGCCAGGAGGGAGAGGGAAGAACTTAATTAAATCTTATGCCCGTCTTGCTTTTTTCCTGAACTGCCATAGATATCTTCTGTCTATGGCAGTCTCTCAGCACAATGCCCGTCCAAGCTATGTTACTTGCAGAATTCGAGAAAAGCCATCTCTGGAGGGGTTAGCCATACTGTGGTTTAGCTGGACTAGCTGGTAAATGTTCATTTTCTTGGCTTAATTTTACTTATCTTGTTCCTGCCTTAGTTAAAAGGGACTATCTAATTAAGAGAGGCATACACAGTGCTACTGCCCAAGGCTTTAGCATGATATGAAGGAATTCTATAATGCATCTTTGTTTGCTGACATCTGAATAGAGATAATTGGAGTGGGACATATTTTCACTTTAGAGGAGGGACAAATGGAGAATGTTTTTGCACTTGGGTGAGGAACAGACTGAAAACCCACCACAATCCCTTGGAGCATGTTACACTGAGAGGCAGAAAAATTGGTTAATATTGGGTCTGAGCAAGAGGAGTGGACTGAAGGGGACAGCAAATTCCAAAGTTAAGGTATCACCTAAACCTTAGCTATCGCCCAAGCCATTACCCTTGAAAAGTGAAAAGTAGAGGTGAAAAACACCGAGTGAGTAGACTGATAGGTAAGAGCTTGTAATGTGTAAAGTAAGGGTCAATGAGACTAAGTGGGTACGCTGAAGGTTGTGTAAGAATTTGTAAGGCGGAAAGAAGACGTGAGTGAGTAGGTTGATGGGTATGTGTAGGTTTGTAAAATAGAAGTTAGAGGTGAATGAGACTGAGTGGGTATGTTAATGGGCGTGTTCGAGTTTATGCAGTAGTTTAAGTAGGAAGGGTAAATTTGAATGTCAATATTCATTGCACAATAAATTGCTATTTTGAAAGAAGCAAGCATCAATGTAGGCATGACTAGTCAGTTTGTTATTGTCATGATGTAATATCCTCTATTACATACTTATTATATGCTAATGTAGGACAGCACTTCGGGTATTTATATTGTGGTGTTATACGTTTGTCACAGAAAAGTTGGATTCCATGCATGAATAACTGGTATAGATTTAATTTTTGACATTGTGTATTGTAAATGTGGAAACATTTTTAACGTTGTGAAATGCACATGATGGCGGCGAGACCGACAGCTGAATCTTCACTGTGGACTGCTGTTTGTTTGCCAGTGTTTCCACTACTAAGTCTTGAGAAACATTAGCTACGCCCAGCATTAGTTGTTTTCCAGGGAATTTCTTGTGGTGAACAACATTCTGGTCTTTTGTTTTGCTCATACTCCTCTTCATGCATGATTAATCTCATTTCTATTCTTAATTACTCATATACAGTACTTGCAAACATCATATTGAGTGGCACATCTTAGGAGATGAGACACTATTGTGGTGTGCTCCAATCAAATTTCACTAAAATATGTTTATATTTGGTTCCAGGAAGGCACCTTCATTTTGGATTGGTTCGTCTATGTGGTAGGAGCTGCAAATGGAACTGCCAGGGAGTGGGTGAAACATTACAGAAAAACACTTTCTGGGCTTTGCCCAAGGTAACATTCACAACTTATTTGGTTTTATTTTTAGGTATGTTTATTCAGTTTCATTTTTGACCCAGTTATAACTTGCGCCATGTATTAATGTGATGGGTGTGACACTAGGACGCAATAGGGTGTGAGCTTTGCCCACACTGGTGTTGGAGATGTTTGTTGGTTGAAGTCGGAGAGCATTTGTTTATGTTTTGCTTTAGACCTTACCAAGTTGTGGACTGTATGTGATAGTTGGGTCCTCAGAGGGTGGGACTTTGCCCAAGGCCTCTTTGATCTATTCATGTGCTAATTAACAATGTGCCTATGTAAACTGATACCCACAAACAATTGTATTTTATTTATTTAATACAATAATAGTTAGTAAAAAGTAACAGTAAATGAAGCATTGTGAGTAAACCCTTACAGGTACCTGCAACGAGCTCCAGCTTCTCCCCGGGGTCCCCCTCGGAGTAGAGCTTGGGATGACACCGGTAGCCGATCTGACTGATGAGACTTGCAGGCAATGCCACCAAGTCACGCCGAATCAACACGCAGGACCGACTCTCCATGGATCCTGGAACTGGGTCTGGCTTCTCTTGAACAACTGGAGAGAGAACGAAAGAGGGTAGTGAGGGGAGGCTCGCTTCAAAGGCACGCGTCGCTTAAAGGGAAGCGACTCCTGAATACGTTAGATAGAAAAGAGAAGCAACACAAAGTTGTGCTACCCACAAGAAGCATGTTTACAAGTTTCTGGGAACATTGAAAAGTATTGTGCAGTTGAGGCACAAGGGAATCCCATGACATACAGACCTCTCACTTCACAGCTCATAAGCCTGCATTAGGAACAAAAGCGGGGTCCTTAAACTAAACCATCAATGGTAATCGGTCTGGATTATACATGAAAGTGCCTCTTCAGACATTGATGGATTTAGGCAGTCAATAAGACATCATAAATGTCCCCTGTAAGTCATTCTTGCACTGATGCAGCTGCCTCACTGACTCAATCTTGCATTCATTCACTTCTACAACACTCACTCAACAACATATGCATGGTGGGCATATGTTCCAATCACAAATACAATTATACACAGTAGCAGATAATGGTATTGTATTTAAAGTATGAATGTTTTTAAGTTCCAGCATAACCTCCAGGTTTAGAAACAATGTCTTGGTATAGTAAAATAAAGATACACTAGTGACAATGCCATTCTTAGTTGGTCGCCTAATTTGGAGGCAGCAGCCACATACAATGCGACGAATAGAGGCAAGCAGCCCATCAGGGGAGCTGTAGAATGCTCTAAAAAATGAAGTGAAGTGGAACTTCTAAAAAGAGAAAATGCAAAACTAACAGACTGGCCCACCAGCCCTGGTACTGAAGAGCCTCTTTTGCAGGCAAGTGTGCATGTGATTGGACAAATGCTGTCACTCACAGGGTACGAGAGGGGCTGGCCTATTTCCCCAAGCTGTATCCTGTCACAGATGGAAGCAGAGCGTGAGTGATACTTCTACAGACCAATGGCAGAATAGGGCTGATCAAAATATTCTCTATTTAAGTATAAGTTTATGTAGTTTCATGTATATGTTGGCAGATATTTTAGTTTCAAGTATCAAAATATGTGTCTGCAGGCTTTAACAGATTGCAATAACAAACAATTTTTAACAGGAGTGTGTCTTAATAAACCAGACCTACAGCCTCGGACATAATTTTTCATAATACACACATCACACAAGTGGCATCTGAAATAACTTCCTGATAAAACAATCCTCAGGTTTAAGCCCTTATTGTTGGGTCATCCCCTGTTGAGCATAAGCTTTACCACAAGGCAACCATCAGGAGTACTCCTATAGAATTTTAATTATTTTACGTTACCGACTGTAATTTGAAACATATGATCTCTCCTAAAAGGGAGAAACAAGGATTATCAAAGTGAAAGTCTTCTATTCACATGCATTGTAAGATGAGGTGTCAAACACCAAAACCATCGCCTTATGGTAATCTGTGAGATTCCATGCAAACAATACCTCTGCATGCTTGAATACAGAGATAGCAAACCACTCTTAAATGCCTACTGGCTTGAACATGTGCTTTTCACAATATATAATAATAATAATGGAGCTTGCAAAGTGCATAGCTACTTTGGAATCAATCAATCAGGGATTTGTATAGTGCGGTACTCACCCGTAAGTGTCTCAAGGCACAGGTAAGGTAAGGTGTTCCAGGTCTTGGCGGCGAGGTAGGAGAACGACCTTCCTCTGGTTCTGCTCTTGTGGATCCTGGGGACGGAGGCATGGGCGAGTTGGAAGGATCGGAGTTGTCCGGCGGGTACGTGGAAAGTGAGGCGGTGGTTCAGGTATGGTGGTCCTTCGTCGTATAGAGCTTTGTAGGGATGAGTGAGGAGCTTGGAAGTAATTCTCTTGTTGACTGGGAGCCAGTGGAGTTGTCGGAGGTGTTCAGTGATGTGGCTGCGGCGAGAGATGTCGAGTACCAGTCTGGCTGCAGCGTTTTGGACATTTCTGTAGTTTCTTGAGCTGTTGTTGGGTGAAGCCGGCGAGAGTGCGTTGCCGTATTAGAGTCTGCTTGTGTTGAGTGCATGGGTGACAATCTTTCTGGATTCTGTGAGGATCCATCTGAATGTCTTTCATAGCAGGCGGAGTGTGTAGGAGCAGGCTGAGGGAACTGCATTGATTTGGCGGTTCATGGTGAGCCATGAGTCCAGTATGATGCGGAGGTTGCATGTATGCTCCATCGGGGGTGGGGGGTCTAGGGAATTCCAGAGCAGCTGGCCACCAGGAGTTGTTATAAGTTGAAGGGGTGGGACCCAGGATGAGTATGTCAGTCTTGCAACGAGTTGAGCTTCAGGCAGCTGTCTTTCATCCAGGTAGCAATGGACTTCATTCCACTGTGGAAGTTGGTTCTGGCAGTTTTGGGTTAATTGGTGAGAGAGAGGATCAGCTGGGCGTCGTCGTCATTTGAGACAATTTGAGTCTGTGGCTTCTGACTATGGTTGCGAGGGTGGCCATTTAGACGCTGAAGAGGGTGGGGCTCAGTGACAAACCCTGGAGCACTAAACAGCTGATCTCTGCTGGTTCCTGAGAAGAACAGTGGTAGTCTGACTTGCTGGGTCTGGCTGGTGAGGAAGGAATTGATCCAGTCCACAGCCTTGTCATGGATGCCGGCATTGAGGAGTCTCGTGATTAGGGTGCGGTGGGAGACGGTATCAAAGGCGACCGAGAGGTCTAGAAGTATGAGGGCTGCGGTCTCACCCCAGTCGAGGAAGGAGCATATGTCATTGGTAGCGGCAAGGAGGGCAGTCTCCATGCTGTGGTTGCTTCGTATGCCCTATTGGGAGGTGTTCAGGACGTGGTTCACTTTGATGAACAGGAACAGTTGAGCATTAATGGCATTCTCGATGACCTTGGCTGGGAAGGGGAGGAGGGATATGGGTCTTAAGTTCTTAAGGTCTGTTGGGTCAGAGAATGGCTTCTTCAGCAGCATGTTGATCTCTGCATGTTTCCAGTTGTTGGGGAAGGTGGCGGTTTCAATGGTGCGGCGAAGGTGGGGAGTATGGCGGTGGCTGCTCTGTGAAAGATGTGATACGGGCAGGGATCGGTCAGGGTTCCTGAGTGGATCCACTTCGTGGTCTGGAGCAAGTCCTCTGTTGTAAGTGGGGTCCAACAGAGCAGTATGTTGGGGTGCGGCTTGGTTGTGTGCGATGGTGGCAGGCGTAGTGGCCAGGTCGAGGGAGTCGAAGCCTGATCTTGTGGTGGAAAATGGTGCAGATGTTGTTGCAGAGGTCTTGGGAGTGGGGGGACATCTGTAGTCTCGCTGTTGAGTCTGGTAAACACCTTGACAATGGCGAAGAGTTCCTTGCTGTTGTGTGCCTTGGTGTTGATTGGGTCTTGGAGGGCCATTTTCTTTGTGGTGAGGTGGTGTGCGTTGATGACGGATTTGAAGGTTGCGTGAATATCCAGGGTCTTTTTCCTCCATCTCTTCTCGAGTCGTCTGCAGGTGCGTCTGGATTCATGGAGGGTGGAAGTGAATCAGCTGACCTTTGAGTGTGGCTTGCCTGGTCTTTTGAGGGGTGCCAGGGTGTCGGCGCAGTTGGCGATCCAACGGTGGGGGTTGCGTGCTGCAGTTGCAGCTGGTTGGTTGTGCTGAAGGAGTTGACGAGAAGTTCTTTGGTGGCCTTGATCCAGCTGCGACGTGTGTGGGGGGCGTGATGGTGTACGGTGGGCGTGGCGAAGGAGAGATGCACGCAGTGATGGTCTGTCCAGGAGAGTTTGGGGGTGTGGCTGATGTTCCCACTGGCGGCGAGGACGGGCTCGAGCGTGTGTCCAGCTGTGTGGGTCAGTGCGTGACTAGCTGCTTGAGTCCAATGTTGTTTAGGTTCTCCAGAAGGGAGACGGTGTTCTGGTCACTGGGCTTGTCCATGTGGAAGTGGAGGTCTCCGAGTAGGATGTAGTCAGTTGATGCGAGAGATCCTGGGGTGCCATGTGGTCTATGATGATGTTGGTGAAGGGGTGTCGGTGGCTGGGGGGCCTGTAGACAAGGGTGCCGCAGAGGGTGGTGTTTTTCCGGATCTGGAAGTGGAGGTGGAGTTGTTCCATGGTCGTCGTTGGGTCACTGGAGTGCGTGTTCAGTCGAAGTCTGCTATTGTAGACAATGACGATGCCTCCTTCTGGGCGGTCGGGTCAGTACTTGTGGGTGATTTTGAGACCGTCTGGGATGGCGATGTTCGGTCCAGAGCAGGTGTTTGTCCAGATTTCCATGAGAAAAGTGATGTCAGGAGAGGAAGTGTCGAGAAGGTTACATATTTCTGTGGTATGTTTGTTTAGGGACCACATGCGGAGGAGGATGCAGTTGCGCCAGATAGGTGTGCTTTTAGTCGGCGAAAGAAGCTGGCGTGGCTGAAGGTGCTGTTGCAGTTCCGGTAGTGAAGGGTCCAATGGTCTTCTTCGGTGATGCTAGATGGCAGGCGGTGTGGCTTATCGGGTTGAGGGCAAGGAGGGTGCTGTCATCATAGCGGTGGGACCTCCGGTTCAGTCGCAGTAGCAGATAGGGACAGCAGCAGCAGCTACCAGACAGTGCTGCGTAGTGGAAGGAGCAAGTCCACTAATGGATAGTGGCCTGCACTTTCCACAGCAGCTGCCTTGAAGTGGCAGATGTACTGTCGAGCCAGACCTAAAACCTGTATATGAGGAACTAAGTAATGTAGTACCGCTTGTGCAAACACACACCAACAACAGACTTAAAGGATGCGTTACTTTAAAAAAATTAAAAAAACATTTAACTCTCTGCTGAGCACACCCTCAGAGAATTTCAAAGGAGTAAAATGATTTTGATACTACATTTTCTATTTAATAAGACAAATGATATAGGTCAGCAATCATAAGGCAATTATTCTTTCCTTCCATAAAAGCAAAGCAGCTTGGTGCAAATCAGTCTTGTGCAAATTTAATAATATGGGCGTTTCATTGGCAGTACACAGAGTAATGTAGCATATAACCACTTGGCTTGCCTTATCGACTAGTACAACACCAAATAAAGCAAATGGGTTCCTTGAATGCCAGTAAACACCTGTGACATGCACATCAATAGTCTAATGCTTTCATTGTCTGAATAACATGGCTGACACCAAACCACTATTTTGTGCAAAGTATGTGCAAAGTATGCACTGAAGAAACTTTCTTGTAAAAAGATAAACCTAAACAGTGATAGAAAAGATATGGATTATGTACAAGATATATGGCTGCTGAAGGGCTTTGGATCAGTCAATGTTTTTAGACAAAGGAGGGGTATCTAGTGGTGTACCTTGAGGGCCAGAGCAAAGCCAAAATCTTAGGATATCCACACCAGATACATTTACGCACAAGTAATCTAATTGGGAAACATTAGTGTCAGTGATAAATTTTAAAACCAGGCGCATCTGTGGCCCTCAAGCACTAAGTCTGGGTACTTGTGAAAGAACAAAATCATAAGTTATACTTTCTGTGCCACATGCCTCAGCCTGCAAATAAACTCTATACCTGCTTAAGGTGATGAGACACCATCCTAACACTGCAGGGACAGAGAGCCCATGCAGTCTGAGGTACTCTCCCATGCAGTGCTATTGCATTTTGTTCTAGGTGGTTAGGATCCCATCTGTAACGTCATTATTAGTGAGTGAACATGATTAAAGAGTGTCACAAGTGGGCTCCAATGCGTAGACATCTCTGCTTGCAAGCAACATGAGAACTAGGCTGATCATGCATTTTAGACCTCAAATTCCATTTACAGGCCCCAAACATCATGTATACAATCTGACTGCTTTTTTACACCTCTCCTAGATACTCAGATTATGGGATAATAAAAAAAATGCCATTCCCAACAGATCTCTCCACTTCTCTCTCCATCAACCATGCCGGGTCAAAACCACAACTGCAAACAAAATTTCAATTTGGACAATCCAGTGCAGTAGCCAGCTAAGCAGACTATATCATATGAAATATCATAAATGGACCTGCAGAGCTGGTCAAAGGTTGCACCATATTGAAAACCAAAAAACTGCTCGTCTGTCTGTTCACTTCATCATCCAACACACTGCTCCGTACTGCCTCCCATAGCACGATGAGTGAACCTTGGTGGTCATCATGCATGACATGGAAACAATTACCACATAGCACATACGATCAAAACAAAAACATCCTTCCAACCACACCCCACTTGGTGTAGCATGCTACTCGCGTAGGCAAGCGCTTCAGCACACCACATAGGGGTCGTTAGCACTAAAGAAATGCTGCAATACAGTACAATACGTATGCATAGTGGGAGGGTGAAGTGCAGGTGTTGCTTCTGTTGAATAATAGTTCCAAACTTTGACAAAATGCAACCTTAACCATCTCGTAAATTCCAGGGGTAAACTGTATGCCCCTTGCATTTGAACTACTACAAAGAGCTACATGTGCGCATATGCAACTCAGATGTCTACAAAGACTACACAAAATAGGATGGAATGAGTGTTGGACTGAAACGAAGCAGGATATTTGGCCCTCAGAACATGGCTATCTCCAAAGAAAGAAAATTGGGGGAAAAAAAAAAAAAAAAAAAAAGAATATTCCTAGAATTCATTTCTGGACGGGGGTAGCCAAAGCAGAGGCACTTCTGGTGGTTCAGACAGGCCTGGAACTGCAAAGGTACACTTCAGTCATTAACTTCTTAAGGCCATTAACAGCAAGAAGGGACACTATGGCCGGGTGACAAGACCCCCCATCCACCAATTAGAGCAGATCAATTCTGGAATGAACAAGTACATCCATTTGGAAAAAAGTGAATACAAATTAGAATACTCACCCATACATGAAGTGGTATCTGAGCACACATTCTCTACTTAGGCGCACCTGGAGACAGGAGTTGATGAGGAACGCGAACGGAAAGGGGCGTGAAAGTTATTCTGCTGTAAAATGTGGTTGAGCACTCAAAGTGCCCTTGGCAGAGGAATGTCTGATGGAGAATGTAACTATGCAAGCAACAAAATTCCATAAAGTGAAGTACAAGGATATTGAGACAGAATCTGAAACTGTTGCATTACTGTTCAGTACCAGGAGCTGCAAACCTTAGTCATGGGTGACCAGGGGTGGGGGCGCAGATGTGTGTGAGTGGGATGGTGAGGACTATTTTACAGAAATACTAGTGCATTTATCTTTGGGATCGTATGGAAAAATTAAGCAATGTGCATGACATCCCGGGTGTTGTTGAATGGAACGTCAGCATTAAAGGGCTATTACACATCAAGCAATGTAAGAAACCCCCCTAATTGTAACTTTTGAAATTTCAAGCTACTAATGTATTTACTTTGACTCTCCCACAAACACATGTTAACACTTCTTTATCCGTTCCTGTGGAATTTGCTTAAGCATCAGAAGCTTCCGCCTCGAGTAAAATGTCTGCAAAGCATTGTGGGCAAGAGTATTAGGCGAACGGGAAACGGCCACTACAACGAGGCCGTTTCAACGAAAACCATAACCACGCATGCATTACAACGCATGCGTGGTTACAACGACTGCCTTTACCACGCATACTTTTACTACGATGTACGTAGTGAAGGCATGTGTGGTAAAGGGTAAAAATAAAAAAGGGGGGCTTGGGGGGGCTTGCCCCCCCGAAAATAAACCACTAACCTTTAGAGGAGTTGTGCAGGAAATCGGCGGCGCAGGAGAAGGAAACGGCCGTTTTTTTCCTTCTATTTATGACGTCACCACGGAAAAAACGTGGAGAAGGAAAAGCGTGAATATAGTATTCCGTTGTAACGCATGCGTGGTAAAGGCATGCGTTACAACGGAGTTCGTTGTAAGATCATACAACCTAGGCGAACATCCCCTCTTCCATTCCTACACAATGGCTTTCATTGTGGTCCCTCAGAGCAGTTGCTGTGAGCGTCTTTCGTTCACAACACTAAGGCCAAGAACAAATTCCAGATCTTTCAATACAAACAGGAACTACCTGGCTGAAATAAAGCTCAAAAGTTTTTAAGCTTATAGTTTGTCTTAAGGTACAGTGTTCAAACGTTCCAATGCATACGTTGCAAAGTTTTACATCTGTACTGCAATATCATTCAGGCAGGTCCACCTTGCACCAAATTCATTTTAATTCAGCAAGACTATGGACAAAATTAAAATTGAAATGTGGGTTTGATGGTACCAAGTATGTATCAATTGAGATTTTTGACCTCTGTTTTAATGAGAAGCCCCCACGCTCAGCCCAGGAGAGTCCCACTCACACAAGACCCCACTCAAGTTGAAGCTGTAGGTTGTACCGGGGTGAGAGGTAGTTCAGGTTTCAATTGCAAAGTAAGAGTGTTTGTAAATACTATGGGCTACTCAATCGACTGTCACAAGGAACAGCAAACAGACCATGCTGGGCTTGAACTAGCAGCGACGCATTCAGAAACTATAGCAGAGGGGAGTAGAGTCACAGAAAACATGGCCGCTCCAATGCATAGCTCTTGCTGCCTGGGCGACTATTTTTCTTTGGTGATGGCGGCTGACCCAACCACGACAGATCACACCAGGAGCCAAATGTGAGAGATAAAGTACTCAGGCACCACGCAAATTAGTAAACCCGTGGGACTGCAAAGCGAAGGCTGGAAGAAAGGTTACTAGACTCGAGGTAAAATGGTGGTTCAGCAAAAGCGCCTGCATGTTTAATCCCAGGAGTGGACAGAGGACTTCACCTATTCCTGTCCCTGGGATACTAAACACGTTTAACCAGAGGGAAGAGCCCCACCTTTCCCCCAGGTGCTGATCACCAGCGTTGGCCAGAGTAGATGGAGTGGTCATTGCACTGCAGAAGATTAAGAATACGGTGTTGAGGAGCCAAGCTCGCGTCCGAGATGGCCGCGTTTTAGCTCGGCTCCGTTCACTCTCCTGTCTGTAACGAATATCCTGTACTTTATCCTGCCCCGGGAAGTATTCCACGACGTGCAGTGGAACGACGATAACTCACAGGCACTTACCGTTTGCTCCGGTGATTCCTGGGTGTCACGGATCCTGAGTTACACCCCTGTCTGCTTCGGGGCCTCCGGAGCGGCCGGGCCTGGCACTCCCTGGCGACGCCCGGGCTGGACGGGGCGCGGTGTCCGGCCCTTGGTGGTGGTGTGGAGTCGGTCGGAGGGGCCGATGTGCTAATAGACCGATTGCGGCCTCCCGGGCCTGGTCCGGCGGTCCTGCAGCCTGGTGTTGGGGCGCTGACTTCCATGGACGGGGTTAACCGTACATCTGGCTCGTCTCCCCTTTGTTCTCCGGCCCGGCCATTTTGAGTTCCTCCGCCCGGACTCGGAGAACGGTGCCGGCGGCGTGTGGGGTGCCGGCGCATCGCCTTCTTCTGGTGGCTTCCTCTCCTGCCCTGGAGGCACCTCCGCTGGTGGTTGCCGGTGTCCTGTTTTGCCCCGCTGATATCCGGGCGGGGGTCAGTGTTCGCAGCGGCCCCGCCGGGCTTCTAAGATGGCGGCCGGCCCCATGACTTTCGGCCTTGCTGGGACCGGCGATGCGGGTCCGCCGCACGGCACGTTTGCTGAATACTGTAAAGGTGAGCCTACGCTTGGCGACATCCTCGCCGCCCTGCGCTCCTGGGGGGCGCCCATGACCGCACCGATCGCTATCCTGGAGAGGGGTCCCTTGGCTGGGCCTGCCGGACCCCCCTCGGTTTGTGCGGCGTCATCTCTGTTGTGTGCTGCCGGAACTTTCCTTGGGGTCGTGGACCTGGAGGCTGCTGTTGGTATCAATGTCCGGGGGTCCGCTCCCCTTCTTCATCCTGTGCCCCCTTTTGCTCTGGAGGTTCGCCGGCCGGATCCCGTATTGACCGACCTCGATGGGTCCCCTTTTCCTCCTTTGCCTCACATGGCCGAACGAAGATCCTGTGACTGCGCCGCTGGACCGGCTTTCTTCGTCTTCCCATCGGAACTGTGCCTGCTTTGCTTGAAGTGGTTGAAGTACTTTCTGGATCATCCGGGTCCCGATCGCTATAACTTGAGTGTTTTTTTGATTCGAATCCCTGTTCTTCACCTCCGGTTCAATGCGATCTGGTTCGTTGGACTACTACGGTTGGCGAAAAACGAGGACAGGGTTGAGCTGATCTTGCCTATGTGGACTGTTATTTTGTGGTATGGTTGGGTGATCCGTTCATAATTGTATGATTGTGTTCGATACTTCTTTACGTTCCTGGAGCTTATCCGTGTGTTTACTATCTTCCCGTGGGCTCTGAGTATTTTTGGGCGGGAAGGTGGGAGCTGAAGGGGTTTTGATTATGTGGCTCCTCTCCCGCTGCTTTTTCCCTGTTTTCCCTTCCCCCTTTTTAATCTACGTGATTCTTCCTTTCTATATTCTTCTATATTTCAGGTTCTAATTAGGGCGACAGGCACGCTGCTGGTTAATCTACGTGATTCTTCCTTTCTATATTCTTCTATATTTCGGGTTCTAATTAGGGCGACAGGCACGCTGCTGGGGGGTAGGCCATAGCCTTCTGCAGGGGTGCAGGGTGGGCTGTGCGGGGTGGTGGGGGGGTCTGTTTTCTTGTATCTTCCCTTGTTCCTCTTTTTGGTTCTATGGCTCTCATGTATCCCCTACTTTCGTGGCGCGGTGTCGGCGCGTAGCCCCCCGGGGTGTTTGTGCTGGCATGGCCCTTTTGGTATGTCTGCTGTCACGGTTTACTACGCATTCATTTCTCCTGTTGCCACTAGTTCCATGTGCCGAATTAGTATTGGGTGCTTTGTTGGCCGTGGGGGACGTACACTGATGCTGCACCCTTACTTTCCCCCTCCCTTTTTTCGATATCCTCTTCCTTCCTTATTTTCCCTTTCCCCCCCCCCCCCATTTTCTTTTTCTCCCTTGGGTTGTTGTAACGGAGGGCTTTTAGTTTTGTAACCGTATTTTTCGCAGTTTTATTATTATGTGTCCTGGTAGTGGTGGGAGGGTGTTGAGCAGCGATTATGATTGTTCTTGATGTGGGACTCACGTTTTGCCTTTGCCAAAATATACTGTTCTCTTGGTCTTTTCCTGTGTTCGAGACCTCGGCTTGCTCACGGCTCACCACGGCCCTCTGGACTTTACAGACTGTCATTATCCTGCTACACCCTATTTTCAATTATAAAATTAACCTACTCTTATCCTGTCCGTGATGGCGACTCGAAGACTTGTTACCTTTGCCTTTCATATGAGCTCTTTAGAAATCCTGTTGTCTCTCCTGTATTGCTTCGTATGTCACTCTATTGTGGTGGCCGGCCCGGTGGGTTGTAGGCCCGTATCTGTGAGCGCCTTCTGTACAATAAAGGTTTAAAAAAAAAAAACAAAAAAAAAAATACGGTGTCATTGTGAAGAACGATTCAAGACATTGCGTATTTTACAGACCAATGTGAACCTTGAAGTTAAACTACATATCAATGAAACCTGATGGGCTTCTGAATCCAGAGCATCTGCTAGATAAGCTTTTAGATAGGCCCAGATTTACAAAGGAATACAGTCAGGAGCTTCTTCCAGATTGACCACACTTGAATATGTAAGCCAAGAATGTCAAAATAGGTAAACAAGCAGGCTCGCATGAGCATCTGGGGGACAGAAAGAAGGAATAACAACAAGTCTGTCAACAAAGTAATCAACAAGCAGGCTCCACATGAGCGAAAAAGGAAGCAATATAACAGCCACCAGCGAGGAAATAAGGCATTCTTTCACAGGTCTCAAGGCTATAGATAAGAGTTTTGCCTGGTTTTATTTTTTTTAAACCAGCAGGAAGTATTAAAGAAAATAGTTACTGCAAGGCTGACTGCTTAAATAAATTAAATTACTGGGCAATGCAGAGGCCGAAACTCCACACAAAAACAATGGCTCAGACATCACCAAAGAATTCGGATGGGACCTAGATCGCACAGGAACAAAAAACTACCAGGAAAGAGAGAGACTTAAAATGCCCACTAGGTGTAGGCTATCTTTTCATCATTATAGTATTCAGTCTGAATTTCATTTACTAAACAGATGAAGTAGGCGGAGGATAATTGGAAGATATTCAATTAGTTAGTGAAAACTTTAGCTGTAACTATTTTTTATTTTCTCACAATGTTTTTCTGTATTAACTTTGAGTCTATTAAAGAAACACGTGAAGTGCTGTCTGAATTGTCACAGTAGCATAACACTGCTCACTAAGGAGCTTTGCTCTTCTGTACTATATTTTTTTTTTTTTTTTTTTTTAATTTCAAATTTTTTTATTGAATTGAATAAGTTTCACATGTACATTGTATACAGTTGACTTTCTTGGGCTGCTTTACATGTATGCTGCTCAGTGGTAGCAAAGAGAGAGAGAAAGAAAGAAGAAAAGAGGGGGGGGGGGGTTGTTGTGGGGGGGGGATTATTGCGTCAGATACTCGTCTAGGGCTGTCCACATGTCGTCTTTGGCTGTGTGGTTCGCCGTCTTGTGTTTGGCGGTTATGTTGTCTGCCGCTCGAAGGAATGTTACCCAGTTGAACCAGCGCTTGAAAGTGGCTTTGCTGGAGTTCTTCCAGTACCCCAGAATATTTTTAACAGCTGCCGCTAGGAGCATGTCTACCAAATCTCGTATTTCTTTGGATTGGAGTTGTGGCTCTAGGAATCCGGTGATTATCCCTGCTAGCCCTCGTTGTATCTGGCAGCCCGTGATCGAGTCTATTAGGTTATATACTTTGCTCCAGAACGCTCTGACTTTGGGGCAGTCGTATATCATGTGGGCTAGGTCTCCCCTTGCTTTGTGGCAGTTCCAGCACTCGCTGTTGTCGGTAGCCCCCACTCTCTCTAGTTTCGCCGGTGTCCAGTGTAGTCTGTGTAGTATCCAGTATTTTGTTTGTGCTAGCTGTGGTGTGATCTTGTTTTTGGACGCAGATGTCCATAGTCTGGCCTTCTCTTCTTCACTTATCCGTCTGTGGATGGTCTCTTCCCAGAAGGCTATTGTTTTGTCATTAAGTGTGGTGGTGCGTGGTATGATTATTTTGTAGATCTGCGCTGTTTGGTGACCTGTTGTGTTAAGGCTCTGTGCGTATTGTATGATGGTTGGTTTGTGTTTGGAGAGGTTCGCTTTGGTGATGGCTGCTTTGATTCTTAGGAACTCGTAGAATTCCTTGTCTGGTAGGCCAGTTGTTTGTTGGATCATTTTGTAGGTGAGTGGGTTGTCCCCTGCCTCTAGTTGTGCCGGTGTTGTTATACCCCTGATGAGCCATTCTTTGCTGTCTAGCGTTTTCCCTTTGTATGTGATTTTGGAGTTGTACCATAATGACTCCCATTTGGTGCCTCTGATGCTTACTTCTAGCTCTTTATCTAATCTCAGTAGTGCTATTTTTGTGTTCCGTATTATTGAGTTTTTGGCTTCTGGGTGTCTGTTTGC
The DNA here is from genome assembly GCF_964261635.1 of Lissotriton helveticus. Taxonomy (NCBI): domain Eukaryota; kingdom Metazoa; phylum Chordata; class Amphibia; order Caudata; family Salamandridae; genus Lissotriton; species Lissotriton helveticus. The sequence continues at coordinate 136,237,409 of NC_136065.1, forward strand.
CGTGAGGGCCATGATTGGATCTGCTCCTCCTAAAATGCTCCTTTCTAGCTCCAGCCATACTGGCATATATTCTGGTGTTGGTGCTAACCAGTGTAGCCCTTGTTTGGCAAGGCATGCCGTCTGGAAGGCCTTATAGTTTGTGAGGTTCAGTCCCCCCTGCTCTTTTTTCAGCCTTAGCTTTGCTAGACTTATTCTAGGTTTTTTACCCCCCCATAGGAACAAGTTAATGGCTTTGTCGATTTGTTTGTGGAAGTCTGTCGTTAGTGATAGCGGTAGCATGGACAGCAAGTAGTTGAGCATTGGGGTGATCATCATCTTAACTGTCTCTACTCTGCCCCACCAGCTGACGAATTTGGGTCCCCATGTGTCTAGCTTCGTTTTGATCTTTTTCAGCATTGCTTCCTCGTTGTGCTCTAGTGTTGATCTAAGGTCCTTCCCAAAGAGGAGTCCCAGATATTTTAGGGGTTTCGTTTGCCACGCCAGGCCTGACTTGCCTAGTACTGCTCTGGTGGTGTGGCAGTTCATTGGTTTGCATTCTGATTTATCCCTGTTGAGTTTATACCCTGAGACGTGTGCATATTCCTCTATTGTTTGTACCAGTGCCTCGATTGACTCCCGTGGGTTGCTTGTGGTGATCAGGATGTCATCCGCATAGGCCGCGAGTTTGAAGGCTTGACCCTCCACTTTCACACCTGCGATCTGCGTGTTAGTTCTGATCATGTGGAGAAGGGGTTCTATTGCCAGCAGGAATAGTCCTGGCGACAGGGGGCAGCCTTGTCTTGTCCCTCTACTTAGGGTGAAGGTTTCTGATGTTGCTGCGTTCACTACCACTCGAGCTCGGGGGTTTTTGTATAGGGACATTATCCTTCCTCTGTATCTATCTCCAAATCCGAATTTGCGCATGCATTCGTTTAGGAATGGCCATGAGACTCTGTCGAAGGCTTTTTCTGCGTCTAGTGCGATCATTACTGCCTTCTCTGTGCTGTTTGCCGTGCGGTTTATTAGGTGGCAGAGCAGTCTTGTGTTATCCTGTGAGAGCCTATTTCTCAGGTATCCCACTTGTGTTTTGTGTATGAGGGTGGGTAGGTATGTGTTTATTCTGGCTGCCATTACTTTAGCGTAGATTTTACAGTCTACGTTTATTAAGGATATTGGCCTATAGTTTTGTGGGAATTGTGGGTCCTTCCCTTCTTTGGGGATGACAATACTGTTTGCCTCTGCCATTGAGTCTGTCATGCTTCCTTTCTCTGCACACGTCTGGAATACTCTCACTAATATGTCCTTAAGCTGTGTTTGGAACTTTTTGTAAAAGGTCACTGTAAATCCGTCCGGCCCCGGGGCTTTGTTGGGTTTAAGTGTGTCTATGGCCCTCCCTACCTCTACTTTTGTTATGTTTTGGTCTAGCGCCTCACTTTGTTCGCGGCTTAGTTTGGGTAGGTCAAGTTTCTCGAGAAGGTTCGCCCCTCCATCCGCTTTTAGTGCTGTGTCTGCGGTGTATAGGTCTTTGTAAAACCTCCTGAAGGTTTCGAGGATTTGTTTGTTCCCTGTGTGCGTTATGTTGTCTGTGTCGGTGATCGCTGCGACCGAGTGTTGTCTCTGTTTGGCTTTTAGGTACCCTGCAAGTGCCCTTCCTGCTTTGTTTGCTGAGCATAAGTTTATGGATTTGTATTTGTTTATCCATGTCGTTGCTCTCTCGCTTAATAGTCTGTTGAGTTCATACTTTTTCTTTGTTAGTGCCGTGAGTGTATTCCTGTCTAGTATGTTTGCGATGTGGTTGTTCTCTAGTTCTTTTATCTGTTCTTCCAGTTCTTTAATGTGTTTGTTCCTTTTTTTGTTCATTCTTGCCTTAATACTTATAAGTTTCCCCCTTATTGTGGCTTTGAGCACGTCCCACAGTGTCCCCTCCTCTGTGTCTTTTGTGTCATTAAATAAGAGATATTCTTTGATCGCCTCCTCAATCTCCCCGGTGTTGGCGGGATCCTCAAGTATATCGCTATTGAGGCGCCACCCCCTGCTCGGTAGCTCATTTTGTTTCCCGCTAATGGAGAGGGAGATGTGGGCATGGTCTGAAACTGTTATCGACCCTATTTCCGTTCTGTCCGTCAAGTGTGTGTGTGAGCTTGACATGAGGATGTAGTCTATTCTGCTGTATGAGTTGTGTGGTGCTGAATAGAATGAGTATTCCCTGGCACTGGGGTGTTGTAGTCTCCATGGGTCCGCTAGTGCGAGCTTGGTGCAGAGGTTTTTGAGTATGTTCTGTTCTTGTGTGGCATGGCTCGGCCTGTGCGGGTGCCTGTCTGTGGCATTATCCATCGCCTCGTTCATGTCCCCTGCCATTATCACCAGTTCTCCCAGTGGTATCCTGCTGAGCTCGCTCTCTACCTCCTCCCAGAACTTTTTTTTTGAGGCATTCGGCCCATAGATGTTAGCTATGTGCATTACTTCCTCTCCTCTTTTGATGCTTGTGACTAGTCTCCTGCCTTCCGTGTCTGCTGTACTGCCCAGAGTCTTGAATTTCCCTTTCTTGCTTGCTTCTGTATTATATTTTTACTTTAAAACTGAAACCTAGTCGAGATTCCATGGCCACTCCTCTCTTGCGAGGGCTGCAAATCCAACATGGCAAAAGGAGCAAATAATCTCGGCAGCTCGAAGCCAATCAGAATCAAGTGAGTCTTTAGTCAAAGTGTGCGTGTCGGTGTACCAAAAATTACTTGAATGTATAGGTTTACATCGAGTCTGCGGTACAGGTATATATTATCAAATCTCTTAAAACACATCTACGGCTAATAGGCAAATCAGCAGCGACCTCAGAAAAAGCAACAGATGAAAGCCTTAATAAATGAAGACTATTGCTCATTGAATGTTTATCAAATGAACTCATCCAAGGAGAATTGAGGATATAAAAAAAAATCTTTAGTTTTAAGTATTCAATGTTGTAATACAAATCTGTAATGTAAAATATTAGTTAGCTTATTTCATGGTCTTTCCCTTATTCATACTAGGTCACGTAATAACACAAAAGGCGCATACACAAGGTAAGAGAGAGGGAATTAGCAGAAAAAATAGGTTTTAAGTAAGAAAAACCCAGTTAAATACTTGCCAAATAAGACAATTATTTATAAATGCAATAATTTCTAAAAAGGTTTTCCAGGTGACTTAACAGATATATTAATAGAAGGATTAAATATTCTGCCATGCTCGACTCATGACCACACATGATCTAGCAGGCAACATCCTCAATGACATCACATATCCGATCACCAATAACATTACAGAATATTTGCAACTTACATTTTCTTAGATATCAAGGAAAGCATCACACATGGTAATATTTCTAAAGGAGTAAATTAAATGAATCCGAGTGAGGTCCTCCAGACTGACCCTCTTCATTCATACAATGCATGGAACACAGATCTCAAAGGGCTGCTGGGGCGACTTCAAAACACCCACTCAGTCTGAAATATCCTTTCCTGCGGTCAGCAGTGCCATTACATGCGTAAATGTGACATTTGCTTACCCATGAAGTCCCATAATATACTAGAAATGTGAAGTTAGATTACCAAAAAGTAGCATTGTATGACCATAATATGTGGTCATATGCACAAAAGTCATTGTACGCCAAGGCATGCCATTATATGCCCAAAAACATGGCACCCTATGTCCCAAATATAGCACGAAAGTTATATAGCAGTACCAATTCTATGCCCGAGAACGGTCACCATGTGTACAAATATACCACCATAAGCCGAAAGAGTGCCATCATATTCAAGAGGACCACCTTCTGAAGCTCAGAAGTGTCAAAGAGCCCTCATGTCAAGGAGGGGCCACTGCAGAGATGTTGACGGAAGCATCACAAGGAAGCCAAAAGTTTGGGTCGCACAGCCTAAATTCAAGCTCACTCACAACGGGCTTCAAACACCTACGCACATCCACTTGCTCGCTCACACTGCTCACTAAGCACATTCATGCTGGAGTAAGCGCGTGTGTGAGTGATGCTTAAGAGTCTCTTCTGCACAAGTTTGCTGGCCTCATGTGTGAATCTTATTGTGTGCAAGTGTGCATACAGGATTCTAGGTGTGTCAATTGTGCTGGGTGAATGAAACAGAGACTCCAAGATAGAAAAGGAGAGGGGTGGCATTTTTGTTTGTTTCTTTAGAGGGGGGTTCTAGTCAGAGCTGGCAAGGTACAATTTTGAAGGGTGAAATGTAGGTGAAGGGACCTACACTCCTCCAAAGTGAGGAGGGAGGAGTGGGGCAAACAGTATCACCACCAGAAGAGGAGGCGAGTGAAGGTGGAAGTGAGAGGAACTTGTGAGCCCACAGCAGACGGTGAGCAGGACAGCAGGATTCCCAGCAGCCTGATGTTGCTTCTGTATAATTCCCGAGCAGGAATCCACTCTCAGCTTCATAAGAAAGCAAGGACCACTCACTGGGAGAATTGGTGATTGACACTTGTGGAAGTTGCCTTCTGTCTCTGATCTGAAAGTCTGGAGAAACAGTTTCCTTACTTATCGGTCCCCTCTTTAGAACTTGAAAGGAAGGTGCACACACTACACAACATGGTACAAAGGTTTGAATATAAGCAGATGTCTTACTCATGTAATTATGCTACATCCTGATGTATACAGGACATAGAAGAATACAGATTATGCGATCTGAACATATGCAATGCGTGTTCTTCATATACTGGCTACTGTCTGGATTTAGGCAAGATGACAAACCCACAGGGGCTGGATGTTCTGAAGAACAGGTGGATGGAGGCTGGGCGAAGAACACTAGACTACTAACTCTCTTTGCCTCTCATGCACTGATTTCCTCACTTAGGGTCATTTCTAGACCATGGGGGTAGAGCCCTATTTAGTTATCTTTGGAATTCAGTCCTGTGCCTGGCGTAGTGTTGCCTGGTTGCATTAGCTTTTTATTTTCAGACTCTAGGTTTTGGCATCCATTTATTGTTTGTTGTTTTCCCCTTTAGGGTTACCGCGTTCCTTTGGTCTTATCCCATCCTTGTGTTGCTGGTCGTGCTATCTCATACCCCATTTCTCGCAACGCTTTACCAGTGTGTGCTCAGCAAACATCCGAGGCCTAGACTGGATTTCAGGTTGGCTCCGGGCTAGTCTTAGCACCATTCGCTGCTGAAACCAGAAAGCCTTGTTTCAGTTATGTGTTCCTGCCATCCAGCTGGTATATTAGACTTACGGAATGCCCCTGTCTTCCAGACGGTCAGATCACTACCTAACATAACAGACAGACAGATTGATGCCATCCCTTGAAACAGACGAAACCGCCAAAAGTGAGCTCCAGTCCAAATATCCTCTCACTCCGTTCACTGTTTCTCCCCCTAGTTTCTGTGTCTGGTGGTACGTTCCACCTAGTTCACAGCAAGGCACAGGTGGGGCTTTCAGCGGGAAACAAGTCTGGAACTGGACCGAATAAAAAGTTACATTTGAACAAGGGGTGACTTATAGTAATCCCCCTATGTCTTCTCATCTCCATCGCAAAGACCAAATATGATTACAGCATTGCTTCTCGGTGTGGTCTAAACTCTTTTTACAATTTCATCATTTCAGCTTCCCAAAACATATTTCCATGTGAAGGGAAAAGGCCCTCTATCCGAAGTTTATATAATTTCTACTCTTATGGAAAAATAAAATCCAAACACCTTGGTATCACATTATCAGGGACGATAATTATCATATCCAATATATGGCCACCAATAAAGGGGACCAAAGATTTGATAAGGGTGTATTTAGGTAGGGCACCCTTCTCGCTGCCCTATTTCCGTAATCCATAACTCCCCCCTCACCCATTCTTGCTTTCCTCAAGTACAAATCTCAGGGAGTTTTAAGGTATCTGGGATCAGTGCAAAACCCTTTACATCACATTTTCAACCCCAGAGGGCCCACGCAGCATTTCATCTGTGTGTGATCTGTAAAATTCTATTGAAAGGGGAGTGTGCTGTATCACCTTTCATATGCAATACTGTGATGCTAACTGTGAAGGTCAGTAGTACAGTAATACAATAATTTGTTTATTGTTTTCACAGCCTGTACGTGACCTGTTTCTGGAAGGAACTCAATAGCACTCAGAATTCAGGGATGGCCTCCAAATGAACAGGATCATGAAAAATTGGATGCATTAAATTGAATTGACCACCCTTAATATGAAATAATGTGAATCTATCTTGATATCAGAGGTGACCCGTAGGAGAGGACGCTGGTTTACCGAAACAAACTAAATATGGTTCCGCCGTTGCAGAGTGGATGACCACAAACTGCCTTCAGCTGAATGCAAATAAAATGGAGGTATTGCTGGTGGGGAAGGATAGAAGTCTCTGGAGTGAGCAATGGTGGCCAACTGTTCTTGGTAGTGCTCCCACCCCTAAGTCGGTCGTTAAGAACCTGGGGGTATGGAAAGACTCTACCCTCAGTTTTGAAGATCATACTAAAAAATGTTGCTGCCACGTGTTTTGGTCTTCTTCGGGGACTTAAGCCGCTGCTGAGGTTCTTTGATCCTCCTACGCACCAGCTGATTATTCGATAAGCTATCCTAGCAAGACTAGAAAATGCTAGTTCACTCCTTCTGGGGGCTAATCAGGCTGAGGTCATGCGATTGCAGCGTGTCCAAAACGCTGCCGCTAGAGCCCTGTTGGGGCTTCCGCGTAATTGTCCCTCCACTGGTGCCTTCCGGAGGCTTCATTGGCTACCCATGGCCAAGCAGATCCAATTTAAGGCTCTCTGTTCGTCTTTTAAGATCCTGAAGTTTGCTTCGCCCGGCCTCCTAGCCAACCTGCTAACCCCGTATGTTCCGACTCGCCAGTTGTGCTCCCTGGGACAGCACCTGGTTAGAGTCGCCCGAGTGAAGCGTCTTCGGGCCGGGGGGTCGATCCTTCCGCTGCTTCGCTGCTAAGCAATGGAATTCCTTGCCTTCCCAGATCCTTAGCCTGGATCGCCTGCTGGACTTCAGGAAAGCTATCAAAACTTTTCTCTTCCCCTCTGCTTAGCCGTCTACCGTCCTTCTGTATGTTCCTTGCGCCCACCTATTTTGTTCCTTAGCCTTTTGGTCCTTTCTGACGCTGGCAGCGCCGGGACGCCTCTTTGCTGAGGCAGCTGTGCGCTATATAAACTCAGGTAACATAACATTGTAAACAAACTTTGACAACTTAGGTGAGGCATGTGATCACAGTACAAATTTACAGAAAAGGAACTGGAAGACACTATCTTTATGGACAGTGCACATTCCAAGCAAATAGGACTCAAGGCAGTAAAGAAAATGCCCAAATTGTGCCTGTGGGGTGAATAGAAAAGAAGATACAACTCTACAGCTATACAGAGACTGGGTCTGCCAGAAGGGTAAAGGTTACAAATGCCAGAAGTCAACTTAAAAAGGTACTGACAGAGGCATTTCTTTAAAATAAATTCTATAGCACATCACCAGAAAATCTGCTGAAAACGGACACAGTGACCTAATTTTTTAGGAGTACCATAGTCTGACAATTAACCTATACACTGCCAGACACTTCACTTTTCTAGAATTTTCTGTTCAACGGAACGAAACGAGGATTCATAGTTTTTCTTACGGCACCAGACTTTAGCCGAATGTCGCTGTGCATCAAACAATGGGACGGGGTAACATGGTTACAATACAGGGCTGAGAGAAGGCTGACAAACTTTATCAACTGAAAATTTTCCAAAAACTGGGACCGGCCCCACATCTAAGCTGCAGAGAGGAGGACTGGAACAAGAAACACTATTGGTAACACCATCACTCAAAACAGGATGCTGTCCATTACTGGGTCAAAGTGTGTGGAAAAAATGGATACATTTTAATCCGGGAAGTAAGTAAGCCACCATTATTGGGCATGCTACGTGATTTCTTACCTGTCCAAGTCTCGCTCACATAAACCGGAGAAATATTAGTACAGTGATGTAACCCCACACTCTAGTAATAAACTTTGACCCGAAATATAAGACATGGATGGAAGTGAAGATCAAAGTGTTCTCGTGAGACAGAATTCATTAAGACCTATGAATGGAACTGAAGACAGATGAAGAACCACTGTGCTAAACTAAAAGGGACAGGTGAACAGGGCTTCCCATTTATGGGAAGCGCATCAAGGGAAAAGGTGCACAAGTGCAATAGTTGGTGAATTGCTGTCCTTGAGAGCCAATTGATTCCATCTGGTTTTTAGTTTTCACCGATTGCAAAATGAGGGTACTCTACCAGAGGGATAATCGATGCACAGTGTAAATGACCTTTGCAGGAAGTGATACGTTGCACATCAATATGAAAGACTTGTGTGTACAAAGTAGCTCAATTCACAATTTATTCGACAGCATAGAATTAGTCACTGATAAACAGATTATAAAAACGTCGAGCTTATTACCTGGTGCAACAACAAATATTTGTATCCAGGATCCCTGACATGTGATATAGGGGTCCCTGCCCTGGTGTAAAGAGTCTTGGTTGGTCAGTTTCATCCCCACTACAACTATACTGCCAACACACGTTTAATAGTATTTGAACAATAGATGACTTCTCAGCAAATCACAAAATGCTGTATTGGGGACAATCAAATTAGTTTCTTGTATTATTGCAGAAATTGGCAAAGTAAACTGATCATGCCATGTGAAGGCACCTACACCACCTTACCAGATCGACTATGTAAATGCATTCATCATACACCCCACTAAATGCTTTAAATGGGCAAATATATTTCTGTACCAGCAATTCTAACTACTGGTGCTTTGCTTCTAATGGGAAAGTCCTAGCAAGTTTTATTACAAAACATACTACGGGACAATGAGAACATACATTTCTAGACTTTCGTTTATGAATAGCCAACGGAGCCTGTCAAACATCATCAGATGCCTTCAACAGGTTCTTCAATAGTTACAAGATTCCTCAATAGATGACATACTGTGTTCCATTGCATGAATAGAGTCAAATTTGAGATTCTCATAACTGGGGTAGGTGGTCACCTCATGATCGCTTAAACTGGGAACCATAGCTGCAAACTGAAAGAATGCAAACATCTGAGAATCATTTCTACACCGACCTCTCACTTGTTCCTAAAATCAATCCTGTGGTCTCCAGAGTCGACCTACAACTTTCCAAGTTTGGAGACCATTCTGACTCCTACAAACTTTTGACAGGAAGGAGCTGACAAGAGGCCTGGTAATGGCCCACTTCGATTAAGGACGTACACACAGCTGCTGAAACAGCTCACGACAAGTTGTCGAGACTCCAAAATCAGGCTGGCATGGCTGGCATGTCAACTAGAGATTGTGCACAAGGTCTACTGAAACAATGGACGGACTATCTGCAAAGGATGGCATCCCCACGGTACCCCTGCTAGAGCTCTCTGTTCATCTAGTACATCCAGCAATCTACATTCAAAAGCCTAAACTCTGATCAATGTCTAGGGGTACATGGTCACAACCGTGAATCTCCATGAATCCAGACTCAAGGGAAGAACCTAACTTCACTGCAATAAAAAATTGAATTTCAGAGATGTAGTGCTCTGGCAATAGCAGACTGTGCGCTACATTATTAATAATATTAACAATTCACTCAGCTAAAACCTTGCCCATAGTAGCATTTCAAAATAAAATATGCAAGAGCTTACTTGCATCCACCATGACTCAGTGCCATTGAACTTTGTACCTTGAAGCAGCTCGAAGACAATGTGTGATACTACATAATGCTCCTAACTAAACACTGACGAGGAACTTTCTCATGTACAAATATTGTGCAGGAGAGTACACCATTCGCCCTGTAAAATGGTATGTATGTATGCAAATTAAATGAGCTTTTTGTTAAAAACATGAAAGAGGACTATAGTGACAAAACAGAACTGGGAAAAGAGCATCGGCCACGGGGTCAAGTTCCACACCTTTGCGTAACATTTGAAATAAAAGATGGTTTTCCAGCTCTTTGGTGGAATACACTTTTTTCAGAAAGTTCTAAACGAGGCTCAGTGGTGCCCCTCAAATGTAGGCCCACAGAAAGAGAGACACCAGGTAGTTGTCTGGAAACTAATGTCTACCACGAGCCTAAGAACTAGGCTTCAGACCCATTCTTACCCAGGAAGAAGCCCCAGGAGGATTGCAGGAGGAGGTGCGTAGCCGGCAGGAAGTCGGAGCATGACCAGTAAGAAGAAAGGAAACTAGTGACATGGAACCCAACTCATGCTAAGTAATGGAGGTGAGTAATAGAAGGGCTCCAAGCCCGTTGTTAAGCTTTTTTTTCTTCTTAGCAGCTTTTGCTGACCATCCATGCTTAAGCGTAACCTAAAATGCGAGTCCTCTCTTCTTTAACAACTTAGACACTCGTGAAAAAAACTGAAGCCTTGAAATATGGCAACTTCTGGACCACATTTTCTACAAAAGATCCTGCTGGGCACATTCTCAACCACATCAAACATTTAGTTTCACTTTTGTACATTAGTCAAATGGAATTAAGGTCTCCTTTTATTTTTATGGTCATTTAAGTATCTTTTTACTTTTATTAACTGCATTTCTAAGATCCACTTTTATGTATCTTCTCTCTGAAGCACATTTGTTTAAAAACTGTACATCCTGTCTGTTTCTTAAAGTCCACAGCACAGTTAGGTATACTTTCTCACATTAGCATAATGTTTAAGGCCTCCTTTTATCTTTCTTAAAAATGCTGCATATTTATCAATATTTTATTGCGCCTTAAAATCCCACGTTTTTAAAAAGATCCTTTTTTGGTTGCTTGACTTTCTAATTTGGGAAAACAGCTTCATACTTCAAACAAAGAGTAGCCTACACTCTAATATAATTTTTTCTTACAATTATTTCCTTTTGCATTGTTTTTCTTTTTGTTTTAACATTTTTAAAGTATACTTATTTAATTTTATTTTACACACATACCTAGTCACCTTCTGAAGTTGGGAAACACATTTAGAAATATTCGAGTCAAAGTAAAATTAAAAAACAAAGTTGAGCAGTACCATGCCAATACAGGCAGAAGAAGCTTGTTCAAACCAAGCTCAGAACACGTATGCAACTGTACATGTTTATACAACTGAAGACCACGCTCAAAGAGCCAGCAGAGGGGTATTTTGGCGAAACTTTTAAGGCTCCAGGTTCTAGCAGAATCCCAGCTTTTCAGCACAATAAATTCCTTGCACTATTTCAAGAACTACCCAGTACCACCAGCCCACCCCTCAGCAACACACGCAAGAGGATTTTAAAAGACTGAATTGTTTACAAACAATAAGTGCCATTCTAACTCTACTACGCAAATGGCGATGCTGGCGACGATGTTGGCAAGCACGGGGTATTGTGGTGTTGCCAATATAAGGAAGTTTTAAATTGTACATGTATGCAGAGTACCTCAGATGGGAGCATTACAGAGTTCCATACACTCAGATGTAAATCCCCATTCTGGTCAAAACATATTAAGACAACCCAATCTGAAATGATTGTTCTTTATGGATTCCTCCATGCCAGTGAGGAATCCATGAAGAACAATGATCACACTGCATCATAAATGCAAGGTGCCATCAGAAGGAAAAGGGATAATCAAATAATCAGGCCTGCTTACTCTCTGCATGTACTGAGCATTCGAGGCAGGGGCAAGAGAGAGATCGCCTGGGCATGGGAAAGCGGACAGACATTTCCTCTCTATGCTAACTAATTTCAATGACAGAAACAAATGTAGACATAAATCCATGCACATCCAACAATACACAAGCATAAGAAAGTGCTGCCAGTAGGGTCAATGGGCTGCTACTAAACAAACATTCCTAGACACATGAAGGTGCACTAGGCTACTTTATCCCAAATCTAACCAAACCCACCCATATTTTGCACTGCCTACAATAAAGGAAGGGGACAGGCATTTATTTAGAGTCACTCCAAAGAAACGCTCTACCACAGATTTTGCTCATCTACTTTTGTTGTGTACATCTGCACACTTATGAAAAGCACATGCTACTTTTGTAACCACACAGGCACCGAGCTGCAACTCTACCACACATTCGGTCTGTCACTCTGAAGGTTTGGAGCGATGCAGCAACATCTTGCAGGAGCTGGCATGACAGACCCCAACATATGACCGCAACATCTGCAAATGTGGTGGACTAGCAACCCATTACTCATATGTAGTTTGCACTGTTTGGGGTGGGGGGGGGAGCTGGACTAGGACTGCACACAGCATTCCTAAAGCTGATCCTCCAACATCTCAAGAGCCAGCCAGCCAATGGAAGGATTCAATGGTCCCACTTCCCAACAGTCAGCCATCCAATTGCAGGGCTCAGCGGTCACATGTGCAATGTGAGTGAAAGTGCAGGTCCGAATCATGGGAAATGGCCGTGCGGCTATTGGTGCAGGATGATCGGCTGTTCTGCAGACCCGTGCAGGTGGCCAATAATATAAGCCCTGCAGTTATAAACCTGTACTGGTCAACTCTCAATGTTAAAAAATCAGCAGTCCTCTAGGGCACGCGTGCACTAAACTTTATCTGGAATGCAGACTCCTTCCATTTACCCAAAACTGTTACCCACTGAAATTCTATAAATGTAGGCACAATTTTGGGAAAGGTATAATAATCCTTTTTAGTACTAAATAAATTTAGAGAGCTTGTGCATCCGATCTCCTCTTAGCAACTTTTTATAAATAAAAGTTACACTTATTTTGTCAGGTGACCCGGAATATCGATGTTCCCACTGTGCTTTCGTAGGCTTTGACTATGGAAATTTTTGTTGTGGGTCTAAGGTCCATGCGCAAAGTCCCATGCTGGAGAATAGCTAGTTCTACCAGACAACTCCACATCAGCTGCTCCTATTCCTAGGCTTGTTCTTTCAAAGCTTTCCCATCAGAGTTTACAGTGATTAAGTTGTGCTGGTAGCTGTAGGTAGAGGGCATTGGTGTAAGAAGCATCCAATCGCCCCCAACATTGCTGTATTTCTATGCCCTGAAATGGAAAGGAATAAAATGCCCCCAAATATTCGAGGAAAGAATGGGTTACTAGTCATCGACCAAAATTATTTGGGGAAAGTATTTTTGTGAGCCGAGTTCTTCTTTTGCCAAACAGTAAGATGAAAAATACAAGCATGTAATTAAACATGTATTACATATAAACACGCACCCCAGAGGCAGTGGGGCATTGGCGGGTGAGGGGGGGGAGCTTTAACAGATGGCACACCCATTTCTGGCAAAAGGCACTGATTTATCATCATCAAACTTCGACCCTGCAGGGGGCTCCTAAGCACAGCTTTGGGCTGGGGCACTCATTTGTTGCAGAACATTCAAGGGCTGGACACATGGTATGGTGCTCAGATAGGGAAAACCAGCAAACATAGGGGCAAATGAATTAAAATAACTACGTCAAAAGCCAATTTTTCATTTGTGTTTTTTTGGCATCTTAGTGTGTTTAAACTACATCTTCAGGTTACAGTAATTCAAAATCAAAAGTAAGGGTTCTTTACCCCATTGATAATCGCATTTCCCCGTGATGTGCATTAAAACTACAAAGGTTTTCAATGCCTGTTCTTAAATTCACTTACCTGCTAGGAAGCACTCATCATATTCTATTACAGGGAATTACAGAATACACAATCAAACCTATTCTATATTTTTCGCATTATATACATTGTTGTCTTTGGGGTCACATTTCCATATCGTTGATCAACTGCAATTAATGAGATTTATTTCACACATGTGATGAGTAATAATTGATGGACGGGGTGTTACTTGTGTCAATTATGCGTTTGAAAGCCACTAGGATAAAAGAAGTACAATACATGTCATGCAGTGATGTTTGGTACCCTACGACAGTCACTACATCAATTTTCAATCAGTCAGCCATTTAATAAACCACTACATGTTATAAGGTGAGAATTCAGGATCTAAACATGGAGGCATAAATACAAAGGAAGAGTGCAGTCAGGGCACACAGGGAAAGGATCCCTGCCACAGGCATGAAGAGCACGCAAACTGCACGACTGGCGAAAGGGTGCAGTGGCATAGAGAGAGGCGTGCAACAAGGAAGCACGAGGGGACAAGGGTCGTCTCAGGACATGAATGAAGAGGAGAAGAGGTACAATATTTGAGCACGGGGACAAGGATACATTCTTGGGGCATCAAAAGAGCGGACGTGCAATATGGAGGCGGGACGGGGTACATTGTGGAGGCATTCACAGAGACAATATGAAAGTCCTTCCGTTCCCGTACAATATGAAAGTCCTCTCCGTTCCCATCTCAAGTATTGCAAACTGCTGAAAACGTGCCTCTTTGTCTCTGAAATAGTTTTTTCTCCGCTCCTGGCGATCCACAATGCTGATAATCATCTGGCAGGATTCAACTGAAAATTGCATACATTACCCACAAAGCTCTGCACTTCAACACCCCACGCTACCTCGATCAGAAACTTCAGCTTTCAGGTGGCTCCGGATCTTCTAGAAGCTCCAGCACCCTACTGCTGAAACCACAGACTCTTCAAAAAGAAAACTTACAACAGAGCCTGTCTGTGCCCCGAGAATTTGGAACTCCCTCCCCCTGAAATCAGACAATCCTTCAATTGCATCTTTCAAGAAAGAAGTCAAACTACTTTTTATGTACAGATTTTTTCCCTAGACCCTAGGACCTCCTCTCTCAGAGTATATCATTGTTCTACAACACCACTCTTGACTACTGCTCGCTTCTTATGCTAATGTCTTTTTTTTATCCATCTGTCTTAACATTTAGGTGACACCGCCCTCATCTAGGGGAATTTCCTTATCCTGTACCTTTCTTGATTACGAACTTATTGGTTCTCTATGTCTCTGCTCCTTAAGCATTTGTAAAGCGCTCTGATAGTTGCGAGGGCCATGCACGCGCTATAGAAAACTATCAAGATAAAATAAATAAATAAATAGAAAGCTTTCCCTCAAACTGTGCATAGTGGGAAACTCTGGAGAGTTGGTGTCACTCGCAGTGAAGCAGCCTTAATTCAGCAGAGAGCCAGCCATGAAGCCCTTGACGCTGTGGGCGGCCATTTGCCGCTGGTCTCAGGAAACCTAATTGGCTGCTCTGGTTGGTGAAAGGGTGCAGGGGAAGCTCAGGATGTCTGCCAATAAGGCTATCCATTGAAACTATCGGAAGAATGTAAGAAGCAAGCTTCAAGCATGCCTTTTGCCTCTCTTTTGGTGGTCTCCCACTTCTAACCACTCGCTCACCACCATTCCCACCATCACCACACTGGTAGACCCTCAGTGGATAATGACAAGCTTCTTTGCAACCAACGCAATGCACCATGTCTATGGGAACACACATCGTGCTGAGCTCTCACTGCCTACCAAGGGCTGAATGTGGCTGCCTGCGTTTTATCATTTGCTGGTCATGTGCAGCTTAATTGCATTTTTGTATACAGTGTTTTCTACCATAGATTTAGCCATTTGGCAGCCCACTAAATGCCAAATATTCCTTCAGCTGAACTTAACTTTATATTTCTTATCGACCTCAGGAGGATGCAAGGCTTGGTAATCCCTGCTAAGATTCGAATTTGTGACCTGCAGGTCAAACATCCCAGCAATGTGCTTTTAAAGCACTCCGCTATGTCCGTGACCATAGTACATGCACACCCTCCACAGCATCCTGGGACGTTTCCAAACTAGCCACGTGGCCTGTTGCGGGTGTGCGTGGTATGCGTGTTAACTTTACACCGTGAACATGGAGAACACAGGGGATTCTAGGACTTCTCTGGCTTAGAGTTCTTCACCCAATGCCAACCAAGGTTCATGGGACCCTCAGATCTTCAATTCCCAAAGGAACATGATGCTTAAAAACAACATATGAGGGAACAGGTTCCACAGGGCGTGGCCTTCAGCACTTCCCAAGTTTGTCTGAATATTTGTGTTCAGTAGACCTAGTGTACAGAATTAAAACTACTGGGCTGATAATGTGTAATAATAAAACTAAAAGAACATAGAGTCGTGCTTTGAAAAACGGAAAAACCAAGGTGCAACAAATGCATTTATTCACAAAATTCCAACACATTACGGGACCTAGCTAACTCCCCATGTCAAATAGAATAAACAAGGCTCACAACTGTTACAACAAAACTAAATAATGAAACATGCACAAGAGAAGGACAAATGTACAGTTACAAGGAAAGAGCCAGAAACCGAGGTGTGAACGCTGTCTGGACTACCAAGACGTGCAGGAAAACTACAGATAAACAGTATTTTCGAGATCCATACAGCAACTTTTCACTACGAAAAAGAAGACCATTTGAGGATTGAATGACGTAAGGAAAGGAAAAAAAATCTGCAGAGCGGTCCTAACCCGATCTAAGCTTTTCCCCCTTACCCGACCAGCCATGTCCTTCCATCTCCCACTCTTCCTACTTCTATTACGGTCTCTGTTTTTGCTTCCAGACTTCATTACATCTCCTTCCACGCCTCTAGATCACATCCAACTGTATTTACTGTTCCTTCTTGATTCATCTCTTTCATCTTTGCCCATCATTGGCTCATATCTTCTCTGTTAGACTGGCATGCCAGCCTCCACTACTCAACTTTCTCATCTCCTGCTTCCGCTTTACAACTCTAGCCCGCTCCCTTTATGCATGCTGTGTTCTCACTACAACCCGCCCCGTACCACCCCGCCCCAACCCCAACCCCAACCCACCCTCTCGGACACCATGCGCAGCAAATTAAATACATCTTGAATACTGTTGGTTTCTCAGCCTTTTCACTCCTTACGGTGCCACCCACTCTGGCTTTCTTTTTCATTTTTATTTAAACTTTGAGAACTCCGAGCTGCTTTCAGGCTGGTCTGGAGACTTACTCCCTAATGTGATGCCTCTGCACCACACAACACTGCTGTGTGAGTGGAGAAGTGTGGCTCAATGGTTAGAGCATATAAACAAAAGGAGGTCTCCTTAAAAATCCATCAAGGGACAAGGAGAAAACAGTGTAAGAAATAAACAAACGTCGCTAGGGCCCAGGGTTGGGGAGAGGACTGGCAGCTGATCAGCTGCCAGTCCTCTCCCCAACCCTGGGCCCTAGGGACGTTTGTTTATTTCTTTCAATGGTTAGAGCGGCAGACCCTGATGCAGAGTTCTGGCCAGGGACCAGGGTTCAATTCCCGCCTCGGAGGGTCTTGAGCTAAAAAATTCCACGGACCTGATAATTCTCGCCTCGGTGCCTATTCCAATCATGGAGTCCCACTCTGCAACTCTGGGCACTAGCTTGCTTAATCTCCACAACGGCCCCCACAACGCTAAGGATGCCTGGCCTCCACCTTTGGGGGTGCCCAGGAGTGGACACCTCACAGGGAAAGCCAGGATGGGTTCCACAGCGGTATTCGTACAAGCGCCTTGAGACCCTTGCGGGTGAGTAGTGTGCTCTACAAGTATCAATTTACATTTTTTACATTTTGTGACTCCCCCCTGCACCCTCCAACATTCTCACAGAACTCTCAAAGTATGAAACTGTACCCACATAAATCACATACGCTTTCTTACAATGTTACACATTTACTTTGAAAGACTAAACATTTGGTTTAGGAAAAAAATAAATTTTTTATGACAGTGACAAATTCATGGCTCAAACAGTAATGAATTTCAAGTCAAAGGGTGGAAATTATTTCTATTTCTCGGAGACTAAATGCTTTTTTGAAAATTGTAAGGCACTGTAACCCCGTCGCTGTTATGGGTCATTCCACACAACGCAGTAAGGTATTTTAACCTCATCACTTACACTATTCTGTCATGTGCCCTAGACTTGACCTCAAACTCCAAAGGGCCATGACCAACCCACTCTCGACCCAATGCACTTACCCTAATTCTGAGTCACACCTTTAACGTCACCTTAACAATAACCCTATTCCTAGACTGGGACCTCAAATTAAGCCTAATAGTATCTATAACCTTTGCCCTAAAGTTTACCATGGGCCCAATGTGCACCCTTACACCAAAGGCAAGTGTATCATTTACCTAGAATATAATCCTAAACCTCTCTGTAACCCTTGCCTTTATGTTTGCGAACTGAGATTAGACCCTTCGCTGCCAGGTGTCTGCGGACTCCAGTGTCACACATGTAACCAGTGTTTGCCCAGATGTTACTCAAACACTGGAGGGGCACTTCCCTTAAGATCTGTGACTGATGCCAAAATAAGTATGTACACAAGTCACACTGTACTGTCGTGCTGGATACACCTCTATAGGACACAAATGCACATAAGGCAGTCCTTGGTGTAAATATCCTATAACATTTTCAATTTTTTGGGGGGGTGGGTTTTGGGGAACAGCTGGTTTCTATCCCAAACTATTCACTATTGGAAGTATTGTTTTTTCAAACTTAATGCTTATATCTTTTTCTCGGTTTGATTCATGCCTTTGAGCCATATTTTCCGTACATCCACATAAGACATCTTTTATATAGTCCACGACCGCGCTGAAAATTTGTTGTGGATCCTGGCCTCCCTGAGCCTATGTTGGACACCTGACCAACACATCACAACAATGCCAGCCTTTTCTCTCTTGAAAACTCTGTAAAACTGATCAACCACTGGACACACGCATTCCTCATATATAGTGTTATTTTATGCATATTCCATTCTGTGTCATATGTTTCATGTTCTTCGCTTGCAAGAAGCCACAATACCAATGAAGAATTGGGGATGTGCATTACCTGAGTATCCACCGGTTGACTTGATGTACATCTGACCGTACTGCTCTTCCACCATGGTGTCATACGCCTCATCGTCCTCCTCGTCCTCTTCGTTGTGGTACGAAGTGGGACTATCAGTAGTGGGAATGCTGCTTGCTCCTGGGCTGGTGCGCTCCCCCTGGGAATACTGCACCTGCTGTATGTTTGGGATCAGTGTCGCTAAGCTTGGCATTCCGTAATAGGAGAACCGCGATAGCTTGAGGGGGGCTGTGGCCCCAATGTTCCCTCCTGCAGTGTCCCTTGAGGAAGGTTCTAGAGGCCGCTTCGTTGGAAGGCCCGCTGGCTGCAACTCGAGGTTCTCGTGTTTTATCCTGGTCAGAAGTGGGATGGGCAGCGTCGGGGAGGCGGCGTAACGCACAGACACGGGCTGCAACTGGTTGCATGGGCTTTGCGGCTCTGAATTGCCATCTTCGATCATGGTGGTCTGCGAGTCGCAATGCGGGGAGCTTACTTTGAACATCAAGTCCGTGCCTCGTTCCACAATGTGCTGGATCTGCAGGAACCCAGCCGTGTACATCACCACCAGCTGCTCGCTGGCAGCCATGGTGAGCTTTCCAGTGTAACAAAATGAGAGGATCTGCTGGAAGCATGCCGGGGGCACAGTCGCGGGCAGCTCAAACGCACTCTTGCTGTTGCCGCTAAACAAGTCCCGGAAGTACAAGCTACTGGCCGCCAGGACCGCCCGGTGAGCCTTGAACGCTTGCCCCTTGACCACGATGGAAACGTCACAATAAAGTCCCTGGATCCGCTGCTCATTCAGACAGCCCAAAACAGTGTTCCCAAAATTGGGAATCTCTATGTGCAACATCTGGGACATGACTGGAGCTCCTCTAGGCCTTCAGTGCAGCTGAATTCGGAGAAGGAGACATCTGGAAAAGGAAACAGCAAACAGTCAGGTATAAGATAAAGACCACAAATGAGCAGTAAATAAGATGAGCTGGATAAAAAAGCATACAACACACTACCGCAAGACAGATGTGGCTCAAGGGCTAGACAGCTAAACTTAAAACCAGGACATCATTGTTTGAACCCAATTTTACTCACTTGACGAGATGGTGTGATCCTGGGCAAACAGTGCTATCTCGTTGTGTGCCAATTCACCTAACTGCCCAATTTGAATCAATCCTCTACAACCAGGCTTGATACCAATAATACATTAAAAATCAATTTAAAATATACACTTTTAAATTACAAAAAGTCCCCTGAATGCTTACAAAAAAAAGCTGTAGTGAGTGAATCCTAGAATTTAATGTTGTTCAACCTCTGAAATGATGATACAGGTGCTGCCGTCCACCAGCATCTGAACTTCTCAATATCTGAAGGATATATATATATATATATATATATATATATATATATATATATATGTATATATATATATATATATATATATATATACACATATATATATATATATACACATATATATACACATGGCCCAATGCCAGCTTCAAATTAAGAACATCCGAGAAAAAAGGGGTCTCTCTGATGCATTTATACACCTAAAAGGAAATATGACTACATCCATACATCTGTATCCATCTATATATATCTATACATATGCATACATATATATACAATGTGTCTCGGTTTTGTTGTTTTACAAAAATCGTTATCTCTACAGATCTGCTTCAAACACCCCCCCGGCCGCATTGGTTCCGTCATGCTGGGGTCACCTCGGGTAATGCCTCGCCTCTGGCGGCCTCAGACTGAACGTGCAGACTAATGCTCACCGTGTATGCATTAGAATATTCCACTGCCGAGAATGGGGGACAACAGGCAGGTGGGTGAGACCTGCGATTCTTCCGGCGAGACTCGGCGGGCACCAAACGAGAGAGGCTGGCAGGTGGCAGCAGAGGCGAGCGGTCGGACGGTGGCACGGCGGGGGCACTGGGCTCTGAAAGTTGCACGCAGCTTCGGTGTGTGCGTGGTCTATACCGGGAGCCTTGCTGCAGTGCACGCACACACCCCGTCTGGCGCACGGTAGCACAGACCGATGCTGCGTGTATAAACAATGCACGGCGTCTGGAGCGCAGACCGCGCCATCGCTGTGCAGACGAGGCTGGCAAGACCCCCGGAGCCCCCGTCTCGACAAGAAAGGCTGAGTTGACAAAGTGCAAGGCTAGCTCGCCAAGTCAGACAGCGCCCCCTCCCCCTCGGTGTCTGGGTTGATCTCAGGCAATGCTGCTGCTGCTGAGGACAGAGTCGAGCCCAGCTCAGGTGAACGTCGATCTGTTCCACCCTGAGGGGCGTTCAGTGCATCAAACCTTTGAGCACGTAGGGGGTGAGCAGCCACTGCTGGTGCACGCAGGCTGTCTGGAGGAGAAAATTAAGCAATACCAGCCCCTCCCGCCCCCGTTCAAGTACTGAGCATCCCAGAACACATCCCTGCCTTAAGAGAAAAGCTACAAGAAACTCAAATAAAACAGGTTTAGATGCAGCTTGGGTGCAAAGGTATTTAAATCAAACACGCGGCAAACAGCAAGGGTACCAAGGTCTGTACCCCAACGTGTTTACAGATAGCAAGGATTTTAAATCAAACATGTTTACAGACAGCAAGGATTTTAAATCAAACACGCTGCAAACAGCAAGGGTGCCAAGGTATGTACTCAAAAGTGTTTACATGGGTACCCAGGACTTTAAATCACACATGTTTACTGGCAGCAAGGATACCCATGTCTTTAAATCAAACATGTTACAGGCAGCAAGGGTACCCATGTCTTTAAATCAAACATGTTACAGGCAGCAAGGGTACCCATGTCTTTAAATCAAACATGTTACAGGCAGCAAGGGTACCCATGTCTTTAAATCAAACATGTTACATGCAGCAAGGGTACCCATGTCTTTAAATCAAACATGTTACAGGCAGCAAGGGTACCCATGTCTTTAAATCAAACATGTTACTGGCAGCAAGGATACCCATGTCTTTAAATCAAACATGTTACTGGCAGCAAGGATACCCATGTCTTTAAATCAAACATGTTACAGGCAGCAAGGGTACCCATGTCTTTAAATCAAACATGTTACAGGCAGCAAGGGTACCCATGTCTTTAAATCAAACATGTTACAGGCAGCAAGAATAGCCATGTCTTTAAATCAAACATGTTACAGGCAGCAAGGGTACCCATGTCTTTAAATCAAACATGTTACAGGCAGCAAGAATAGCCATGTCTTTAAATCAAACATGTTTACAGGCAGCAAGGGTACCCATGTCTTTAAATCAAACGTGTTACAGGCAGCAAGAATACCCATGTCTTTAAATCAAACGTGTTATAGGCAGCAAGAATACCCATGTCTTTAAATCAAATATGTTACAGGCAGCAAGAATACCCATGTCTTTAAATCAAACGTGTTACAGGCAGCAAGGGTACCCATGTCTTTAAATCAAACGTGTTACAGGCAGCAAGAATAGCCATGTCTTTAAATCAAACGTGTTACAGGCAGCAAGGGTACCCATATCTTTAAATCAAACATGTTACAGGCAGCAAGGGTACCCATGTCTTTAAATCAAACATCTTACAATGGTACCCATGTCTGTAACCAAACATATTTGGAGCCATGAAGGGTACCAGTGTCCCTGCAGGGCGTGTCTAATACCACAGAAGGCTATTTAGAAGGGTCTAAAGTGCGGGTGCATCGTGGCAAGGAAACCCCTCCGTGCCCACAGGGAGGCTTCCTGAAATAACTACATTCCAGAAAGTTGAAAAGCAAAAGCATGAACCGTCCGGCCAGTGGCAGAGAGAGGGAGGGGCAAAGGGCGCAGAAGTTGGCATGTGTGGAATAAACTATTTGTCTGGACCGCGGAAACAGTGAATCTCTCTGATTTGGGTCAAACAACCTGCTAAACAACGCATCGCCTGCTGTATATCCGGCAGCCGGACCAGTAACGCCCGTTCACCGCTTGCATCCAGACCAGTGTGGCCAATGGGATCATCTCTGCAGAGTTTGAATAAAGAGGGTCCCTTACAGAACTTCGAAGACCCCTCCCCACTTACCTTACCAGAGCAGAGCAGGTTCAGAACAGGACGCTTCAGCGCCAGACTCCAGCTCAGCATCCGGGCTGAAATGCAGAGGACCACACAAAAAAAAAAAAAAAAAACCAGAAGAGTTGCAAAAAAAAAAAAAAAAAGCCCTGTGCTTGTGTGTGCTGGAGCCGCCGAAGCTTTCCTTCAAGTCGGAGCTCCGGTGCAGCGCTGCGCATCTCAATGAGAGGCCGGACCCAGATTAACATTCAGCCCGCTCGGCGCGATGAATAGAGCCCTTTCATTCGGAGCCCAGCAAATGCCAGCTTTCAAAAGCCAGGCTTGGAAAGGGAGGAGAAAAAGTGCGCGGTGCCCGGGTGCCAGAGGAATGCTGCGAGCGCCGGGCCCGGACGGGCGCTGATGAGTCACCGCAGTGCACAGAGGCTGGCAGCGGCGGCGGCGGGCGCAGGGGTGCGCGCCCAGGAAGCGCTGCGCGGTGCCACGGCAACTGCCAAGGCGCCGCGCATGGATGGCGCACTTTTACATATGCATGACGCCGTAAAGTGCCTCCGCTGCCGCTCAGAGTGTCCAGGCATCTAAACTATTCCAAACAGTCTGCAGAGCTGGCGGGGACGGCGCGCAACTCCTCCGGTGGAAGTGGGGGGGAGCTGCTGGCTGTGGTGCATGCCCACCCCGAGTCTGGCAAGCCCCCCGGCCCCCGCCTCTGCCCCTCCCGCCGCCCCAGGGATCATTACAGGGTATTTAAATATTAAAAGGCGCAGTTCAGAAGTGCAGACGCAATGCCTGATGGCTGCAGCAGCCGCCGCCGCGCAGAGAACATCGAGGCGCAGAATGGAGGCTGCATGTACCTGTCTCAGGCGCGCGTGGGCGGCTGGAGTGTCTTTCTACACCGCATTAACAAGTTTGCTTCTTGAAACGTTTCAATACCATCCGCCGAGAGCCTCTTAAAGATGCAGGAGGCTTTAAAAAGTTCACCCACCATAAAAGTTCACAGGCGCTTCTTTCTGGGCGGCTGGCCAACACGCCCCCGCGAGGACCTCTTCATTCCATCCCCTGGTTAATCAGTAGCCCTAAGACCACCCTCTGGAACATTTGTGATGAGACATCAATAATCATGCACCGATCAATAAAACACGCTCCAGACACAAACACATCCACAATGCCTTCTTTAAAATTAGCCGGAGTGAGTAGCGCCTCTTTCATGTTAGCACCTAGCAAGCAAGTAGTGCCTGCTGCCACCACTTCACTTCTTCATCAAGCAATAATCCACATTAAAACAGGGCTAGATCAGGGGAGAACAAGCATTGGCAAAGGCAACTTGTCTCAGCAAAGCGACCACTATTAGTTTTGTCAATGCGTTTCAGTATGGCATGGCCAGATGTTAAGTGTTCCTCAGGCAGATGCAGCACCCAAGTGCCCGCAGAGAATGCGCCGTTACTCATTTATGTAACTACGGGCATATACAAACTAAGCATCCCAAATTAAAATTTCCATTTGATAGAGGGCAAAACACAATATGAAATGTGGCTCTTCCCTTTAACCAGTGTGGCCAAAATGACCTAGTAAAATCATGATACTTATTTTGTTCACTTCTCAAGAATAGAAGGTACCATCTGCCTTAGTGCAGTTCATACTTGCGACTTGCATGTTGCATACACATGCCTGCTGCAGGCACCCGACCCACTAAGCTATCAGAACGGCTGGCTTTGACTGATCATTTGCTTTTAACCTGTAATTCTGCACCATGACAAACCATGTGCTTGCTTATGTACTGTGCGCCAGGATGTCAAGAACTACTGCCTAAAGTCTACCTATTACTCATATGATGGTCAGTTTATTTTTGAGGGAAGGGTAATATGAACAGCTGCTGCCTGGTACCCCAGCCTCATTTCATATTATGAGCAACAGGATCGAGAACACTTTTCTCCTTATGGATGTGAACCAAGGTACAAGTTCAATGTAGAAATAAAAGTTAAAGCCACGCCATTTGTCCACTATGCAGGGATACGCCAAGATTCAGCATCAGAGCGTCTTGGTTTAAAGCTACACTATTTTGGCAGCCCCTCTCAGTCCAACAGTCTTTTTTTATTTCAGTAGATTTTTATTGAAAATTATATTGAAAATTATATTTACATGGTGCAGAGGATATACATGGGAGATAACTGAGGACAAGCAGTCTTAAGGCCGAATTTGGCCTTGAAGTGGGTTAGACCTCAGCACGCCAGGAATACGAGTTTCAAAATGCAAAGAAAACTCCTGGAATCGAGAAGCAAGTCATACATGAACTTTGAAAACTAGGATACCAGCTATACAGATAATTGGGCTAGTTTTAAGTGATCTTTTTTGGTGTGGGGGTACAAATCCCAGTATGATTAGTTGTTGACTGAAAATGCTTCAGCGCGGACAGAGGCGCCCTCATGAAGTGGGATATTTTGACCGGAAAATGCACTAGTTCATGCTACTTACCACAGGCAGAGCCAATGACTTGCACTCTTCTGTGCACCGCCTACCTCCCCCACCCACCCCCACCCGATGTAGCCACAGAAGGCACCAGTCTGAAGACCTCAATGCAGTCTAGACTGCTCCAACACAATACTACTACAGTTGTGCAATGTTGTGATGTGAGTCACTAATGGAACCAAAGCAGCCCTGAGGATCACCCCAAGATCCCCCATGTCTGCAACCAGCTGCCACAAGCCATATCTCCTACTACAAAATTCAACCTATTTCTCTCTCTCGTCAAACACAAAAAGCGTAGGCAAAACAAAAGCAAGCAGTACCTGCAACACCGGGGCACAACCTCCTTCCCCCATCCAAAAATAAACACACACACACAGAATTGCTGCTCTAATGTACCGGACTACCATCACTGGTGTGGTATCTTCCACGATGAGCAGTATTTTGTAAACTTTGCGTATGGATAAAACTTTAAAACGTGTGTTTTCTGTGTTTCTATTCCATTTTCGCATTAATAATGCTTGCACATTAACTGGAGGCGTTTTCAGAGGTGCTACGCAAGAACATGTAAATATCTAATACTATGCTTGTTTCCACAGCACTCCCCTTCCACCCTCCCCCACCCAAAAAAACCTTTCAAGTGCTACTAATTTACTAACAGCAGTTGACCAGGAAGCCACATTAGGAACCAATACGTATTTGACTGTAAACAAGTTGGCCACTAGGTGGTGCCAGAGCGCAATACATTTCCCACAAACTAGTCTATCAGATACAGCAAAGAGTAGAAAACACACTGATACATATTAATATCAGAGAATCAATGAGTTCAAAATATATACGTGGTTTAATATGAAAATACCCTATTAATAAGCAGGCGGGGGTAGTTTCAGTCCAGACCTCCTTCAAATATATATATATTTTTTACAGCGAGTGTTGCTTATGGAACGCAATTAAAATGAAGTTGCTTAAAATAAGTGAGTTTTCGACGCGCTTACGTTGGATGGAATAAAGACTTATTTGCAGGACTGCCTGGCGGGGCGGGATTAAAATCATCTGCTAGGTGGGGTCCAGTTAGGGCAAAATGTTTAACTAGTCTTCTCCCGCTCCAAGGGGTAATCTCCCACCGCGGGTTGCAATTTACATTAAGAAACATTACCCTCCCGAGTCCCCACCTCAATCAAACCACATGCACAAAGAACAAGCAACACCGGGTCATTAAGTAAACAGGTGCCCCTAAAAAACAGCATCTGTCATTTGATCTCGATCTTTGAATGCTCAGCAAAAGTGACTAGTTAAGATTTACAGGCCTGTTTACAAAAACGGAGTGGAGCTGGCAGCGGTTGAAAACAAGCTTGCTCGTATGAATTGCTTTTCAAGAAAGAAAAAAGTAGTTCTTAACAGATGCTAAAACGGTGACCAGTGAATTGATATAGTACTTGGTCCCTGCTCTCAGGGAGGGCTAAACACAGGAAGAGGCATGACACATGCGTGCCATGGACAAATGGGGATTAAGAATAAGAGAGCAACGATGAAGCCAGCAAATGGGAAGCCTAAGGGAGGGCTGAGCCCGCAAAATGTATAAAACATGTCTCGAAGCAGCAGCGCAATCGCGGTCTAGCTGGGACCTAAAAACTGCCAGGAGAGAGGCAACGTTCAGTAGGCCGCCTGCCTTGTTGAAGGAGCCAACTATGTTACTAGCAAGAGCACAATGATGCTCCCTGCTGGTGTTACTTAAAATGTCACCTACAAAAGCTAGTCCAGCCTCTGATTACCTCCGGGATCACTGCTGCCACTGCTGTTCACATTAATGCAGCCTCCAAACGTTCGAAGATTCCAAACCCACCCATCCTATGTGCCAACACTGGAAGCTTTTAGAAAATAAATGACAACCCTCCAATAAAAACACATTGAATTTAGTGTTCAACCATAAAGCACTACGAGAGAACTCATTATGCAACAGCAATGCATTCCTTATGTCTGTATCCTTTCCCCGTTTACTTCTGGCTGTAAATACATCTCTTAACCCCCCCACCACCCCTTCCTGGGTTAACTAGGGCTTGTTGACTCATTCCGATTCACATTTCTAATAAAAAAATAATAATAATGATGCACAGATTTGTGATATTGGTAATATTCGTGCATATCCCTTTACCATTTTCATTAACATTTTGGCAAATGAATAATCTAAATGTATGTAGCCCTTTGTAATTTTATTCCTCAAATCCACAAGTCTATGCTAGTAAGAGTGCTGCAAATATATTCTTGTGTATATTGCAAAGCCCCTCTGGAAACACTAGCCCCTCCCTTATGAAAATTCCATCACTGTAATGAAGGTAGGAAACATTAGGGTCTTGCTCATGTTTTCCTACATCCGAGCTATGTGTTCCTTGTGGCTGTTGTGTTGTTCATATTTTAACACATACCTTTAAAACGTCCAATAAATGTTAGTTTTGTGGCAAACTGATGCACACTTGTGCCGAAAATTCACAAAGTATTTAAGCCAAATCTGTTTTTAGATTTGGTGTACCAGGTGTTGCAACTAGACGATTCGGTAACCTTTTGTAAAATGTAACACATACACAGTGTCAGACAACCAAAAATGATACCCCTCTTTCTTGCTAATCACATTTCTGGGACCTCTAAAATACCACAACATAAGTGACAACGTATTTGCCACCACTGATGCTTTTGAAAATAGAATGAATGGCCTTCTATAATGCGGTCAAAAGACGGCAATTTAAATGCGGTTTCTGGGAGCCAAAGGACACTTTATGCATGATGAACAAAACACTGTGATGTAGAACAGTTTGAGGATTGTAAGATAATGATTATTAAAGCACTGTGAATACAGCAATATCACACTGGGTGGCCTACATTATATTAACATTGTAAACGGGTGTCTGGCCACACCAATTTTGGCATTTTGCTCAGATTTATGCACATTTAAGTGGCCCTTTTACTTTACTTGCAATTAACATTGGGGCCAGTAATGTAGGTGGTATATTGACTTAAACTAGATATTCTTTATGTAGTCATTAAAGTTCATTATTTTCCTCGGAAGAATCAGCATTGTCAGTATTTTGTACACAACTGGTGTTCTTTCAGATAAATCCGCACTACAAAACCACCCATCCTCCCCAGCTTTCGGATGAAAAGTTAATATCTTCACACTGCAAACCAAATTTCCTTTCTCAACTGTTTTTATGGCATATAATCACCCGTTTTGCTAGTAGATGGCCGCTTCCAGTACTGGGACCTCTTAAAGCCATGCTTATTTAACCACATGCTTGTCACTCTGCACAACACAGTTTCTGTAATATCTTTTATCATTATGTGTATTTAACCATAAGCTTGTTATTCCTGGCAAACCACAGTTTCAAGTAGCTTCAAAACTTTGATCAGTGTTCTCCCTCAGTTTTCATATTAATGAAAAAATACAATTTCCAACCGAAAGTTTCTTTTGATGATCAAAACACCTCCTAAATTCTATGCTAGTTAGTTGTCTACTTTTGATCACTGCCATGTTGCACGGACAAAGCACATTGTTATTTTTGTCCCACTAACTGCTGCTTCAGTTTAATGCTGTGAGTTTGCAACATGAAAGCCCTTGATTAAACTTTGAAGAATGTATCCACAATCCCGCATGGCAAAGAAGCATTGTAATCTTGAGAGTGACTTTTACTGAGATTTATAAACTGCTGTTCTCAACAATTGGGGAATCCTCGTAATTCCCTCATCAGTCACCCAAGCATGCTAATAGAGGGTAATTCACAAAATAAAATCAGCAAAAGTTTATGCGAGGGTTGATTAATATTGACAACTATTAAACAAGAGGATATTTTCAACTGTAGAAAAGATGATTAAATAAGAATTAGTTGGTTAAACCGGTAGTATGCCATTATTTCTGTTTGGAACCGAGCCACCTAATCATTGGTGTGCACATGGCACCCACGGAAAATATCAAACTATCTCACTCAACATTCTGAAATCTTATGATGTGTGGCTAATACTACCCTTAGTTCATCAAGAAAATTTGTGCCAGGCTGGTGCGCCTTCAGGCAGTTGCATTCTCTACGTATCTGCACTTTTCTCTGCATCTGCAGTCAAAAGTTCTTGAACAAGTTTATTACTTCTCCTGCAGGTGTAACTGTAGACAAACAAACGTCTGTTTGTTACATTATTACGGTCAACTTGCTCCAACATCATCATATTGTGGTAAATAAATAAATAATACCCTATTTTTGAATGCATAAATGAATAACAGATAGCTCAATAAATAAGAGTCAAGATTCGAGGTAGTAGGAGTTTGCAGGTTTATTACAGCATAAAGGAATAGGATGGCAAGGCCCAGCAGCGCTGCCGGGGTCAGGATCGGGACAAGGGGAACAACTTTTTAATAACAGTGCATGAGCATATATACATAACGCAAACACATAGCATTACATTGCAATAGGCATAGCAGTGGGTGGAGCAAAAGGCGTGACGCGTAGCAGTCGCGAAAGATAAGGATGAAAAGAGGTGTAACAGGGCGTATACTTAGACATGTGATGCAAACGTAACAGAATATGTCATGAATGGGGCGGAAACCATGGAGGGGGCTACCTGAGGAGCCGGGACCTCTAACCTGATGGTGCGCGCAAACTGGCAATGACGTGTTACTAGGAGAAGCTGGGGGCTATGAACTCTGTGCTAGGAGCAGAGACTGAAGTCTGGAGAGTCAGTGCGACATGTACCTAAACAGTATCTAGTATCTGATGTTTAGAGAACATGTTGATATAAACTAGAAGTCAGGAGGGGAAAGGCTAACTTGATTCTAAGACTGGACCATGCATTATTCTACATGTAGTGCGTGATGAAGAATATTAAATGACCATTAAATGCAGTATTTCTCTAACGTGGAGACGTGAAGGCTAGACAATGACGGAAACTACCGATGCGATTCAGTAGCTTTAGGAATGCAGAGAAGGAGGACTGAACTGATAACTGGAATCATAACATATTCTTGGCAGACTCAGAGGCAGAGCCAGGGTGAGCCGGGCACTGCGAGGCAGGAAGTAAGTGAAGGGTCGAGGATACAGGTGGGGGCTGTATCGCTCCTCAGCGAGGCTTCAGGAGACAGGAGCTGAATCTGGTGTCCGGGCCCTTTTGAGGCCTAGAAACGGGGACTTTTCAATAGAATAACGTGCACACTGAGAAACGTGGCAACGTAGCTTTACATAGGCCTGATATTCGTAGTATTCACGAGAACTGGAAACTGGCATACTAGAGGTGGACACAACTGTAATTGCGTCATTAATCGAACATAGGGAATGCATATGCATATTTAATCATGCACACATAACATATGATGGATGACACGTAGGGACACAGAACATGGCAAAATTTACTTTTCCACATTCCCTCCTTGTCACTACGTTTCCATCAGGAAACATCAATATTCATGATACCATCTATCATTTCATACAGTATCATTTGCTCGTCTCGAATTATCCTGGAACGGGATTTAGAACGGGGCTTGGGACTAGGAATACAAGAGGTAGCACAAATGCCGCAAATCGCAGGGCCACATTGTATACAGAGGCAGCAGCTGAATATGATCGCTACTGCAATACCTAGAAAGGACAAGACTTTCCATCCCCAGGCGGAAATTATATTCCAGAACCAACCGGACCATGTCCAGGTGCCTGGATCTTGGTGTAACAGATGGGCAATTTTATGGAGTCTGGTTATAGCTGAATAAACAGACGGCGCGTTATTTGGAATGAAAATGCAGCAACTAGATCCGATGACTCTACAGGCCCCGCCCCTATCGGCCAGTATGACGTCAAGGACGAGACGATTCTGTAAAACGACAAATCTCATAGCAGATTGCTCTTCGGTTAAGTTACCTAGAGCAGAGGCAGTCTCATTTACTACAGCTTCGAGGGTTCTGGTTAACCTACGGATTAGCCTACTATTCTGGATAGGTCCTATAAAGAAAAAGAAACCTCTGTTGAAATCTGTATACTGTTCTAGAGCAGTTTCAGTATAATCGACAATTGGGGACTCCCTTCTATGTCTAATGTGTACTAGATGTGTGTTTCTATGATAATCAGGTGGGGCTAGGAAAACTGGTGGCAGTAGGAAGGCAATGTAACAGGTTCCCTCCCAATCGAGGGGCAGACGAACATATGCAGTTTGACCACAAATAAAATAAGAATGACGTGAAGCTTTGAAAATGGATTTCCCACTGTCACTATACTTGACAATAGTAGTACAATCACTATGTCCTACATGTACGGAACCATTATTTCGGACACATAATTCGCCTTTAACTGGTAATACTGAAATAGCAGGTAAGTCTGGAGTAGTATCAGACTGAACATTCAGGACCATGAAATTCGAAGAATAGTTACCTAAATTATACACTTCATTTTCTAGATCTAACCCGGTTCTGTGGGGAAGACCTTGCTTGTCTGGAAAACATGTACTGTTAAGAAAAGACATATCTGTTGAGGATGACGTTAACGTAGACCATGCTCCACACGAACCATTATGTGAAAATGGATAAGGAAAAAGTGGCAGAACTCCCTTCGGTATCTGGAAAGGGGGGAGTCGACCACACACCCAACAATTAGTGGCATTGCTGGTCTGATGTGAGTAATGTAACATGCGGATGAAAGAATTATTTTTCATAGCGAGGCGGTAAGAGAGTTCATGAGGAGGCAGATCACTAAACGTGTGCTCTACTGTAGCATTAGCAGACTTATTTACATGAAGAACTGGGAAATACAAGAAAAATGCATAACTGGTGCAGGAAATCATAATGCTGAGAAATAATATGAAACATAGAAAAACGATACATCGAATTGAGTTTTGACTAACTCTCTCACTATGGGGGTCTATTTTATACATGTCAGAAACAGTCTAACCGTTTCACCTAGGGGAGGACTTAGACAATCAAACTGGCTGACTTATTTTACTAGACCGGAGTTTCAACTTATACTCCTGTTGCGGAGTATTCTCTAACAGGGGAGGGTTCGTAGCAATGTCTTTTGCGGGACAGTCCTTGAGAACAATATTTTGGCAATCCTTCAAATCCTGGGAAATGTTCTTTGAGACGGGTTTCAGTCCATAAAACTTCTTTACATGCGAAAGGTGCACCCAGCCTTTGCGACCCTCCAACTTCACGGCTGTACGGGTGGCGAGGAGGACCTGTCGGGGCTCCTTCCAGCGTGGCTCCAGCGGACTTGAGCGGTCAAAATTGCGGACAAGAACCATGGATCCTGGAACAATTTCATGCGGTGCCACCTCGGTATTGTCTGGAAATGCGGCGGCAACCTGTGAACGACAAGAGTTGAGGGCAGACATCAAGGAAGCTAGGTAATCTGTCAGCATATTACTTGAAACATCGGTAATACTTCGGGGTCTAGGAGTACCCCACATGTTAGGGGGGCGGCCGAAAACGACCTCATACGGGGACAGACCTGATCTGGAATGTGCGACCATGCGCATATAAAATAAAGCGACTGGCAGAGCTACTAGCCAGTCCACACCTTTCTCTTTACACACTTTTGCAATACGGATTTTCAGAGTCTGGTTATGTCTCTCTACGAGACCGGCTGCTTCAGGATGGCGTACACAATGAAACTTCCACTGGTACCCTAACAACAGGGAAACATGCTTCATCAACTCAGATGAGAATGGCTGGCCGTTGTCAGAATATACGACTCTAGGGAGTCCATAACGGGGGAAGAACTCACGAACCAACTGCTTGGCAGTGGTCGCGGCGGTGTAATCTGGGACTGGATATGCTTCTGTCCACCTGGACAAAGCGCATACAACTACAAGGACATACTTGAAACCTCGACATCGCTCCATCTGAATATAATCCATCTGGAGGACTTCAAAAGGGTGGTCAGGGGGCTGGAATCCACCTTGTTCCACCGGGACACTTTTACCTGGATTAAACTGACAACATATCATACAGGTACGGACTTTCTGCTTGGCTGCAGCTCGTAAATGCTTGTTGAACCAAATGTTCTGGATACTGTCTAACATAGCTTTTTCTCCTAAATGTGCTGGACTATGTGCGGTATTAATAATGACTTGAACCATAGAGTCGGGGAGAAACCATGTGGCTCTACCCTTCGTTAACCATCCTTGATCTGTCTGGACCCCTCCTTGTTCGGACCATTTCTTGATTTCTTCGGGAGTAGCATGTAACTGGATATCTATGACATCTTGTGTAGGGTCCTTAACTGTCATGCATGTAGTCGGATCTGGAGTGTGTGTCATGTTAACTGGAATGTCTAGAGTCTGTGCTGTAAGCTTGGCTGTGTGATCTGCTAGATCGTTACCTTGAGAAATAATGTCAGTAACTTTCGTATGTGCTTTGCACTTCATGATAGCGATAGATGTCGGTAAATGTATGGCTTCTAACAGAGCTTGAATAAGGAGACCATGCTGAATCTTGGTTCCATGAGAAGTCATGAAACCTCTCTCCTGCCAGAGCACTCCGAAGTCGTGTACAACTCCAAATGCGTAGCGTGAATCTGTGTAAACATTGACTTTCAAGTTCTTGGCGTGTATGCAGGCTTGTGTCAGAGCAACTAGCTCTGCTGCTTGAGCAGACAGGGTGTCAATACGGTGTGTTTCAATAACTTCAGTGTCAGTAGTCACTGCATATGCGGCGACTAGTTCTCCTGTACTTGTTCTCATACATGAACCATCCACATAAAGTGTCAGGTCGGGGTCTGGTAACGGAATATCTGTCAGATCTTGTCTTGGCTTGGTCATAATGTTAACTACTTCCACACAGTCATGTGTGGTAAAATTCGAAGTAACTGATGGTAACAGTGTAGCAGGATTCAGGATGTTGCAGCGTCTGATTTCTATGTGTGGCTGGAACAGTGTCAATTCATAACCTGTTAAACGTGCAATTGTCAAGTGCTGAGTTTGTGTTCGGTTTAAAAGAACTTCCACGGAATGTGGAACTTGTACTGTCAAGGTATGTCCTAAGACTATGGAATCACTTTGTCTGATAGCTAGTGCTGTGGCTGCAACTGACTTGAGGCACGCAGGCAGAGCCTGGGCTACAGGATCTAATGTGCTCGAAAAATAAGCACAGGGCTTGTATTGTCCTGCTTGATCTTGTGTGAGAACAGATAATGCTGTACCTTCGCGTTCAGTGACGAAAAGTGTAAAAGGCTTACTGTAGTTCGGTGTAGCTAGAACTGGAGCTTGGCATAGGGCTTTCTTTAACTCATTGAAACTAAGTGTATGTTCAGATGTCCAAGGGAGGACAGTCGATACGGCTGCCTCCTGTGTCGTTAACTGTATCAGTGGCTTGGCTAGAAATGCATACTGAGGAATCCATTGTCTGCAGTAAGAAGTAAGGCCGATAAAAGCACGTACCTCCTTCTGGGTCTTGGGCTGAGGAAGACTCGCTATTAACTGGATACGGTCTGGTGTCAACTGCCTACCCCTCTTGGACAGTAAGTGTCCTAAGTAGACCACTTGCTGGACACAGAATTGAAGCTTAGAAGGGGACACCTTGTGCCCCATCTCGGCTAGGAAATACAAGACTGTAAGGGATGCTCGCTCGCAAGCACGTTCAGAACGGGCTGTGACCAGTAGATCATCGACATACTGGAGCAGGGCAGTGTCAGTTGGCATGTGAATGTTGTCTAGTTGTCTTTTAAGTGCTTGACTGTAAATGCTAGGGCTTTCTGTGAAACCTTGAGGAGCTCGTGTGAACATATAGCTCCTTCCATTTAAACAAAATCCGAAAAGGAACTGGCTGTCTGGATGAATAGGGACACTGAAAAACGCGTTCTTGAGGTCGATTACAGTAAAGAACGTGGCTTCGGAGTCAATGGCTGTCAATAGGGAAGAGATATCTGGAACGACTGGGTACTGAGGAATAATACACTTATTAAGTTCTCGTAGGTCAATCACTAATCGATATACTGGGGGTGCATTTGGATCAGTACGTTTCATGACTGGAATGATCGGAGAATTGCATACATTGGAGTCAGTTTCTACAACCACTCCTTGAGCCATGAGCTCGTCAATAATTTTGGATAAGGCTGCTACAGCCTCAGGTGGCAATCTGTACTGTCTGATTCGTGGTAACACTACACCTGGCTTGAGAGTCACACGATAGGGTGTGATTTGCATATAACCTACATCAGTTGGACCTTGCGCCCATAGATGCTGCGGAACATTAGACAATCTGGGATCAAAATCTCGTAATACATAGTGACCCTTAAAGTCACGTAGGAACAATCGTATTCCCTCTGGGGAACAGCATATAACTGCACCTAACTCTTTCAGTGTTTTAATACCTAATAGGTTTTCTGGACATGACTTAGTAAGTAACAGATCAGTAGTGCGGGACAATGGACCTACTTCTAGAGTAACTGGCTTTGATATTTCATTTACAATGGGTTTTCCTGAAAATCCAAGGGAAACATTTCTTGAGCCTGAGAGCGGAGCCCCTGGAACTTCGGCGTGACTAATTGTGGTCCTACTTGCCCCTGTATCAATCAAAAACTTTCTGTCTTTCCCTAATACTTGACTGTGAACATAGGGACCTTCTTGATCTACAGGTATCTCGATGAGAGGCAAGCCTACCTCCCTCTCTAGGCTGTTTCATGAATACTGCTGGTACTCTGGATACTCAGACTGTGCATACTGGTACATCTGCTGTGTAACGTGCTGTGTTGCAGCGATAGGCTGCGGTGCGGTAACTGTCTGTGGTGCATTCTGTGGCTGAGGAATCTGTGAAACTTGTTCTTGTCTAGGCGGACGTGGTCTTTCTTTAGTTTTACCAGTAGCTATGTTATGTTTCAGAACTGCACACTCGTTTATAAAATGACCTGGCTGTTTACAATAATTGCAGTTCCCTTTAACGGGAGCTGCAGGATGACTGGCTTGATTCGGACCCCTCTTCTGACTGTCTTGAGGAACGGATTGTGCAACTAGTACTTTCATTTTCGTGTCTTTCATACGTTTTCTCTCGTGTTCTTGTTCTTCCCTGATCCTATTCTGGTGGTATTGGAGCATCTGCAACATCTGGGACGGGGTATTAGCTTGCCAGGTACTTTCGACTTTCAAAACTCGATTTTTAATTTGTGGACTGGAATTCTCGACTAATTTAGTAACAAAAAGGTGAGGGTATGACTCACTACTTGTCTTGAGGCCACTGTTGATGCTAAAACATTTCTCAAATCTAGAATAAAAATCACTAATATCTTCGTCTTGTTTCTGTTTACAGGCTGAGATTGCATCCCAGTCTTCTTTTCTAGTTGTCAATAATCTGGGTAAAACTTGTATTAATAATTCTGGTAATTCTTTACATTTCGCTCCAAGACCGGTACCTGGTACTCGTGCCTTGTCTTCAGCTTCTAGAACTGCCCAATCGATCTTTTTCTCTCCCACCTCCCATTCTTTTTCCTTGAGCTTTTCATACACCCCTGCGGGCAGCAGAACCTTTAACATTTTAATTATATCTGGATACGTGTATTCTCCCATACGGAGCATGTCTTTTAATTCTCTATGGAACCCTGCTGGATCTTTATCATGACAGGGAATTAATTTCTTCATCTCTAGGAGTTCCATCTTTGTAATCGGAGTGTAAACAAACACTCGTTCTAGTTCGCCACCCGTTCCTCTAACTGGGTGGACTTCTCGTAACGGATTCTGTCGCTCTATGTAAAATGGTTTACTTTCTGGGGGTGAGACATGAACAAAATGCGGGTTCAGAAACGTTCTATATTTGTGACGCTGTTCTAGAATGACACTAATTAAGTCGGTACCTAAACCTTTCCATCTATACTGGAGTAACTCGTTCAGGATATCGTGTAACGGACCTGGATCAGAGTGCTGACCCTCATACAATGTAATGAGGTGCTGAATCATATACATACCCGCCAGTCGTTGTTCGGCTGGGGGCATTTTCAGAAACATTTGTGCCACTATTTCATCTGGAAAAGTGGTAGAATCAGTAATCCATCGGACTGCTGATCGGGCTAGTTCTTGTTCATGCATGGTACTTAACTCACTGTAACCGATTCGTGATTTCAGAATGTGATCGGTAGCTTGAAACACTTGTTCTAGAGAACCTTGTTCTGGTGCTGGATGATGGAAAATAGACTTGTGTTCTAGGCGTAAATGGCGATCTGGAAATCTAGATTTTCCTACATACGCTATTCTGTCAGGATTCTCGTCGTCTAACTCTTCAGGATCAGAGTTACTTTCTTTCTCGCTTACTTGTGCTGCTTTACGCTGTTCGTGTAACTTTATTATTTCTTTACGGATTTTCTTGTACATACTCTCCATAGCACCGACGGTCTTGTGCTTACCCTCGGCTATATTATCACTCCACCTTGTCAGGGTTTTCATTTCAGCCGGATCTTTAGACGGGTAATCTTGTTCTCTTATTAGACAATTGATCAGAAACTTTAATATCATGAGCTGGGTCTCAGCTTTCCTTTGAGACATGGCCTCGCCAATGCTTTCTGGATCATCCCCTGTACGGATGAAACGATATATTCTGTCTAGATCTTCTTTCATATTCGGTAAGGTGACTAGATACTCGGCCACCTTTCTTACGTGGAATGAATATAAAACCATATTATCCTCGCCTGGGACTGGATCATAGCCGCATTCGGCAAGGGATTTTCTTATTTCTGCTACAGTCTGATGTCTGGGCGTACGCTGTGATGCTTGTATATGTAATTCGGCTGTCGTTAAACGCTTGTGTGGCGGCGGGGTTTGAGGAGTACCTCCCCCTGCGGCCCCTAAACTAGAGTCGTCTACTGAGGCTCTTCGTCCTGGCAGAGTGGGAAATGGAAATGTAGGCTGGACTTGTATGGCGGGCTGGACCGGGGGTACCGTAACAGGTACTCCGGTGTCTGGAGGAACGGGAAGTGCCTGATTTACAGGGACTGGCGGAGCGCGAACAGGATTTGCATATTCTGGGACTGTGTCGTCCAAATAGGACGAAATAAAAATATCAGCTGCGGTCGGTTTGTGACGTAGCTTGGTCGGAACTAATGGTGGCGGGAAATTACTGGATGCCTCTGGGGTCGCTTTTGGCAAGCCCTCGGCAAGGAGAGGATACATACCCCTAATAAGGGCATGCCTCTGTCTGTCTGACTGTTCGGCTTTGACTTGTTCACCTATCTCGATTAATTCTTTTTCATGGGCTCGTTCCAAGGATTCTCTACTTAATTCTGACTTTCTGATTTCTTTTTCAGTTCTTTTATGAGCTTCTTTGCGCCATAACTCGATGGCATCTTTCTGTGACTGTCTGGCTTTCTTTTTCCATAATGCTTCTTCTACTCGCATGATGCACTCGGCATCCCATGTACCCGATACGGGCCATCTATACTTTTCTTCTAACTGTTTGGTATAATCTACCCATAAGTCTAGATACAATATGGCGCTTATGCCATGCTTCTGATACATAAAATGACCTGGACTGTCCCTAGGCGGGACAGGAACTGCTGCTTCCAGCAGACCCTTTCTAGTTTTTAACTGTCGTAACTTAGAAAACAAGGGCATGACTGGACTGCAATCTAGACACAATACAATACACAATAAACACGATACTTATTCCCCATTCATACCACGACATTAAAATACATGAAGAACATTTAAAAATAACAGTTCGAACAGAATACTACCTGGAATACGGAACACAGAATACATGAATTTTCTCGAGAACAGAACTGACTAGAACAGGAACTAGATGCACTGCTGAAACAGTACGAAACTTACCGGTCTCAAAAAGAGACACGTCAGGACCCGCATCCACCGAAGTGGACACTTCGTTTGTGGGTCTGTGTACCACCAACCCACGGACCAGAGTCAATTAAATTGACCCTGTCTAGATACTACCCCAGT
Source organism: Lissotriton helveticus (assembly GCF_964261635.1). NCBI lineage: Eukaryota > Metazoa > Chordata > Amphibia > Caudata > Salamandridae > Lissotriton > Lissotriton helveticus. Next base: position 136,276,426 of record NC_136065.1, read on the forward strand.
AATGGTACTCACCGGGCAGCAAGAACGGAAGGCCTCAGACTGGACTGGATTGCCTCGACGTCGGACGGACGAACTTCGGACTTCTGTTACGGGTGGGCCTCCGGATACCTCGGACCTTGAACTCTCGGCTTGGGCTCTGGTCGGGACTCGCCGCGTTCCTCCACCGTCTCGTCTGGATGCTGGACCGCCTCCTCCGTCTCCTCCGTGGGCCTGAGGGATACTTGAAGCAGAAATATCTGCCGGTGCGCAGAAGAGTTCCGTCACGACTGCAGAGGGTCAGGGGGTCGGCGTGGCTTCACCGACGCGTGGGGAAAGGGCAAGTCCCTATTCGGGCGCCATTATGTGGTAAATAAATAAATAATACCCTATTTTTGAATGCATAAATGAATAACAGATAGCTCAATAAATAAGAGTCAAGATTCGAGGTAGTAGGAGTTTGCAGGTTTATTACAGCATAAAGGAATAGGATGGCAAGGCCCAGCAGCGCTGCCGGGGTCAGGATCGGGACAAGGGGAACAACTTTTTAATAACAGTGCATGAGCATATATACATAACGCAAACACATAGCATTACATTGCAATAGGCATAGCAGTGGGTGGAGCAAAAGGCGTGACGCGTAGCAGTCGCGAAAGATAAGGATGAAAAGAGGTGTAACAGGGCGTATACTTAGACATGTGATGCAAACGTAACAGAATATGTCATGAATGGGGCGGAAACCATGGAGGGGGCTACCTGAGGAGCCGGGACCTCTAACCTGATGGTGCGCGCAAACTGGCAATGACGTGTTACTAGGAGAAGCTGGGGGCTATGAACTCTGTGCTAGGAGCAGAGACTGAAGTCTGGAGAGTCAGTGCGACATGTACCTAAACAGTATCTAGTATCTGATGTTTAGAGAACATGTTGATATAAACTAGAAGTCAGGAGGGGAAAGGCTAACTTGATTCTAAGACTGGACCATGCATTATTCTACATGTAGTGCGTGATGAAGAATATTAAATGACCATTAAATGCAGTATTTCTCTAACGTGGAGACGTGAAGGCTAGACAATGACGGAAACTACCGATGCGATTCAGTAGCTTTAGGAATGCAGAGAAGGAGGACTGAACTGATAACTGGAATCATAACATATTCTTGGCAGACTCAGAGGCAGAGCCAGGGTGAGCCGGGCACTGCGAGGCAGGAAGTAAGTGAAGGGTCGAGGATACAGGTGGGGGCTGTATCGCTCCTCAGCGAGGCTTCAGGAGACAGGAGCTGAATCTGGTGTCCGGGCCCTTTTGAGGCCTAGAAACGGGGACTTTTCAATAGAATAACGTGCACACTGAGAAACGTGGCAACGTAGCTTTACATAGGCCTGATATTCGTAGTATTCACGAGAACTGGAAACTGGCATACTAGAGGTGGACACAACTGTAATTGCGTCATTAATCGAACATAGGGAATGCATATGCATATTTAATCATGCACACATAACATATGATGGATGACACGTAGGGACACAGAACATGGCAAAATTTACTTTTCCACAATATCAAGAGGAAAATAATCCCCTCCAACCATGGCAGTCACATGGAATTGCTGTAGATCAACGAGTTGGTGCATGCTCCTGCTTATGACACTACGCACAACTTCGCCTGTGAGATCACAAAACGTACAAGAATGCTCTACTGGAGATCCTGCATAACAATGCAGTTTATAAATACATTTGTTTAGCTTTTATGTAAAGAAATGATTACAAGTGTGACAAGAAGCATTGGATCTTACCATGAACGAGGGGGCAGGGGACTTTAGAAGGGATGGACAGTAGGAGATATAGAGGGGCACTGCTTGGGAGAAGAAGGCGGAGCACACTGATGTATACATTTACGGCCAAAGGGCGGGATTTTGTAAAGGCCTCTATTCCAAGTAAAAAGCAGTATTTATGGTTACGATTGGAGAATCTAGTAATTAAATTAGAAGGGTTAAAATGGGGTAAATTAAAACATATTTACGGATAAAACAAATATATACACCGCATAGTAAAAGGCAGTTCATGGGCACTGCCAAAAGCAAACTAATGAATTCTTGTCTAAATAAAGAAGTTAAACAGATGAGTGATCTAAAACAAGATTTTTGATCAGCGGATGTTGGTTTGGTGGCAATACTAAATAACTAACATTAAACAGGAGGTACTTATTTTAATTCAGTCTCCAAGTATCCCCCATCACACAAGGAGTAAAAATCATAATCCTAACTTCTCAAAAAATAACTTTCTCCTATTTAAACCCTAACTCCACTGAGCTAGTCAAATCATTCCGCTGGCTTTTTTAAAAAATGTTGTTAGTCACAGGATATTTTAACGACCCAAAAATGAGCACATATACAATGAAAAAATTGAGATTTATTCGATATTTTATTAAATAAATCCATTAAAAACAAACTCAGGCGAGGCTTAAACAGTGATGACAGCAGTGCACGTTAGTAACGTCTCACTGAGTACCACCAAGTAGGATGTTGGGTGGGCGATCCCGCAATAATTTCCTAGTGTCCCTAAACTTTTCTGCCCCTGCATTTGTCCTACTTTGAGCAATTCCATTCTTTGACTATAGAACATTTTGAACTGTGCTATCTTTTCAATTCAAGATGGCACTCCCCAATAGTTAGGGAATGTTCCGTCTTTTGGGCATCATCAAACACTCAATTAGCATATCTTTACAAAAAAAAAAAAAAACACCAATAAACCGGATCAGATCTAGCCCTGCAATATATCGGATCGAGTGACACCAAGCAACAGTCTGATAGGGAAAACTCAATTTTTCAGCAGTTTCATACAATACGCACCAGGGCTACATTCATCCTGCCAAGCAGCACGAGACAGGATGTTAACATGTAATGCTATCAAAAAAAATAACTTGAATTTGCCTCTAAATGACAGCAGCTAAATAAAGCTCCGACGATTAAAGAGAGAAGCATTTAAAAAAAAAAAAAAGAGCAGTGTTTCTGTTCCAAAATGCGAGGGGACACATTAAACACGCCATGCATCGCTAGGTAACGTGAAGTTGAGAGAGGTTTCTTTTGAAAGAGACTTTTTTTAAAAATTAAAGTGCAATGTGCGGTCTTCCTGCTCCCCATCATGTGCTCTGTATGTCAATGCCAAGTCTGAAGCGATGCAGCCACTAACTCTAGAGCTGCATCAGCATCATTTACCCAGATGATGCAGGTTTGCCCTCCATCGATACCTAGGTGTTGGGAAAAGGCAGATTGCTCTTGAGTAAAGCTCCAAGGCAGTGTGAAGGAACTGGAACTGAAAGGTAGTCTGACCGCTCCTTGTAAAAAGCCTCCACTGTCCACCAGTTGGAGGCTATCAAAAGTATAAACACTGATTTCAGTCCAGTTCAATCAGGGGATACTCTCGACAGCAAGCAGCAGTTTCACGAATACAATATTTCGTAGCTGTCTTTCGGTACAATGCGAAATTCTATGGGGGAATTAATGGTTCCCTTAGCGCCATTGATCTAAGCGTTCGTCTCGTCCAAAGCGACGTCTTGGTTGGGTCTTCATCAGAAAGGGTTTCAAGGTTCTACGAGTGCAAAATAACGATTACCACTGAGACAATGGGCTCACATAGGTTTAAATGACATAGTTCCAATAGGAGTCCTACTTCCTTTGAAGGCTGTGCTACCCAACTTAGTGTAAAAGAGAGGGAAAGTGCTTCAACATGAAGTGCTGGTGTGGAGGAGACTTCAGTTAGCGTGCACTGTCCTACACTACATTCTTGTATGCACTAGCATTTGCAGGAAAAATACTGCTGGTGGGAATCAATCGTAGGCTAAATATTGTTGCCATGCAGGTGGAATGAACAGTTGAAGTTTGAAGAAAGGTTAAGCGAAGTACCCAGTCGTATGGTCACCTGAGTGTTGTGCCAATGATTGTCTCTCTGCTGGCCATGTGAGTGCAAACTTACCTCTGGACCTTCAATCCTTAGGTCTCCGATACAGTAATGAACCGCTGTATTTGTAGCACTCTGGTGTCTCGTGTGGAAGTACTTCGAGTGGGTCCTGATCTTCCGTATGGCATACTGCAGCCTGTCCGGAGTAAGAGTGGGACGTAACACGCAGGATGTCATAGCATCCCATTGGGATGATGGCCGTTGTAGTTGGTACGAGTGTGTTGTAGTTGTTACTTCGATACTGTACTCATTTCTGGGGGACTGTGACATCTTTCGGAAGTTGCAACTAATGTTTGTGGCCCTCAGCCATGCAGGGCATGGTAAAATCTATTTTTCGGGCAATGTACAAGGGTTGACTGAAAAGGAAATCTATATATGCTTCCATATTTCAAGACTTCCTTGTTACCATGGATAGATAGGCACTGTACAACACAAATCACGGATTAGTCCTAAAGATAATGGGGCTTTAGTGAGAAAAATGGGGAATACCACACAGCATATCTTCGCACTTCATCCTTAAATTGGCTAAAATCCCTCCGAACAAATACTTTTTCACCTTCAAAGAAAACTTTAACTTCCAAACAAAAGGAGAAAAAATAAAGGATGCTTCTTTGCTGCAGAAAAAGAACATTTAATCATAGGAGAATTTGACAATAAATGCATATGCAATGAGAGCCTTTTTGTAAACCAAATAAAATGTGTTGTTATTGTTGGGGGGGGGGGGATTGGTAGAAGAATTGAATAACTATCAATGGAGCAACAGAGGCCTACTGAACACTCAATTCACAATCAACTTCAGGAATGAAAAACATCAATTTTCTTGACGAGCAATAAGGACAAATCTATTTCAGACTGGTTCATAACCAAACAGATAGGAATACAATTTTACATTTCAAAAGTAATCGACGAAAAAGAAAAAACATAAGCCCGCTGAAAAACTGAGTGACAGACTAAAGCACAAGGATACCCCAGAGACGTTTTTCTAGGAGAAAAAAAAACGTATAGTCTGATAAACTTCCGGGAAGCTCTCACTGAACCAAAACAGTGCACTCGTAACGGAACAAGTTGTGCCACCACCTTCGGAGAGCATCTAACATAAAACATATAAACTATATATAGCTACTGGCACACACTAGAAGCATTAGAAAGTCCCTTACCGCAGCCAGTGTTTTTTAATTCACCAACAAAATCTACAAGATCAACAGGGAAGAGAAAAAGAAAGCAACCGGAAGACCAGCCTCAACAATCTACATAACATGCAGAGTTTGCCACCTGTGACAGGACACCATAAATACGGATCCTATTTCTACACTGTATGTAACCAAACAACTGAAGGGAAGGGATTTGAGATAAAATACATACAATGTAGGCCATCTCCTGCCCTTGTAACCTTATTCACATTGGCAAAACAGACCAAAAATTAAGATAAAGTCTAGATCAAGGGTAACGTGCAAAAACCCAAAAGCATGCCTAGCTGTGGCTGTCCCAGGAAGGAATCAAAATGTCCCTGACGTAAAGGTTAAATACTCTTTTTACTTTCAAAACCCCCCCACCTCTGAGTGTTGGTAATAAAAAGAAAAAACCAAGCGGAATATATCAACATGGCGTCCTTCTTAGTACTTGAGCAATCATGGAAGTATATTTGCTACACAAGCAAGTGCAGTTTCATCACAAAGGTACCCACCAGGCAGGGTGGGATATCTCAATAGGGGCTGGACCTTTGCTGGGTGAGGTCTGACTCAGCGGGAAAGCCGCTGCTTGCCAAGGGATGTCCTTAGCATTTGTAGGTTCAGAAGTTACACCATCTTCTTGGGTTGGCCTGTATCTGGATTTTTTGAAGACACTGAAGAGAGGTTAGAACAACAGCTGTGGACAGCCGGAGAGAAGGTTGTGGTGCACTGAGACTGACCATCCAGACTCTTCACACGCTACCCATGAGGTGGCAAACTACTCTTCTCTCTGCACGTGTAGAAGACACTAGCTAGTCAGGGTCCATTAACAGATAAAGATAGGAGCACCCGCTGGAGCATTCTATCTGCAGGAATAAGGTGATAGGATCTAAAAATATCAACCAAGTCCCCACTACTCGTCTCCTCTGCAGGTAGTACTTTTACAAATGTGACTCACACACAACATGTCTTAAATCATCGGTAACTGCTTGGAGGTCCACTGATGGCGGCAGAAAGAGGATTCTTGCTCTTCTCAAAACCTGCAACTGTTGGTTGAGGGCTCCCCTCTGATTTGGCTCGCAGGACGATTAATTTTCGTTTTTGGAAGTGTTTGGAACCAGCAAATGTATCCCCATACACTTCAATACTGAAGAAGGTATCCAAAACACAAAGAAAGTGATGCATTGGGCCGTAGTCTATGTACCTGGTGGATGTTTCTGATGTGTCACACATGATGTATGTGGGCATTCCCACTGGGTATTAGTTTGTTGTTCACCCAATGCCAAAATTGATGATGAAGTGTCTATTAGGCTTGGAAAAAATAAATACAGGCCTTGTCTGCAGTCTTGTCCAAAGTTCCAGGAACATATTTTAATCTTAACCACTTATACTGTTTGTAAATAGCTAGTTTCTGCTGCCTGAACCTTGTGCCAATTCTTCACCAAGGGGACCAGACCTTATGGAGCCAGTCCTTGGGTTAAGCCATGGGGCCTAGATCAATGCTTCAAACTCCAGGAAAGAGACCAAGTCCGAAGGCAGCTTTGTCAACTCACATAACACTACATGTTACAAGGCATTTGTAGGTTGGCCATATTCTGGCCCAGTCCCTGCGGAAAACTCCCATAGAAACTGATATTTTACTCTTTTCCGCAGACCTGTGCTGAGTTCCATCGACAGTAGTTCCCACTCGATTACAATAGAATGGGTACACTTTCCCATTCCTACTTTGCTTTGAATTTTTTTAGGAAACCACACAACACATTTGCATGTTTACAAGGTTTGCATTTTACATTCTTAGCTACTTTAGTGCCGATGCCTCTGTTTCACAGGCACAGATGTACTACGTGCAGTGCTGCTTTGCTCTTCTCTTAGCAGCTAAATGATCAAGATACCGGTTATTTGATTAGCCTTTTTTAGGGGCATTTTAAGTGTGATAAAGGCAATGTTATTCTAAACCATTAACACTAAATTCTACTTAGATTTTATGTCCTGGCTTTTGTGATTGTATTGCATTACATTATATCACGTTTTTAGGACAGGTCTGTTTTTATGTCTTTTGTGCCTGGTGTACATTTTATTTTTATTGCTGCATTAAAAAAAAAAAGTATTTTTTTTATTAATCTATGTGTGTTTTAAATCATGTATGTCTTTTAGGATCATTTGGGAAATGATCTAATAAAGATCATTTGGTTGACTGATTGAAGTGCTGATGCTTTTAAGAGTTGTTGATCCTTCTGCCCCAAACAAACACTAGATGTGAAACTTGTGCTCAAGTGTAGCTACTAAAAGTGGACAAAAGAATACTTTGAGTCTTTAACTTGCCTTTGTTAAATCTACCAGCAAAGGGTTTAGGGAAGCTTCACAGCAGGACTAAAAAAGCTTGCCCACAACGCTCCCTAAACCTGCGGAGTCATTTCTCACAAAATTCATTATTACTATTTTTATTAGCATTGTTTGTACTTTTTAAAAAACTTCTAATACTGTTTTTTTAAATGCTCATCCTGGTCCTCCTTCTCATCACCAGCCCCTCCCCAAGAGCATCTCTTAGTCTTACTCCCATGCTACTAAAGTGTGGCTATAGTGTTACAGGAGCTTCCTTTGAAACATACCTAGCACTCAGGAAAATCTCATCTCGTACCCAGTGTAACAGGGGATTTCTTAGTGGTGTTTGGGCCCAATAAGCCCCACTCTGTGTTGCTTGGTTCTGATGCAACTATTTTGAGTTTGTTCAAGCACTTCTATGCAGGCTTACTCGCAGAGAGTTAATTAAAAAAAGCAAGTCAAGGCAATATGTGCCAAATGAATAAATTCTCGACTTCAGACAACAATCAAACATGTGGTTGCATCAATAATGCAGGAAATGTATCATGCCAGCCGGTGTCGACACAGTGGAGACGTAATGCCAGCATACCTGCCAACTCACACATTGCCACAGTGCGACACACAATATCGGCTCCCACCACACGGTCACCCGGTGAGTAGTCGAAATCACATGGTGTCAGGGAAAGCCAGCTGAAAACCACTCAAACTCTTAAAGGCTCTGAACTACCGAAATCCATTAAGGGGTCTAGGGGTTTGATGGGGTATGCACAGTTGGGGGAAGATATTTGAAATAAGGCACACTAAAAGATAGTTAAAAAGGCTGTATGGGAGAAGGGAGAATAAACTGAAGAGCAGATGAACTTTTCAAAGAAGCACCACATATTTTGTGCAAGGAATCATAAGACTGTGTGCTCAGCCTTCAGACGGGGAAAGATAAGAACAGGACAAAAGAACAGAAAAATATTACCATTGAAACATGAGACCCATGCAACCTGGCCTAAAAACCTGGAAAGACTTCAATAAAAAGTATTCAGTCAAATAGAAGTATGGAATGATTCTCCAGAAACAAGCATGCCGCTAAAAAGATTCACACTGGCAGAGGTCAATATGAAGAAGTGTGTGTGTGGGGGGAGGGGGTGGGGGGCGGGGGGGGGAGGAATTCTGCTCTGCTTGCAGACTTTTACCCACTTTGCTTGGAGCGAGGAATTCTGGCAAAACTCTGCCACCCGCCGAATGGCAGTTTTTTCTCACATGCGGTTTGGCAGCGTTAAGTTGGTGGTCAAGAATTTCTGTTCCCCAGTGCGATTTTTGATCACTAGAACGCCTTGGAGAGATTTCTCAATGCGGGCGGTCGCAGCAGGTCGCTACAGTTCGCATTGAGAAAGCTGCAGCTGAAGCAGAAAATTCTACTCAAGCGGTAGCAAAGAAGCCGCGCCCTCTGGAGCGCCGCATCGGGCAGTTTGCACTGATTTTGCATAGCGGAACAAGCGCCGGTGCTAAAAATCAGCACAAACAACACGATGCGTCAAAATTCAGCGAAACTCCATGGAATCTTGTGGACTTTGGAGGCAACTCCGTGGAATTCCGCGGAGTGAATTTCCACGAGTTCCGCCCACCATTAATTATGACAGAGAGAGGAAATACCACAGGGTCTCTTAAATCACCATCAAGCTGAGATTAAGAATACATTGTCAACAATCGCAAAAGATCCACGTTTGAGTTTCTCCCCTCTTATTCATCCTCTCTCAATCACTGTATACTTTGTGCAAACCTCCACCCTTTCTAAGGCCCTTACGGGGTCACACCTTTCCACCTTGCCTCTGCCCGAGTCCCTACCTAATTCATCCCTTGCCTCTTAGTCAACAACATGGATCTGTATGGCAGAACACCTTGTTGTAGTGTAATGTCATCAGCACATGCAGGTTATTGAAGCAGAACAAAGCAGGCTTCAGTACACACAAGTCATGCTTGCTATTACCTACGACTCGAAAGGTTCATGAGGGCACCAGGCTAAGACCAAGCATAGATGGCATTTTATTGATGTATTGTAATGATATACTTTATCGAGTTATTCTCTGTTTCGATGGACTCTATATTAAGTATATTTATTATTTCCTCCTGTGGAGTTTACACAGCGTTTTATGTGAAGCGCTTTGATGCTTTCATACCTTGTATATGCTAAATAATCATTGCAAATAAAATAAATAAAACCTGTCTTCGAACATACTCATTTATCTTTTGCAACCAGCTATTTAATCTTTACTGGCCTCAAGCGAGACTTCAGAAGCCGCTCTAGGCTATTTCTAGTGAGCGCAAATATAAGATTCTATTCTAGAAAAGTTGGTTCCTGTGTCCACAAGAGTGTTTGGCCAATGTACTCAAGAGAGACTCTGAAGCTGAACTCTGCCACCACTCATATCATTTAACAATCATCACTTTCTCGGATTAAACATCATTATATTGAGTTTAAGTGACAAACAATGAGGAGACCATGAGGAAAACTCACATCCAAATGTTTGTCTGCTGTAGGAGAAGCCACTCACAGGTGAGTTTAACCCAATGGTTTCTTTTATTGCAGGCAGCAGCTCGAACAACAGCTTACAGCCCACGCAGTAAAATGTCCAGCTCACCCGACGCGTTTCATGTTTGCACATTTCCTCAGGGGTTCTGGGCTGAAAACAGTCAATAGGGGGACATTTTTGGCGGCATCTCAAATATCGGATCACCCCGCCTCCGTGGGCGTGGTCACAACAGTGGCCTTCTGGGAATCGTAGTGCTCGTCATATTTCTCAAGTGAGCAGCCTCCCCTATCGCTGTGAATCTGTTCTATAATATCCAAGTGGATTGCAGGCCGACACACAGTCATAAAAGCTGCTGGCTTCCTGGAATACATGGCACCTGTGCCTTCAACGGGTTCACCGGTTGATGAACCTGCAGGGATGCTGGAACGGCATCAGGGCACTCTTCCGCGGCTCAGACAACAAGCCGCAAATTACCACTGCAAACACTACAAGATCCAGGAGGCCACAGTGTGGCCACGCCCTAGGGGTCGGGACTTTTCAATTTTAAAAGGTGACTTGTTTATTGCCAAACCTTGCTTCACTTTCCACGCCTGCAGCTCCTGATGAAATGTTATCCAGCATGAAACGCGTCGGGCTTTTACATGACTTGATTTTTTGCGAAGCATGTGTGCTGTTTACAGAATGCTGTTCCTCCAGTGAATTAAAAGGTTACTTTTCATCACTCGTGTGGGCTCACTCATACCAGGCAAACCTCAATTGGATTTTGAAGCGGCGCAGTCTGAGCGGCGAGTTGAGCCTCGCTGCACGGTGGTGCAGCCCCGCTGGGACGCCACAGCATTGGGTCGAGTGACACCTACTGAAGGAAGTGAATGGTGTGTGTGAGCAACGCACAAATGCTATCGCTACCCACTTGGGTGTTATTTTGGGACACTAGAAGCTTGGCATTGGCAAACTCACATGAGAACACTGCAAACACTACAAGAAACAGGAGGCCACAGTGTGGCCACGCCCTAGGGGGCGGGACTTTTCAATTTTAAAAGGTGACTTGTTTATTGCCAAACCTTGCTTCACTTTCCACACCTGCAGCTCCTGATTAAATGCTATCCAGCATGAAACGCGTCAGGCTTTTACAGGACTCGATTTTTTGCAAAGCATGTGTGCTGTTTACAGAATGCTGTTCCTCCAGTGAATTAAAAGGTTACTTTTCATGCCAGGCAAACCTTGATTGGAGAATATATATATATATATATATATATATATATATATATATATATATATATATATGTATATATATATATATATATATATATATATATATATATATATATATATATATATATATATATATATATTTATCCCAAAAAGTAAACGCCGCACTCAGGAACTGTAAATTACTGATTTATTAGGCAAACTCCACAGGCAGTCTGATATATATATGTATATGTATATATATATATATATATATATAATTTCCTTATCTGCAATCAAGCTGTGCAAACCCCAATCACCCACATCAACTCCCCCATTCAACAGCCAATCTGGCACCCCAGTATGAATGCCAGCATGGACTAGGTATACCACTACGTCGACCTTCATAGACTAAGCATCTCACCACGCTGACCTCCACAGATGGATATTACCATAGTCAGACACTAACCCCTGCACTTTATCCACCACCCCTCCAGAACGGGGACATGATTGCTACCCTTCCCTTTAGCCATCATCAAGTTCAATCTGTATAGGGCATATATGAATTTGGGGAGCTCAAGGTCATGATGTGTACCCAAAATAGCCATCAAAGAGTCAGGGTTGCCCAGAGTTCAGAGAGTACTGTTCAAGCGCTCCTACTACCTAGGTCCTGTCTCTCTTGGCCAACACATCCATCACTAATCACCAACTTGCATACTGGGAAGTGAGGAACAAACCCTGCTGGCAGTCCCATGAGCCAAAATGAAACCTAGGGGGCATAGCCTTTTCTGTGGTCGGGCCGATCGTCTGGAACTTGCTCTCCTCCAACTCAGGGACATGTTCACATTTTCAAGATTTAAGGTAGCTCTTTAAACCTACTTCTTTTAGACATTTTAGATGATAAGTGCCAGTAGACCATGCATAAGGTGGTAGGCACCTTATACATGTGCTAAAGCATTCATTCATTCACACTAATTACCAAAATGAGAAAAGTGCAAAATACCCTCCGATGGTGTTATAAAAAGTCCTGTCCTCAACAAGGCAGTGATCACAAGCAGTTTGAGTGCTCTGCACTGTCACGAACAGGCTGGATCTGCAATGACAGGCTCTAGGAAGTATTTTAATCTTCACTAACCACACTGTAGATTGGATGGCCATTCCCTGTGCAAAGGAGGGCACCATTTGAGTGGCTGTCTGTCCCTCAGGTCTTAAAAGGTTGTGTACTAAGACAACAACATTGGATCCTGGAGACTGCATCAGCAGCCACTTCTGTCATAAGACGTTGCACTGCTTTAGGAAAACAAAACATGCATAACACATAAGAACAAAACACATCAAACAATCTAGCTGGCTTGCCATACAAACAAGGCAAACTGAAACCATTGGGGCATAGCCCAACCCAAGACTCATCGAAGTACATATTTATTGGTTTTGCAAACAACTAAGTATTGCTCTGCAGCTGCCTTAGGCAACTTTGTGAGGTCGAGAGTGAAGAGTATGAGCGAAGAGTCTAGCAGGTGGAGGCAGTCGCGAATGGGGCATTGCTAAATAATTCAACAGAGTTAACAATGATTCTCTTGCCATGCCCTTTCCTAGGTCCTGTGGCACCTTTGTAAACACAAGCAATGGGGATCACTAAGGAAATGTCAAGAAAAGTCAAAACAGTATATAAGAGCCCTGATTTCTTACCAGGTTCCTTTTGAGCCCTACAGCAGCAAAAAGGAAGGGATAGGTAGAAGGCAAGTGACATTATGTCCGTCGGCTAAACTGGAACCCTTGCGACACGAACAAAAGGACAGTGTCAGCAAGTCCATGTAAATGCGGGCACTTTGTGCTTGCTGCATGGCTGCTGCCTGATGGTCTGTGATGGTTTTGTAGTAAACGGCTTGTTATGTCAGAGGTCCATTTATTGGACAGGTCAGGACAGCTAGGAGTCTGTACGTGGCATGAAAAAAAGTGTCTTTGCCTCTTTGTGGAATCTCAAAAGTCTGTTTCAAACCGTATGTGCTGGGGGAGAATGCGCCAGAAGGTCAACCCTTGAACATGTAGTGGATATGCAGAGATCTTCCTCCATATTATAAGTATCCACCTGCATAAGTGGAGAGGAAGTTAAAGGACGGAGGCCTTTAAATACAGGGAACAGAAAAGGCTGAAAAACCTGGAAGAGCTAACCTCTGGTGCCGCAATATAAGGATTTCAATGCATGGGGTCCTACTAGAAATGTTTCTTTGATTGGCAGCCAGTGGTGGACCAGCAGGGTAGGTATGCATCAAGGTGTGCATTTCCTATAGTGAGGAAGGCCGGAAGGGTTCCAGTCAGGGGATCTGATCCATCAGGAGCAAGAGCCCTCACACACCCCAAGGGGTGTCCTGCCTCAATCAGGCAGCAGCTCCTCATTGAGCCAGCGCTGCAATGCCCAATGGGCCTGCAGGGGGGACATTTAACTGAGTTCTCTTAAGCTGCAGTAGTTAAGTAAGAGGTGTAATGTGAGGGTGTGGTGAGTGAGTAGAGTGGTGGGTTAAAATAAAACTCGATGGGTAATCAAGTCAATTTTTAATGTGTGGAACCCTTGGTTATATTAAAAACAAATATAGGCCAGAGTGGATATAATGGTCCACATTAGCTCTGAGCAAAAGTGTTGGTCAACATGTTTCTTGCCCGTAATGTCACAAAAGATCGAGGCAATTCGTCAGGACCATGAAATGTCAAACTAAACTACTCAAAAGGAGGACTGTCAGAGGTACATGCGTCACCCAGTGCCGTGCCATTCCCAGTGAATGAGGTTATGTAATATACCCAAGTACAATTGATAAGTCAATCGACTACTAATGGAAGGAGATTAAGGCTCCATGAGCAAAGGCGGAGTCGTGCTAGAAAACATCACCCCGCGGTTCAAGATCTCTGCGGACAGCGTGCTACCTACCCCTGGCTCGGCTAATGCTAATCTGCCAGCAGGGTAGGCATATTGATGGTGGTAGGCCACATGTAAGTTTTGCAGCAAGGGCTGCTAGGGTTTTGTTATTATTGGGAGACACATTGATAGCATTTAAAGACATCAAGTGGGGATTTTAGGTTTACAAAGATTACCAAGATTTCTGGATTTAAAGTAACAGAAGAATAGGTTAGGACACTTTAATGGGTACTGAACTCATCTGTGGGGGGAACACGAGGTCATTACTGAACGATGTCCAAGGGTAAACATAATATAATGAGTACGGTTTTGGTGAAAAGAGTTGAAGCAAGTTAGGACTAGCATAAGACATTAGGATGTTGCACAGCCCAAACCTGTACCTAGCTTGAGGTCTTGAAAAAGCCCTCACAGTTTACCCACATAGGGCCAAGAAATTCAACTCAGGATGGAAGATATTGGGGTTTGTGGTGCCAGCACAGCCATCGCACCCCATCTCCGGAAAGGTAAAAACATCTCCTTCGAGACAGCAACCTTCCCAGAAAGCTGGAAGCACGCCAAAATCAACGCCTTACTCAAGAAACCCAAGGCAGACCCCAAGGATCTCAAGAACTTCCGGCCGATCTCCCTGCTCCCGTTCCTGGCGAAGGTCATCGATAAACCATCAACAAACAAATGACTCTCTACCTCGAGGAGAACAGCATCCTGGACCCTTCCCAGTCCGGGTTCCGCTGCAACCACAGCACCGAAACCACCCTCACCGCCGCCACCGATGACATCAGGACCCTGCTAGACAATGGAGATACAGCGACCCTCATCCTCCTGGATCTATCAGCCACCTTCAACACGGTCTGCCACCGCACACTACGATCACGCCTCCACGACGCCGGGATCCAAGAGAAGGCCCTGGACTGGACCACATCCTTCCTCTTCGGCAGAACACAAAGCGTCCGCCTATCCCCTTTCTGCTCCGATGCACCGAGATAATCTGCGGCGTACCCCAGGGCTCAGCCCAACGCTGTTCAACATATACATGGTACCCTCACCCACGTCGCCCGACAGCACAACCTCAACATCATCTGCTACGCCGATGACACCCAGCTGATCCTCTCCCTCACTAAAGACCCCCACACCGCCAAAACCAACCTCCACGAAGGAATGAAGGCCGTCGCCGAATGGATGAGGAACAGCTGACTGAAGCTGAA
Source organism: Lissotriton helveticus (assembly GCF_964261635.1). Lineage (NCBI taxonomy): Eukaryota > Metazoa > Chordata > Amphibia > Caudata > Salamandridae > Lissotriton > Lissotriton helveticus. The sequence goes on from NC_136065.1 coordinate 136,291,666, forward strand.
CTCGGACAAGATGGAGGTCCTCATCCTCGGATCCACCCCTTAGGCCTGGGACAACTCATGGTGGCTGACCGCACTGGGAACAGCCCCAACACCCACCGACCACGCACGCAACCTAGGGGTCATCCTCGACTCCACCCTCTTCCTGGCTAAACAGATCAACGCAGTCTCCTCCTCCCGCTTCAACACCCTCCGCATGCTCTGCAGGATCTACAAGTGGATCCCCACCAAAACGAGAAGAACGGTCAACCAGGCCCTCGTCAGCAGCAGGTTGAACTATGGAAACGCACTCTACGCAGGAGCTTTGGCCCAAACTCCTGAGACGGCTGCAACACATCCTTTGCACGTCTGATCCTCGACATCCCCCGCCGCAGCCACATCACAGCCCGCCTGAAAGACCTGCACTGGCTCCCCGTCAACAAGAGGATCACCTTCAAGCTCCTCAACCATGCACATAAAGCACTCCACAACACCGGGCCAGCGTACCTCAACAGACGGCTCAGCTTCTACACCCCCACCCGCCAGCTCTGCTCCGCCGGCCTTGCCCTCACCGCAGTCCCCCGCATCCAAAGAGCAACTTCCAGTGGAAGATTTTTCTCCCACCTCGCCGCCAAGACCTGGAACACCCTCCCCACCCACCTATGGCTGACCAAGACCTACTGACCTTCAGAAGACTCCTCAAGATCTTCGAGCAGTAGCAGCACCCCCCATCCCCAGTGTCTTGAAACCCTCACGGGTAAGTAGTGCGCTTTACAAATGATATGATGTGATTGATTGATTGATAAACTGTACCCTTAGTCACTGGCAGCCTCAGACAGATAAGTGGGTACCTTATTCAGATAGAAAGTTAGGATTTCAGTTACCTAAGAAGCATTACACACTGAGTTAGTTGTGAGTAAGCATGGGCGGATTTTGCGGATCCACGATTCACGGATTTGCGTATTCACGGATCGTGGATCCGCAAAATTTGTGGGTCGGCGGATTTGGGGCGGGGCTTCCATGCCGGAGGCGGGTTCCGCGGAGCAGCGTTGTCCACCCTCGGTGCGCTGGAAGAGAAAACACAAGGACGCTCGTGAGAGACTGGACCCAGCACAGCTGGTGATCACTTTCAAGGCAGAAATACAGTCACGGCGCGTTAATGGTACCCGGGACTCCCTCCCCCTGTCACAGCGCTGGTCTGAGCAGCGGGGGCGCAGCTATCCACGGTGCAGCAGGTGCAGTGGCACCAGGGCCCTGGAGTGTGAGGGTCTGACAGTGCTTTTTTAATGTAAACAGTGCATGGGGGCAACCCCACTGCTTGCATCAGGGCCCACAGTGCACTCGCTATGCCACAGGTGTGCATGATTTACTATACTGAACAATGCACTACGACTCAGCAAAGTCACCTGGGCTAATTATGGCCCGCGCCTCAACAGGAACGTGAGATAATAGTGAAAGTGTGTGAGATGCATCGCATTGTGCTACAGCCCCAGCATAAGGTCACCTCATATATAGTATTGATGCAAACCACCTGTTCCCATCTCCCAGCCATGATGTCATTTTCTAAATCCGCCCTAAGATAATATCTGAAATAAATATTATCCTGTCACTCATTTGTACAACGTAACCTTCCTTTACCGCTCTTTTGCTGTAATTATGCGGCTGGCTCTATTTCACTGCAGGGTTTCCATGAATGCCGACTATAATAAACCAGCGGGCATCGCGGCTCTACAGGGGTTCGACGTGGGGGGCACTCACAGCACTGCTGAGGACACGTCACCACACACACAACACGTCAGACGTCCAGAACCAGCAGCGACGTCTACACAAAGTCCTGCAATCTAATGCTAAATGGGTTAATTGCAGAAACACATTCAAATACAAATACACAGATAAAAGAAGAAAACTAGGCCAAAAGGGAATAAAGCAAGTACTATAATAAATGTGCACATTGAAATACAAAACGCATTCTCTCAGACAGGCGCGCGCACACCATACAAATGACCACGCGTGTACCTTCCTGGGAGTACAGTTGGATTTCATTATTCACGGAGTATCTGTGGCGCCCCAGGCCTGTCCCCGAAACAGAGCCCTGCCCTGGAGTCACCGTGAGTGGGGCCAAACGGACGGGGCTTCCATGCGAGTGCACATGCCTCTTGTGTGCATTAAAGGTCAGAGACCGATCAGAGCAGCAGATGAAGATACAGAAGCTCCTGGCCACAGGAACAGCACGAGGATTGCGCTCGTGAAAGTCATTGGATGCAAAGGCCTCTGTCCAGCATCACAGCTGATTTTCGATGGTATATTTGGGAAGAGGGCACAGCTGCCCAGCCTTGACAACGCTCACGATTGATTTTTGGGCCGATGAATGAGTCACTGAATTTAAGCTACAACTAGGGCACATGCTTGCTTGATATCTGTAAGTGCTTCCGGTTGAGGTTTAATTTTTGTGCCAGGACCGTCGTGCCAGAATGGACCCTGCCCTTCATATTTATTCAAGAAGACGCCACCGTTTTGTGCCTGTTGTAACTATTTTACGATGGCGCCGGCAAGCTGCCAGCGCCATCCTAAAATAGTTACTAAATTAGCTTCAACAGGAAGCTCGAATAGATAAAATAAAGCAGATGCACGAGCGCCTGCTTGATTTTATCTATTCGAGCTTCCTGTTGAAGCTAATTTAGTAACTATTTTACGATGGCGCTGGCAGCTTGCCGGCGCCATCGTAAAATAGTTACAACAACAGACCAGCAAGGCTTGAATTTTTGGCCTCGGAATCCGCCGCTCGCGGATTGCGAATTTTCGGTAAATTCGCGAGAGTTCGCGGATCGCGAATTTACCAAAAATTCGCAAAATCCGCGAGCGTAACGGATTTTGCGCTCATACCTAGTTGTGAGCGAAAATGGCTTCATAGCTACATTTACACTACTATGCTGGGCTCAGGGCACTGCACACCAGGGGATGCTAAATGCGTAGCCTAGAAAAAGCTTAAATATAAAAGGATGCTTGGATGTCTAGAGATGGAGCATTTACCTATACATATTACACAAGGGTGCTGTCACAATGAGTTTGAAGACCAGCCAGTCATCGATGTGCAAGCACTTGTTAACTAAGGTTTCCAGTGATTAACCAATGCAAGAACATGGCCACAATATGATATAGGTGGCCAAGATCAAGGAGTGTATTATTTTTAGCAGAGTAACAACTGCATGTTTCAGCTTTGGATAGACTACACTGGTTGTCAGATGTTTTCACTGGTGATGAAGGACTCCAGCGTGAGCAGTATGAGGTTTAGTGCCCTTGATCTGCAGATGTCCTTTCTGGACAATAATGTCTTAAAAGATTAGTCGATCTAGGTGACAATGTGCCTGATGGACTTGATGAAAGGTGAAAAGCATGCTTTTTCTGTTATTGTTAATTTAATGTTGTAAGGAGCACAGCTACCCAAGGGTTTCCCGTCGCAGCCCATCAGAACAGAGAGAAGAAAGGAGCAAATGAGATTCTAAATATTAAACAGCCAGGTTTTTAAACACTTGCAATAATACTCATAAATGGTTTCAGTCTGGAGTGCTATCAGAAGGGAGTTCCACAAACAGGGGCCACGATAAGAGAAGGACTGACCGCCCATGCACGACAGCCTGGTCCTAGGCACCCTTAAACTTCGGCTGAGTGGCAGAACTTAAGGATCGTGAGGGAAGGTAAAGGTGAACTAAAGCATTCAGATATTGAGGCGCTTTACCAATTTTGATTTTGAACATATAGCTCAGGGCTTTGAACTTTATACGGTTCTCAACCATGAGTCAATGAAGATCTCAGAGGTCACCTGAAATGGAAGCTGTTTTAGGGACTTTACAGAGCAACCTGGCCGCCGCATTTTGTACCAGCTGTAACTTTCGTACCACATCCTTATTGGCTCCTAGAAACAGAATGTTGCCATCGTCCAGCTTTGAAGTAACGAGAGCATGGAAACAGCCCTCATCGCTGCCACAGACGACATCAGGCGCCAACTAGACAATGGCGAAACATCAGCCCTCATCCTCCTGGACCTGTCAGCCTCCTTCGACACGGTCTGAAACCGCACTCTAAAGACACCTCTTAGAAGCCGGAATCCAAGAGAAGGCTCTTGACTGGACCACGTCCTTCCTCTCCCGAAGAACCCAGACCGTCCGCCTCCCACCCTACCGTTCCGAAGCCATCGACATCATCTGCGGCGTCCCCCAGGGATCATCCCTCAGCCCGACGCTGTTCAGCGTCTACATGGCCCCCCCTTGCACAAGTGGCCCGCCATCACGACCTCAACATCATCTCCTACGCCGACGACACCCAGCTCATATTCTCCCTCACCAAGGACCCACACACCGCAAAATCCAACCTCCACAAGGGAATGAAGGCCGTCGCCGACTGGATGAGGAGCAGCCGCCTGAAGCTGAACTCGGACAAGACGGAGGTCCTCATCCTCGGACCCACCCCCTCAGCCTGGGACGACTCCTCGTGGCCGACCACTCTGGGAACAGCATCAACACCCACGACCATGAACGCAATCTAGGATTCATCCTCGACTCTTCCCTCTCCATGTCAACGCAGGTAAACGCCGTCTCCTCCTCCTGCTACAACACCCTCCGCATGCTCCGCAGGATCTACAAGTGGACCCCCACCGATACAAGAAGAACGATGACACAGGCCCTCGTCAGCAGCAGACTGGACTACGGCAACACACTCTACGCAGGAATCCCAGCCAAACACCTACGACGACTACAACGCATCCAAAACGCCTCCGCCCGACTGATCGTCAACGCCCCCCCGCCGCAGCCACATCAACCCCCACCTGAGAGACCTACACTGGCTCCCCATCGACAAGAGGATCACCTTCAAGCTCCTCACCCACGCACACAAAGCACTCCACAACGCCGGACCAGCCTACCTGAACAGCAGACTGAGCTTCCACACCCCCACCCGCCTGCTCCGCCAGCCTCGCCCTCGCATCCAACGATCGACCTCCGGCAGAAGATCCTTCTCCCACCTCGCCGCCAAGACCAGGAACACCCTCCCTACCCACATACGGCAAACCCAAGACCTTCTCGCCTTCAGAAGGCTCCTCAAGACCTGGCTCTTCGAGCAGTAGCATCATCCCCCCTCGTCCCCCCAGCGCCTTGGGACCCTCACGGATAAGTAGCGTGCTTTACAAGTATGCTGATTGATTGAACCACAGTACGTTGTGTAGCCAAAGGCAGCATCCAGAGGATTTTCCTGAGCGATTGAAGGATAATAAACCAAAATAGGCGACACTTTCACTGCTTGTTGCCTCACTGAAATTTGGTCATCGATTAGGACACCCTAGTTCCGGACCTGTTGATTAGGTTGGGGCAAGGAACCCATTTCAGGTGGCCAATGTTGAGGGCCCCATAGATCTTTATTCTTGCCCACTATCATCACCTCCGTCTTTTCGGCATTGAGTTTAAGCAGGTTGGCTTGCATCCATCCTGCAACATTCCTCAACCCAGATTGAAGAGAGGATGATTTGGACGCCCTGTCAGCAGATGATTTGAACGCCCTGTCAGCAGATAAGCAAAAGACAATCTGGGTGTCCTCGGCGTAGGAAAAGAGAGACAACCCCGAATCTTCGGCAATCAACGCCAGAGCCCTAACATTCTGTGAATGGATCAAAACTGTTGAGAGTACAGAATCATAGAACGTTAGCCTAAATTGTGTAGACTGTTGTGCAAATTGCGACAGGGAGCTGTGGCAGATTGTGCTTATTGAGTAGTCACCAGTTGAAAATATTTAAAAGATCAATGTTGAATATTCTACATCCGTGAGTTAGACTAGAAGGGAGCTTTTTTAGCTCTAGCACGGCGCTGTTTTATGTCCACCGTTGCAAACCATAAGCTCAGTAGCATCTTCAATTTTCCCTCCAGCACTCTTCCCTGATGTTCCATTACGTGGAAATGATCTGTGAACCATCTGGTACCAAATTTCTTCGATGGGCTGGGAGATGCGCTCTATCAAGAACACCAGTCACTGAGCCTTTGCTGTGAGCTACATCCAGGGGGTCAGAGACCTCGTCCTAGGATTATAGTGTTTGTTCAATACCTCTGAGTGAGTTCTAATAAGGGACTTGGGGGAGGCTCCCAATTCCATCTGTAACTTGCTTTAGGATACTGCAGAGCTTGTCTGGAAAGGCAATGATGCTGAGATGGGGGGCGGGGGGGGGGGGGGATCTGTGCATGATCGTGGCATGTATCCTTGCTAGGTTATACGATGTTGTCATCAGTGTAAATATATTTTTTCCCATGATAAAAGCCTTCTTTGAGATGGAGTTGGAATTTGACAAAACTGATGCTACTCCTCTGTGCCCTCCCCAAACCCTGTTCTTTATTGGAAAATGAGTTTCTTGGGAAGATGTCAGGTAGGTGTGTGTCAGGGCAATACGACGTATTATAGTAAATTCTGCCCTGAGGAGCGCACACGCACAGAAAAGGTATTGTGGTGTCTGTGACTCCAGTGGTTTCTTGCTCGGATGAGATTCGATGGACGGATTTGTGCAGATTAAATAGGAGGTTCCCAGCTGTTGGGCTGACATCGAAATGCACTGAAGGGATAAAGAAGAACTGCTTTGGAATGGTCCCTCAATGCAGTTTTCTTAAAACGCTTCCAAAGGCGCCGTAACATAGGCGAGTGTGGATTACAGCGAAAGTAAAATTAACAGTGCTTTGTGGATGTCCCTGAAGATGTAAAAGTAGGCAAACCATCAGAATCTGTGATTTGTAGGGGGGAGGGAGTGTAGGGGGAGTCTGGGGACGCTCAATGGCAGGAAAGTGTGTGTGGGGGACAATTCAATTCTTCTACCTACCACAAGTGGGGGCAGCCCTGCAGCACAGACCTCTTCCTTGCAGCTTTGAGTGTGGTGGAATGTTTGAGATGATTTCTTCCCTGCTCTGTAGGAAGAAGAGTGTCTCCCCTTGTATTGGAAGCACCCCACCATGCACAAGGTTGATGGCATGAGTTAGAATTCCCAACCCATGAGGCATGGGAGTTGCCGACTTTGGAACTGGGGTTCAGGTTCCAGTTTCTACGTCGGCTCAACATCCTGTGATTCTGGGCAAATCACTTAATCTCCCCGTACCTACCAAAAAATGTATATATCCTTGTGCAACAAACCTGGTGCTCATATAACGCGCTCCAATACCTTCGGGTGGAGTTTGCACTCTATAAAACTGCAAAATAAACAAAAGAAGTGGGTTTGATAGTGTAGGTGGGAAATAAAGGCAGGCCATAAGAAAGATAATCAGATCAGGAATTGTGGACAATTCCGAAAACCAGCAGAGCCCTTTGGCAGGTGGACAGCATGTGCTTTCTGTCTTTCCCCTACCCTTGTTGTCTTAAGTCTGTGAGCTGTCTCAGAGAGGAGGAATACCCACAGCTTTTCTGCATTTATAAAAACATTCTAGACATAATGAACGTCTTACCAGGCAAGAAAGTTAATATAAATGACTGCTAAGGCTGAAATACTGTCCCTAGTGGTAGCAAAGTGGTGTTTTTTTTTAGATTGTAGGTGACCAAGGGTTAGAGCACACCATGTTACCTGTACTCTAAATTAACCTTGCAAGCGAAGTGCATTCCTCAGATCCAACGCTAAACACCCACCCTCCCCTTACAGCAGGAGAACATGATGTACAACTGTACAATGCACGAGTTAGGTCACTTCCACCTCATCTGCATTCCGTTCATCCCCCCCACAGATGTTTATGCTCTCTCTGGAGGATTCCGAAGGGCAATGCAATAACCCGCGACCCAGCTCCTGACCGGTTTTCACACACCCGCTCAACCTCGTCTTCTCCAGTCCGACCCCCTTTCATTGGTGCATCATCGAGTGAAGGTGCAGTCCCATCTAAAACAAGCAGCGTATGAAGAAACCCAACCTGGATCACCTGATGCCAAGAAGTTATTGAGGCCATAGATGGCTGCCCTGCCATTGGCTACTCTACTGTATTAACTACGATGGTCATTTGTCAGCTTCTAGCCACCTTCATACCCTAACCCCCCCAAGCAATTGGCTTCTCAACTAAGGCCTGAGACCTCCAAGTTTGTGTTCCATATTTTTCTTAATAGGCGTATTGGTTAGGTAGACCTGTTGGGCTTCGATGGAGCGCCTGACACAGGAGGTCATCGTCTTTGGATCTACCAGGTGAAGACCATGGCAGGGTTCTCTGCCTCTTCTCGTGACTGGCTTGCTTCACTTTTACATCAGTGATGATGATCAGTTAAAATGGACCAATTCTAAGTTGGACAACGCTGATAACGTCTTGCAAACATTTGCACCCGATGCACTTCTTGCTGTTCTGGCCCCCACAGTACATCTCCTATGTTTTTATGGACCGCTATCACACCTAAAGCATTGGGGCGAACAGCAGAAAAAAGGAAGACACGGGGAAATGGTGCGAAGGCATACAGGAGGGGCTGAGAGGACACATATGGAAAGTAAAGCAGAAGGAATGGATTGGAAGAGGCTGCGGTTTAGGGCAACAGAAGATACTGATAAATGGATGCATGAAGAGGGGACACGCAACCACTACTGACCCAACTACAAATTAAGAGAGCAGTTTGGCAGCTATTTCTTAAAATAAAACAGTTGTGCTTTGAAAAAGCAAGTACCGCCAGGTACCATTGGAAGACATGGCTATGACGACAGAGGGAGCAACAAAGCATTGCCAAAAGAAGCAAAAAATGACTGCAACGGGTAATGCCAAACCCTCTGCAAATTAGCAGCGATTATGTGGCAGGATGCCCCAAAAAATTAATAAGTCAGAACAGAAACAGCACAAGGTGGTTCATTACATTGAATTCACATCTTTGGTATGTGCCACAGAGACCTCCGCATGGAGAACACACCTAAAAACACAAATAGCTATCAGAACTCTATCGATGGTATTACTTCTATGAAACAGAAGTATTATGGAAAACTGTGCCATCAGATCAGACAGAACTGTATTCCTCAGCAATGATGTAAACCCTATTCGAATTGAAGATCTTTTACCAAGTCTGATGAAACTACAACATTTTGTGCTAGACAAACATTTGAACATATGTTTTCTTCATGGATACATACATCTATCTATAGATCTAGACAGATTTCAATGAGACAATGAGTTCTAGACAAGCTGGTTCACGTTGCTGCATTATAGAAATTCTCAGCATTACTTTAATTCTTCCATAACCTGAAATAACATAGGCTGGATGGGATGTGCCTTGTGTCAACTCAGATGCTAACACTGCAATAGCCTTGCCACTCCTATAACCAGCACTACACCCTTATCATCCCCGAGTGATACTAGGGGGAATGGTAGGCAGGATTTGAAAAGGGAAGTGGAGGAAGGACTGGTGAGAGATAAGGGCATGCTGGGTCAGGGCACGAGAGGTGCAGGCTGGCTAGAGACAAGATGCTGCAATACAGAGGGGGAGAATGAGTCTGGGCAGAGAGCGTGGGGCACCGCAGAAGACAGACAGACACCGCACCGAGCCATGTGTAATACCCTGTACATCACTATTCCCTGTATATCTGAGCTGATGTCTGGAATGCTGGGAGAGAATTAGGATGTAACAGTAAGTGTGCAGAGTGGAAGCCTGAATTGAGTTAAAGTTGATGCACGGATAAAGCCATGGCTAGAGTTAGTTACAGAATGCTGGACCCGGGGACCTAAAATGTGATGAAGAGTCCATCCTCTACCTGACTGGCTTTTGACCCATCCTGGAAGAATCTTCCTCAGGACTTGACAGCACCTCAGTGGTGCCAAGGGAGTTAGCCCTGGAAAGCAACAGGATACAAGATGGAAAGAAGCATTATTGCTTCAACAAACATGCAAGTGCTTAAGATACAGAACTAGTACAGAGGAAGTGCAAACAGGCTGTTTCCCTTCTCCACTTTTGCATCCTTATCTGGAATGACATCCTCGCCTCAATGAGTATCACCCCAATCTCCCTCTAAACAGCTTATGACACCTCTTTAAATCAAGCATTTGCAATGCAATCAGTCTTGCCTTTGGGACCTTATATGTATTTAGCTATGCAGCACATTATCCTGAGTGCTGAAACATCTACTTATCTTTAACATGGAGGGAAAGTAAGCACCAAACTGCGTGACACACTAGGTATGGAAACACATGGAGCGAAATATTGCCTTTCAGCGGGAAATTGTATAGTCCTTCGGTGGTCATATCACAGAAAATACAAGATTTGAAAAAAAATATTGTCTCCGGGTGCTCGTGGGAGACAATTTCTATGGACTGGAATCTAGAGAATTCTAAAGTGATTCTGGTATTTTACTGACCTCTGCTGGTCGTTTTCTATCAAGAAAGTTAAATAGAGGCAGTTGCCAGAACAAAAGTCCCAAAGCGGAAGCAGACAACTCCTAGGGCTGTTCTCCACATACAAGTATATACTAAAGTATATACAAGAGGTCTCGAATGCTCAACTTAAAAATACTATGGGCCTGATTCTCAAAGTGCACTCTGTAGTACATTTGGAAGGACTACAAAACATAACTACAAAATATGCATTTTGCCTACACTGATATGTGCGTAAATCTCTGCCCCGATTGTGGAGCCTCCACACATTTAAGTATACATATTAGTAATACATGTGAGAGAGACACGGGGGAGGGAGTGGGAAAAGGGTCAAACTTGCAACTAACATGGGTGGGATTAAAGAGGAGTAAGAGGGGTTTAGGGAGGGTCTGTGGGGAGTTTAGGGAGGAACGCCACCCACCTACACAGAAGTAAGTCCATTGCATTATTCTGTGGGCGACGACATGGAACTTCCACTTTTGTAATTATTTTACACTCCAAGTCTGTGATTACGGAAAGCAGTAAAAGTATTACAAAGTGTAAACTTACTAAAAACGTGCCACGTACCTTTTTGAATCAGCCCTATATATTCTAGTCACTCACAGAGTTTTGCTATCCTTCCAATCACCCAGTGGCTGAACCTTTGCCTTTGGCCACGCAAAGTGCTCTTCTGCCTTTCGGCTAGGTTCATGCTATACAAATACTACATAAATAAGCACAAACATATACAATTACAAACCAACCCTAAAATAACCCAGCACAGCTTCTACAACAAAGTGGCAACACTAAACTCGTCCTCAACAGCTGGCTTTAGGCTTCAAAAATCTGAAAGGCTACTCCTCTTGAAATCTAGAATGGCAAAGGTATTGGCTTGGGAGTTCTGCATATGGATTTTCTTCTCTTCTGGTGTATGTTCTCCCTCCTAGTTACTTGAGGGGAGCCAGACAAAAGGGGAGTCCCCTCTCCGACCCAGGAGCCGACAAACAATTCACCTATCAGGCAATTCGAGGTAAAGACCCGTACTCTGCAGGACCACGTTTGAAAATTCCGATTAACTCATCCTAGGACGACCAACTAACACACCCACACCTAAGTTTAACTCAAGCACAAAGATGAGAACATGTAGTACAGCTGCCTCATGGGAACAGTCCAGTCCGAACTTCCAAGCCATGTCTTCCCTGGCGCGGAAACAAGCATCCTGGGACTAAAGAATGATGATGATTGAACCAAGATCAATTGACTGGGGGTGAGTGCTTGCATTGTTCAACACTCCGTCCATCACCCCCTTTGGTTTTGCTTTGTCTGCCCTAAGCTGGCAGTGTATGCCCAGACGTGGGTCCCTTGCTCACTTTGCCACTGGATTCAAGCTAGCCTGGCTGATGACGTCTGATTAGCCAGAAACCAGTCCCAGGATGCTTGTTTCCAGTCCAGGGAAGACATGGCTTGGCAGTTCGGGCTGGACTGTCCCATGAGGCACAAGGTCAGACTGATTTGCATATGGCCATGTCTGAACTGGGGTGGTGGAGTGAGCTAAAGAATGATGATGGATTAAACCCAGATCAGGTAACTGCGGGTGAGTGCTTGCATTGTTCAACACTCCGTCCATCATCATCTTTGGTTTTGCTTTATTCAGATATATGATACAACAAGTAACATCATACCTACAACAAGTCAGGACTATTGGCGTTGTCAATGGTTGTTAATTGCATAAGATAAATAAGCAGCAACTATGGCTTGTTGTATAAAATATTAAAAAAGCTTCCACTTAAAGCCCTGGGGACACCACCATGATTCTGCTCCCGAGTCTCAAAAAGAGAAGGGAAATCCAGAGAGAAATTAACTCTTTAAAGGATTTCCCTTCCCCCTACAACGCTCACCTGGCCGTAACTTCTCCACTAGTGAGAAGTGAGAAGTGAGCATGTGCCTGCTATCACTGCGGTCTGGGAAAAAAGGGACTGCCTGTGCCAGGGCACAAAACCGAGCCCGATAGAGACCCGCTTCGAGGCCCCTTTTAAAAAACTACCGGTACTCAGCATGGTGAGACCCGGCCCACTTAAAGCCCTGGGCTGCTTTATAGATACTCTCCTACCTGTTTGTCTTGCTCTCCGATGTCCATTCCCATAATGCACGGGGTGGGGAACCAGATATTAACAGATCCAGGAGATGGACTAGAGAAGGTTAGCACAACATGCCCCTAGCCAGAGTAGAGGCTCCCATTTTAGAAATGTTGAAATGACCTGCAGAGGCTTTTAACCCCCCACCATGCCGACACACACCTTCCAACCACCAACTCTCCCTCCCCCTTCCCTGACTACCTCTCAGCAGGCAGCGCAGTCTTGCTCCTAGCTGAGTTATTGAGTTCTGAGCAGATGAAAGTGTTTGCCCAGGGTCACACGTTGTGGCGAAGCTGTGGCGAAGCTGGAAAACAGATTAGTAATGTTTTAACCCAAGATTAGCGACCCAGTCCCCAGATCTTATCTCCTCCTTCTGTACCACTTTGATGGCTCGTGGCTGAATAACACAACTTGCCTTTATTCAGTTGTTTGCCATGCATGTAAATCAAACCAACACACTATAATCAGTGCTGTGCGACCCTGTCAAGGTACTGAAACTCTGCACGAATGTTGCAATACAACACATCGATATACACAACTATAGGTTATTTATGCGTACATGTATGTACTGCACTGCAGTTTCCATTGTTAAAGTGCCTTGGAAAAGTGCAAGCACTTCGATGCGCTGTACTAATATTTGTAAAGAGAGGTCTAGGATTTCATCAAGTCATGCTATTTGTGATGTATTTTCCAAAGGTGCATAAACAGTAAATGCATGTATTGTGTACATCCATATCATGGTCTTGCTAACGATATTTTTTCGCAGAATCTGTGGGTCAAATTTTTGTTAATTATGTTGATAGTTCAGTGAGTTACTGCACATGTTGCAGAGCGTTGTCTATAAACTGGAGAACAAAGGATCACAAGCATTTGCAATGCACTAGGTCTCGCATTTGTGAGAGTTTGAGCTCTAGGCATTGTAAATGACAATGCCTTTTATTTATAGGTTTTGAAAACCTGCAAGCGGATCGTAAACACACACTTAGTACGAATAGTCTGTGCTTATGAAAAACTAGTCTGTCAGTAAAAGAAGCAGTTACTGCTAGCCTTGGCTCTCGTAAGCAAAGACTGTAAGTACAAATTGTGTGTTTACAATCCGCTTACAGGTTTTCAAAACACATAAATAAAAGGCATTGTCATTTACAATGCCAAGAACTCTTGCACATGCGAGACCTAGTGCATTGCAAATGCTTGTTCTGTTATATATCTTGTGTGTGTATAGATGTGTGAGTATATATATATATATATAAATAACCAGAACCAAATATATGCATTCAAGCAGAAATCTTGCCAAGAATTTCACTAGTTTTATAAATTATTTATAAAATAATGTATTAATAACATGTAAATAAGGGTGTATTTATTTATATATTTATACATTTATTTAAAATTTATACACAGTTCTGACAACACAGTGAGATTTTAGAAATGTTAATTGTGCATTTTCTTGTATGATCGACAAAATGAATATGAAGAGTCTGATGGTTTTTAGGTCGAGCAGACCTGCATTCAATGCGAAGCATTGATTGCTGTCTGCTTCGACAACTATTGTCAGCCATTTTTGGGAATGTAGACACGAGTCAGACGCGCGCTTTTGCAGTCTCAGTTTTGACCACAGGAGCGCGCTTCTGAGACGCCCTTGCGCAGACGAACACACAGCCCCTGCTTTCGCTTGGCTCGCATGCACTAACGGCGCACACACACACAGACACAGCCAGCCCCCACCCCGCTGCACACACACATACACACACACACACACAGGAGCACGCACACATACACACGCTGCCGCCCCCCACCCCTCTGCACACACACAGACACGCACGCATACACACGCCGCCGCCCTCTACCCCCCCACACACACACCCCGCCCCCCTTACAACTAAGTCCCCCTCACCGCATATCGCTGCCACTCATGACTTCTGCAGCCACCGCGGGGCATCAACTCAGTGGGCGCGGGCTTTGCGGAAAACGGAAGTCCCGCCCCACGACAGGCGTGACGCTCCCGAACTTCCGTTTTCAGGATGCGCACGCTCGCGGCTTGTTCATATATGGTGTGCAATGCAAAGTGGAATAATTAAAGAGCCCGCTGGATGTCCAAGCCACTCTGGGGTTGCATCAGTCAGGTAATTGTGCTTTTTATTCATCATATGCTGCTGGGAAAGTTGGGCTTTATCATAGCTTACCAAGCGGTGTTTATACTAATGGCTAAGCAGATGGCTGCTCACGCAAGGACCCGCCGGGCGTGTATAACGTGCGGCGGGTGCTTCGCACGGGGCATTGTTACGCACTGTATGTGCCGAGCCTCCGAGGAGAGAGCGTGTGCCTCAGTGCATTGTGGAGCGTGCTGTGTGGGGATAATGTGCTTACAATACAATGCGCCTTCATGGGAGCCGCGGATAGCAGAGTCATGTTTCCAGGAGCGCCGGAGCAATGCGATTTGTTGCATCCTTGGGGCATCAGCAGATTGAAGCATGCGCTATTTTCTCGCATGTATGGTTTTATTATTGCAAACGCAACGGAAGAAACGGCTCTCCAGTGCAAGTTAATGGCATTCAGCGGCGTTCGCCTGGTTACCCTGATATCACGGGTGTTTGCTAATTCTCAGCACTAGTGTAAGCCGTCAAGCAGTCTCTCTGTTGTGCCCCCCTTGTTTAGTTCTGTCACCAAAGCCGGTGCTCGCCAAGCATCCTCTGTAATTGTATGTTATGTGTCTGAAGCGAAGGAATATGCCGCGGAGCTACCACTCACAGGGAATTATGCGTCATGCCAACAATCATGTGTGCAGAAAGGTGCCTCTCCCCTCCCCCTTTCTCAGAACGCACCTCGGTTCTGGCTGACGCGCAAACACCGTTCCTCTTAATTGTATTTTGAATGTGTCTGACGGGAAGCAGCAGCCCTGTCTTAATGCCGAACCATTTTCTATCCATATTTGGCAACTTTACCTACAACTTAAAGAAAATAACTTTTTGCACAGCACTTACAAAGTGTGGCCTATAATATATTCCCGAAAATATTTTCTCCTCCTGTGCCATGACAGATGGTGTCTATATGTGCATATTGTGTCCAGCATGGATGCTCAAACCAAATCAGTTAATTCGCAAAACGAGCAGTGTGAGTGCTGTTTGCATTTTTAACAGATTTAAAACCCTGGTGTAAAATGTGAGCTCAGATGCATGTCAAGCAGTGTGGCTGGTGCACATCTTGCTGCATTCCTTTTTCACAAAGGAACCCAGCAAGATTTGGCCTGCCACACAACCACCACCACCTGTGCGCCTGCCTAGTGTAGGCTGGCTCAGAGAAATCACATACTTGACAGGGGAGAGAAACATCTACTGCTCGTATTGCAAGCCCCATGCGGGAAACGGCCACTACAACGAGGCCGTTTTTAACGAAAACCTTAACCACGCATGCATTACAACGCATGCGTGGTTACAACGACGGCCTTTACTACGCATACTTTTACTACGAGGTACGTAGTAAAGGCATGTGTGGTAAAGGGTACATATAAAAAAGGGGGTTTGGGGGGAGTTTCCCCCCCAAAAAATAACACTAACCTTTAGACAAGATATCAGGCAATCGGCATCGCAGAGGAAGAAAACGGCCGTTTTTTTTCCTCCTATGTATGACGTCACCACGCAAAAATACGTGGAGAAAGATAGGCGTGTAAATAGCATTCCGTGGTAACGCATGCGTGGTAAAGGCATGCGTTACAACGGAGTTCGTTGAAAAAACATACAACCGCCCTATGCACTTCGCTGCTCTGGTATGCCACGAGCAGTGGAGCATAGAGTTACATTTCTACCCTGACTTTAGAGACAAAAATGTAATTCAGTAAATTTGCAAATAATTGCTCTTCGATGGTCGTACCGATAATCTTTGAGGGGCACTACTGAACGCCACAGCATCACTCGGTGCCACCACAATATCAATCTGTGCAACCATTCAAAAACAACTGGTTCAAATATGTTCTCTCAATGTTTCAAGCTTTATTACAAATGTCACAAAAAGATGTTAATATTTCACTTCTGTTATTCGATTTTCGTCACAATAAAATACACTGAACATAATCTTCACAAAAGTTATCTACAAAAGTTTAAGCTATTGCCATTATAAATTACAATAACTTTTATTAAAGTATTAATTAGTTAAAAAAATTAAAAGCCATTGTTATTTGTAATATCAATACATCTAAGTCACATAAATACAACACATATTGCATTACAAATGCTATAAGTGTCACATTTGCGAAAATTATAACCATTGGCATTGTAAATAACAAAGCTATTAATTTCGCTATTTTCAAAACCAACACATAAATAACAAATTTGTCATTTACAATATCAATAGCTCAAACTTTCCTAATGCGAGACCTATTGCATTGCAAATGCTTGGTAATATAATTATTATGAATTTATTATATTCTGAGGCCGTGTTATATAATAATCTAATCATGTTTTAAAATTCAATCAGGTTTTAAAAAATCCAGGTGCAAAACGAAAGTCAGCAATCGGCGATAAGAAAACAGACTATTTATTGTGCATGTACACATTTTGTTTATGTCTATATACCACGTGACACATGGGAGGTGATGTAAAAAAATATAAAATGTAGAAGCGGACTGCGTTTCCGCATGTGATCAAGGAAATAGTGTTGTCCGAAACACTTCGAAACAGCTTTTTTCATCAAATAAAAACCTTTTTGCCACTTAATTCTGAAGTCCGGATCTCTCTCATCGCCGGAAGGAAATTAGGAGATCGAAAGTTGCTCTTATATATACATATATATATAATATTCAAAGACAATCTCTCTGCACCAGCTGAAATGGATTCCTAGTTTATACAATTGCTGCCTTTGAAATAAATGGATTACTTCAGATATTTGAGTGCAGGCCCTTTCTTGAAAGAGATGAAGTCTTTGAATTTTAAGGGGCGTTTTGTGGCATCGCCACTAAAACCTGCACCACCGGCAACTACGTGGTCTTCATCCAGGACCCGTTGTACCACGGCACAAACTCCTCAAACACTATCACTCGTGAGTTGTAAACTTTTTTCTTTATTTTTCTGATCCGTCACCAATCCATGTGTTCCCAACGAGTAACAATAATTCTTTAAAGTGCAATAAAAACAGAAAGCTGCATTATTCTCCCAGGCCGACGCGTTTCGGCTACTGCCCTCTACTGGGCCGTGAGCTCTTCAGTACCCTTGCATTTGCTCAGTGTTGTTCCATCCACAAACTCCCGTGGGTTGTGTTTGAGATGTGAAGGATAATTTGAGCCTTTTACTGTTTTACAATGCTGTAAAACCCAATCTGCACAGGTATTGACCCCTGAACATTGTCCTGCACTCTTTTTTAGGTCCTGCTTGACCGCACTGCTATGTGAATACTGATTGTTGCCAAAGCTTTATAATATACTTAGGATGAGCTTTGGATCCCACTATGGAAGGTTATTCTCTCACCTCATGCTGGTGGTGGTTTGGTGTATAATTCTGCTACCTATGGAGTGTGCCTGGTTGGTGGGTTGGTGAGCTACCCATAGCGACTACCAGTGGTTTAGACTATTTGTAAGCATTTGTTCCACCACCTTTTGTTGGTCTCTCTTCAGGGTGGAAGGCAGGATTTATAGTAGTACAACGGCTGCTACTCCCAGAATGCTTTTTTTTTATTCATATGTATGTTTTTATCAAATCATTGTTGGATTTTTTATTAAACAATCACATAAGTGCTTTGACATCCTGAGGTAGTGTATTCCCTTGAGGTGTGGGTGACTGTATAGGACAATAACGGATATTTGCATATGAGAGTATGGTCGATGAAGTATCTCAAAAGGAAGAATTGATTTCTTTTTTACTTTTGTCTGTTGGTGCCCTGTCCCTTTTGAGTGGGAGTGGGGGGCCCCCCTCCTTGCTTTTCAAGGTCTTGAGTAAATTAGTACCGCCCCAGCGGGAAAAGTCCATACTGAGCTGCCACGCATGCTCACTCCAGGCGAGAACACAAGCAACCCCAGTCTGGTTTCCGCCTTATTAGACCTTGTCAGTGAGGGATGGCTCGGGTCCCATAGCACAGTGAGCAAGGGACTCAAGTTTGGGCAAACTCTTGGTCACACATGGTGTTACTTCAAACACACAAAAGGCGACGAGAGGGCTGCTTGCAAATTGTGTAAACTACTAGCAAATGCTCTTGGTATGGTTTCACTATCACTTTAAGCACACTGTGCCTCTCTAAACAGAGGCTCTTATGCAAATAAGTACTTACCCTGCTCCTCATTGGAACAGTCCATCCCAAACTGCCAGGAAAGGCCCACTCCAGATGAGAACACAAGCAAACCCAAACAGTTCTGGCCTTGTTACTTCTCATCAGTGCAACAGGACTCAAACTGTACTTCACTTACAGTATCTCCATAGGCCAGAAGAGATCATGGGTTGATTGTGTTCCCTTTGTGAGGGGACCTGGCCTGGCAGTGGGGACTGGGCAGAGCCTTCTGCAGAAGGACCAAGAATGTTTTGCATACCACTGATTCAGTCTGACGTGGCATGGTAGGCAAAACATTGACGGACTGGTTTGCTACCCTGATTAATTACCAATGGCTCAGATTAATTTAAGCATTCCACCCATCATTTTTTTTCCTGAGTACAAAGCCCTAAGTGCAAAATGTATGGCCCGTCGTGGGTACGTTGTTCATTGTGCCACAGGACTCCAGCTATATGGCAAGGCCCATTTAGGCTGAACCCAGTCCGAGGTGGATTGTGTGCAAGTTCCGATGGCACCTGCTTTAGCAGTTCTGACAGGATGGTTCCTATTGGAGCACGACCAAAGCTGATTTGCATATGGCTGGTTCCTGTGAGAGGTGGCATGGTGGGCAAAAAAAAAAAGATGGACTAGGATGCGAATCCAAGTTATTAACAGTGGCTAAGACTAAATCAGGCACTCCTCCCATCATTCTCGTGCTTTCTTCAGTGTAATGGGTGTTCCGACACTCTGGTTCCATGCTCACTGTGCCACAGGACTCAAGCAATACCTCACTAATGAGGCCTACCTAGGCCAAACCCAGTCTGTTTGCTGGCACTCTTGTCCAGAGATGTGGCTTGATGGTTCAGGCTGGACGGTTCCTATTGAAGCAGGACCAAGGCTGATTTGCATACAGCCGATTCTATGCAGTGGTGGGCAAGAATATGGGCTAGTATGCAGCCCCGAGTAATTACCAGTGATTGAGATTAAAGAATTCTACCCAGCACTTTGTTTTCCTGGGTGCGATGCATTCGGAGCAAAGGGTGTGCCCAGTACATGGGTGCCATGCTCACTGTGCCACAGAACTTAAACAATACCTAATGGGCGTGGCCTACAGGGGCGGCTCCAGGCTCATGGCGGCCCTGGGCAGGGAGCTTAGGTAGGGGGCCCCGGAAGAGGGGGTCCAGGTGGGGCGGAGCCCCCCGGAGCTCAGGAAGGGGGGTCAGGGTGTTTGGAAGTGGAACAGAACAGGAGGCCGCCAAATCCCTGCCACTGGGGCCGCCACGCAAATACGTATCAATCCTCAGAGGATTATTATATTAAGGATATATATTGGCGTGGTGGCCCTGTGCAGGTGCACAGCTTGCACATGCGTAAGGCCGGCCCTGTGGCCTAACTAGGCTGAAACTAGCCTAGGGTTGCTTGCGTTCCCCCTAAGAAGGGAGCCAGGCCAGGCAGTTCGATTGGACTGTTCCTGTCAGCGCAGAGCCCAGGTTGACACATATGCCCGGCTCCTCTCTGAAGTGGCACGGTGGGCAACAAAACGATGCACTGAGATTGTAGCCTGAGTAATTTCCAGTGGCTGAGATTAATCAAATAATCCACCCTGGACTGGTTTGTTTTACACATCACAGATAACGTCATAAACACAAGACTATTCAAACAAGGACACCTTATACGAAGGCTAGAGAGGTTTGCTTTTCATAAAGAAATACATTTTCAACTGAGAAACAAACTCGGTCAGTAAGAAAGCAAGAGATTTTAATTACATCTTCATCACGCTCCTGCCACCGACTACAAACATTATCACAACGAGAAAACAAGCAGCAACCAGCAGTCAATCGCGGGGCTTTTCAGAGTCTCGTGTGAAAGAGGTGTAAAAAGGAGGCAGAAAGGAGGGCGGGAGAGGCCATGATTGAAATGCAATTATTTCCGTAAAATGTAATTTTACCAATCTAATAAAAGCTTCTCAGTTGAAGGCTGGCTGAGAGCTAGGAGAGAAACACTCCAGGCGCAATGGCTGCAGACGCCATTAGCGCGGTCTGTTTGGGTGGAAAACGTGTTAGCGCGAAATTCAATTACGGACATGAAGTCATATCCGTTACGCACCAAAACAGACACGTTGAAGCTTTTACGCCTCTTGCAAAAAGCACTTTCTTTCCCCCCGCATCGCGTCACGTGCGTGGCTCCGTGATCACCGCACCTAGAGTACGTGCATGAGTGAATGCACTAAAGGTCATCGAACAGCGCTTCGGAGACATCCGAGGCGTCGCGGCGCCCTGCGCTGGCTCATTGCCCAGTACGGAGGAGCTGGCGGTGCCTGCCGTCTTTTCTGGGGCACGTGAGTCAGCATTACGCACGAGAGTCAGGAATACTGACGGAACCCGAGATCTGACGCAAGAGGCATCAACACGGGCCTTCATTCCACGCAAAGTCTGTGTCTGAACTGTCTGAGCATGCAATCTCTGCAAAAGCTGCGGATCCTGAAGTGTGGCCCAGGCCACATGTCGTAGGAGGGGCCTAGACACCCCCTCGTCACAACTATTGAGTTTTGTCGGCATTCCTGCACCGGGCCACTAAGAGGATGCCCAGATGGCTCTAGCTCCTAGAAGTGCTCCCCGTGAAAATCCGAGGAGAGGCCTAGGTATACCATCACCAATATTTGAGAACAGGATTATTATTTGGTGTCCTTACGCCACTTCTTGAATATTTAGAAAAGGATATTTTCAAATACTTTGTGTTTGACTCCGCAAGCAGGGAGGCTGCGCCTGCTGTTGGTGCAAGGTCACACGAGGCGTATGCCACGGAACGGCAGGTGGCTTTTTATGTATTTATTTATGCGATTTTATATAGCGCGAACTTTACCCGAAGGTGTCCGAGCGCTTTACACAAGAACCAGTTGAAAAACATAAGGACTTAGGATTACATGCATTACATAAAGGATACAAACAGAAAAAATTGCAAATGTACAAGATGTAAAGTCACACAAGGAGGAGATACAAATGGAAATACTCTAAGGGTCACATAGGAATGGTAGAGAGCAAAGCGGTCTACTGCATATACTAGTGGTTAGAGTTATCTCTATATACATAGGGAGGGGATATGACTGGATATACTCTAAAAGTCACGTAGGAATGGTAGATATACAAAGGTCTACTGCATATACTAGTGATTAGAGTTATCTCTATATACATAGGGAAGGGATACAAATGGATATACTCTAAGAGTCACATAGGAATGGTAGATATACAAAGGTCTACTGCATATACTAGTGATTAGAGTTATCTCTATATACAGAAAAGCACAGTTCCATGAAGTGGGGTCGGAGGGGGGATGAAGTCACAGCACCCGGGTGGGAGGGGGACAGAGAAAGGCAGTAAAGTGAGACAAACGAGAGAGGGAAGCAGATAGTAATGAGTGAGACAGTGAGGAGTGTGTCAGAAGCAACAGGAGAGACAATAGAAAGATCGCAAGGACAGAGGGGGGAGGTCAGAGATCACTAAAATGGCGGAGGAGAAAGGTAGAAGAAGAAGCGAGTCATAAAAGAAAATGGCGGGGAGCACAAAGGTCCAAGTCCAAAAGTCCAGGAAGAGGTGTGGAAAAGTAAATGTTGCCATGTTCTGTGTCCCTACGAGTCCTCCATCATAAGTTATCTGTGCATGATTAATATGCATATGTATTCCCTATGTTCGATTAAAGACGCAATTACAGTTGTGTCTAAATCTAGTATGTCAGTTTCCAGTTCTCGTGAATACTACGAATATCAGGCCTATGTAAAGTTACGTTGCCACGTTTCTCAGTGTGCACGTTATTCCATTGTAAAGTCCCCGTTTCTAGGCCTCAGAAGGGCCTGGACACCAGATTCAGCTCCTGTCTCCTGTCTCCTGAAGCCTCGCTGAGGAGCGATACAGCCCCCACCTGTATCCTCGACCCTTCACTTACTTCCTGCCTCGCAGTGCCCGGCTCAGCCTGGCTCTGCCTCTGAGTCTGCCAAGAGTATGTTATGATTCCAGTTATCAGTTCAGTCCTCCTTCTCTGCATTCCTAAAGCTACTGAATCGCATCAATAGTTTCCGTCATTGTCTAGCCTTTACGTCTCCATGTAAGAGAAATACTGCATTTAATGGTCATTTAATATTCTTCATCACGCACTACATATAGAATAATGCATGCTCCAGTCTTAGAATCCGTTAGCCTCTCCCCTCCTGACTCTTAGTTCATATCAACATGTTCCCTAAACATCAGATACTAGATACTGCTTAGGTACATGTCGCCCTGACTCTCCAGACTTCAGTCTCTGCTCCTAGCACAGAGTTCGAAGCCCCCAGCTTCTCCTAGTAATACGTCATTGCCAGTTTGCGCGCACCATCAGGTTAGAGGTCCCGGCTCCTCAGGTAGCCCCCTCCATGGTTTCCGCCCCATTCATGACATATTCTTGACATATTCTGTTACGTTTGCATCACATGTCTATGTATACGCCTCTGTTACACCCACTTTCACCCTTATCTTTCGCGACTGCTATTGACCACACCCACTGCTCCGCCTATCGTATGTATTGTAATGCAACTGTTTTAGTATATATGATCGTGTATTGTTATTAAATGGAAGCGCGCTCATCCCAGATCCAGCCCCAGCAGCTGCTGGGCCCGGCCATCCTATTCCTATGCAGGTTGTCCTGTTCCTGTCCTTATGCTGTATTAAACCTGCAAAACTCCTACTACCTCGAATCTTGACTCTTATTTATTGAGCTATCTGTTATTCATTTATTCATCCAAAAATAGAGGTATTATTTATTTATTTACCACATAATGGCGCCCGAACAGGGACTTGCCCTTTCCCCACGCGCCGGTGAAGCCACGCCGGCCCCCTGACCCTCTGCAGCCGTGACGGAACCATACCGTGCACGTGCAGATATTTCTGCTTCAAGTATCCCTCAGGCCCACGGAGGAGACGGAGGAGGCGGTCCAGCATCCAGACGAGGCGGTGGAGGAACGCGGCGAGTCCCGACCAGAGCCCAAGCCGAGAGTCCAAGGTCCGAGGTATCCGGAGGCCCACCCGTAACAGAAGTCCGAAGTTCGTCCGTCCGACGTCGAAGCAGTCCAGTCCAGTCCGAGGCCTTCCGTTCTTGCTGCCCGGTGAGTACCGTTACTGGGGTAGTATCTAGACAGGGTCAATCTGATTGACTCTGGTCCGTGGGTTGGTGGTACACAGACCCACAAACGAAGTGTCCACTTCGGTGGATGCGGGTCCTGACGTGTCTCTGTATGAGACCGGTAAGTTTCGTACTGTTTCAGCAGTGCATCTAGTTTCTGTTCCAGTCAGTTCTGTTCCCGAGAAAATTCATGTATTCTGTGTCCCGTATTCCAGGTAGTATTCTGTCCGAACTGTTATTTTAAATGTTCTTCATATATTTCAATGTCGTGGTATGAATGGGGAATAAGTATCGTGTTCATTGTGTATTGTATTGTGTCTAGATTACAGTCCAGTCATGCCCTTGTTTTCTAAGTTACGTCAGTTAAGAACTAGAAAGGGTCTGCTGGAAGCAGCAGTTCCAGTTCCGCCTAGGGACAGTCCAGGTCATTTTATGTATCAGAAGCATGGCATAAGTGCCATATTATATCTAGATTTATGGGTAGAGTATACCAAACAGTTAGAAGAAAAGTATAGATGGCCCGTATCGGGTACATGGGATGCCGAGTGCATCATGCGAGTAGAAGAAGCATTATGGAAAAAGAAAGCCAGACAGTCACAGAAAGATGCCATCGAGTTATGGCGCAAAGAAGCTCATAAAAGAACCGAAAAAGAAATCAGAAAGTCAGAATTAAGTAGAGAATCCTTGGAACGAGCCCAAGAAAGGGAATTAATCGAGATTGGTGAACGAGTTAAAACCGAACAGTCAGACAGACAGAGGCATGCTCTTATTAAGGGTATGTATCCTCTTCTTGCCGAGGGCCTGCCAAAAGCGACCCCGGAGGCATCCAGTAATTTCCCGCCACCATTAGTTCCGACCAAGCTACGTCACAAACCGACCGCAGCTGATATTTTTATTTCGTCCTATTTGGACGACACAGTCCCAGAATATGCAAATCCTGTTCGCGCTCCGCCAGTCCCTGTAAATCAGGCACTTCCCGTTCCTCCAGACACCGGGGTACCCCTTGCAGTACCTGTTACGGTCCCCCCGGTCCAGCCCGCCATACCAGTTCAGCCCGCATTTCAATTCCCTGCCACACTAGTACGAAGAGGATCAGTCGACGATTCTAGTTTAGGGGCCGCAGGAGGAGGTCCTCCTCAAACCCCGCCGCCACACAAGCGTTTAACGTCAGCCGAATTACATGCACAAGCGTCACAGCGTACGCCCAGGTATCAGTCTGTTGCAGAAATAAGAAAAGCCCTTACCGAATGTGGCTATGATCCAGTCCCAGGCGAGGATAGTATGGTTTTGTATTCATTACGCGTAAGAAAGGTGACCGAGTATCTAGTCACCCTACCAGATATGAAAGAAGATCTAGACAGAATATATCGTTTCATCCGTACCGGGAATGATCCAGAAAGTATTAGTGATGTCATGTGTCAAAGAAAAGCTGAAGTCCAGCTCATGCTATTAAAGTTTCTGATTAATTGTCTAATACGAGAACAAGATTATCCGACCAAAGATCAAGCCGAAATGAGAACCCTGACAAAGTGGAGTGATAATATAGCCGAGGGTAAGCACAAGACTATCGGTGCTATAGAGAGTATGTACAAGAAAATCCGTAAAGAAATAATAAAGTTACACGAACAGCGTAAAGCAGCACAAGTAAGCGAGAAAGAAAGTAACTCTGATACTGAAGAGGTAGACGACGAGAATCCCGACAGAATAGCGTATGTAGGAAAATCTAGATTTCCAGATCGCCATTTACGCCTAGAGCACAAGTCAATTTTCCATCATCCAGCACCAGAACAAGGTTCTCTAGAACAAATATTCCAAGCTACCGATCACATTCTGAAATCACGAATCGGTTATAGCGAGTTAAGTACCATGCATAAACAAGAACTAGTCCGATCAGCAGTCCGATGGACTACTGATTCTACCACTTTTCCAGACGAAATAGTGGCACAAATGTTTCTGAAATTGCCCCCAGCCGAGCAACGACTGGCGGGTATGTATATGATTCAGCACCTCATTACATTGTATGAGGGTCAGCACTCTGATCCAGGCCCGTTACATGATATCCTGAACGAGTTACTCCAGTATAGATGGAAAGGTTTAGGTACCGATTTAATTAGTGTCATTCTAGAACAGCGCCACAAATATAGAACGTTTTTGAACCCGTATTTTGTTCATGTCTCACCCCCAGAAAGTAAACCATTTTACATGGACAGACAGAATCCGTTACGAGAAGTCCACCCAGTTAGAGGAACGGGTGGCGAACTAGAACGAGTGTTTGTTTACACTCCGATTACAAAGATGGAACTCCTAGAGATGAAAAAATTAATCCCCTGTCATGATAAAGATCCAGCAGGGTTCCATCGAGAAGTAAAAGACATGCTCCGTATGGGAGAATACACGTATCCAGATATAATTAAAATGTTAAAGGTTCTGTTGCCCGCAGGGGTGTATGAAAAGCTCAAGGAAAAAGAATGGGAGGTGGGAGAGAAAAAGATCGATTGGGCAGTTCTAGAAGCTGAAGATAAGGCACGAGTACCAGGTACCGGTCTTGGAGCAAAATGTAAAGAATTACCTGAATTATTGATTCAAGTTTTACCCAGATTGTTAACAACGAGAAAGGAAGACTGGGATGCAATCTCAGCCTGTAAACAGAAACAAGACGAAGACATTAGTGATTTTTATTCTAGATTTGAGAAATGTTTTAGCATCAACAGTGGCCTCAAGACAAGTAGTGAGTCATACCCTCACCTTTTTGTTACTAAATTAGTCGAGAATTCAAGCCCACAAATTAAAAATCGAGTTTTGAAAGTCGAAAGTACCTGGCAAGCTAATACCCCGTCCCAGATGTTACAGATGCTCCAATACCACCAGAATAGAATCAGGGAAGAACAAGAACACGAGAGAAAGCGTATGAAAGACACGAAAATGAAAGTACTAGTTGCACAATCTATTCCACAAGACAGTCAGAAGAGGGGTCCGAATCAAGCCAGTCATCCTGCAGCTCCCGTTAAAGGAAACTGCAATTATTGTAAACAGCCAGGTCATTTTATAAACGAGTGTGCAGTTCTGAAACACAACATAGCTACCGGTAAGACTAAAGAAAGACCACGTCCGCCTAGACAAGAACAAGTTTCACAGATTCCTCAGCCACAGAATGCACAACAGACAGTTACAGCACCACAGCCCATCGCTGCAACACAGCATGTTACACAGCAGATGTACCAGTATGCACAGTCCGAGTATCCAGAGTATCAGCCATATTCATGAAACAGCCTAGAGAGGGAGGTAGGCTTGCCTCTCATCGAGATACCTGTAGATCAAGAAGGTCCCTATGTTCACAGTCAAGTATTAGGGAAAGACAGAAAGTTTTTGATTGATACAGGGGCAAGTAGGACCACAATTAGCCACGCCGAAGTTCCAGGGGCTCCGCTCTCAGGCTCAAGAAATGTTTCCCTTGGATTTTCAGGAAAACCCATTGTAAATGAAATATCAAAGCCAGTTACTCTGGAAGTAGGTCCATTGTCCCGCACTACTGATCTGTTACTTACTAAGTCATGTCCAGAAAATCTGTTAGGCATTAAAACACTGAAAGAATTAGGTGCAGTTATATGCTGTTCCCCAGAGGGAATACGATTGTTCCTACGTGACTTCAAGGGTCACTATGTATTACGAGATTTTGATCCCAGATTGTCTAATGTTCCGCAGCATCTATGGGCACAAGGTCCAACTCATGTTGGTTATATGCAAATCACACCCCATCGTGTGACTCTCAAGCCAGGTGTAGTGTTACCACGAATCAGACAGTACAGATTGCCACCTGAGGCTGTAGCAGCCTTATCCAAAATTATTGACGAACTCATCGCTCAAGGAGTGGTTGTAGAAACTGACTCCAATGTATGCAATTCTCCGATCATTCCAGTTATGAAACGTACTGATCCAAATGCACCCCCAGTATATCGATTAGTGATTGACCTACGAGAACTTAATAAATGTATTATTCCTCAGTACCCAGTTGTCCCAGACATCTCTTCCCTATTGACAGCCATCGATTCCGAAGCCACGTTCTTTACTGTAATTGACCTCAAGAACGCGTTTTTCAGTGTTCCCATTCATCCAGACAGCCAGTTTCTTTTCGGATTTTGTTTAAATGGAAGGAGCTATATGTTCACACGAGCTCCTCAGGGTTTCACAGAAAGTCCTAGTATTTACAGTCAAGCACTTAAGAGACAACTAGACAACATTCACATGCCAACTGACACTGCCCTGCTCCAGTATGTCGATGATCTACTGATCACAGCCCGTTCTGAACGTGCTTGCGAGCGAGCATCCCTTACAGTCTTGTATTTCCTAGCCGAGATGGGACACAAGGTGTCCCCTTCGAAGCTTCAATTCTGTGTCCAGCAAGTGGTCTACTTAGGACACTTACTGTCCAAGAGGGGTAGGCAGTTGACACCTGACCGTATTCAATTAATAGCGAGTCTTCCTCAGCCCAAGACCCAGAAGGAGGTACGTGCTTTTATTGGCCTTACTTCTTATTGCAGACAATGGATTCCTCAGTATGCATTTCTAGCCAAGCCACTGATACAGTTAACGACACAGGAGGCAGCCGTATCGACTGTTCTCCCTTGGACATCTGAACATACACTCAGTTTCAATGAGTTAAAGAAAGCCCTATGTCAAGCTCCAGTTCTAGCTACACCGAACTACAGTAAGTCTTTTACACTTTTCGTCACTGAACGCGAAGGTACAGCATTATCTGTTCTCACACAAGATCAAGCAGGACAATACAAGCCCTGTGCTTATTTTTCGAGCACATTAGATCCTGTAGCCCAGGCTCTGCCTGTGTGCCTCAAGTCAGTTGCAGCCACAGCACTAGCTATCAGACAAAGTGATTCCATAGTATTAGGACACTCCCTGACAGTACAAGTTCCACACTCCGTGGAAGTTCTTTTAAACCGAACACAGACTCAGCACTTGACAATTGCACGTTTAACAGGTTATGAATTGACACTGTTTCAGCCACACATAGAAATCAGACGCTGCAATATTTTAAATCCTGCTACACTGTTACCATCAGTTACTTCGAATTCTGCCACACACGACTGTGTGGAAATAGTTAACATCATGACAAAGCCAAGACAAGATTTGACAGATATTCCATTTCCAGATCCAGACCTGACACTTTATGTGGATGGTTCATGTACGAGAACAAGTACAGGAGAACTAGTCGCCGCGTATGCAGTGACTACTGACACTGAAGTTATTGAAACACACCGTATTGACACCCTGTCCGCTCAAGCAGCAGAGCTAGTTGCTCTGACTCAAGCCTGCATACACGCCAAGAACTTGAAAGTTAATATTTACACCGATTCACGTTACGCATTTGGAGTTGTACACGACTTTGGAATGCTCTGGCAAGAGAGAGGTTTCATGACTTCTCATGGAACCAAGATTCAGCATGGTCTCCTTATTCAAGCTCTGTTAGATGCAATACATTTACCGACATCCATTGCTATCATGAAATGCAAAGCACATACGAAAGTTACTGACACCATTTCCCAAGGTAATGATCTAGCAGATCGCACAGCCAAGCTTACAGCACAGACTCCAGACATTCCAGTAAATAAGACACCGACACACACTCCAGATCCGACTACATGTATGACAGTTAAAGACCCTACTCAAGAAGTCATAGATATCCAGTTACATGCTACTCCCGAAGAAATCAAGAAATGGTCTGAACAAGGAGGGGTACAGACAGATCAGGGATGGGTGACGAAGGGAAAAGCCACATGGTTTCTCCCCGACTCTATGGTTCAAGTCATTATCAATACCGCACATAGTCCAGCACATTTAGGAGAAAAAGCTATGATAGACAGTATCCAGAACATTTGGTTCAACAAGCATTTACGAGCTGCAGCCAAGCAGAAAGTCCGTACCTGTATGATATGTTGCCAGTTTAATCCAGGTAAAAGTGTCCCGGTGGAACAAGGGGGATTCCAACCTCCTGACCACCCTTTTGAAGTCCTCCAGATGGATTATATTCAGATGGAGCGATGTCGAGGTTTCAAGTATGTCCTTGTAGTTGTATGCGCTTTGTCCAGATGGACAGAAGCATATCCAGTTCCAGATTACACAGCCGCGACCACTGCCAAGCAGTTGGTTCGTGAGTTCTTCCCCCGTTATGGACTCCCTAGGGTCGTATATTCTGATAACGGCCAGCCATTCTCCTCAGAGTTAATGAAACATGTTTCCCTTTTGTTAGGGTACCAGTGGAAGTTCCATTGTGTACGCCATCCTGAAGCAGCCGGTCTCGTAGAGAGACATAACCAGACTTTGAAAATCCGTATCGCAAAAGTTTGTCAAGAGAAAGGTGTAGACTGGCTAGTAGCTCTGCCAGTTGCTCTGTTCTACATGCGCATGGTCGCACATTCCAGATCAGGTCTGTCCCCGTATGAGGTCGTATTCGGCCGCCCCCCTAACATGTGGGGTACACCCAGACCCCGAAGTATTACCGATGTTTCAAGTAATATGCTGACAGATTACCTAGCTTCCTTGATGTCTGCCCTCAACTCTTGTCGTTCACAGGTTGCCGCCGCATTTCCAGACAATACCGAGGTGGCACCGCATGAAATCGTTCCAGGATCCATGGTCCTGGTTCGCAATTTTGACCGCTCAAGTCCGCTAGAGCCTCGCTGGAAGGAGCCCCGACAGGTCCTCCTCGCCACCCGTACAGCCGTGAAGTTGGAGGGACGCAAAGGCTGGGTGCACCTTTCGCATGTAAAGAAATTTTATGGACTGAAACCCGTCTCAAAGAACATTTCCCAGGATTTGAAGGATTGCCAAAGTACTATTCTCAAGGACTGTCCCGCAAAGAACAATGATACTGCACCCTCCCCGTTAGAGAAAACTCCGCAACAGGAGTATAAGTTGAAACTCCGGTCTAGTAAAATAAGTCAGCCAGTTGGTCAGCCAGTTTGATTGTCTAAGTCCTCCCCTAGGTGAAACGGTTAGACTGTTTCTGACATGTATAAAATAGACCCCCATAGTGAGAGAGTTAGTCAAAACTCAATCCGATGTATCGTTTTTCTATGTTTCATATTATTTCTCAGCATTATGATTTCCTGCACCAGTTATGCATTTTATCTGTATTTTTCAGTTTCTCATGTAAATAAGTCTGCTAATGCTACAGTAGAACACACGTTTAGTGATCTGCCTCCTCATGAACTCTCTTACCGCCTCGCTATGCGAAATAATTCTTTCATCCGCATGTTACATTATTCACACCAGACCAGCAATGCCACAAATTGTTGGGTGTGTGGTCGACTCCCCCCTTTCCAGACACCGAAGGGAGTTCTGCCACTCTTTCCTTATCCATTTTCACATAATGGTTCGTGTGGAGCATGGTCCACGTTAACGTCATCCTCAACAGATATGTCTTTTCTTAACAGTACATGTTTCTCAGACAAGCAAGGTCTTCCCCACAGAACAGGGTTAGATCTAGAAAATGAAGTATACAATTTAGGTAATTATTCTTCGAATTTCATGGTCCTGAATGTTCAGTCTGATACTACTCCAGACTTACCTGCTATTTCAGTACTACCAGTCAAAGGCGAATTATGTGTTAGAAATAATGGTTCCGTACATGTAGGACATAGCGATTGTACTACTATTGTCAAGTATAGTGACAGTGGGAAATCTATTTTCAAAGCTTCACGCCATTCTTATTTTATTTGTGGTCAAACTGCATATATTCGTCTGCCCCTCGATTGGGAGGGAACCTGTTACATTGCCTTCCTACTGCCACCAGTTTTCCTAGCCCCATCTGATTATCATAGAAATACACATCTAGTACACATTAGACATAGAAGGGAGTCCCCCATTGTCGATTATACTGAAACTGCCCTAGAACAGTATACAGATTTCAACAGAGGTTTCTTTTTCTTTATAGGACCTATCCAGAATAGTGAGCTAATCCGTAGGTTAACCAGAACCCTTGAAGCTGTAGTCAATGAGACTGCCTCTGCTCTAGGTAACTTAACCGAAGAGCAATCTGCTATGAGATTTGTCGTTTTACAGAATCGTCTCGTCCTTGACGTCATATTGGCCGATAGGGGCGGGGCCTGTAGAGTCATCGGATCTAGTTGCTGCATTTTCATTCCAAATAACGCGCTGTCTGTTTATTCAGCTATAACCAGACTCCATAAAATTGCCCATCTGTTACACCAAGATCCAGGCACCTGGACATGGTCCGGTTGGTTCTGGAATATAATTTCCGCCTGGGGATGGAAAGTCTTGTCCTTTCTAGGTATTGCAGTAGCGATCATATTCAGCTGCTGCCTCTGTATACAATGTGGCCCTGCGATTTGCGGCATTTGTGCTACATCATGTATTCCTAGTCCCAAGCCTCGTTCTAGATCCCGTTCCAGGATAATTCGAGATGAGCAAATGATACTGTATGAAATGATAGATGGTATCATGAATATTGATGTTTCCTGATGGAAACGTAGTGACAAGGAGGGAATGTGGAAAAGTAAATTTTGCCATGTTCTGTGTCCCTACGAGTCCTCCATCATAAGTTATCTGTGCATGATTAATATGCATATGTATTCCCTATGTTCGATTAAAGACGCAATTACAGTTGTGTCTAAATCTAGTATGTCAGTTTCCAGTTCTCGTGAATACTACGAATATCAGGCCTATGTAAAGTTACGTTGCCACGTTTCTCAGTGTGCACGTTATTCCATTGTAAAGTCCCCGTTTCTAGGCCTCAGAAGGGCCTGGACACCAGATTCAGCTCCTGTCTCCTGTCTCCTGAAGCCTCGCTGAGGAGCGATACAGCCCCCACCTGTATCCTCGACCCTTCACTTACTTCCTGCCTCGCAGTGCCCGGCTCAGCCTGGCTCTGCCTCTGAGTCTGCCAAGAGTATGTTATGATTCCAGTTATCAGTTCAGTCCTCCTTCTCTGCATTCCTAAAGCTACTGAATCGCATCAATAGTTTCCGTCATTGTCTAGCCTTTACGTCTCCATGTAAGAGAAATACTGCATTTAATGGTCATTTAATATTCTTCATCACGCACTACATATAGAATAATGCATGCTCCAGTCTTAGAATCCGTTAGCCTCTCCCCTCCTGACTCTTAGTTCATATCAACATGTTCCCTAAACATCAGATACTAGATACTGCTTAGGTACATGTCGCCCTGACTCTCCAGACTTCAGTCTCTGCTCCTAGCACAGAGTTCGAAGCCCCCAGCTTCTCCTAGTAATACGTCATTGCCAGTTTGCGCGCACCATCAGGTTAGAGGTCCCGGCTCCTCAGGTAGCCCCCTCCATGGTTTCCGCCCCATTCATGACATATTCTTGACATATTCTGTTACGTTTGCATCACATGTCTATGTATACGCCTCTGTTACACCCACTTTCACCCTTATCTTTCGCGACTGCTATTGACCACACCCACTGCTCCGCCTATCGTATGTATTGTAATGCAACTGTTTTAGTATATATGATCGTGTATTGTTATTAAATGGAAGCGCGCTCATCCCAGATCCAGCCCCAGCAGCTGCTGGGCCCGGCCATCCTATTCCTATGCAGGTTGTCCTGTTCCTGTCCTTATGCTGTATTAAACCTGCAAAACTCCTACTACCTCGAATCTTGACTCTTATTTATTGAGCTATCTGTTATTCATTTATTCATCCAAAAATAGAGGTATTATTTATTTATTTACCACAGAGGGCTGCCATAGCCAGCAAGTCCGGGGGTGGGGGAGAAAGGCAGTCCGCAGTAAAGTCACAGCCTCATCATCCATGAGGAGCTGGGGCAGAGGAGATCAATCCGGAGACCAGGGGTCAGGGAAGAAAGACCTGAGCTCCGATGTCTGGGAGAGCGGGGGGGGGTCATGCCTCGGGCCTCCGATCCTGAGCTCCGATGTCTGGGAGGGCTGGGGGTCCTGGGCTAGGGCAGGGCACAGGGGAGCATGGTGTGCAAGATGTCTGTCCCTTCCAGGATTAGGCCGCAGCACAAGACCCCCCCAGTCGAAGCAACAGTCGTAACAGCACACTTGATGAGCAGGCAGGGACAGCGGTAGCTGTGTATTGTAGGCGCCATCTTAGAATCAGGCATGGGTTCCGTGTGACAGAGCCATATGACGAGCTCACAGCAGCAAGCAGGGGCGTGTGGTGGAAGTCGCGCTGTCACCCCCAGGGCCCTCCACACAACACCAGGTCCCAGGAGTCCACACAGTGAGCAGCGAGAATTATCAGCGCTGCTGGGAAACAGGCGCCACCATTGCAGAGTGAGGCAACCACATGGCACCCCCGTCGGACGAGCCCCTCGCAGCAAATTAGGTAGCGCCTCTCGATGTTCCCTCTGGAGATCAGCTCACCTCGGGTGCGGGAGTCGATGATGGGGAACCCAGGGCCTGGAAGCGTCGCCCTCCACGGAGCCGATGTTCAAAGGCGATCATCAGCTGCTATTTTCAATCGCGGGCCGAGAGAGTCGGCGAGGAAGTTCCCGCAGGTGCCAGGGCAGGTAAGTCCTCCCAAGTTACACCCTACATACTGCGCTGAGCCTTGCAACCAATTTCAGCCCCCGGTGCTCTGGGGAACCAACGCTAGATGCTCCAGAAGTGCACGCGGACCGGGAGCCGAGCCGGAGCACAGTCGCCAGGCTCCCGGCTCCTCCCTACTTCAACATACAGATCGCTTCAACATACAGATCGCTTCCCTCCTTTCAGCAGCACGGGTGAGATCCCACCTGCAAGTTAAGGGGTGAGCTCTATAGGGGGCAGGACGCTGGGGCAGCAGTATAACAGTTGTTTGGTAGATAAGAGACCGTTGAACTGCATTATTGTGAGGTAACTGCATAGTCTAAATCTGTAGGAAAGGTGCTATCCCTAGTTCATTTATTTATTTGCAAGCTTATACCGCGCTGGGAATCGACTCCCTGGGGAGTATCTCCGCGCCTTTGGCAACATCAGAAAGGAAATAGCCCTGTCATGTGTTAATAAAGTACCACAGTATCAATAGTTAAATAAAAAAGGTTTTAACTTTTTCCTGAAAGGAAAATGTTCCCTGCAAGCTCTGATTTCCAATGGAAGTTCATTCCAAAGTTTAGGGCCTGCCACTGATAGAGCCCTACCACCTTGACGCGTTTTCCAAAATCTGGGGACACATAAAAGTTCATGGTCTCCAGATCTCAGAGTTCTGGCGGGAATATATGGAATGAATTTCTTAGTTAAGACCTCCGGGCCGCTACCAGACAGGCACTTGTGGATAGTGCAACAGATTTTAAACAGCACTCTCTGTTTTATGGTGAGCCAGTGGAGTTTTTTAAGAAGTGGTTTTGAGGGGGTCCTGGCCGGGGCATTAAGAACAAGGCGGGCAGCCGTGTTCTGCACGACTTGAAGTCTAGCGATGACCCCTTCATTGGCGGCTAGCAGCAGACCGTTGCAGTAGTCCAGTCTACTCAACACGAGTGACTGAACTAAAGTTTTTCTGGTGGAGTCAGGTAGCATGGGGAACACCCTACGGAGAAGACCAATAACATGAAAACAGGAGCCTACAACATGAGTAGCGTGATGTTTTAAGGTAAGCTCCTGATCCAGTTTGACTCCCAGATCTTTCACTACCATTTTTGGCTCTGGGACTGGGCCGAGATCAGAGGGCCACCAGTCCGGAGTCCACAGTCGCTTTGCTTCCCCAAAGAGCATCACCTCCGTCTTGGAGACGTTGCACTGAAGGAGATTTGCTGCCATCCAGTGTGCCACTTCTTTCATCCCTTGGGCAAAGGAGTGGCGCACTTCAGGAGTCAAAATTTTAAAGGGAAAGAGGAGTTGTGTATCGTCTGCATAGGATACAGGGATGAACCCGTGGGATCTAACGATGTTAGCTAGGGGTGCCACGTAGATATTAAATAACGTAGGGCTCAAGCAGGAGCCCTGTGGCACCCCCTTTGAGATCTCCACCTCCTCTGACTGGTAGGAGCCCAGTATTACTCTCTGAGTGCGATTGCCGAAAAAACTCCTCAGCCAAGCCAGCGCCTTGCCACCCAGACCGATGTTAACTAGTCTGGAGGTCATGATCTCGTGTGACACCGTGTCAAACGCCGCTGACAAATCTAATAGCACCAGGATAACGGAAAACCCCTTATCCTGTAGCATGCAAAGATTGTCAGTGACGGACAGCAAGGCGGTCTCGGTGCTGTGCCTAGGCCTGAAACCCGATTGAGAGGGATCTAATTCCCCTACACTCTCAATGTAGTTGGATAAATGCCGGTTGACAAACTTCTCGGCAAGCTTCCCTAAAAAAGGGAGAAGAGAGATGGGTCTCAGGTTCGTGAGGTCAGTCCATGGGATGGAGTTGTTCTTACGTAGCGGCCTAACCAGAGCACGCTTCCAGTTGAGGGGAACATCACCCAATGCTAAGGATAGATTAAGCACCTGCTGAATCCCTACTCCTAGATCATCCCTTAAAAGAGACATGATCCGAGCTGGAACAATATCTAACGGGCAGCCACTCTTAGTTTGATTAATTAGAGTGCCGATTTCCTCGATAGATATAGGGGGGAATTCAACAAGTTTATTAGCATTGACTTCTGTTGTGCAGGGGTACAGTGGAGCCATACTATCCACAGTTCTCAAGATGCTAGTAGAGGAGTTCGAGGCTAAGATCTTTGCATAAATGCCTTCTATTTTCCTCACAAAAAACTGCGAGATGTTGTTACAAAGTGCTTGGGACTCAATGCCCTCGGTCTCACAGGCTGCAGGCTTGACAAAGGACTGTAAGATCTGGTAAAGGACTTTCACATTTTTACCTGCCGCTGTTATTTGGTCTGCTATATGATGTTTGCGAGCAGATCGAATAGCTTTATGGTAATTTTTCTGGGCAGTCCTATAAGTGACTTTATCCTCAGCCTTATGAGTGGCTCTCCATTGTTTTTCCGATTTCCGTGCGATTATTTTTAGTTGCCTAAGATCTTCTGTGTACCAGACTTCTTGTCTTGGGGCAGGACGGGGTTTGTATGTTCTGAAAGGAACAACATGATTAATGGAGGTAGCTACTGCTTCATTGAGAGCAGTTAGTGCCGCATTAACATTATCGCAAACACAACAATGATGGACAGAATGTGGATCAATGTCACACATTCACCCCAGTCCAAAGATCTGGGCCCAAATCCATCGTTTTTCCACTCCACACCACCCTGGGTTAGACAATGGCGATATGCAAATCAGCGCTGACCCTGTGCCCCATGGGAACAGTCCAGTCCGAACTACAAAAGCCATGTCCTTCCCAGAACGGAAACAAGCATCCGAGGACCGGCCCGGTTTCGAGGTAACACCTCTCATCAGCCCGGCTAGCTTGATTCCAGTGGTGTGGAGTGCCTGGGACTCACGTCTGAGCATCCCCAGTACACTTAGAGCGGTAATTGCAAACACAACAATGATGGACAGAATGTGGATCAATGTCACACATTCACCCCAGTCCAAAGATCTGGGCCCAAATCCATCGTTTTTCCACTCCACACCACCCTGGGTTAGACAATGGTGATATGCAAATCAGCGCTGACCCTGTGCCCCATGGGAACAGTCCAGTCCGAACTACAAAAGCCATGTCCTTCCCAGAACGGAAACAAGCATCCGAGGACCGGCCCGGTTTCGAGGTAACACCTCTCATCAGCCCGGCTAGCTTGATTCCAGTGGTGTGGAGTGCCTGGGACTCACGTCTGAGCATCCCCAGTACACTTAGAGCGGTAATTGCAAACACAACAATGATGGACAGAATGTGGATCAATGTCACACATTCACCCCAGTCCAAAGATCTGGTCCCAAATCCATAGTTTTTCCACTCCACACCACCCTGGGTTAGACAATGGCGATATGCAAATCAGCGCTGACCCTGTGCCCCATGGGAACAGTCCAGTCCAAACTACAAAAGCCATGTCCTTCCCAGAACGGAAACAAGCATCCGAGGACCGGCCCGGTTTCGAGGTAACACCTCTCATCAGCCCGGCTAGCTTGATTCCAGTGGTGTGGAGTGCCTGGGACTCACGTCTGAGCATCCCCAGTACACTTAGAGCGGTAATTGCAAACACAACAATGATGGACAGAATGTGGATCAATGTCACACATTCACCCCAGTCCAAAGATCTGGGCCCAAATCCATCGTTTTTCCACTCCACCCTGGGTTAGACAATGGCGATATGCAAATCAGCGCTGACCCTGTGCCCCATGGGAACAGTCCAGTCCGAACTACAAAAGCCATGTCCTTCCCAGAACAGAAACAAGCATCCGAGGACCGGCCCGGTTTCGAGGTAACACCTCTCATCAGCCCGGCTAGCTTGATTCCAGTGGTGTGGAGTGCCTGGGACTCACGTCTGAGCATCCCCAGTACACTTAGAGCGGTAATTGCAAACACAACAATGATGGACAGAATGTGGATCAATGTCACACATTCACCCCAGTCCAAAGATCTGGGCCCAAATCCATCGTTTTTCCACTCCACACCACCCTGGGTTAGACAATGGCGATATGCAAATCAGCGCTGACCCTGTGCCCCATGGGAACAGTCCAGTCCGAACTACAAAAGCCATGTCCTTCCCAGAACGGAAACAAGCATCCGAGGACCGGCCCGGTTTCGAGGTAACACCTCTCATCAGCCCGGCTAGCTTGATTCCAGTGGTGTGGAGTGCCTGGGACTCACGTCTGAGCATCCCCAGTACACTTAGAGCGGTAATTGCAAACACAACAATGATGGACAGAATGTGGATCAATGTCACACATTCACCCCAGTCCAAAGATCTGGGCCCAAATCCATCAATTTTCCACTCCACACCACCCTGGGTTAGACAATGGCGATATGCAAATCAGCGCTGACCCTGTGCCCCATGGGAACAGTCCAGTCCGAACTACAAAAGCCATGTCCTTCCCAGATCGGAAACAAGCATCCGAGGACCGGCCCGGTTTCGAGGTAACACCTCTCATCAGCCCGGCTAGCTTGATTCCAGTGGTGTGGAGTGCCTGGGACTCACGTCTGAGCATCCCCAGTACACTTAGAGCGGTAATTGCAAACACAACAATGCTGGACAGAATGTGGATCAATGTCACACATTCACCCCAGTCCAAAGATCTGGGCCCAAATCCATCGTTTTTCCACTCCACACCACCCTGGGTTAGACAATGGCGATATGCAAATCAGCGCTGACCCTGTGCCCCATGGGAACAGTCCAGTCCGAACTACAAAAGCCATGTCCTTCCCAGAACGGAAACAAGCATCCTAGGGTGGTGTGGAGTGGAAAAACAATGGATTTGGGCCCAGATCTTTTGACTGGGGTGAATGTGTGACATTGATCCACATTCTGTCCATCATTGTTGTGTTTGCAGTAACCGCTCTAAATGTACTGGGGATGCTCAGACGTGAGTCCCAGGCACTCCA
The DNA here is from genome assembly GCF_964261635.1 of Lissotriton helveticus. Classification (NCBI taxonomy): domain Eukaryota; kingdom Metazoa; phylum Chordata; class Amphibia; order Caudata; family Salamandridae; genus Lissotriton; species Lissotriton helveticus. The sequence continues at coordinate 136,330,901 of NC_136065.1, forward strand.
CACCACTGGAAGCAAGCTAGCCGGGCTGATGAGAGGTGTTACCTCGAAACCGGGCCGGTCCTCGGATGCTTGTTTCCGTTCTGGGAAGGACATGGCTTTTGTAGTTCGGACTGGACTGTTCCCATGGGGCACAGGGTCAGCGCTGATTTGCATATCGCCATTGTCTAACCCAGGGTGGTGTGGAGTGGAAAAACGATGGATTTGGGCCCAGATCTTTTGACTGGGGTGAATGTGTGACATTGATCCACATTCTGTCCATCATTGTTGTGTTTGCATTAACATTATCGCCATAATCGGCCCAATTAGGTTCGACAAAGTTCACCCTGAAGCTCTCAGGCGTTAGTTTATTCCAGGGTCTTCTAACATCAGCCAATATTTTCTGTGCTCCCTTAGGCACATGAATAAGTCTGGTGTAGACCTCAAGAATGGAGTGGTCAGTCCAATCCACTTGGCAGGGAGGTAGACACTTTATAAAAGCGGAATTATATAACACAAGGTCCAAAGTGTGACCGGCTGAGTGCGTGGGTCCCTGATTAACTTGGTGCAGTCCTAAGGTGGTTAGATCTGCCAAGAGTGTCTGAGCCTCCACACAGGAGGAAAGTTCACTGTGGACATTGAAATCCCCTACCAGGATAAAATCAGAATCTATCTGTATGTGTGGGGCCAGTGTTTCGACAAGTTGGAGAGAAAAATTCCCGAGTGGACCCGGGGGTCGATAGGCTAATGCTCCCTTCCTTGTATTTTTAGAGTTAGGGTTTACAGTGAAGATGAGGAGCTCCATTTGCGAATTACACACGGTCTCAGTGACCACTACCTCAATTTCTTGCTTGAAAACAATAGCTAATCCCCCACCAGTTTTAATGGGTCTGTCCATCCGTACTAATTTGTATCCTTGTGGTACCCCCATAGTAATAGCCGGAACAGAATGAGGCTTCAGCCATGTCTCTGTTAAAAAACATAAATGAGGCTTTTCAGATGTAATCAGATCCCAGACCTGGGTAGAGTGGGCAGCTAAAGAGCGAACATTGCACAGTAGGTTCTTGCAAGACAAAGTTAAATCATTAGAACTGTCAAGCAAATTTTGCTGACAGTTGGCAGATTGTAGCTGGCAGGGAGTAATTACAGTATCGCTGGTGAATTGAGTATGGCAAATCATGCAAGAAAACGGTACCTCTAAAGTACCTAATACCTTATGTGAGCAGAGAGTGACAGCGTACCTGTTTAAGGCAATTAGGGATTGACTGGTGTAGGTAGGACCATGCCGAGGGCGCGGCACGAGGACGTGTACGAAATCCGCCATAGTCCCCTGCCCCTAGCCCCGTCCTGTCGCGGACGGGCGCAGACGGGCTGGTCTTAGGCTCGTCTTCGGCGCAGGAAGAGGCGCCACACTGCGCGTCAACACTGCGCGTTGATACCGACGAGTTACTTTATAGCCTTGAGCCTGGGAGAGCTAGAGCGCGAAGCGCTCGCCTCCCCGGATGTTCCTGGCTCTGCCCCGCCTTCCGCGCCCGTGATAGGCTGGAGGGTCGGACTGGGCGGGCAGGCACAGATCTAACAACACGGAAGCAGGTCCCTCAAGTGCGTGTGGGTATGCGATTGTTTTCACAGAGCCCCACATGAACGCTGAATGAACATTAACGCACTGGAAGGTTTTGATGAGCCCCTGCAAGGACAGAAGAGAAAGAAACAGAGGGTCTTTTATAAAAAAAACTAAAAAGTTCGTAGGCTAAGTAGAGAAGATGACTAGAAAACACGCATTGACAAAGCCAAAGGTCTAGAATTGACAGCCAGCCTGTTGGCTTTGCCAATGCTTGTTTTGCAGAATGTTATTGTTAGGGGAGCTGGTGCATCTCTGCCAATACACACATTCATCTAAAAAAGCACACATTGTAATAGTATCCACCTGGCGTGCAGGGAACTACTTTGTGTGAGGATGTTCCCTTTGTGACATGGCAGAATGCCATCACTCACAGTCAAGTAAGTTAACCAATGGCTGAAATGGGCGGGCCCATTGCTGTAGTGGGCAGAAGAAAAATGTGAATGAGGATCGAATAGTGGACGAGGGCTGCCTTAAAGCCTCATATAGTCAGATACTTAGAAACATATGCTGGTAATATGAAAATGTTTTAGAACAGCAGAAATCTAAGACGGAGACCCTTTTCCCTCAGGAACATAGGTGGTAGCGCATTTCAGTGACTGATAGTACATTCAAAGACACTAAAGCATGAAACATTGCTTTCAAAAACATAGATTTTCAAATATGCACTAGTCAAGGTGGAGAATTGTTTGGAACAACAAGAACCCTTTCACACAGCGACATTTCCTTTCAGACCCTAGAAAAGTTCTCTGGGGCCGACAACCAAGGGTACTTGTAGCCTCAGGGCCCTGCTGAGCCAGGAGCTCAAGTTAAGTTTCATAGTATGGACATAAGTAATGCACTATGCAAACCAAACTTACGCAAACACGGATAGCAAGACAACAAGGATAGGGAAGGACAGGCGTGTAAAAATAGTGCTGGATATTGGGGGCGATTAGCATGAAGTGGTCTTAACAAATGTAGAATTCAATAGGACTTAATCGAAGTATTCATCACCTAAAATCACTGGGGATATTGTGGAGTCAGTGGAGTTCTCCACCACCACCATCTCTATTTAGAGGAGTCCTGTGCCTTTAACAAACATTTATGAAGGTTGGTCTGGGGATTGTCACTAAAGTTGCACTTACAATTAGACAGTAAATATTTATTTAACATTTTTGGAGCCAGACTGGTTAAGGCTCCACACAGGGATAAATTTGTCTTTTGATCACAACACAAAAATTTTTCTAATTTAAGACGGATTAATGTTTCCTTGGTGTCTGCCAAACGTCACCTAGAAATATGAGCCAGATTCAAGGCTACTCTCCTTAACAGCATGCAGCACATGGAACATGAAAGAGGATTCCCCGAGACGGACTGAAAATTTGCTCTTTTAGTAACTTAGGACCAGGGGTTTCCTCAAATATAGTTTAGACATTTTACACTTACTCACCTGGAGGCCGAGTGACTGGACAGCATAGCATGTTGTAGTGATGGGAAACAACAAATACCACAACCGCCGAACAACGCGTTGGGCGGTCGGAACGACGAATGCGTCTGAACCACGCATTCAATTTACAATGCATGTTGTTCCAACAACATGCATTAGGTAAAGCGGCGTTGGACTTTAAAGTCTAACGCTTTCACTACTGTTGCGGGGACTGGAGTTGGAATAGTAAATTATACTATTCCAAAATCCAGCGCCCCCAAAGGCAAGTCTTTGTAACGACTTGCTTTGTAAATGGAATGCGTGGTTCAGACGCATTCATTGCTCCGCCAGCGTTAAGGAACGCGTGGGCAAGGAAAGCGTGGTTGTATGATACAACCTGTGGTGATATTAAGAGTTGTCTTAGACAAAGATCTAAGCCAAAGTACTGTGTTCTTCCTCCATTGCTTTACCTCCTGCAAATGGTGTTCTCCTGCTGTAAAGTAGTCCTCACATTGTGGTCACTGCATGCACCACATAACAGAATGACGCGCTTTTTTTTATGCCAATGCCCAGCAACTATGTTGGAACAGGTTCCAATGCATCTTACCTCACCAGAAAACAACGCTTTTAACAAGGTTTAATTTAGATATAGAAACTGCTCTTGTTTGACATGTTATATTCTTTCCATAGTTGGTCCTTTCAACTTATATTTTGAAGGAAGAGGAGATGATGAGGAGTTTTGTTGCTATTGGAATGTTCTTAGAGATTCTGTATTCTCTATTCTAAGATCCTGTTTTTCTTGCTGCTGAGTGGTGGCAATAAAGGATTTATTGCATAATATTAGTCTCAGTGTCCTTAATTAAATCCAGATTGTTAGCCCACCAAAATCAACATTTTAATGCTTATGCTACTTTTGTAGACAGTTAAAGTCCTTTTGTATGCTGGCCTGGTTTCGGGTCTCTTCACAACACTTCTTTCTTTATTTGTAGCGAATATTATCTCCTCGTCCCGCTCGCTTATCTCCATCACATTATAGACCCTGTGCCTCGTAGATACACAGTCTACCAATATAAGAAGTGTCCACACCCCACACCTCCTGTTCCTGTAGACACTATGGGTGGGTGCCCAGCGAGGATTGGGTTTATTTCTTTTTTTTTTTGACCCGGTGCAGGCGAGTGGTTGGAGGTTTTCTGCACAGAAGGGGCAGAGAATTTGCTCCACATGGCTCAGCGGCTTCCCTTTCATCGCGCAGTGCCGGTGAGCCTGGGGGCGGCGGGATGGTGTTGGTTCCGGGCACGTCTAATGCGGTAAGTCCTGGGACCAGCAGGGAAGCAGCTTCTACATGGGGTGAGGCAAATTTTTCCTTTGCATGTATGACATTGTTCTGCATTCTGTCCATCAACTGTTTTAGATTTTTCCTTTGCTCCATGGCGGTTTCTTCTCATGACCAGATGTCTTCTCTGCGTTCCTCCGGAAGGAGGGAGCATGGTCTGTTTGCGGAGAAGTTCACTCGGCGAGAGTTTGCTGTGCCTTCCTCCAGTCGAGGTCTCGTTGCTGGGTTGCCGGGTGGCCAGCTGCCTTGCGTTCTTCATTTCGGCATGGAGAAAGTTTGCATGTCTTTAGTTCTTCTCAGTGCTTAATTTGTATAAAAAAAAAATTAAGTGCCAGGGCCCTCATCAGGAGGCAGTTGCAGCCTACACCACCCATTGCCCCTGCTAGCGCTGCCAATGACAGTACTAAACCGGCTACTAACCATCACATTCCTACAAGTGACACAATTTAGACTACTCCAGGCCCCCAAAGCTATTAGATTAGTAAGTGTCTGTAACAAACAACGATGTCTCAAACAAGGGTATTATTTTAGGGTCAAGTACATGTGGCGCAATTAGTCACGGTGGATTAAATCTACAGGGGGAGAAAACCAGGGGGAGATTTTCATGCAAAGGTAAATTGTATTTCAATCGATAAGCATATTGGACATATTAAACTTCATATGTACAAGCACATGGGATGCTAGCACTGCGTTACATTAAATGACATGTAACCTACAAAATACTGTGCACAAGTGCTCGTGAAGTTTTGTGACGGCGCAAGTGACATGCGACGTGGTATATACAGCGATGGTGATGGGCGCGACAAGAGACAAGTGGGATTTAAAATTCTTTACATATTTGGGATATCCAGGCAGTTAACGATACATAAATAAAAAAAGAAGTGGGGTATCCGTAAAAGGGGGCGCCAGGAGTTCTGCTGTGGATTAGCAAGGGCGGCAGGTAATAGTAATTTTTAATGTATATTGAATTAGTAAATTTAAATGTAAATGTGGGATACTTGTAAAGCGCACTGTTACTCTACCCGAGTGTCCTGGCGCTGTAGACCGCTGGGGAACCCGTCCTGGTTTTCCCTGTGAGATGGTCCCTTTCTGGGTATCTCCAGGGTGAAACCAGGCATCCCCGGCGAATGCGGGGGGCCGTTGTAGAGATGAGGCAAGCTAATGCCCAGAGTTACCGAGTGTGTTCCCTGGTTAGAGTAGGCACTGAGGCGAGAATTATCGAGTCCGTTGACCCTGGTCCAAGACCCTGCTGCGTCGGGAATTGAACCCTGGTCCCGGGCCGTTCTCTGCTTACAGGTCTGCTGCCTCTAACCAGTGAGCCACAGTTAGTAAACAACTGTTGTTGTGCTCGTTCTAAATCAAACAGCCCACCAGTTGATAAACTGTCATAAGTGCCAGTGCTGCTAATTAAGTGCACATTCTGAGCAATGGAAACCGCCAGCTCAAATTGAGCACTGGTTCTGCTCTTTTGATTTCCACACGATCTTTGCCAGTTTTTTTGTATTCTGGCTCAGCACCTGCATTGCTGTGCATGCAGGCCAGGAGCTGCTTTTTTTGGTGGCATCCCCCCAGGCCTGCTGGACACCTGTGGATGTCATAATGGTATGATGTACATGATAAGGCGAGTCGGACCTCCCCTGTGTTGCAGCACTATGGCATTGTTTCTTCCAGGTGAGCGCAGCAGGGTTTCAGGTGAGCGGTGGGTGTCCCCGAGGGGAGTTAGACCCCTGCTGGGGACACTATGCGACTATTAATGAGCTAGCCCCTATTTCAGTGTAGTGGTAGGTAATCTGTGCATATCGCGCGGTGCGCCGCGCGATACGCACGCAATATTATTCTGCATGATGTGATTGTTCAAATGTATGACCCGCGCGCATTGTAGCTGTTCGATGGAGGTCTCTAACGTTGTTGACAGTCACCGTTGAGGTATACCATTGAGCAGACGCATCGCGCGTTGGGTGGAGTTTACTTCTTGGAATAAACTACTTAAAGGATCATTTGGAGATTGTGGATTCTTTCTTTCTACATTCAGCATGTCAGTCTCGTAGGACTAAACCAACAGCACCTTTATTCACGGAGGTCCTCAGATCTAGTAAAAAAACTATGTAAACATCTTGAAAGGAAATGGGAGGCTTAACTACAGCTTAGACGATAAAATGACCGATAAGCTAGCATGGAAGGACTGTTTCTCAAAGATGCATTTAGCCCAAAAAGTCTTCTTTGAAAAGAAGATTGCCGAAGCGGGTAATAAATCAAAGTACATTTTTAAAATCGTGTAATCCTTTTTTAGCCATCTATGGCCATTCCCTGAGCTGGTGTGTAACTTTGGGGTTTTACATCTGGTTTTGCGGGCTCTGTAGTTTTCTCCCATTTGTGTGTCGGTCATCGGAGGGGTTACTCCTTCTGACTTGGTAGATTTTTTTTCTGGTGGCAGTAATGTCTGCTCACCAGCTGGGAAGCTCAACTCCTTGTCTTGTCTGTCTCCATTGGTTTGTGTTTTTGGGGTCAGGTTTTGGTTCCCAAGTACGTGGGTCAGGACCGAGGCACCGACGGAGAGGGCGGGGTCTCCTATATACCCGAGTGGTTACCAGGTGAGGTGAGGCAAATACCTCATAAAGGACAGGTGTGAAGATCACCCTGCCTATATGGAGGTATTTGTTTAATCATGTTTCATTATTTTAAGTTTATTCACAAATTTGCAGTAGCTTGAATATGACACGGTCCTGAAGAAAGCCAGGGCGAGTGGCCCTCTGTGGCTGAAACTAGTAGACCAGTTAGAACAGCGGCATATTTGATCGAAGCCGTTCCTGCACTCTTATTAGGTTTGGAAACAATACGTGAATAAAGGTGTTTGTTTGTTTCCATATCCTTTTTAATCTTCACTTTTTTTGCACTACATCCTTCTCTTTTCATTGACTACTTTGAACGTACGTTAGTAGGTGTTTTCATCTCTGGTTTGATTTATTTGGTTACTGCTGTCGGACTAGTATGTCATCTTATCCGCAGTGGCACCCCTCTTGGTTATGAGGTGCAGTGGTAGACATGCAGGAATTCCAGATGATGACACTGGCCACGAAGAGCAGTTGATGGAAATCCTATAGACTTTTTGCTGTGACGTAATGAGTTCATGAGTATGAGTAGCTACTGGAGACGACACATTCATTGTGACTTTAGATACAGAATTTGCATAGGTATTTATAAGCAGATACTTGCACAGTTCTGCTAGTCTTTTTTGGCTTGGTACGTAATGGAGATAAGTGAGAGGGATGAGGAGCTAATGCTTCTATTGCTTACCAGTAACTGCATTACTCCGTGTCCTACTCTGGCTCATCTTCATTACGGCCCTCCCTCTCGGTTGTCAGACCAACTGCGTCGAAGGCGGCTTGGAACGTACAGGAGGTGTGGTGGGCATGGACGCTTTTTATATTGGTAAGGGTGTGTCTACGAAGCATAGGGGCCTCATTTTGTAATGGAGATAAGTAAGAGTAGGGCACTGAGTAATGCAATTACTGTTGAGTTACAGAAGCAGCAACAGTTGGTCTTTTGCTGGTGTAATAACGGGGGCATGAGTCTCCACGTACCCGATTTGCCAGCAGCACTCCATGGAACACCAGGGCTCACATACAGCCATGGACATGCTCCGTGGTCTGGGTTTCTTAAAATAAAAAACCTACATATTTTACAAACTCACAGAACGGCACAATTTCCACACACAAATCACTTGGAAATCACAAAAGTCTGCTGATTCTGCATATCCAGAACATATTCTACAAAACTACAAATCTCTCAAAACTTTTCCTTATTTCCTCATATTTTAACAAATCCAAATATTTGACTTAACCTCCATGTACATCTTTCTTACTTCATACATTTACTTCCTATTGACAAGTTACTTACCTTCAGTAACGCCTTATCTGGGAGAGACTATCCAGCTGCAGGTCCCTTACCTTGAATTATCCCCAGGTGTCAGACTGGACCTAGAATTTTCATGAGCAGTATCCCTGTGCATGGGTCACTTCCAGCGCAGACTACACGACGATGCCATACAGAGCCGATCGACGCCACCTTCCGGCGCACAGGGGTACTACTTCCAAAAATGTTCAGTATCCAGTTGGACGTCTGGGGCTAACTCTAACGTAAGGAATCTGCAGCTAGAAGTCTCTATCAGATACTGATTCCATTACAGCCTATACTGATCCAATTACAAAAATAATAAACAATTCGATCTCCAAAGAAGATTTAGTTTTGTGAATGCTTGTTTCTTGAGTGACTAAACCAGTTTCCTTGAGAGCCTTTTCACCACTTATCTGAGGAAATGAGGTGAGCCAGCAGTTACACCCTTCGGGACAGTTCTACTATGCCAGCAGTCTTAAGGCACTTGGGAGGACTACCAGGACAGGGTCAAATCATTGCTAGCAGGCCCCAAAATGGCCCACTTTGCCCACTCCGCTCCTGGGTCATCTCCTTTTGGGTGTGCAAGAAGCCAGCTTCTCCAGCCTCCCAGCAGCATTTTGAGACAGGCAAATGCAAGGTAAAGGATGAATCTGCACTTCTCAATCTTTTACCAGGTAAAGGAGGATTCCTACAAGTAGTTCACCTTTTCTCTACTCAGTCTAGTTTATCTGTCTCTCTTGGGAGCAGTTGAGCCGTCCTTATAGAATGAACTTAACTGTGATGGGCAAATTTCCCTCAAGAAATAAAGCTTAAGTCCCTGCACATTCTTCTTCAGATAATATACATCATGACAAAGTCTCTTTTTTCTCAAAGCCTACTTACTGCTAAGCCAAGGCCACAAATCTCTGTTCACCAGTGATTTATGGAGGTAGAACTTAGTCTTGTCCCGCACTCACTCCCTCCCTATTTCTCTCGCCTCTTTCCAAAGCAAGCCCAGTTGGTCCCCATAGGATCAAAGAAAAATCCTATCTCTTCTTGGTACATTTCTCTCAAGCTGGCTTCTCCTCATAAGTCTTGCTTCTCTTCTTCAGGCAGATGGAGGTCAGGCATCTTTTAGCAGGCAGATGAGATTGGGCCGTGTTAGAAATTAGATTTCTGGTTAGCAGCGTTATGCACCCTGTCTAAGCAGGAACCAAAATCCTCATCAGGGTTAGCGTAGTACATACTAAACGTTTACCTGTGCTCACCTTTGGGTAGCTTGGCACAGAGAAGTCAGGCTAAACTAAAGAGGCAATGTCCAAAGTATTTGTGCACACACGTACAGTAACCGTGAAAACACAGGAAAGGACTCCATACTACTTTAGAAAAATAGCCAATATTTATCGGAGTAACACAATCAAAACGATAAAAATCCAACATACAAAAGTCAAGTAATGAATGTTGCAAGATTAAGTCAAAATGCAGTGCTTCAAAATCAGTAACTCCAACTGGGGCTATCTGGTTGCTCTTCCGGGCCGCCCAAAATTCAGTCCAACTGTGATGGGGCATGAACTGGATATGCGAGTCAAGTAGACCGGCTCAAAGTACCTTGCATCCGTCAGAGATTGCAGACGATGCGTTGTGTAAAGGAGGGGATGCATCACTGTAGATTGCGATGCATAGTTTCCAAAGTCAGGCAACGTCACGGTAAAGTGCGATGTGCATCAGGACGATGTGTCGATGTAGACTTGCTGGGGTAGTGTCAGGAGAGAGCGCGTTGCAGACGTCGGCGATGTGGTGTTGTGGGCCCGGGCAGCAGCGGTGATGGAGGCCCAGCATCAGCAAAGTTGGGGCTGCATTGTTAGTCGTGTTCACTGCGTCTCGCACTCTGAGTGGTGTCCCGTTTTGGTGCAGGCAGCTGCGATGCGTCAATAAAGCAGAGAAAGGAACCGGTCCCGATCTACGCATCAGTGTCCATCAATTGGTTTCTTGGGTTGCATCACCAAACACTCACTTCCAAGGGCCCAGGACCGGATTTGGCATCACTTGGCAGAGCAGGACTCACAGCAGAGGAGCCCAAGTGCTGGTAGCAAGATGCAGGTGAAGTCTTTGATATCCCTGAGACTTCAAAAAAAGGAGGCAAGCCCAACAAGCCCCTGGAGTAACCATTAGACATGCAGATGTAGAGTCAAGTCCAGTCCTCTCACTCCCAGGCTAGAAGCAGCAGACAAACACGGCAAAGCACGCAGCAAAGTGACAGTCCCTCCAGGCAGCACAACAGCTCCTCTTCCTTGCAGAATGTCCTCAGTTCCAGAAGTGTTCTGAATATTTGGTGTCAGAGGTCCAGTACTTATACCCATTGTTGCCTTTAAAGTTGGGAGACTTCAAATACAGATCTTTGTAGTGCACAAGATGCCCGTTCCCGCCATGGCTCCAGACTCACTACAGGGAGGTATGCAACCCTTATGTTTGGAACAGGCACAGCCCTATTCAGTCACAAGTGTCAGCTCATCTCTCTCACTCTAGCTCATGAAGACCCATCAGCCTGGTGATGAGCCATCTGGATGTGAGTGGCTTACCTCAGCTCCCTTTGTGAGTGACAATTAAGAGAGAATGCACAAAGCTCAGCTGTCACCCAACCCAGACATGTATTCCAGAGACAGGCAGAAGGCACAGAATGGTAAGAAAATGCCAACTTTCTACGAGGGGGCCTGGTCAGCCATGTAATTTAAAAAACAACTTCACTAAAAGATGTATTTTTAAATTAAGAGTCCAGAGACACCAAACTCCAAATTTCTATCTTTTCACAAACGGAAAGCTACACTTGAAAAATGTTACAAGGCAGCTCCACTATTAACCTATGGAAGAGATATGCCTTGCAGGAGTGAAACAGATTTAACAGGATTTCACAACCAGGACATATAAAACTGAAAAGTACATGTCCTACCTTATATGTACCCTGCACCCTGCTCATGAGCGGTCCAGGGCTTACTCGAGGGGTGACCTATGTGTAATAAAAAGGAAGGTTTGTGCCTGACCAGTAGGTAAATTATTATGTCGAAAAGGCAGTTTAAACGGCAACACACAGGCTCTGCTGTGGCAGGCCTGAGACATGTTTAAGGGCTACTCATGTGGGTGGTACAATCAGTGCTGCAGGCCCACTAGTAGTATTAGATTTACAGGCCCAGTGCACAAGTAGTGCACTGTGCTAAGGACTTATCAGTAAATCAAATATGCAGATCATGGAGAAACCAAATGCTATGTCAGCAGTGAAAAAGTGCACAGTCCTAAAGCCAGCAAAATCTTAGTTCAGCACACAGTCAAAAGAGGAGGTCCAAAACCAAAAAGTCAGGGGAAAGCATGCCAAAAGATGAGGTTAACGGGATGGGACAGGAAAACGTTTCGTCATAGAAGGCTTCCATAAGCATTCCTTAGTCACATTTTCTAGGAGAGGCGTGAACATCTGTAATTACCTGTGATTAACTGAAGGGAAAAGATTAAAGACATCAGCACAGAATGTCAGGTTTCCTGTCTTTAAAGTAAGCAATTTACAAATTCACCATGGCACCGTATTTAATATCAATCTCCTGTGACTAAGTAATTTCTTATTAACTAGCTTTAGGCTGTGAGAATGTTATTTCTACCTGTGTGTAAGAGAAGTTAAACAAAGATAGATTTCAGAAAACTGCAGGCTTAAAACTGTTTACAGCTGCTTGCTGTCGTCTAAAGAGCATTGAAAGGTTCAGACGGCCTTTGCCAGTCAGACACCATTTGCAATGTGAACCCTGTCTGAGTGGCAGCTTCAATTATATGACTGACAGCGGTTGGCATGGGAGGGGGAGGGGTTGCGGGGGGAGTAGGCAGTAGTTCCATGGACTCCTGCATTGTTCATTCGATGTTCTTTTTGCAAAGCACTGCTTTTCTGTCTCTGCCACTCCTGTCCCATTGAGGAACAGGGGTTCAGTTACAGCACTGCCTGAATGAGATTACAGAGATGGAGGTCTGATGCCCCTTGAAAGCACAGGCATCTGGTTACAAGGATTCACAAAAGGAAACCTGACTCATGAATGATGACCAGGCAGGATTTCTGTGCATCCTTTTGAGCAGAGTCTGAGCTGCGCCAGCACAGGACATGGGACCGGTACAGTCGCATTGCAGACACTGTGCTAACACAGCGATACAACCTGGATAGTAATATATGTGGCCCATGGCCCTTTTTAAGCCCACGGTTTGCAGATTTTAGGTAATTTGTCATGTTGCAGATTTTAGGTAATTTGTCATGCCTGCAAACAGTGCCCTGGTAATCCAGTGCCCTGGTAACTTCCACAGCCATGACCCAGCACTTTTAAATGAAAAATGGAAATGTGTTGCTTTCTATTCATGCAACTAAAATAGCTGACATTGAACCAAGCAACCAAAGCTTGTGACACTGGGTGAAGTCTAACCATAAGCGATTCTCCCAAAAATATACCTCCTTCCCTGAATTTACTTTGGGTGAATGGGATTGCATTTGGGGCTGAAATACTCCGTAGCCCTGGGCCAGGAGCACGAAGGACCCATCTATCGATGTGCTCAATTGCACTAGGACTTCCAAAAATTCCCATTTCTTTGAATTTAACATATCATGTTAATAATGTCAGGCACACCACTCAATCTCAGCTCCCCCTTACAACTGTTATAAGGTAGAAAACACAAAAATATGATGGAAGGCGTGGACCCGGCCTGGCAGTTAGTGTTGGACTTTTCCAATGAGGAGTAGCGTCGAGAATAATTTGCATTTGGCTGGGGGCAAACTGGGGTGGCGAAGTGAGTAAAAGAACGATGGATTAAACCCAGATCTCTTGAATGGGGTGAGTGGTTGAAAAGTTTTAGCACTCCGTCCATCATCTTGTTGTGTTTGCAACTGTTATAAGGTCCTATAACTGTGTCCGTGGTCCTGATTTGGAGAACCTTAACTCAACCCTAATGCTTTGGCTTGTAGAAAAGCCATACGTTCAAATTATTTTGGACCACATTTTTGTATTTTTAAAAAACGTTAAAAAAAATTATAGTTTAGAAATGGTGTGCCATTGACACACTACATGCAACAAAATCAGTGAAGTGTCGAGTTTGACAAGAAAATTACATCAAAGAAAAAAACCTAAGAGATATCAGAGCTAACTCAAGAAAAAGACAACAACTACTTTGCAACTGATCGGCCTACGGGCATCGCAAAAAAACTTAACTCCATATATTCTGGCTGGGTTGTGCATATTCATTGCAAAAATGCCGGATTGCAAAAATGGAGAAAGCCACATTGCTGCAAACAAAGCCCCAGTGTAATATACACTTCACACTAGTCACACTCACGTACACTTCACACAAATCACACATTTATACTAATCTGCAATATAGAACATAGTACATACACGTTATCTATATAATCTGGTGCTTAGTTCCTGGTTAGTACAAGCTGTGCTGTAATCATAAGAATGTAGTAGGTAGAGTTAGTATATATAGTGAGGTAAGAGAACGTAGACGCGGAGTTGGAGGACTGACTTTGTTGGAGACACTTGACTATGTGCAAGTGCTGTCCTTATCTGAGGAGGTTCTTATTAATAAAAGGAAAACCCTTCCTCATCACGACTGGCTGCCGTGACTACTCCACAACACCCAGGTAGTCCACAGTGATGATTCCCAACAGATAGTACATCATTTCATAAGAAGTGAGCGGGCCGCACTACAGACATCTTTTCAGAAATGTACTCTTTGTAAGGGTCCTCTTCTGTTTGCAGTGAGTTTTCATCTCCCTTGAGATGCACACACAGCCAACCGAGTACACCTACAAATCCATGATGGAGATTTCCATACCCGAGCCTATGGCATCATATTTGCATATAACTACCAAAAAAGATCCCGACACCCCCCTTAGCAATGCCAGGCACACAACTCTTATCGTAACTGTGGCAGCAGAAATCCCAGGCAACTAAGTATGTACATTACAGATCTGCACATACCCCTAAAAAAACATTTAAAATGTATCATTTATTTTTATTAAACACTGTTACAAACAGAGCCTTGAATATTACTCAAAGCTATGACCTTCCTTTGCATAACGTAAATGGTATTTCATGGTAGGATGTGAAAAAGGATCACAAATTTTCATTGCATTGATCAACAAGCATTACCAAAAGGAAGGTCTTGATCTTTATTATTGCTAAGGGTGACCGTATGTAAGCGGCGTCACCTCCCTTATGTGAGTTATTGATAACGAGAAGTGGCATATAATTGGAGAAAAGATTCCTCACCTGCCATCCTTATTGATAATGGCCATCTCTTCATACATTCTTTGCTGTGGCACACCGTTTCAATCCAAGGGATTCAAGGAGCGTCAAAGGGCAGGGTCTTCAGGCCCCACTTGTCTCCTCTAAACTTTGCCCCAGCCATGGTTCTCTTCTCCTAACTGGTCCTTCTTGGAGATGAACCTGAGCTGGACTCTCAATCTACACCTATATCAGCATTTATAAATACCCTCCTCTGAAGGCATTTATGAGCCACTGATGAGGTCACAATCCAACTGGAATGTACAGGCACAGCAGCTTCCACCAGAGAAATGGGCCAGTGCACATGGACAGCATTCACAAAGATGGAGGGTGATACACAGAAAATATTTGAATAAGACCCTGGTTATTTTCAACTATATCTACACATATATTTACCTGAAGGGGATGGTCTGTGGCTAAATTGCTGGCTTTTTGAATCTGGGGTCTTGTTTCTAATCGTAACAGTGTGTGTTTTGTTGTATATTGATTCTTCTTGTAATATGGCTGACAGTAGTCATTAGCCCCTCCTTAGTGTTTTCACCTTCTCAGTCTCCCAGAATACCTGTGAGTGTTCTAACTTGTACCAGAGTGTTCTACCTTTGTCAGTTGAAGGTCTGGTCAGCTGGCGAGGTTTGTACTCAGCTGTGTCTTGGAATAAATCTACATGTAATCAACGAGAAGTATCCTGTCATCTATCACCATCTTATTTACAACATGTTTGAGAGCAAATCACTTAACCTCCTTGTACGTTATATTTTAAATCTATGCAATGTCACATAATTATGCATAATTGGGTGATGGAAATGTGAGCATTGCTCAAACCCCAACGTGGGGATCACATGCGCAAAGCAGCTAATAAATTGTGGATGCAGTTCATGTTTCTCTTTGTACTTGGAATTATGGGCCTTGTAGTTTGTCCATTTTTGATCATCATGGTAAAATACCATTCATGCAATGCCTCATCTGCATTCGAAACTGCTCCTCAGAGTGAGATAGCAAAAGAGAAAGGTGTTGTATTCTCTTCACTTATGTTATGCTGTATCACTTTAAGTTCAACATTCCATTTCCTTGATGTCATTATTCACTGTGTTCTTCCCAATCAGTTAGCTCTCTGCTTTCTGATGGGATCACCAGCTTTTCTCTGTAGTGCATAATAAATGCTTTATAATCTTTTATGATCTCTCCATCTTCATTTACATCACATGGCGACGATGGGCAGAGAAGCTAAACAACTACAGAGAGAGTGAAACTCTACTGGTGAGAAAAGAACCACGCGAAAATCTAATTTGTTGTAGACTGAAGAGAAATTCAAATTAAAGAAGAGAAATTCAGATTGAAGAAGAGAAATTCAGATTGAAGAAGAAAACCCATTCTGGAAGAAACTAAGAATAACCAAGATACTAAAGTAATAATTTACAGCTACTAGAATTTCAAGTAACCTGTAACCGTTGGAACCCTACTCCTCACAGCCTGAAACAAAGAACTACATCTCTGTGTGCAAACCCTGATTTCACAATTCAAGTGCAAGCCAACTCGACTTTTAAAGAAACTAAAGAAGTCATCACCCTGCTTAAACACGCGGTGAGTGCATCAGTAAGACTTTGTTTAAGCTAATCTGTTCGTCAAATGAGTAAACCTCTATTTTTATTTAAATCACCGATCGATCGTTCGCTTGTGATCGATTTTTGGGACTTTGTATTTGTGGTAAACTTGACTCAGGAACTCGTCGCATTCTCCTAACAAGCGCAGAGCATTTTTCGAAAATCTGCACAAGCGCCAAGCATTTTTTGAAACCTGCACGAGCAGGTCAACACGAGCTGCATTGTCAAGACTTACTGCACAACGTTCTTCTTTGCCGAACAGACCACGTCACAAGAAGGAAGCCCCAAGCTGTGCTGAACAGAATCTTTATCAGAGCTTTCACCACGTCACAGGAAGGTGAGCAAGCACAAAGCGCCAGGCAACGTCAATAGAACAAACGGAAGCGGAGATGACGCAATGACGCTACGCATCCAGACGCCATCTCGAATCCATCGCTGGTTACCTAGCAACGCCGGTAACACGCTCTGAGACAACGCTAGCGCTAACGCTGACTACACTTTCAAAGGGATTACCGCGTTTTAAGTCAGCGCTACACGCCCTCAACGCTCTGCGTTACTCTGTGCTTCCAGATTGAATACATAACTGCACCAGTTCAAATGAAGGTGAAACGGTAAGCAGTGCCTAGCGCAAGTGACTAATGCAATTGACATTTTGTTTGTTCTCAAAAGATAAGAGGCACAAAGATTAAAGTATAATTGATATCATTATTAAGACGCCGTGAGGAGCAATCCAGTAGAACTACTGTTATCTTGAGGCTGTATCCATATTTATATTATAGTACACACAAGAGAAGGTACTACCAATTAAAGTAAAATGGAGAATATAAATGTTATAGCACCTCCCATGTTTCTACAAACAACAGGGGATCCACCCATTGAGTGGGATGAATGGATAGACATTTTTGAGAACTACTTAGAAGCACTTGATGGAAAGGATTTTAGTGCAATCAGAAAAAAAGCCTTGTTGTTAAGCGCTCTAGGCAAGGAAGGCCAACGTTCCTTTAAATATCTTCCAGTAGGATTAAATCAAGATGGGAGAGCAATAACCAATGTTTATTCTGAAGCAAAAGCTCGCATGAAGAAGCAGTATGCAAAGGAAGTGAATATTGTTATGGCCAGGCATAAATTCTACACTCAACCCCAGAGGAACGAAGAATCAGTAGACCAATTTGTAGCTAGGTTACGAGAACTGTCCATCAAATGTAGTTTCGGAGAGATAAGAGATGAAATGATACGTGACCAACTGATAGTGCAATGTCGTAACAAAAAGATGCAAGAAAAACTGTGGGCAGCAAAAAAATCCGACCCTACAAATGGCCATTGATATAGCGAAAGTAGTCGAAGAATCGAATGCATGTATGAGAGAGATGGAGAAGAGAGGTAATGGAAAGGAAAATGTTCAAGGGGATGATGTTTCTTGTGTAGAACAAGATGAAGTTGCCGCTGTGAACATGAAAAGTGTAGATTTGAGCGAAAGAGGTCCAAAGAAATACAACAATGGGTTTCCAGGAAGTGACAGGAACAGATATCAAGGAAGGATGTGTAGTAGGTGTGGGAGCACTTTTCATAACTCAGATTTTAGGAAATGCTTTGCTATTGACAAGGTCTGTAGGAAGTGTGGGAGGAAGGGACATTTCTCCAAGATGTGCAGGGGAGGTAATGCAAATAAAGTAGCTGTTGTAGAAAACAGGGAAATAGTGAAAGACGTTGTTGGTGTTGAAGGTACCAACAAAATTTTGTGCTTGGGTGAGGATGGTGTCAGCGAAAGTGAACCCGGTAGAAGGTTCAGACCCAAAGCTCAATTCCTTATCAATGAGATCGAGACCCAGCTGATGGTCGATCCAGGATCATTGTGGACTATCATTCCAAAGGATATGTATTTAGAAAATTGGAAAAATGTGCAACTATTACCCAGTGATATTAGTCCCTGTGGTTACCAAGGTGAGAGTATAGATGTAATTGGGTTCATGGTATGTGTGATATCATTTAAAGATCGTTCCGTCAAAGGGAAGGTGTATGTGTCCAGATCAGGCCCAGCAATTTTGGGATGGGGGCAACAGTATGACCTTGGTATAATCATCAATCCCAGGGCAACACAACAGGTAATGGTTGTTGATAGCATAACTACAGATTCAATTGTTGAAGGGATGCAATGTTTATTTGATGAACACATTGGGGAGTTGAGAGGTTATGTGCATAAGATTGTATTGCGCGAACATGCCATGCCTATGCAACACAGGGTGAGGAAGGTTCCATTTATTGCACGTGAGGAAGTGAACAAAATATTGAAAGAAATGTTAGACCAGGGAGTGATAGAACAAATAGAAACATCACCCTGGATTTCTCCCGTAGTTATTACAACCAAATCTGATGGAAAATTTTGTTTCTGTGTGGACCTTCGCACCCTGAACCAGAACATTGTAGTAGATAACTTCCCGTTACCAAACATCAACGAGTTGGTTCTGTCACTAAAAGGGGGGAAGTACTTCTCTAAGCTGGATCTTCGCAGCGCTTATCACCAAATAAAATTACATCAAGACTCCAAGGCTTTGACAGCTTTTATAACAACCGAGGGGATTTATCAATTCACACGTATGCCTTTCGGGCTTGCCTCTGCAGCCGGAGTGTTTCAAAGAATGATGGGGGCCGTACTGAAGGGTGTGAACAACGTAGTGTATTTCCAAGACGATGTTCTAATTTTTGGTGAGACCGTAGAGGAACACAATCTGATCTTAAAAACTGTTCTAGAAAGGATGGAACAAGCTGGATTAACTCTTAAGAAAGAGAAATGCAAATTTGCAGTAGAAGAAGTTGAATACCTAGGTTATACCCTATCAGTCGATGGTGTGAAACCCAAGCGAGATTTATTAGACTCTATCAGGAATGCACCAGCTCCGAGCGACAAAGATCAGTTGAGGTCGTTTCTCGGCCTCATTGAGTACTATGCAAAATTCGTAAGAGACTTTGCAGAGAAGACAGAAAAAATTAAGGTGTTGTTGAGGAAAGGATGCAAGTTTGTATGGGGTGTGGAGCAAGAAGAATGTTTTAAAAAAATCAAAGATGAAATTTGTGATGCAGCCATCCTGACACCATTTGATACCAACCGTAAGTCAGTCTTGACTGTGGATGCCAGCGCTGTGGGTGTTGGTGCGGTTTTGGCTCAAGTACACGAGTGTGGGATCAAGACTGTGGCTTTCGCTTCTAGGACGCTCACTACAGCTGAGAGGAATTACTCAATTATCGAACGTGAAGCCTTAGCCGCAGCGTGGGGTTGCGAGTATTACAGGATGTATTTGTGGGGGTTCAAATTCACGCTCTTGACAGACCACAAACCCTTGGTTAAAATTCTGTCACCTGGTGGAGCTGGCAAGGGTTCTGCGAGGTTAGCTAGACTCGCTGCTAGGATTCAAGAATATCTGTATACAATTGAGTACATCCCAGGTTGGAGGAATTGCCAAGCCGATGGACTCTCTAGACTACCACTACCTTGGGAGTCGGTAGACAAGCTGGGTGTTGAATCATCCAATTCCGAAGGGTCTGTAGCTGCAGTGGATGAAGTAGTAGATATCTGTGCCGGGGCAATTGGCAAGAGTTTGTGGAATACATCCATGGCAAAGGATGTGGTATTGAGAGAAGTCAAGGACATGATTGTTAAGGGTCCGAGGAGAGAGAGTTGCCTATCCCCGGCAGTTCGCCCATATTTGAAAGTACTTGATCAGCTGTCTCTCTTGGACAAGGATGGCTTCTTGATTTTAATGGAAGATAAGTTTATTCCCCCACAAGACGTGAGGTTTACTATATTTAAACTAGCCCACGAAGGCCATCTGGGTCAGTCCCTCACCAAGAGGAGAGTTAGGGAGAATTTTTGGTGGCCCGGCATGGACTTGGAAATCTCTCAGTGGGTAGAAAAATGTACGGACTGTTTAGAGAGTGAAAAAAGGCTTAAAGTTGGTAGTCATACTGGTTGTGGATCAATAGGTGACCCAGGGAGCCCATGGCACACTATATGCCTTGATTTCATTGGCCCGTTCTACCAGTTGAGTCAAGATATGAGGTTTGGGTTGGTGGTAGTTGACATTTCCTCAAAGTGGTTAGTAGTTAAGTTCATGAAGGAAATCACTACCAATAACACTATTACTGTGTTGAACAACATTTTTAGAGAAGAAGGTTTTCCTACTAAAATTGTCACCGACAATGGAACCCAGTTGACTTCCTTGGAGATGACCAATTTCTTAAAAACATGTGGAATTGCACATTCTAGAACCTCACTTTACAATCCCCAGGGGAATGGAATAGTCGAGAGAGCGAACCGGATGGTTAAAGGTGCGATTCAGATGGCAATCTCGTCAAGAACAGATGTGAGAGAATTAGTAAATGACCTGGTTTGGGCATACAGAACCACTGAGAATGGTGTGACTGGAATGATTCCTTTTAACATCATGAGGGGGCGTTCAGCTGGCACAAAGCTTGTTGCCGCCTGGATGAAAGAATTGATAAATGTTGGTCCTGACAATCCCGGCACTGTGTGTGAACCAGATGACAGTTGTAAGATTGCGGTGAATGATTGGGTGAAGGTCAAGCCTGGTCGAGTTGGGGTCGGGTTGACCAAATTCAGGGGCCCATTCAAGGTCAAGTCTGTTCATAGAAGGTTCATTACTCTATTCAACGGCGAAAGTTGGAACTTGAGGCGTGTAGCACTGTACAAAAAAGCTGAATGTAAATATGATGTTCCTTCTAAGGAGAGCAATATTAGTAGAGTTCAGAGAACTAGAAGACCTCCAGGTTACTTACATGATTTTGTTTGCCAATAAGGACTCTCTCTGTAATGATAAGCATGAACTCGTATTTTGTTTTTTATATGAAGGGAAGAGGATATGTTGTATTCTCTTCACTTATGTTATGCTGTATCACTTTAAGTTCAACATTCCATTTCCTTGATGTCATTATTCACTGTGTTCTTCCCAATCAGTTAGCTCTCTGCTTTCTGATGGGATCACCAGCTTTTCTCTGTAGTGCATAATAAATGCTTTATAATCTTTTATGATCTCTCCATCTTCATTTACATCAAAAGGCAGGTCTGAAGACAGTTCAACTGGACAGCAGGATATCTCAGTAGCTGTTTAATAACAGTCTCTCTGAGTGGGATTCAGTCCCACTGCTGAACAGCTCCCGGCTTCAGAAAGCACGACTAACCAACCAAACAGGAGAAAAAGGGATCGTACTCCAACAAAACGGATAACTTTTTGCAGGTGCACCTGATGTTTCTCTTCATGCTTAAAAGTTCATTTTCGCATCTAACTGCACAAATGTCATGTCCCATAATGCCAAGCGCAAAGAGAAACAGAAGCAAACAGCTCACTTTGAAGTGGTCTTCTAGATGAAGTGGGAACTGGTGTGAGATTGAGAGGTGTCGAATTGAAGCTTCAGTGACCTTCTTGCATTGTCTCCAATTATCATCCAGTAGGCAACACTCAGTCTTTTTTCAAAAACAAATGAGACTCCAAGAGAACAATGCATAGCATTCTTGGATTACTTCTGCCACCCCCGAGCAGCGCAAGAAGAACGGTAACCGAGGCCCTCACCACCAGCCAACTGGAATACTGCAACAACACTATGTCTGCCACCACTCGGCTGAGCAGAAGACTTCAGGTCATGCAAAAGGCAGTAGCCAGACTCACACTCCGGCTCAGGATCCCACCGCATGCACTAGACACCTTGCACTTCAAAGAGTCCCTTCACAAATGCGCAATCTTCAGGCTCCTCACACACCTGTACAAAGCTCTGCACAATCTAGGGCCCTTATACCTCAGCAGCTGCATCAATTTCCACTCCAGACAAGAAACCTCCTCTCAGGTGGCCTCTTGGTTTCACACCTCCCCCGCATCTGCTGAGCCACCGGTTTCACTTTCTCGTTTCTCGCTCCCAAAGCTTGGAATGACACCCACACGGCCCCCAGGGCGGCGCCCTATTGCTTGAAGCGAATTTGCCTTCACCGTATGGAGTGCAGTGCAAGGGGCTGTACATGTCCTCTTCCACTAACAGTTCTTATAGAGGCTGTGGCTGAAGAGCAGGTGGGGCAATCACAACTTGAGTCTGGCCCCTGGAATGGAAGCAGAAGTCTCCTATCTTGTAGGTCATCCTCCTGAGGAAGGTCATTCTGTGAGTGCAAAAGATCCCATAGTTGACACTGGAAAACGTTTGTGTCGGACACAAGAATATACAGATGTATATAGACATCAGGGTCATGGACACAGTACAGTAGGTATTGTGTAATTATGTACAAAGAAGTGCTCTTTTAAACCTACAAAATGCAGTGAGAAACTCTACAATAGCTGTGTGAAGTCTCCTGCTGCCTACTTCAACATCTTCACAACACTGTGCTCGTGTGAAACAATTAGAAGTGCCATAGAAAATCAAGTACAAGGTGTTGTTCTCTGTTGCTCGCAATAAGTAAAGCGCGGGGCACTACACTCACTGTTGCCTTAGAAACACTAGTGAAGTC
Organism: Lissotriton helveticus; assembly: GCF_964261635.1. NCBI lineage: Eukaryota > Metazoa > Chordata > Amphibia > Caudata > Salamandridae > Lissotriton > Lissotriton helveticus. The sequence continues at coordinate 136,353,517 of NC_136065.1, forward strand.
AGTTTGATATTCTATTAAATCATAAGCTTGCAATGCAACAGGTTTTGCCAATATCTGTGCTTCTAAATGTTACTAGTAAATGAACTACAAAATCTAAACTATGACACTAGTGCTTGAAATGGTCCTACATATGAAAAAACTTTCAGTCAGATCAGAAACTGGCACTTCAAGCATTGTTTGCAACATGAATTTTCAAGGTCTTTTGAAGTTTCATCAACCTGAAGGAGAAAACGGGGACCCGTGCTGGGCCTCCATTTTTCGGCCAGGGTGTGCAACTCAGGGTCATAAGATTACTGAGACTATGGGTCTGATAGCAGAGTTGTGGGATTGGCGTGGCCCTCACAGAGTTTCACAATGGGATCTGGGTGTGTTATGAGTGGCCTGCATGGTTGGGCAGTGCTGGAGTTCACTAATGGAAGCAATCTCCATCAGGTGCAACTAGAGAAGCTTTACAGGTGGCAACACTTTGGAGTCAACATGAGCCATGAAGGAGTACTCAGCAGTCGACCGAAACGCCTATACTCAATGGGATTCAGTGGGGGGTGAAAAAAACAGGTGGAGGACAAGCCAGATGGTGATTCTTCACCTGAGGTTTGTGGACATCATCTCTAGAACATCATGGGAAAATTGTTTCAGTTTGATCAACTCACTGAGAATTGGACCGTCTTTTTGCCTTAAACTGGCTGCCTCAGCGTTATGGTTATTAGCGTCATGACAGCTAAGTATGGAATGATGATTTCTTTACTCTTAAAAAGTCAGCACTGAAGCCTTTTGAGGAAGATGCAATGGGGGATACTGTTCAAGGACTGTAGCGATCGGTAGAACAGGACCTCATGCGGTCAAGTTTTGGCCATGCACACAGACCTTGAGGATAAAACGGATGGTGGCCACCACTGTGGGGAGTACGGAGAAGGATTTGGAAACCTTAATGGGTAGGATGCTGAGAGCTAAGACAAGCTAGATGCGATGAAGTACAGGACCAAAGTTCTGGTGAGTCACAAGACTGAAATGGAGCTGGTGAGTCATAGTCCTCCAGGGATAGTACTGTGGCTGCGATGATAAAACTGGAAGAGAGACTGAAAACGCTAGACCATCTAAAAGGAACAACACTCGCCTGTGATTATTTGTTTTTCCTCGGATGTGACCTTGGAGACATTATATACCATCTGTGTTTGCCGCACTGTTGCAAATCTCGCCTGCAGAGGTATCTATAATGATTAATAGGGTCCCTCGGCTTACACTTAAATTGATAAAGCAGACTCTGGTGGCACTGTGCTATTGGTGAACATGGTGCATTGAGGGATCACATCTTTACAGGCCTTCAAGCACAAAGAAATTAAAATAGTGAAGCAATGACGGCTACTTTTTTCCTAATCTGCAGTCACCTACCTTGGTGAAAATGATGGCCATGGGGAACATCAAACGGGACTTGGAGGCAAAGGGTCTTATTTCTTCAATGGGATTCCATTCATGGCTACGAGTGGATCACAGGAGGAACAAAAATGTAATTTCTCATGTGAGTCCACACAGGCATTTCAGGACATGTTGAACGGTGACAGTGTCTGATATAGGTAGGAGGGTTACGGGTGCAGCCCTGAGGGAGATCCAGGGTTGACTCATTAGCAGTTGATTTCCGTTAACTTTTTTTGCTTAACTTATGTTCTCCGGTAGTCACAGAGTTTGGTATTGATATATACTAAGTGGAGATATGCTTATTCCTAATTATTGGCACGGTATGATTTATTTAGTACCTGTTTAACTGCTGGCCCAGAGGGGATGGATACGGTTTTATACAGTGACTGCCTAATAAACACAATTAAACCAAAAGGACTGTATTCCCTCAACAAAGACTCAGCTAAATAAGTAAAACAATCAGCATCATGCTCTTACAGGCATGGCTTCCAAACTTCCAATGTTTGTTCTACTGCAGGTGGGACTTTATGTACCAATAACCATTTGAGTATAGATAATAGCTCAAAAGAACAACTCCCAAACGACTTTTCCAACTCTGGCATCAGTCAGGTAAAACACTAAACATTTCAACTCACCAAAATTGTGAGTTCATGACCATTTAAGCATCAAGAAACTTTCTTATACGAGGGGCATGTCCAAATTGGCGGCTAAAACAGTCGCCAGCAGCTGAGCTCCTCGCGGGGCCTATGAAAACATTCTGCCTCATCCAAGTCATGCCCGCTCCACCTATGAGCACAAACACCCTAGCGACTAGGGGCGGCCAGGAGAATAGGGGGCTAGGCGGGTGAGGTTTGCAGTGGTGTAGAGACTTACGACAACTGTGCGGCAGAACCCAGTGGGGCTTGCCAGGCCGAGAAGAAGGCTGCATGCTTAAGATGGCCGGACCAGGTGTAACGGATGTGCGGCGGCAACAGTTTCTGTGAGTAGTGAGGTAGCTTAGTGTTTGAATTGTGCAAAACGCGATACCAAAATGAAAATTTGCACATGGCTTAAAAATAAGGTAAAAAATTGAGTGAGGATATAGACCCCAAAAAATCGTATGGGTACTTTGCCCGTACAACGTCTTAAAAGAAAATGGCTGCTGCTATTATTCGTATACCAATTATGAATCTAATGTTAGGCATCCATCACATCATTTCACACATTTTTCTGGTCAGGAATGCCAATAATGGTAAAAATTCTGCTTTTTAGTTGACCCCTGAAAGAGTAGGAGAAATGTTTAGTAGATCCAGTAAGTAAATACCTTATGATGTAAATAAAAAAGTAAGTTGCACTGCCCATGTAAGCTAACACATTTTTTGTTATTGCAGGTTTCTGAAATTGTGAAAAGATTATCTACTGTCAATGAATAAAAAGGTTTACCAAAAGATGTGAATTTGTAAATTAATTAAGGGTTTATATCTAGTACTCAAAATATTGGAACAGAGATTGATTGGGACCTGCGTGTATATTATCAAGATTTACCAGAAGTTTTAGTGTGTCCATCTAATAGTAACTATTCTGATAACTGAATTAGGTACAAACGTTTCCCAATCAATCATGACAAAATTGTTAAAAAAATCATGATTTACTTGAAATGTTAAATGAAAACTGTGGAAAATTCCATAAAATGTGTAGAAATACATTTGACAAACACAAACTTGCAAAGTTATTTAAAAAACAAAACTAGTTCAAGAAAGCTTTCAAGAGAGTACTTCAAGGTGTACGTATGCTTCATTTATAGTTGGTAAATTGAAAGATAAGTGTTTCTTATGTGATGAAGAGTAAAAGCCATAGCTTATAAATGTGCATACACTTGAATTGAGTAATCAAGTTTGAGATGCTGCAGTTGCATTAAGTGACTCAAAAGTACTCGCCAAGCTAAGTGGTGGTGATATGGTTGTGACCGAAGTGAAGTACCACAAAAAGTGCCTTGTTAGTTTTTATAAACGGCTTCGGCAAATACAAGACAAAGAAAAAAGCGAAGACAACAAATTGACATTCATCTATGGCATGGTATGGTATTAGGTGAAATTTTTAATCTCGAAGATACAATTCAAAATTCTGAAGGATCACCAGTATTTACTTTATCTAACATCAAATCACTCTTACTTAGTCATATGACAGAATTAAGTGTAGAAAATGCAGACAAATATGTACACAGCACACGATTAAAAGAAAAGATTCTTGAGTTCATCCTAGAACTTACAGCTGAACTAAAAGGTAGAGATATTCTTCTAATATGAAAAAACTATTAAGGACAAAATATATTCAATATATGTAAACAAAATGCTCTTCAGGATGGTGTCTGCCTAACCAATAAAGCTGCTATTATTCGAAAAGAAATGTTTCAAATTGAAGTAAATGTATTTAGTGGATAGTTTGAGCAAAGCTGCCAAGAAAAGTCAGTAGGGACTGCTATGCTAAATCTAATATGAAGGATTATGGAAGGTTGCAACACCTCAAATGACAGCACAGTAAATGATAAGAGGAGTGCAACTTTGTCAGTCTCACAGCTTGTTCATGTAAGAACGCAAATCCTAAAGGAAACATCCACCACAAAAAGATAATAAAACTCCACTACCTCTTTATATTGGATTAATGGTGCATACTAAAACTTGAATACTCGAATTAGTTCACAAACTGCACAAATTTGGTGTATGCGAGTCATATGAGCGTGTTCGAGAAGTGTCTACAACAATAACTAACAATGTAAGCAATTCTGCAATGACAGGGTTGTGTGTCTAACAGACCTTCAACTCTCCACTTTCACTTGTGCTGCAATAGACAATATTGATAACAATTCCTTGTCATCTTCATCCACGTGGTAGTTTCACGGAACAGCCATGTCTGACACAGAGAAAATCAGATGCATAGGGTACATCATCCTTCTTTAAAATCAATCAATCAATCAATCAATCAAAGCATTTATATAGCGCACTACTCACCCGAACAGCCAGGTCTTGAGTTGCTTCCTGAAGGCGAGGTGGTCCTGGGTCAGGCGGAGGTGGGTCGGGAGGCAGTTCCATGTCTTGGCGGCGAGGTAGGAGAAGGACCGTCCCCCTGTGGTGGCTCTTCGGATGCGGGGGACAGCAGCGAGGGCGTGGCCAGTCGATCGGAGCTGGCGTTTGGGAGCGTAGAAGTTGAGGCGACTGTTGAGGTACCCTGGGCCTTGGTTGTGTAGGGCTTTGTGTGCGTGGGTGAGGAGACGGAAGGTGATTCTCTTGTTGACCGGGAGCCAGTGCAGGTCTCTCAGGTGTCCGGAGATATGGCTGCGACGGGGGATGTCCAGGATGAGTCGTGCTGAGGCGTTCTGGGTCCGCTGGAGTCTCTTCTGGAGTTTGGCGGTGGTTCCGGCGTAGAGGGAGTTGCCGTAGTCCAGGCGGCTGGTGACGAGGGCCTGGATGACCGTCTTCCTGGTCTCGGTGGTGATCCACCGGGAGATCTTACGTAGCATGCGCAGGATGTTGAAGCACGACGAGGAGACGGCGTTGACTTGTCTGGTCATGGAGAGGGAGGAGTCCAGGATGAATCCCAGGTTGCGTGCGTGGTCTGTTGGTTTGGGTGCGCTGCCCAGGGCGGGGGGCCACCAGGAGTCGTCCCAGGCGGATGGTGAGGATCCCAGGATGAGGACTTCCGTCTTGTCCGAGTTCAGTTTCAGGCGGCTGTTCTTCATCCATTCGGCTACCTCTTTCATCCCTTCGTGAAGGTTGGCTCTGGCGGTGGCGGGGTCGTTGGTGAGGGAGAGGATCAGCTGGGTGTCATCGGCGTAGGAGATGATGTTGAGGTTGTGCTGGCGTGCGATGGCTGCGAGGGGGCTCGTGTAGACGTTGAAGAGGGTAGGGCTGAGCGAGGAGCCTTGGGGAACGCCGCAGATTACTTCGGTGGCTTCAGATCTGAACGGTGGGAGGCGGACTCTCTGTGTCCTTCCGGCGAGGAAGGAGGTGATCCACTCCAGTGCCTTCTCCTGGATTCCGACGTTGCTGAGACGCTGTACTAGTGTACGGTGGCAGACAGTGTCGAATGCCGCGGAGAGGTCCAGGAGGATGAGGGCCGCTGTTTCTCCGTTGTCGAGCAGTGCTCGGATGTCATCGGTGGCTGCGATCAGGGCGGTCTCGGTGCTGTGGTTGGTCCTGAAGCCGGACTGCGAGAGGTCGAGGGATCCGTTCGTCTCGAGGAAGGCGGCCAGCTGCTTGTTGACGGTCTTCTCGATGACTTTTGCAGGGAACGGGAGCAGCGAGATGGGGCGGTAGTTCTTGAGGTCGGTGGGGTCGGCTGATGGCTTCTTGAGAAGAGTGCGGAGTTCGGCGTGCTTCCAGCTCTCCGGGAAGGTAGCGGTGTCGAAGGAGGTGTTGATGATGTCCCGCAGGTGGGGTGCGATGACAGCGTCGGCCTTGTTGAAGACGTGGTGGGGGCAGGGGTCGGTCGGAGATCCGGAGTGGATGGAGTTCATCGTGCGGACGGTGTCTTCGGTGCTGATCGGGGTCCAGGCGCGGAGGGTGGTGGTGGGGGGCGGTGGTTCGGTCATGGCGTGCGTTGGTTGAGTGCTGAAGCTGTTGTGTATGTCCGCGATCTTGTTGTGGAAGTAGGTGGCGAGGGAGTTGCAGAGGTCTTGCGAAGGGGTGATGTCGTTGTTTCCGGCGTTGGGGTTGGAGAGCTCTTTAACGATGTTGAAGAGTTCCTTGCTGTTGTGTGCGTTGTAGTCCAGTCGTTCCTTGAAAGCAGTTTTCTTGGTGGCACGGATGAGTTGGTGGTGTTTTCGGGTGGCGAGCTTGAGGGCAGTCATGTTGTCCGGTGTTGGGTCTCTGTGCCAGGTTCTCTCGAGGTCTCGGCAGTTCTTCTTGGAGCTCTTGAGTTCGTCGGTGAACCATGGGGCTTTCTTGCTGCCGGGTCTGCATGGCGGGGTCCTCAGGGGGGCGAGGTCATCTGCGCAGTCGCTGATCCACTTGGTGAGGTTGGTGGCCGCTTGGCTGGGGTTCGTTGCGCTGGTGGGTGGGTTCTTGCTCAGGGAAGACGTGAGCTGGTCGGCTGTGATCTTGTTCCAGCTTCTGCGTGGGACCTGTTGTTGGTGGTGGATCGTGGTCCTTTTGAAGCTGAAGTGGACGCAGCTGTGGTCCGTCCAGTGTAGTCCGGTGGCGTGGCTGAAGGTGATGTCCTTGCTGGATGACAAGACGGGGTCGAGTGTGTGTCCGGCGTAGTGGGTGGGGGTGGTCACCAGTTGCTTAAGTCCGAGGTTAGCGAGGTTGTCCAGCAGGGTGGTGGTGTTGCGGTCGTTGTTGTTCTCTAGGTGGAAGTTGAGGTCCCCGAGGAGGATGTAGTCAGCGGAGAGAAGGGCGTGTGGGCTGATGAAGTCGGCGATGTCCTCGCTGAATTGTGTGCGTGGTCCCGGGGGTCTGTAGATGAGGGTGCCTCTGAGGGTGGTCTTGGGGTTGATGTGGACCTGGAAGTGCAGGTGTTCGGCGGGTGCGAGGGAGTCGTCGTTGTTGGTCGTGATGCGGATCGTGTTCTTGTGGATGATGGCGATGCCTCCTCCGGTCTGGTTGATACGGTCCCTACGGATGATCTTGTAGCCGTCTGGGATGGCGATGGCGATGGCGATGTCGGGCGCTGAAGAGGCATTCATCCAGGTTTCCGTGAGGAAGGCGACGTCTGGTGAAGTTGTGTCGAGCAGGTTCCGGAGCTCGACGGCGTGTCTGTGGACGGAGCGGGTGTTGAGCAGGATGCATTTCAGGAGGCTGCTGCTGTTGCTCGTCTTGGTCATGGTTGGTGCAGGAGAATTGATGGTCCGGATGCAGGTGAAATTGCAGACGTTGCAGCTGAAGGGTCCGTGGGTGCGTCTCGGGGTGGCTCGGTAGCATCCTGGGAGTCGTCCGGCGTTGAGTGCGTTGAGGGTGGCGGCGTCGTACGTCCGGCGGGTGGGCTGGGGTCTGCAGGGGCCAATATGAGTGGATCAAGAAATGTATTTCATCCCCACAAGAGTGTTATTTGCAGTTACCATGTACAACGACAAAAAAAACAGCCAAATGTACCTGTAAGCAATATCAATGTCTTCCAGCCTCCTCCTATTCATAATGAACCTATGTGAGACCAATGGCTGCAAACGATTTAAACTCAATCACCATAATTTAATCAATATAAACCACACAAGTTGGGCTGCCTTCCACTCCAATAGAAGTGGTTAAGTCATATATAAGTCGTAGTGTAGTGCTATCTTTATTAAATGAGTCAATAAATTATCCTTCTATGGTACGCCACAGCTTTAATATACTAATGCATACACTGGCCACAATTAATCCTAATCAGACTCCGGTGGTGACGTGATCAACCAGTCTATGCAACAGTTATGACAGCGGTTACTTCCAGAATTTTTGGGGGAAGACAAAATGGTAGTCATGATGGGAGCATTACACATTGAAATGTCATTCCTTGCAGGCTTAGACGATTAGCTTGATGGTAGTGGCTGGGCTGATATTTATGTTGAAGCCAATGTTAATAGTGAGGGTAACGTTGTACAGTGTCTAAAAGGGTCTCATGTAAGACGAGCCCACTACATAAGCGAAGTTAGTGTTGCATCAATGTATATACTTTTGAAGAAGGCTTATGATGTATCTACTTATGATGTATCCCTCGCGGCGGGATGCCTGGCTTTCACCTTGTGGATACCCTTCCGGGGTATCTCACAGGGGAATACCAGGACGGGTTCCCTAAGCAAGCGCCTTGATACCTTCGGGTGATACGTGCGCTATATAAGTCGCAATACATTTACATTTACATTTACATGGGCAAATATCCATAAAAGAATGGATTACAGAAAGAGTTGCAGAGTCTGTTCATTTCAAATAGTGGTATATTACACGTTAACTCTAATTACTGCTATTCCAATTTCTTGATACCATTCGATCAGCAAATTTTGAGAAGTTTACAGTAACCCTGCAAGTGATCTGCCCTTGAATGTTTGCTATGGACCACACCCACTATGCCAGGTGGATGCCAGAGTTCATTAAAACGCTTGTCGAGCTGAAAACAAGAATTCCAGATGTTTACGAATAATTTTCAGACTGATATTTGGTTACTTGTAAAAGTGGTAGACCTTATTCCTGCATATCTCATGATCAGAAGCAAGAGCAGTGTAACAAGAATATAAAATCAGACGGCGGGACAGTTTGTATTCTGATAACCCTAGTGCAATGATTAAATGAATGGTTTCTGGACCTCAAATTGCCAACTTACTTGGACAATTCGATGAAGAAATGGGATACAGTGAAAACAAAAATAATTGTTTACCATGAAGACAACATCTCTTGCAACACTTTTAAAATGATAAGGAACTTACACAAGTGTTTTTGCATGATAACAGAAATCCTTATGCCTGTGGTATTGGCAAAAATCTTATGAATATTTCATCCAGCCTAATCACGAGTGATAGTGCAAATAAATCTGTGTGCATTGCTGAGGGGAGAACTCAATATGAAATGTTTGTTCAAGAACGCCTGATACGCTACGAAAAATCTATTTTTAACATATTCCTAGAAACAAGCTCTGTTTAATTCATAGGGTAGTCTCAAAATCAGTGAACCACAAAGAATCCATCTAAAAAGCGACTTCTCACCTTTTACAAGCCTTTATATTGCTTGTAAAGATATAGAAGGAGATTTAAAGAATGTATTCGCCCATCAGAATCTTGATTATCCCCCATCACTTTCTGAGGGAGGATTGCTAAGAAAAGGGACAAAGTCTGACATAATCTCTTATTTGGAAAAGCTTAATGGTGTTGTAGATACCTTGAATATCATTCCAGACCCTGCAAGTTGTTTATGATGGCTGGATCGGCATTAATCCATTTCTTAAAACATAACTTTGTACGCAATTTTGAAGAGTACAGCACATTCCAGCCTTATGTAATGAACATACTTAACAAATCAAAACGAGTAGACATAGTATTTGACCATTACATAGAGGGGTCTCTAAAAAAGGAAGAAATAAATAGGAGAGGTTTTGGTCCTGCTATTGTATAAAAGGCTGTACCAAAAAAACTGGGCAACATTTTTTCAAAATGAATGATTTGTTCCAATTATTGGCTTCTAACTCCTTTAATCTTGAGATCCCAGAGGGTAAAACTGTAGCACTAACACAGGATGATTACATGGTGAATATTCCCCAAAAATCTGAATGCACATTCACTCTGACCATGTTATCAAGAAGAAGCTAATACCAGAATACCATTACTTGCAACATATGCTAGTGAAAGTGGCCAGAAGTCTATAACTATACGAACTGTTGATTCCGATGCAGCAGTTATTGCTCTTTATGCATTGAGCAGCTTAAATCTTTCAAATTTGTGAATTGATTTTGGTTTAGGGAAACATTAAAGGCAATTGCGTATCCATGAGTATGCTAATAAACTTGGCAAAATTGTTTGTGATGGCATTTTATTTTTCCATGCATTTACAGTTTGTGACACTATCTGCATTTGCAGGTCATGGCAAGAAAACTTGTTGGGAAACCTGGCAATATTTTTAGGCTGTCACAAACATTTGTTGAGCTCTTCCATTGCCCACCAGGTATGTCAAATAACAGTTTCAGTCAGCCTCAGTGATTTGTAATTCGATTATACAATAAGAGCATTAAAACGGATTCTGTTAACGAGTGTCGAAGAATGATGGTGACCAAACTTAATCGCTCTTTAGAAAATATGCCACCAAGTTAGGCTCTTTTATGGCACAGCAAGAGAGCTATTTTCCGAGCAGGTTATGTGTGGTCTCAGTGGTGGAATGTGTATCCTGATAGATCTGATCCAGCTCAGTGGGCATGACAGAGGAAAAATTCTGGATATGAACCTCTGCGGTCACTTTTGCCTGATGCTTCAAATTACTGCAAGGAACTTGTTAAGTGTGAATGTAAACATCTTGTACCCATGCTTGTAAATTGTCTTCCATGCACTAGTCTTTGTATTTGTGATGGACAATGCCATCAGGAGGACCGGTTTTAGATGACTAACCAAATTGTAACCTTTAAAAAACCTGTTGACTAAAGTAACAATAAACATTAGTAATCATTTGTAGCTTTATTCTTTTTCAATGATTTTTTAAAATGTTTAAATGTTACAAAATCCGTTCTTATATTATAACAAAAAATATAGCAAAAATATGTTGGGTGTCATTTAAACATCTGTAACAGACTTTTGGTACACCCTGTATATGGGGCGCAAGTGGCCCTAAAATAGTAACAATTTATTTGCCCTACTGCAAGATGCACCCAAGTGAAACTACATTGTAAACGAACTATAATGATTTTGATGAACTCGTGCAATTATCGCTTCTCAATCGGAATCGCATCAGGACTGTTGCTTTTAGCCGTTTATTCTTTCCAACACTTGGAGTACTACATTATGGGATCTACTAGTTGACAACGTTTATATTTGTTTACCATAATGGGCAACTGCATTAATATTAATTGTTGTTGAAGCACAGTGATTTACATCCACAGGGTGGGCGGGGTATAGTTGTATCACTTTTAATAATTTATGTCAAAGGCAATTGTTTGTAGAAACCTCGAAACATTGCGCTGAGGGGTATTGTGGGGCTTGTAGTTTTCAGGGCTCACTAGATTCACACAGAATGACCGTGATAGGCGCAGTTTGCAGCTGGAGGGAGGGGTTAAACCTTGAGTATCAATTTAAAGACAGGCTGTTAGCACGGGGAAAGGGAACCATCTGGACGAGATTTACTTGATCACAAGACGCGAAGGTACGAGTGCATGCAGTATGAAGCCGGGATGTTTAGACCGGGGTCACGGTTCAGAGAAGTCCGTTGGTGGGAAGATGGGAGAAAGTTGATGCGGAGGTGCTAACAATGTAGATTTTATATCGATTCGATAATGCTTTATTCGATTTTGTTTTAAAATCATAAAAGCGTACATATAAAACAATCTTAAAAAATGAATACATACATACAATGACAATATGGCTACAAGTTAAAAGACATATGCCCAACCTCAGGGTTCCATAATAAGACATGTTAGTCATACAGTTAATCATTATCGACTATGGTAATACATAGAGCACTCAAAAATTGCGACAATTGTGTAATGGTTCGAATCTATTGGGAGCGGAGAAACTAATACCACTGGATACACGAACCCCCCTTCCCAGCGGATGGTGATGCTCTACTGTTGGTCTAGGCAGGGGGATGTTTGGTGTACAAGGATAAAAATCAAGTAGGTCACAAGTGCATATAGGGCCATCTCCTTCTTGGGGCGGGCAAGATCTTAGGAACGGGATGATGTTCCTATTCCTGAATTTAACCAGTACCAAGTCCCCGGGAATGTTTTTAGGTGATGAGCCCAGCCAGCTCACCCTTCTAACGCTCAGGATTCCGCCATCTTGGTCCGGTGGTAGCGGTCTATTTTTCCCCAACCAGAATATGACCTTATTTAATAGGTCCTGCTGTCTTTCAGCTTTCCCGAGGGCGAGTGCTGGTACTCCTGAGAGAACGGACACATATGGCACGGCTTCTGGAGGAAGGTGTATACGTGGTGGTTTGTTTAATTCTGTTCTAACCCCTATAAACCTTGATGAAATGGGTTTGAAGGGGGTTTTGGGTGCAATTGGGGCTGGGATATTGGGCGGTTGTGATGTAGGTTGGGCGTTTGTACATATAGGGGTTGGCTTAGGTGTTGCCAAGGTTGTAAGTGCCTGGGAACGGTTAGATGTTACCATATTATTGATAGGTGTCAGAATGGTCATGATTGTATTCTCTAGACCCGAGAGCCTTTCCCCTATGGAATTGATTTTTTCAACTAGTGGAGAAATGATGGCTTTGACAAGATGCTCGATCTGGGTCAATAGAGACAACTGGGGGTAGAGTATTGTATCGTCTGATTTATCTGCAGACTCCATGGTAGTAGGCAGGTTGTTGACAGGTAAAGTAGGACTTACGGATAGTTTTTGTGATTTGGAATGATTCCCTTCGGAATTGTCCTCGTAGTGCTTCCTTTTAGTGGGTAGAGGCCGGGGAAGGGCTAGATCTTGGATATTGTCTTTCATAGGTGAACAAGATGGATACCGTAGACTACCGTTAGTACATGAAGAGCTGGTGCCTTTAACAGGAGAAGGTGAATCCACTACGGCGTACTTGGTGTTGCATAGGATGTTTAATTCGTCCCACAAAGACAGATTTTGCACTCTTACTGGAGTTTGTAAGGGAGATTGCATACTGGGTAGAGAGTGGCAAGGAGAGTTGTAGTCTATCTCACGCAGTGTGCTGGCGCTATTCATGTGATGCTCTTGTATCCCTTGGCACGGGCCCCTCTCAGAAGCAGTGTTTGTACCCCCCTTGCGTGACATTAATAAAGTAGGATAAATCAAACCACAAAGGTAGTCAATTAATAAATGGAGTCACTCTACCTCTTCTCACAGTACAGTCAAGGGAGTGGGCCCGTCCCGACCCCTTCAAACCTCGGAGGGCCACAGAGAGCCCGCCCTAGATTATATATCATCAATAGGCATGTTGAATTGAGTGGTTTGAGGCCACTTATTAGTTATGATGTTTTTTTCGATTTTAGTTAGCCCCTGAGGAAGGGCTCATGATTAGAGCCCGAAATGCATTGGGTAACAGCAATTTCGCTAATGAAGTTGGTTTAGGTTTATTCTAAACGTGTCCAGAAAAAGGCTCGGATGGGCATATCTGGCCATGAGAAGTTGTAAAAATAAACATGCTGCACGAGTGATTTAAATTACAAAATAAAGAAGACTACAATAAAACTTTGGACTACCAGGAACTATTTTGTTGAAACCGAGTAATTGTTGATATTACTTCATGATCACTGCTCATAACGCTGTGCACTGGACCTGGATGGAATCCCCCCTCCATCTTCCCTAAAATAGTAACAACATAAACTAGACATTTTTTGATGACGAGGAATTCTTTTTGCAGCACTCTGGGTCCTGCAAAGGACAGCTGGGCTTAGGGAAGGTTCAGCAGCGCGGATCTTGCCCCAGATGGGCCATGTTGCTGCAGTCAACTACCAGAGTGGCTTTGTATGTGGACGGCGCCTCAAATGGAACCGCTGACCAAGGGGTGCCTGGCAATCAGAGGGCCCTCAAACCAGAGATGGAAAGAGTAGCCTGCACAGAAGGCAACTGTGACAGAGGCCGTGACAGAGGCCGATCTTGGAGAGATGGAGTGTGGCCCGGAGGACCAGCCTTAATCGCGCGACCCTCCTGCATATGTCACTCTCCTCATTCGGACTACAGGGAGAGCGAGGGAGCTCCTTGTTGGAAAGAGGACTGACCTCCCTACCTCTCATCATCCGCCTACCCCACTACACTGAAGCCTTGCACCCCTAAGAGCTTTGCATAGGATCCCCAGCAATGACAGATGCAGGCCCAGCCCTAGGCATTTTAGCACAGTCAGAGTTGACAGAAACCTGTGGAGCTTGCTCTGATGGAGCAGTCATAGAGGAGTGCTCCCTAGTGGCACCTCTGAGGAGCCCCATGGGAGGATGGCTTTGCTCGTGCACCTGAACCTCATACCCAGCGCCTGTAGGTGGCCCTGGAATCTACTATCCACTATACTTCTGCACGCCTGGGAGTGAGGGCAACGCTTTAGGCCCAGATTGTGGTCTACCCTACCCACAAAAATAGTGAAGCACAAACATTGCAAGTTGCTGCCTCTGCGCATTGGGACATTATGGACCTCCTGGTCCCACAGACACCCTCTGCCAGCGGGCTCCTGAGCTCACTTGAATCCCCTCTGGCCAGCCATTCTACACATTTTGAGAAGACCTTGCAAGCAGTCCTACATACATGAGCCTCTCTCGAGTTCAAAATGTATGCGGTTAACATGAAGGTGAACCTCCTCCAGACTGATCAAAGAAAATTAGTAGGGCGAGTGGATGAGACAGAATCGCCACCACCGGTGATCCTGCTAATATTCCAGGAGATGCAATCACAGCTTCATCTTTTGTGTACAGAGGTGTTGCAGTTTAATCCTGGGCTGAAGGCGCACAGGGTTGGTCTCCTGGATTTTCTTGTATGACCCGAGGGGCCCACCATGGAGCTGTTTCTAGAGGGCCGGTTGGCGGACACAGTGCAGGAGGGCCACCTCCCCAAATTCTTCCCAGGTAACCCTCTGCTTCCTGGATCGGGACCTCGCCCAGTGATCTCCAGACTGCTTAACTACAGGGAAAGATTTAATTTTACAGCTCTCAAGGACCTGTGGCACTACGAAGGCACGGTCATTACGTCTTTGCTTTGACTATACGGCAAAGGCCGAACACGTAATCCCTACATGGCGGTGAAGCACCAACTGTGCACAATGGGCATGAAATATGATTGGCTCTTCCCAATTGCGTGTGGTGGATGGCGAAGTAGCTCACTTCTTCCAAAACCTGGAGGATGCTTGGGTGTGGCTACAACAGAAGGGCGTTCCACTCCAGGTGGGTGAGTGGATGATCAGGCTGTGTGGGGGTGTGCCCGTCAAAGACATCTTTCCAACGATATAACAGGCAGCAGAGGAGCAAGCACAGGTGGTTGCGGAGGTGCTCCAACATAGTCGCAACCCTTTCGCTGTGTTGTACAATCTCTGTACTTTGGCTTGAAATCGGACACTGGGACGCATATATCAGATGGCTCGCAGCGGAACGGGCTGACCCTCACCCCAGGTTTGCTGATGATATCCTCTGATAAAGGCTCCGTTGTACTTTTCAGTTGTACATGTTCTCCTCGACCAGGGTTTGGAACGCCCTACTGTTGATGCTGTCAAGGGGAGGTGGGCGGGTGGCCTTAATGGTTGTCCACGGTCTTAGCTACTGAACGGAGGCAGCAACACCCCTTACACCTCAAAGGACACAGGACTGCCTTTTTTCAAAAGGTTTTGCCATTTCATGTGTTTGTCATATGGCATGGGATATGTACAGCGATATGTCTGTGTGGGAATTCAAGTGAGATTGAGTTTTAGAGTTTGTTTTGTTTATAGTGCATCATGCAGAGGTTATCTTCCAGACAACCTGTCGTTTGCAAGGTCCTGGGGATGGCAGGTCATATAGGGGCATGGCCTCACACTCCCACACGGAGTCACAGAGGACTGCATCTTTATCTGGTAGGGCGACTGTGCGACCCTGGGCACTTCCTCTGGGATAATCCATCATGGCAGACTACAGCGCTCTCATGCCTGACAACATGACCACACAGACACCTAGACATAACCTCTTGACATGGAACATGCAAGGCATGGTCACCCCTGTGGAAGAGGTGTGGTGCCGCGGCCAGGGCAACTGACGCCGCACATCACGATTCGATCCCTGGCTCCGGCAGCAGGGTCTGCCCAGCACCATGCAACTCTGGGAAATAGCTCGTTTAACCTTCCCAACAGCCCCCAGCGCCGAGATACCCCTTTGACGGTGATTCGTGCGCTATACAAGTACTGGATTTACATTTTACATTTACATGGCCACCCCTGCAAGTGGCATGCAGGAATTGGCAAAGCTGCACAAAGGGTGGGGTGGGGTTCATATATATGGCACCTGTTACTCTTCCTACGCCAGGGGCACAATTATATGGCTGGCCCCAGGGATTCCCCTGCAGGTAATCACCAGCAGGGTAGACTAGGAGGGGTGGTATATCATCCTCAGGGGTCAGCTGGATAGGAGCTCCCGGAATACATTGTCCTTCTATGCACCTAACACAGACCTACCTGACTTTCTGAAACGAACAACCCCATTGCTGTTGTATGATCCACTAAGGACTTGCGTATGGGGGAGACTTCAACTGCATCTTGGTTACGGATATGGACTGCTTGACATTCCGCTCCATGAGCTGCTTGTGCGGCAATTTGGACTAGCTTTCAGCGCTGGGTGCAGGATATACAGGTCCAGGAAGTTTGGCAGATGCTGAATCAGTCAGGTAAGGAGTATTCCTTCTAATCCCCAGTGCACCAGTTGCACACATGATTGGGTTTGTTTCACTGTACTGGCGAGCTGGTGGCAAAGGTCACCGATATGAACTACCTGCCCGACGCGGTCTCATACCACAATCCTATCAAGTGGATGTTACACTGGGGTGGGAGCAGGGCTAAAATCCCTATGTGAAGGTTTCTACCAGATGCACTCCAAGATGTGCCATTCAGGAACATGGCTGGTGCTCAAATTGCAGACTTTTTTGTGGTCGAGGGGTCGCCCCAGTCCCGCTTGGAATGGGAGGCCTTCAAAGTAGTGAATAGGGGAAAATGGATAGCCACTTCGTAGGGGGTGTTATAGACCTTGCAAATGGGCATCACACACTGAAAATGACACGCAACAGCTGGAAACTGCCTTGCCCTCAAAACCGGACAGAACTGCAGAGCTGAGCACACTGCGCAGTGGACATGTGGAAGTGTTGTCCTGTTTAGGGTTGCTATACTACAGGGCCTACATAACCAGGGAGCATAGTAAAGGCAATCCTGCTGGGAGGGTGCAGGCATGGCTGTCGGGACCACACAGCCCTATGGGGGTTATAACTCTGCCTTGGACGGGACTGTGGTCACATCCCAGGTAGATGTGAATACAGCCCTCACCTAATATTATACCAGGCTATGGTTACCGACCCCCGAGTGGGCTGCCGACCACCTGCAGGCCTAACTCAATGATTTACCACTGCCCAACATTAACCTGTTGCAGCTCAGCGAGTTAGATGATCCACTCCAGACAGACGAAATCCTGGGGTTATACAACAGATGGAACGCAACAAGATACCAGTAATGGCTGTGCTGCTGGTGGAATTTTATTCAGTCTATAGTGCTCACGTGTGTCCCAAACTGCTGCAGGTATACAACACCACACCAGAGTCTGAAACGCTTCCGGAATCCCTACGGGAAACCCTAATTGTAGTGCTGCCTGAACCTTGTTGTGAGCCCACACACGTTAAATCATATAGATCTCTCTCTATCCTAAACCTGGACTGTAAGATTGTGGGGAAGGTCCTCGTAAATCGAATGCTGCCATTATTGGGGGTTCTGGTCCACTTGGACCAGAATGGGTTAATTCCTGACAGGAGCACATTCTTAAACATCAGGCGCTTAGAGGGCTAATGGGAGATGCCACCGGTCTTCAGTCGAACTCCTTGGCTGTGTCGCTCGACATCGAGAAGGCTTTCAATATGCTGGGGTGGCCCTTTTTCATGGCAGTCCTAGCAAAAATTGGGGTGGGTTTCTGGGCTGGATCTAGACCCTTTATAATCACCCATAGGCCAAGGCCAAGGTCAAGACAGGTGGGCCACATCAGACCGATTACCCATCAGCTGGGGCACCCGGCAGTGCTGCCCGCTCTCCCCATTCGCATTGGCCATGGAGCCCCTGGCGTGCTTGCTCCATATCATAGCGGCCACGAGGTGGATTCGAGCGCTGGGTTGCTAGCACGTGATCTCCCCATATGCCGATGATGCCTTTGTGTACCTCCGGGATGCAGAAGCGAAATTGTCTCTGCTATTTAGGGGTTCTCGGACCATTGGCCCAAGTCCTGCTTGTTCCCCTTAAGGTGGGCACTGCCCGCCTGACGAACTGAGGTTCCCTTCCCCCTGGCTAGGCTCAGCTAGCAATATGACTTGTTTAAGTACCTGAGGGTGCAGGTGTACCATGCGTAGACTGTCTTGCTTGAGAGTAACCTGGGCAAGGCCCTGAGCTCCATTCACTCCTTATTGCCGTTCTGAGTATCCCAACCTTTTTACCCCCAGTAATGAGGGTTGGATTGAAAAAGTGCTGATCCAACCGCGACTGCTATACTTCTTCACAGCGTTGCTGGTGGTCATCCAATTTGGGTGTGTTACTCAACCTCAAAGACAATGTACTCCGATGTGACATTTTACATATATGTTTAACTTTCAACAAGTTATCTAAAGAAGTTTACAGAGCTTAATATTGGGGGGGGAATCTAAATCCTCCTAAGATGACTTCTGAATGCAACATTTTATAGAAATCCTTAAATAAAAAGATTCTTCGAACAAAAGAAGCATTACTATTGATATGGAATACCTCCACTGAGACAGGTGTTGCTCTCCCAGTGAGCTTGACACCATACAATGTTAGGCTTGTGCTCTTGACTTAACTGCATCATTTAAAGTTACTCTTACTAGTCCATTGATCTTCAACCAACATGCAAATGCTTTCTTAAATTTATCTTCCGGAGTATTAACCTTTTATATACAGACTCTAGTCTTTGTTCCTTAGTTTTTCAGATTAGCTAACAACCTCCCCCCCCCCTTAATGGTCACTTCTAAATCAACCTACTCTGTTAAGCAAAGGGGTGACTACGCTTCTTTTTGTTGGAAGTATATTTTAATATGCTATCACAACTTGGAAACAAACCTAATATCTTTCAAAAGGTGCCGACCAAGGATGTCTTACGGGCTCCCTTAACTTCTCCCAAGCTAAGATTTAAGTTTACAGTAACTAAAATTTCTGCAATCAACACCACTCTTATTAACTAATCAGATTAACATATACACACAGTACAGGACTAAGTCCTTTGAACAGGGGAGTATGAAGAGTAATCACATTTTGGAAGATGTTAAAACCTCCACACATAATTAGTTGTGCTGTACAAGTCCATACGCAAAGATGAATTAAAATCCACACAAGTGATCAAATTCCCCGATTAAAAGCAAACAGGGTTATTCAATCCTTCACATTACACATGAATAATCACAGTATAGAAGACAGGTAGTCAAAATGCAGAGTGCCACCTCTGGGTTTCCATCTTCTGAGCTAAATTACTATGCAGCACCATATTCGATGTAAAGGAATCCTTCAACCCTCTTTGGGTCAAAATGGGCCTATATACCAGAGCTGGCCAATCAGCTCTCCAACTTTGAATTCTTCGAATCAGAGAATAAGGGATACCTCACTACCAGCACCTGTAGGGATCATGGAAAATAGGAACCTCTCCTGGACACATTTTAACAGGCTGAGGTAGAATTTCTATTGCACCAGAGAGCCGGCAGTATTTCTTTCAGAGATGCTAACTGAGGAAGTAAGAGTGGAGAAGCTGGGAATGCTCTAGCTGAAACATTACAGCAACTATAAAGGGCTGATGGCCTGAAGCCACCACCCACAGTATACTAGGGTGAAGTGGAGCAGCCCCATGACTTCAAAACATAGCTTTAGGTTCCCAAGTCAGTGGAAAAGGGGGAATCCTCAAAGAGCTGACTTAATTGTTGAGTTTAGCACTAAAAATGGAGGGCAGGGAATCATTGCTGTCATGGGACACGCAGAGGACTTTCAGTCCCAACAAGGAGTAATTGTATGGGGACCAAAAGGGTGTCCCCATACAAATGATGCCAGTAAATAGTGGACACCCAGGTCCGATGTGCCAATTACCTACTCAATATTTATTACAACAGTTGGACCACATATAAGAAAGGCATGTTTGCAATTGGGTGGGTATAAATTGTGCTACATCTGGTGTCCTGTACTTTTTTGAATGACTTAAATAAGACATTTGTTTAATGTTCTTCCCTACTGAAGGTTCCACCCTACATACCACAAAAGTATTTTTATACTAAGACAAACAACTCAAAAATAATCATCATCTTTATAAGTTTATTATCACAAGAAAAAAACTCTTACAAATAATATGTAGAATGTTTGTTACCAGTAAAACTTTTAAGAGCTATGGATCCTTCCCCTCTTTATGCTAAATACCTTGCTTTGATATTTCCCAGCCATTTTCACACATCACTAGTGCAAGAAATTGGGATGTTAGCCGGGGGATTGAAGGGAGGGGGTGGAGCCCAAAGGAGTACCCACTTCAAATAAGAACAGTCCTTATCTGGGTGAATCATTGGAGACACTAATTCGACCTGAGCTCAACCCCCTTGGAAGCTATGGTATAGAGCAGACAGGCTAAACTTTAAGTATTGCTTAAATACTTTTCACATTGCCTCTAACCACGATAAAGTCAAAACACAAAAAATTCCCAAACCAATTTAAGAAAATTAGAGTACATTTTAATAAATAAAATGATATAAAAACAACAAAAATTCAATAACGGGAACCAGAGTTCTGATTTTTTAAATGTTGAGGTTCAAAATAGTGCCAAAAAAGTGTTAAGCTCCATCTGCAATCACCTGGTTACATTTGACAGGGGAAATGTATGGTTTAAGGCTGACCTCGATGGAGCGCAGGTCAGATACAAGGACCAGGTTCATCCCAGTGAAAAGTTTTACGTCCGGACTTAGTCTCTAGAATGAAAGTAAAAAATTCTCAGAGGGGCAAGTCAGAAGCCTGTAGCCGAAGTAGGGTCGACATTATCAGATAGCCACTGGACAAGGTCTCAAAGTCAATGGCATTTGGTTGGAAAGCTCAGAGTTGGAGAAATTAGAATTTCTCGCCCAGAAAAGTTGCCAGTCAGATACTTTTCATGCTTTCACCCAATGAATAGTTCGATCTACGGAATTAGTCACTTTTTTAGAGCTTGTATTCTTCCAGAAGGGCAAGGCTGAGAGCTTTAGCCAAAAAGAGCTCCTCTCGGCTGGGTACCTTCTCCACAAAGTCCCACTGAATCAGATTTGCTGCTGCAGAGAAGAACGTAGCTGGAACAAAGTGGATTTTGAGTCCAACAGCAATGCACCATTGTCCGTTCCGCTTGGCAGGTTGGTCTTGGACCCCCACCAGTTTTCAGGGCAAAAAGTTTAAAAGTCTTAGATTTCTGGATTTGACTGAAGTACACTATGACAACAGCCAAGGGTTTAGGACTTTGGGGACAACACTTGGGGATCAAGACTCACTCCAGCAGCAGGATCCAGGGATAGTCCAAATGGAACGGATTCGCTGGAAATGCAGGAAAAGGGCCTCTTCAAGCTTGTGTCCCTGTAGCCCAAACAGAAAGTCAGCCTTATGACCTTAGAGTTCTCTTCTTTGTCCTGGGTAGACAGAGAGCAGGCCCAGACTTCAGGACCCTTCTAAGGTCACATGTAGCAAGTCCAGTCTTCTTCCTGAGGTCCACACAGGGTCTGAGGAGGGTACTGTGGGTGCCATATTTATGCATGGCACCAGCCTGTAAGTCTGGCAACTCCAGGTCACTCCCTAAACATTGGAGAAAACATTCCCTGGAATAATCTACACACTTTTGCAACTCTTCCTGTGTGCCCTACTGCAAACAATCCCACAATGTCCCTCTATGGCCAAGCCATCATGGCAGAACCCTGTGCGGAGCTTCAGTGCCAACACCAGAGGTGAAGTCAGCGACATGATCAACCACCTCCTCTTTGGTCACTCAAAACTGGTCCTGAGGGTTGCTCTTCTTCCATAGGCAACTGGCTTAAAGGTCAAAGGAAGGGGACAGGCCCTGGTATTAGCTACATCTGCCGGTGACAGAGTAAGCCAACTTTGAAGCCGATTAAGATCCTGGGCATGGTCCAAAGCCTGACAAAGAACCAGAATACCACCCCACAGCCAAGGCATTATCTCAGCTCTGGGAGCAAGTTCATACCTCAAAGGGGCTATTCAGTTCCTAGGTGACAATTTGAAGCTCATGTAAATGGGCGTGTCGAGATCATGCAAATGGGAGTCCAGAGGTTTCAGATACTAAACAGACCACAGTGTAAAATTACCTGTTCTATAAGCTTTATTAAAATCAGACTTTACAATGACTTTACCAATTAAATGGGTTTGTAATAAATATTTTTAAAAGTCCAAGAATTAACTCTGTAGCTCTTTAGAGTAGAGATAGCAATATTAAATTTAAAATTGTATCCCAATGCTTTCCTATGGAACAGCCAACCTTGCTCCAGTGAAAATAGCTTTTTGGGCATTTGCACTGTAAGGACATGATTAAAAGTAAACATTTACTTGTCCTACTTTTAAATACTATGCACATGACTCATGGGCATTAAGTACTACTTGGCTGTGACTTATTCATATTTAAAGGGATGGGTTAGAACTATCAAATGGGGTTATTTTGACACACCAAATTTGTAGTTTCAATCTAACCCACTGTGCTACACAGGATACACTGCAGTCATGTTTCCTCTGTCACTGAAGTGGGTGACGCAATGTGTACTGCTGTCCGCTGTTTTCAGTTCAGTTTATTTTTATTTGCATAGTTACTAAAAACCACATCAGTGCATTAAAACAATCAGTAAAACCATTGATACACATCTAAAACCAATAATACACCTCATGAAATGCCTTGCCACGCATACATGTCTGGTGATAGCCTCTGGCAGGTATCAAGTGAGTAAAATTTGGTATGTCTTAAAGCGTTCTTTTGTTATTGCGGAGATATAAATGAGGAAGAGGCAGCGTTGTCAGATTAAGAAAGTATTTCTTCGTGCTCGACTTGATACCCGCAATAAGGTATACATATTTAAAGGTTAAAACTCACAGGCGTGGGGCAGCCAGGATATAGCGAATTGTGACATTTTATTGTTGCAGAGAAATAGTATTAAGAGGAGAAAATGTTTTGTTTGAAAAGCCGGGATCAGCCCATTCAGCCTGATGCCAGGTCGTTAGCCTAGTGCCCACAGTTCAAGAAAAAGAGAGGGAGCACGTTTGCATCCCCGTTACGCTCTACTGTAAGGCCAGTCAGGCTTCCGCTGTTTAGATTATTTGTCGAAGCGCCACGTATGGATTTAATGTTATACGCATAACGATTTTCCTTTGCTTCCCGCAGAGAACATGCAACTTACAAGCCCGGAGTACACTTTGGGTACCATATACAAGGGACTCATATGAAGGTTAAAGGAAAAGTTACTTACCTTCTGTAACGCCGTATCTGATAGAAACAGGGTCTAGGCTCAGAGTCATTACCTTTGAATTTCCCAGCCATCAGATTGGATTCACATGATTTTTCTTACCCCTGCGTGTCGGTAGGTGGCATTGTCCAGCTTTGCTTGACGTCGTCTGCATCATCTCAACCGTTATGATGCCTGTGTCACCTCTATAGGCGTCAACTATTGGTGTGTTTTGAACAACTACAGCCCTGAAAGGGAACAGCCCAGACTCTACAAACCTCTGCACAGTGTAGGCAGGATGGATGGGTCATAAGTAATCTGTGGCTAGATCTGGTCTCTACAAGATAAGGTGATACCAAAGGTAAGTAACTTGTCCATCTAATAGAGATGTCTAGCCGCAGATTCCTTACCTTTGAATAGATACCCAAGTAAGACCGTCACCAGTGGAGAGACTGAAGAGACGTCAGACCAGGAAGTTCTGCAGGAAAGAGCAATGAAAAAGGCAGTCCCTGCGGACTTGACTGTCCAGGCAGTAGTGCTCAGTAAACGTGTGTAGGGATGCCCATGTAGCTGCCTGACAAATGTCGAGGGCTGGAACTCCACATTGCAATGCCATGGTAGCAACCTTAGCTCTGGTGGAATGAGCCCTTAAGCCTTCAGGAAGCTAGTTTTTGAGCAGAGCGTAGCACATTTTGATGCAGAGGACGTCCCATTGCGAGACAGTCCTCTTCTGCACTGCACAACTTTTCTTTGATCCAAAGTACCCCACGAAGA
This sequence comes from Lissotriton helveticus, assembly GCF_964261635.1. Classification (NCBI taxonomy): domain Eukaryota; kingdom Metazoa; phylum Chordata; class Amphibia; order Caudata; family Salamandridae; genus Lissotriton; species Lissotriton helveticus. The sequence continues at coordinate 136,377,446 of NC_136065.1, forward strand.
GTTGGTAATCCACCCGGAACTCTTTAGTGCGGTCAAGGTAGAAAGACAACACTTTTTTTGGGTCCAGACAGTTGAGTTGCTCCCCTTCCTCAGAGGGGTGTGGAGGAGCGTAAAAAAGTGGGCAAGAGGACAGATTGGCCCATGTGGAATGTGTTACCACTTTCGGTAAGAAAGAGGCCCTACTGGAAAGCACCAACGTTTCCGAGAGGATGGTCAGGTAAGGAGGCGTGGATGATGGAGCCTGCAAATCACTCACCCTCTTGGCAAAAGTTATTTGCACTTAAAAGGCTGTTTTGATGGTAAGCAGCCGGGGAGGGGGGTTGGGAGTTGTGTAGAGGTTCGAATGGAGCACACATGAGGAAGGTGAGTACCAAATTAAGGTCTGACTAAGGCATGATGAAAAGGGCAGGAGGAAACATATGTACAAACCCCTTAAGAAATCTATTTATAGTAGGGGATTTAAATAATAATGGTTGGTCTGGCAGCATCAAAAAGACAGACCAGGCCAACAAGTGCTCTTTGAGAGCACCCAGAGCAGAGACCTGCTAGGCAAAGTAAAAAAAAAAGTAGAACTTTAGGGAGGGAAGCACAAAGAAGATCAATAGATCTTTCTTTACAAATTGCGTTCACCTGCAAGCGTACATGGTCCTAGTGGAGGCCTGCCTGGCCGCCAAAATAACATTGCAAACTTCGGGAGGAAGATTGAATGCTATTAACTGACGCCTCTCAATCTCCATGCAAGAAGGTGTAGAGTTGACAGGTTTGGGTGGCGAACCGTCCCCTGCTGCTGTGACAGAAAATCCTCCTGAAGGGGCAGCCTGGTCAGAGGATTGATGCTCAACTGGAGAAGCTTGGGATACCAGAGTCTCCATGCTCAGTCCGGAGCTACAAGAATGACTTGTGCCCAGTCACTCCTGATCTTCTTGAACACTCTGGGCAGGGGTGGTATAGGCGGAAAGGCTTACAGGAGGCCTGAGCGCCACTCAGGACTAAAAGAGTCTCCGAGCGAGAGCTGCCTTGGAAACTCCCGCGTGCAAAACGGCTGACATAACGCGTTCTTGACAGAGGCTAACCGATCTAACAAAGGCTCTCTCCACTGTTGAGAAAGTGATCACTAGGCATTGACTGCAGAACCTGTCCACCCTGGTGTTCAGAGAACCTACCAGGTGTTGAACCACCAGGGATATGCCCTGCTGTTCCAGCCATGTCCAGAGACATGACAAAGGGTCCACAACCCCACCCATCCCCTCTTGTTGCAGTACCACATTGCAGTGGTGTTGTCTGTGAAAACTTGAACCAGCGTTCTCTAGATTGAAGGAAGAAAGGCTTTCAATGGCAAGCGAATCACTCAGAGCTCCAGCAAGCTGATGTGGAGTCCGTATGCCGCCAGAGACCAGAGACTTCGGATCGCCACCACTTACAGATGGCCGTCCCATCCCAGAAGTGACATATCTGTCACTGTGTGATCTGGTTGGGGAAGGGAGAGGGGGTCTTCCTGTGACCCAATCGCGGTTGGTCAGCCACCACTTCAGGTCCTGCGCAGTTGCCTCTGAGATCTGGGCCATGTCGGAGAGATTCCCTGGTGCTGTGCCCACTGGAACTTCAGGTCTCACTGCAGAGCCCACATATGCCATCTGGCATGTGTCGCAAGCAGGATGCAGGTGGCCTTGTGGCCCAGCAGCCGCAGAGTCACTAACATTGAAATCCAGGATAGAGGCTAAAACATAAGCATCATAGCCTGAATATCCTGGACTCGCTGTTTGGGAGGATAGGCCCGAAACTGCACTGTGTCCAGAACAGCTCAGATTAAAAGGAGCATCTGAGAGGGAGTCAGGTGTGACTTCGATACGTTGATAGTGAACGCCAGTGAACGGAGGAGGTCTACTGTAGTCTGCTGCGGAAAGACGAGAATGGACGTCAGCATGCAGAGGTGATGCCTCTTATATAGGTGACGAGGACGTCACAGCAGCGGAGAAGATGGTGCCTATGTCAAACGGAGCTGACCAACCACACCTACCGGGGTATTGCTCGAATAAAAATCTTCCAGATCCAGTCTGACACCTGAGAAATTCAAAGGGAAGGAATCTGCAGCTAGATGTCGATCTGATCATGCCAATTAGGGCTATACCAATGCCTTAATGTGGAAAGGGGAAGGACAAACACTTTACCACTGGTTAGCAGGGGTAAAGAGCACATAGTTAAGCAGTCAGCAAAAACAGTCAAGGCAACAATCTGGGGCCGCAGCACGCAAAAGGTGATTCAACTACTATCTTTTAAAGCATGACATAATATGTTTGAAATTTATAGTGTATTGTACTTGTCTTCCTGGTCTCCCTTCTTTTAAGAATTTGATTTAAGAAATGATCTATGTTCTATGCCACATTGTAGGAGTGATGGCAATCAATAGACTGTACAGAAATATTTCACATATCACCCAACTCTTGTACATGAATATTCACAGCATCACAGAGTAAAGTAGCATAAAGTATATTGCTTTCTTTGATAGTGTGCATTTTGCCTGGCAAGAAGGTTACCTACATCTAGGCACCAGCGTATTTGCCCAGTATTAACAGGGCCGGACTGGGAACCATAACTGGCCAGGCGAGAGGTTAGGGGTGAGGCCGAGCTGTTTGTCAGGGCCGTTTTCGGCCAATTTTGTTACAGGGGCTAATTTTGCAGCTATGCTGCAAAACGTCCCTGTAACAAAAACGGCTCCCAGGGGCCAAAACCGGCCCCCACCCTGGCGGCCCACCGGGGAAATGCCCGGTGCCCGCTACGGCCAGTCCGGCCCTGAGTATTAATCTGTAAAAACTGCTCTAAAGCATTTATCTTTTGAGAAGATTCTCACTAAAAGAAAAATGATTTTGGTGAGCTCTTGCAGTCTAAAGACACATGCCTTTCATTTTTTTATTTTTTTTTAGTGCTTTGGAACGGCCTTGACACATTTTTAGGTGTTCAAACACATTTTAGTCATGACTTGGCAAGTGCAAAAAACTGTCAAACTTTCAGAGTCAATCTGGATTCTTTTTTTTATTATTATTGAACTTATATCCAATTAAAAAGCAGTCAAGAGCTCTGACCATTGATCAACTCTACAGATGAGTCAACGTTCAGTTAAAAAAGCTTTTAGTTATAGCCTTGAAGACCTAAAAGCAATCTTTCAATCTGCGGCCTATTTCCTCCCAAGTTTCTTGACTATGCAGGTCTTCAAACCAGGTTTTCATTGCTAGAAGTGTTTTGTTTTTCTGTTGTGTATAGATCAATTGCACAAACTTGCAATTAAAGTTATTTTTTTTCATTCTATTAGGTCGTATTTACTGTGTGATTTAATTTCAAGGTGTTTATCCATCACTTAAATTTCAACTGGGATACAAACGTTTGAAAACCATTTCATATGGTTCCAAAAACAAGTCCTTAATATCATACTGCATCATAAAATTAAATAACATCGCCCATGGCCATTTATGGTCTCCGTGGTATTTTAATTAATAATTAATTCATTGCAGTTTTTGCGACCAACACAAGCAAGTTAACACAACCAAATGTGTTTAGTTGCTTAATGTTAGGATTTTTAAATAGGTTTGTATTGTCCGGTGTTTATTTGGTCTAATGTTCACTCTTACAGCTCTTAGATTTATGGTTTCCCCTCCTTCCCGGAGAAAAACCTGCAATGGCCAGGGGTCTGCATGTGATCCTTGCTCCATTGATTGAGAACCATTACAGGCGTGGTGCAGAGTAAAGGGTGCTGTTTGCACCATTCGAATATAAAATAATGAAGTTGATATCTGGAAGGGGCCACAAGGCCCTCCCAGTCTTAAGCCTTCTTTTTATTTTCTTGGTCCACAAAGTCTCCAGCATCACAAATCACTTTCCAACACTCCTGTTCCCCTGTATCTCAAAGATTATGCAAAGGTTAAACATACACGGGTAAATGTAAATCGCAAACAGACTACATTTTCAATTACGTTATTCAAATGTATACCAACCAGCCAAATAAACTTGTAACATGAGTAATAAAGGTAGTATGCGTCCTTTTTAACATTCACATAAAACACATTTGGAAATGTGACAATTGGTTTGATAATACACATTCTCGGGATTCATTTTAAGATGATCACTCTTTTGGGCATGGCCGTCTATCAAGCCATGTAAAACGTTAGTCATTTTTTATTAGGGTGCACGTTCGCGACATTGACAAAATCGATAATCCATGGGTAAGAACAGACGAGACGACTGCATCGGACATAAATCGGAGTTAAATTATTATAAGAATATGTTTTCTATTTATTTATTTATAAAGTTTTATATAGTGCCAACAGTTAGTTATTAGATCTCTAAATGTGTTTTTATATGAACTTGAAAAAAGGATATAAGCAAAATCTACTGAATATATCAGAAGTTTATATGGTTTGTATAAACTACACAACATATTTTAAAAAGTAAATATAAGTAAAAGTAAAACCAAACCTCTAATTAAAGAAAAATAGTTCAAGCTCATGAGGAAGCTTCATTTTCAAATGGGCAAATTCTTTTCATAGGTACATCTTTGTTTCTTTGATATAGATATATATATATATATATATATATATATATCTATATATATATTACCTACTGGCGATAGCCAGTAGGTATATATAGTTAGGATTGGCTACCATAGGAAATCCGCAACATTCTATTGGGAATAACTTTGGCGCCGGTTGAGGAATTTGCGTGTAATTTTCCAAACTTTTGGCCAGCTCCGCTGCGCTCCTTCCCTGAAAGTTTCGGGAAGGGGGGGGGGGGATTCGTGAAGTGGGGGCTGAGAAAAAATGGGGGTCCCAAAACGTGTTTTCCCCATGTTAATTTCCATAGGACGTTCTGACAAGTCTACAGCCCGAACCTCTGAACGGAATTACACCAAACTTGGCAAAATTGTAGGGACTGGTACGCAGAAGTGCCTTTGCTATATTTGGTGAAAATTGCTCCAGTGGTTTTTATGAAAATTAACTTCAAAAACACATATATATCTGGGCGGAGCCTAACCACACATCTCATCGTGAGATCTGATTGGCTGTCAGCACTTCATCCTAGAAGTGTTGGCAGCCATCTTGGGACCAATATACATGATAGCACCTCATTAAAAAGCATTTTAGTTAACAGAGGGTTTTAGGACGTTAGTTACATTATAAATCATTTGTTGATGGTACCATACTCATTTTAGGAATTGTGGTGTGTTCAAAGGTGATTTTACCATGTGAAAAAGCCTTCTGCTGGGATATCATGAATCATGTTTGAAAGAAAACTATTATCTCATGCTTTTCCCACAGTGGTTTGGAAGGGGATCTATAAGCTAAACTGAAAGCATATTTTCTGTAAATTCACATTATCTTTCTCTGTCATGTGAGAATGAAGTCTGACATTCTCAGTAAAACATGAACATCCAACAAGAGCAGAGACTGACAGTTGATTCCTTTGTGTTCTACTGCAGCTTCCCAGAGTGTTCTAAAGAACAACTAGAGTGCTAACAGCCCTACTTATTACAAAGGTATGGCACACCTGAAGCCATCTTGATTGGAATAAAGTGGTAACTCTTAAAACATGCAATTTTAAAAGGAACAAAATGAGGGGGTTCATTTTGCCATAGAAAGTATGATTAGTGCTTCAAAAAGAAAAATTAGGACACATTGAGTGACTTCTCAAATCATCTTCTATTTCATTAAAACAATTCTGACATGCAGACTGAAACATGCACTTTGAATACCAGCAGCAGACTTCCCTGGTGAGCAGTAGCTTTACTACAGTGATCTAATGATTCACTAGAGTGCTAACATTCAGAATTTATGGCAAATTTGTGACACATCTGAATGCCTTCTTGATGGAACCAAAGTAAACAAGCATTGAAAATGCAATAGATCTCGCCCTCGTTTAAGTTAAAGCCATTCTGTTTGTAATGAAGTGGCTTTTTAGCTTTGCTTTTATTAGTGTTTTTAAAACTTTCATGTAAATAACATGCATATGTATGCATATTTGTATATGTATACATGCATTTATATTTGTATTTATATAGATATGTTCCAGAGAGGTGTAAAAAGGGGCATAGCCTCATTACACCTCTGTGCAATGCAGCCCCGTAGCGCATACTGGAGGTTCCCGGTGGGCTAGTTGGCCCCCAGGGACCCCTAGTATTCAAGGGAAATTAGTTCCCCCTCTTCAAACATGCACGGGGGCTGCGTTGCACAGAGGTGTAAACAAGCATTTACAATGCAACGGTTTCGCCTTTGTAAAAGTTAGAGCTATTGGCATTGTAAATGACAAATTTTGTATTTATGTGTTGGTTTTGAAAACAGATAAATAAATGGCATTGTCATTTACAATGCCAATAGCTTAATCTCTCACTAATGCGAGACCTATTGCATTTGCACACACACACAGAGCACAAACACACACACAGAGCCACACACACACACGCGCGCGCAGGAGGCAAGAATGACTGACAACATGGGCGCGCAGGAGGCAAGCATGACTGACAACATGGGCGCGCAGGAGGCAAGCATGGCTGAAACATGGGCACGCAGGGGGCAAGCATGACTGAAACATGGGCGCGCAGGGGGCAAGCATGACAGACAACATGGGCGCGCAGGGGGCAAGCATGACAGACAACATGGGCGCGCAGGAGGCAAGCATGACCGACAACATGGGCACGCAGGGGGCAAGCATGACTGACAACATGGGCGCGCAGGAGGCAAGCATGGCTGAAACATGGGCACGCAGGGGGCAAGCATGACTGAAACATGGGCGCGCAGGGGGCAAGCATGACAGACAACATGGGCGCGCAGGGGGCAAGCATGACAAACAACATGGGCGCGCAGGGGGCAAGCATGACAGACAACATGGGCGCGCAGGGGGCAAGCATGTCAGACAACATGGGCGCGCAGGGGGCATGCATGACAGACAACATGGGCGCGCAGGGGGCAAGCATGAGACAACATGGGCGCGCAGGAGGCACGCAGGACTGACAACATGGGCAGGCAGGGGGCACAAAGGAGGCAAGCATGACTGACAACAGGGGCGCGCAGGGGGCGCGCTCGGCATCACACGTCAATCACCACAAACTGTTACCACGTACAGGCGGCCGGAGTACCAGATCAATCAAAGGCGAAGAAACCATATTTAAAGACCGCAGAGATCAGACCACTGTGCGGGCACACCCAAATACAGATACGTTTACCCCGTACACCCAGGTAGCATTATAGGAGCTATAACGTGCACACGCAGCGCTACAAAACAGGGGATTACTATTAAACGAGGAGGCACTGCTGAGATGGGGCAGCAGAAGTGGCGGGGGGGGTGGTAAGCACACGGCACGAGGCTGAGGACAGCGGTCAGAGGTGAAAGGGCACCCAGTTTTGAAGAAGGGCAAGGGTGCGAGGTCCAAGAGTGAAGGGTGAAGAGAGAGTGGGTAGGCCACGTTAGAGAGACTACAGCACAAGCAGGGTGGGGTGGACTCGTCAGTGAGACAGCAGGACGACGCAAGTAAACAAGATGCATTTCCAAAGGGAGAGGGGCTGGAAAACAGGCCGGTTGCTTTCCAAACCAGGGCCCTGGATGAAAGCGTGTCAACAGGCCCTGCAGAGCTTAAGAGAGAAGCTAAGGCCATTGGACTAGTCCATCATGCAATGAGCAGGTCAGTCGCTCTTAACCCCATCCAAATGGACACAACGTAAGATTTGATGACATATTAGGGCCGCTAGGCCCACCTACACTTTCCCACCGCCCAAACTAAATCACACAGTGCCCAAGCTTTAACTTCTCTCCCTCGTGTCTGCTTAGAAGCTTTAGAAACCCACGCAGAATGAGTGTTATTACAGTGTTTACTACAGGAGTTAAATATCACGTACTGGTCACTTCAAAGCACTTGGCATATAGGGAGTAATGAATGCACAGGGAACCATTTCTGACAGCGGAATAAAGAGGTAGGGATTTGGTGTGGGTGGAGGATAGGTTTTCCGGTCTGCGATGAAAGATATTGCGCGCACAAAATCGTCTGAGCCGTCTTCAGCATCAGAGTTTAAAATGAGGATAGGAAAGAAACGTTCAACAACAAAAACGCAAATCCGCAAAAAAGCCATCTTTTCAATGCCATAATCACCCCCATCTTTCAATCCCATAATTGTGTAGTCCTGCAACAGGAATCCGATTCCACAATGTAAGACCCAAAATAAAGAACATTCATAGCTGCCCCCTCCCCCGACCTCCTGCTTTTGTCCGAATCCTCATTAAACAAGACTTTCAGGTATCGGAGAAAAGCAGGAATAAATAGTACAAGAGGAAGGTGCTCGTCCTATCAGGCTGTGCTAAATATTGATTATTCAATGCCCATATATACAACCTGTCCTCGCCGCGTTTCTTTCCCGAGAACAGTGTAAACAGGACCAGTGTGATTGCGATTGTCATTTCTGTTCAAGTAGAAGTCTCGAGGTGTGCCAAGCCACACTGTTGCAGGCTGCCTGTGAAGACAGGACATGGCAGGGGCTGTGGGCAACCAATGGAACACTGGGGACACTTTAATGAGCACAGCTCGTGGTTCACGGTGGGTGTCCCTTCCGAAAGAAAAGTACCAACTCCTGGGCAGGGCCACCGCCCTTCATTTCCCCCAGAGAAGAAACTGTTGTGCTCTCCTTGTTGCACAAGTGGTGTCTAGGCCACCAGCATACAATAGGGGGGGGGGGGCGGGAAAGGAGTCACGGTTAGCGGGAGGGGGGGGCGGGAAAGGAGAAACGGTCAGCGGGAGTGGGGGGCAGGAAAGGAGACACGGTCAGCAGGAGGGGGGGCGGGAAAGGAGACGCGGGAAAGGAGACACGGTCAGCCGGAGGGGGGGCGGGAAAGGACACACGGTCAGCGGGAGGGGGGCGGGAAAGGAGACACGGACAGCGGGAGGGGGGCGTGAAAGGAGACACGGACAGCGGGAGGGGGGGGAAGGAGACACGGATGCTGATATTCCATTCTCTGCTTAGGAACGGACAGCGGGAGGGGGGAGGGAACGGCAAGAAAGGCACTCACCTGGACTTCCTCCGGCGGCGGTCGGACGGGGAATGACCAAGGGAAACCTCGACGAGCAAAAAAAATAAACCCCGCCCACCGCCACACTGACGCACGAAAATGGGCGGGATGAGTAAAAATCGTGGGAACGCCCACGAATCTGCTCGGGGAATGAGTGACGCATCTCTGTTCCAATGGCTAGCCTCCATTTATGGAGCTAGCCAATGGGACAGAGAGGCGGAACGAAGCCCCATATTTGTTTACAAAAGTTTTCGCCTGCGCGATACTGCTTGCGCAGTAAACGCCAGGAGAAACCTAAAAAGGGTGTGGCCTCATTACACCTCTCTGCAATGCAGCCCCCTGGCGCATACTGGAGGCTCCAGGTGGGCTAGTTGGCCCCCAGGGACCCCCAGTATGCAAGGGGAATTAGTTCCCCCTCTGCAAACGCGGCAGGGGGCTGCGTTGCAGAGAGGTGTAACAAGGGGCATAGCCTCATTACACCTCTCTGCAATGCAGTTCCCCTGGCGCATACTGGAGATTCCTGGTGGGCTTTCAGGCCTTATATAGTTAGGAATTAGCATTTAAAAAACCTTGCAAATTCACTGAAAAAACCATAGGCTTCAGGCCTTATATAGTTAGGAATTCGCATTTAAAAAACTTTTGAAATTCACTGAAAAAACCATAGGTTTCAGGCCTTATATAGTTAGGAATTAGCATTTAAAAAACCTTTAAAATTCACTCAAAAAACTAAGTTTTAGGGTTGTTCTAGTTAGCTGGACATTTCACTCATACAAAACCATTGAAATTGCTCCTATATAGTTAGTTGTACTAACTATATTTCGCGCACCCGCAATCCACTGCTGATGATGTCACATATTACATCATTCATGACATGGTCAGTGACATCACTGATGACATCTCAAATGACATCACTGATGACATCACTGATGACATCATCCACGTGACAATCACATACACCTTTTCATACACTAGTAAAATCTTTCATCACTCTTTGTAAAATACAGAGTATCATATTTGAATCCATTGTTACAGCAATACAAGTATCTAAAAACCCACTCAGTGATTCATAGATGTATACACACATCTAATCACTAACCTGTAGATTCACTCATACATGCTGTCAATGAACAATAGAACACTTTCAAAAATACTTATACACCTAAATCGACATTACACACCAGCACACATCCTATTCACATATGAAGTCATCCTACTAACTTATGCAAACAATGGATCATACTTACATATTTACTTAGCTACACACTTATACAAACACAACTTCATCTATTCATTTAGATAGTAAGTCATACTTAGTGAATTATAAAATCATTATTACAAGTATAAAGTTATCCATACAGTCACTCACACAATCATGGAGTCTTATGTATACTTATTTATATACAACAACACATACACTGCCTTTTATATTTGTAGTTTGTTGGACATGTCCCATTGAGAAATATATTTGCTCATCACCACACCCATAAAGATATTCACTCACCCAAACAAGTGTTAGAACATGTAGTTTTAACTTCATATATCTAGTGAATCAACTATTCACACATCTTTGGGCAGTCACACACCCCCCACCGAACCACACACACATTCACTCTCCCATACAAATACTCAGTTAACTCATCAATAACTAATATAGACTTTCACATAGCTAGTAACCAACTGGAGAACTAGTTTACACAACAACTGACAAAGTGATACAGATATTCAAACAGTTTAGTCACTATCCACTATATTTAGTGAGACACTATAAAGTGGTCAAGTAACAGTCAATTACACTGATACTAAATCCTCCATCCAAATATTTATTTTTATATATCCACTCATTCTTCAATGCAAATTGCTACATATCTAATGCATATTTAAATAAGGAAGCAAACCACATTCACTGGATGATGTCATCAGTGATGTCATCAGTGGTGTCATTTGAGATGTCATCAGTGATGTCACTGACCATATATATATATATATATATATATATATATATATATATATATATATATATATATATATATATTTAAACCTTGATATCTGACGACATTAGGTCATAAGGGGACCAGTTAATATTGATTTAAGGGACGGTGTTAGGATGGAGCTAGGCAGTATTGCATTGTATTCTATACTTTGCTTCACTGAGCCTTTGTCAAATTTTACTCTCCATATGCAGATTCTAGGGTTTTGACCGTATAGTTCCCTATTAAAAAAAAGGTCTCATTTTGGAGGTAAGCCAGTGTTGCTTTCCTGATTCCTAGAAGGCAGGCTCATTCTGATTGATTACATTCTCTACTCTTTGAATAATCTGCACATTCTATTTGAGATTATGTCTGATGCAGCATCTATTAACTTAAATATCATCCCGATCTAGTTATGGCAACTGGTGTCTGTAATTTTGTTCACCCCATGCTAACTCGCTACATTTTATTTATTACGCAATCTGACTGATTTTGAGACTAATCATATTTTGCCATCATTAATGAACTTTAATAATTTATTTAACCTTCATGGTGTCTTTTACTTGACTCAAAAAGGCTTATATAACCGATTAAACTACTTGCTTTGCTTTCTAAATATAATCTAGAAGGTGCTCATTTCCTCATTTGTCCATTTTTTTTAAAAACTGTTTTTATTTGGAACATAAATGCATCGGTGCATAGCATTGTACAATCGTATTGGCATATACAAAACAAAACATTGACATTGTCCCACTCCATACATTGAACAGAGAGTACACCGCCTACTTGTCCCTGGAAGACGCCACCCCCCCCCCCTACGTGATACATCACTTACCCAGAATAATTAATACAGTGATACGATCAACTGACAGTCAGACAGACACAATTGTTCTAGCTTGCCAGTGGGGAGGCTCCAATAGTATCTGCTAACTGGGCCATCCGTGTTTGTCTCTCTCACCACAATTCCACATTAGGGGAAATACAGATGTCACCCCTGTATTTGCTCCACTTTCCCCATTCATGGTCCCATTTCTTGGGCCATCCCCATCCCTTGAATACTGTTTTTTCTGTGATCATTGCGCTATCCAGGTCCTTCGCCCAGTCACTTAACAGTCGGATCGTGGCCGCCCCCCATTTGTGCGATTTTGCGCTTTGCGATAATCCAACCCATCGAGGCCTGCTCCGCCTGTGAGAGGTCAGTGGCCTCCCATATATTGAGGAGGCCGAGTTTGGAAGAGGGCCTCATAGGTTTGTCACATGTCCTTGCAAGTAGGCGGGTTACCTTTTCCCAATAATACTGTATGTATGGGCATTCCCAGAGTATATGTGTAAAGGTGCCGGTTTGGTTACACTGTTGGAGGCAGAGTGGATCAGGTCTCCTACCCAACCTATTCAGTAGTTTGACATCAAAATAGACCCGGTGAAAGATTTTGAGTTGGACAAGTCGGAGTCGCATAGGGATTGCTACCTCTCTGGTAGAGGCCAGTGCGTCTCTCCAGTCCTCGTAGTTTATATCTCCCATGCCAGTCCCCCATCGCGACTAATTTCTGCATCGGATCAGCCCGATTATTCACAAGTTTCTTATAGGTGAGTGAGATGGCTTTGCGGTCCATTGGATCTAATAGCAGTCGATCCTCTAGAGGGGAAGAGTCGGGGAGGGGGTTCCCTTTGGTAGGGCAGTGGAAATGGCGTGTCTAACTTGGAAATATCAAAAGGTCTCCGAAGGTGTAAGTTGGTACTTAGTCTGGAGGTCTTCAAATATGTCCAATTTCCGTTTCGCCCACATGACTCCCACCGTGGAGATTCCTATTGTGTCCCATTTGTCAAAACTCGAGCAGTTGCTGAGTCGACCCACTATGTCAGGTTCCCAAAGAAGAGTTGCTTTAGTGAGACGGTTGTGCCACCACAGCTTTCTCGTGACTCCATGCCACACCTCAATCGTACGGGCCGTGGGGCCAGTCAAGTGAAGTTTGCGGTGATTGGTATACAGTGCCCTATTATAACCACCCTGCCCATAAGCCAAAGTCTGTGCGGAAATTGGGATAGTCAAGTGGGCCAACCACCCATGTATTGATAGCCGTCAGTTGTGAAGCCTTATAATAGAGTCGTATGTCTGGAAACCGTATACCCGCGTCATACCATCCCATGGTTAGTTTGTTTATAGCATCCTCATTTGTTCCCGATTCTCCGTAGACACGTAATTTGATAAGATAGCATCATCAGAGATATGCTTATTGATCAAACAGAAAGGTTTTTTAAGCCTTTATAAACATAAGATGGTGAGCATGTTTCAGAAGATGTTTTGGAAAAGAATTCCAGCTTTTGAATGTACCACAAATAAAAGCTCTGTCTCCATATATATCTCCAGCTTCAAATTTGAAGTACTTGGAAGGAGGAATTGTTGATAGGATCCAGGATTTCATTGTGTGACACCAATCAAACTTTCCTTGCCAAACAGGCTTTTGAAGATCCATTATGCTCATACACCTTGGCTTATTCATTACAAATAAATATACTGGGAGCAAATTTAGAGGCTACCAGGCCATTTTTATTGAATCATGTAGTTTTAGTACACATATAAGATATCTGCAGCATTTTAAAGTAATTCAAGTTGGACTACCGGTTACTTAAAAGTTCGGAGGAGAAACATTTTGCCATAATTGACGCTAGTTTATATGATGGCAGTAACAATAGGTAGTCTTACTTGGAAAAGTAAAAAAAAAAAAAGAAAAAAAAAAAAAAAAAAAAAAAAAAAGAGTAGAGGGGGGAATCTTTTCCCTAGACCTAATTCAATGTGAATACCGAGAATAAGCGCAGATTTCGCAGGAAGAGGTGTGGCCATGCAGAGGGGTCAATAGAGGTCCTTCATTTTGCTATTTATATAAATAGAAGCAGACATTCTGCCTTACTTGGAATTAACTTCAAGTAGTTAGAGGACATCCCCCATACATGAGTTGTAAGGCTTTTAGATCGATTAAACAGAGTGTGTGGGAGTTTTGGTACCTTGAGGCTCATATACACATACATGAAAAATTCAACTCTCATACTGCAGAAGAGCTGTGTGACATGATGCGTGACACATGTAGATAATAAAAAGGAGTGCGAATAGATGAGACTCCTGAGGTTCCCCAAATGTTATTGTTTTTAGACGAAAATGGAGATAGAATTACGGTTTGTGTTCTACTGGTTAGAAAGCATTTCGGGCACACTTGTACCAGTTCTATCATAGGTGTACCAATCTAGAGAGAGTAGAATATCATGATCATCAGCATCAAGTGCAGATGAAAGGTCCAGGGCACCAAGGTCCCGATACCTCAAGATTCCGTCCTTTTTCTGAGGTTGTGTAATACCGAGACGAACACCAGTATCATACCTGGACCCTAGGAGAAAGTCGGCTTAATGGTTGTGATTTGACTCCATATGCTCTTGTATTCGAACAAACATTGTTTTCTCAAGCAGGTTAGATAGGAAAGGCAGAAATTAAATCGGATTATAGTTTCCATGTTCCAAATGGTCTACAGAAGATTTTGTTTCAAGAGTAGACAAACTATTGCTTCCTTCCAGCCTGAGGGAACTAGGCAAGTACTGTAGCCACATTAGGCAGAAGTTGTTGCAAATGTTGGGCAGGGCAGGGATAGGATGACAAACCTGAAGAGCGACTTTATATAATTAATGTAGTGAAGTTCACTTCTTGTATCATTTTCTCTCTTCAAGGCAATTACGTGTTTTGTGCAAGTCTATCTATCCAACTCGGTGGTTAAAATCTTCATTTACACTTCCCCTTGACAAATGCTCCCAAAGATCGAAAGGTAGGATTATATCAGTTTTAGTTGCCAGGGGGGGTCTTGTTACTCATTTGCAATTTGGAATAATTCTTTAGATTAATTTGAGGCTGTCGTTAGGTTTTTTACTTTATTTATTATTTTTCAAAAAAAATGCATGACAGATATACCAAGTCGTGGAAACAATATTCATAAACACATAAATCTAATTCAAGCAACGATGACATTTGTCTTGAAAAGGGAAGAGATTGAGGACAGTGGAGAAAATACAGGAAATTAAATCAATACCCATTACATTTAATTAAAAAAGGAGGGCAAAATAAGAGCGAAAACAAATACTTCTGAGCATAGACCACTGCTCAAAGGGGGCCCAAATCTTAGAGGACAACTGACTCCTCCTTTTCCCCCTTAAAAAATACACAGAATACTCCAAATTATGCCAGGCTAACATCCTAGCTCTCCAATTGAAGAAGGTAGGAGCCTCCGGACGTAGCCACTGTGAGGTTATACATAGCCGTATCATTGCCATAGCTGATGATTTTTTTTCCTGATGTACTTTCACTAGAGGCTCACAGGAATTACGCCAATGTCTTACTCACTCTTCTAAAGATCATCGAAGAACGATTGATTTATTTTCTTATGTATGGATTTAAGAGGTCATAAGTCATCAAAAGACTGAATAATAGAACTATTAAGGCAACTGAGTGTCAAACTAAGTTTTAAAAACTTACAATCAAAAAAATTGAGTATCCCAAAGGTATTTTTTCCAATGGAATGCAGGCAGAAGGCTTTCCATTTGCACCCTTAATCGAGCTATTACTACACATTGTAATAACTAAGGGTCTCTCTGGAAAACAGAATGGGTTTGTAAAATGAGCAGCTTAACTTGGAGGCAGGGGGTTTTGGACTTCAAGTGAGTCCCAATTAGAGAAAATAGGGTTAGGTAAGCAACGGACAAATGGGTGGCAGAAGTTGAAAAGCGGTCATCTTTTTGACGCTTTTACGAAAGAGTTAAAGTCACCTAGTACTATTAGATTATTTCTATCAAGACATAAAATATTTCTTCTAGAAAATTCTTTAGGATTGAAGAAGACTATTGAGGGTAGGTTAATAAATTAACAGAAAAGTTAAACGACTCATTTAACCCCTTCCACGCTCATGACGAGCTGGGCTCGTCATGCAGTAGCCTCCTGCTACGCTGATGACGAGCCCAGCTCGTCATGAATAATGGTGTTTGTAAAGTTCCAGCACAGGAGAAAAATCCCCATAGCGTTCAAGGTGTTAATATGAATACAAAATATAAACAAAAAGTTTAAAGGTCCAAAGTGAAGTCAGGAAATGTTCAACGGATAAAGGTTTAATTGATGCGGTTTATTTTGGCGCCAGGTCAAGATGTGGGTGTGTTGTATGGAATATTTTCATCGATTTGTGCTACACTGGGGGTGTATTAATGACGCGTATTTGTAAAACACAAAGGCCTTTGGCATAGCGTTCCTCGAATCATTCATTGCCTGGAAATCACCTTGCTCAAAAAAGCAGAATATTCGAAGTGTGAACCATTTCTATAATCAATACAATCAGAAGAGCTACAACTGAAACTAATGGTCTTCCTTGGGTAGTGAAGAATTTGGAAATACTTCAGCATTTAGCGCCTGGTGCCACCCTCCGACTAGAGCGTATCGGTGGTGAAAGTGGGATATTCACTACATTCAGATACTACACATGGGATTAACATTCTATAGGAGCATGCAGGCCGAACAAACTTGTTGGGTTACTTTACTTTTTTCAAGAGCAACGGTATCAGTCTATTATCAACAGAGAAATGTCAACACTTTGGGACAATGCCGCCAAGGCAGCAGCGTTTGCATAGCTGCGCTACAGTAAATACGCTATCACTGTTTGCAAGGCGCCTTGATAAAGCCCGATTTGTTTCGATTGCACAAGAACTTGGCATAAACTTGCGCTAGAGTATGCTCTCTGCCGATGTGTGCCTGTCTTCATGCCAACAGTTTGTGTTCAGAGTACTCAAAGCGTTGGAATTTCTGTTCCAAACTAGCTGGGTCTCCTGGTAACCTGTGAATCCTGAATAACTGCACTGACACATACTGAATTAAAGCACCTTAGGTGGCTGCATTGTGTATTCCATAACCCCGATACAGGGCATTCAATGGAAGTCATAATATATTAGAAACGTATATTTAAAGGACCACTGTCAGCATCCAACAAAAAAATAAATAACAAAAATGTAATAGGTTGTGATCTATAGTGACACCAAAAATAGAAATAAGGCGCTTTCAGACGCTCAACCGCAACCGAAAAGTTCAGGGATTATCGCAAGCACTAGTGGAGAATTAATTGATCTGTGAGATTTGTTTTGATTTTTTAAGTGGGAGACCTTTAAAAGAAAAAACACATTTGCCGTAGATTTTGCCATTGCACAATCTTTAAAGTGAACCAATGCCTACACCCTACCCACTTGAGCCCTGCCTCCTGCACAAAGACCCAGAGGGGTGTTGCACATTCTTCGGGGGCAGTTCCTATATTGTGGTATCAAGCCTGCCTACCACGCCGCCTACTACATCCTCAATATAAAGGAAAGTGGAACTCTTGCCTGGGAGACAAACCACAAAAGAGGATCACTAAACTCCTGTCTCAGCTTGTGTTTTTTAGACCTTACAAGCTACAATGAGTTGTGTTTCTTGATATTTATGCGGACTAAAAAATGACCTACGATGGTGGATGAGGCCTACCCTTCAAGGAAATGTTCTTTAAAGGTCTGGAACACAACGATTTGCTATAATTCTGTGGCATGGTGTGTACGTAAATATTTGAACCCTGTCTTCATTGGTGTATTTAGATGTAGACTTTTCGTATCAGGGGGATGGGTTCTTCTTTCTTTGGGGCGGCCTAATGATTAAGCATTATACCCTGCTATACAGTGCAATAATGATTATTTGAAGCCCCAAACCAGAGTTCTAGTTTGAAGCCGCAGACAAGGCCTACCAGGTTTAAATCCTTTAACAACCGGTATTGCCTCACCAGGAAGAGCTATAATGCTGTTAGAGCAGTCCATTCTCTTAGGGTAGAAATTCTAACATAAATAGAGAGAAACAAAGACAAGCCTTTGCATCTTGGAGGAGGTGGTCTGTAACAGCCACTACTGACCCAGAGCACTTCACTGTCTTCAACCGAGCTCCCAATTTCAATGTTTTAATTGATATTAGGGCCATAGATGGACACTTGAGTTCTTAATGAAATGCCGAAGCTGGGTTACTTGACAAGCAGAGATCTGGCTGGTCTTTGATACCCTTGAAGATGGCTCCTCTGGTGTATGTGTGTATGTATATCGTATTTCTACAGTGCAAACCTAGCCAAAAGGCTTTAATGCGTCGCTGCCTGGCCCTAGTCACAGAAAGGTTAATGCCACTACATAAGGCCACTCTTACAACCACAGAGAGTCCATAAAAACATAAGAGTAACCGGAGAAGCAAACTAGAGAGAGTGCACTAATGTGCGACAGAGAGGAAGAGCGAGGTAGAGAAAACGTGAGTATGAGTGCACGTTTCACAGACCGAGCTACAGGAATAGTCAGGTTATGAAGGCTATGGAGCAAGGGTCCGAGTGCTGCAGAGTCATGCTAAGAAACGAGATCAGTTCTAAAATGTAATCTAATTCAGAAACCCAAAACACAGCGATGAAACCTGCGAAATCGTAGTAGTATCCTTTTAAGGAAGGAGCATGCAGTAAATGTGCAATATTGCAACTAAGAGTCTAATGCTTCGGCAGCAAGTAGTAGATAGTAATTAAAAGACTTCTACTGTAAATTATGGGACATAAATCCCGCTAAAATGCACCTAGATTGGAGTGGGCAGACATCTGAATCCTAAAAGTTGAGGGCTGCAATTACGGGGGCACCCTGAATGGAGGAGTGGGCACGCATCAGAATCCGCCTAGGCGAAGTGCTTACAGCAGAGCACACCTGACCATCTGGCTTGGCAGTAAAGCGGCTTGCCCCTTTAGAGCTATAGCAGGTTTAAGAACCTTTGACTTGGTTGTGAGATTGAAAAGAGAGTCCTTCAGTCTAATGTCGCAATTGTGGTCTGTGAGCTACACGTGCATAGGTTTGTAGGTGAAGCAGAGAGTCAGTTATGACATCAGCAGAATTATTGGAGAGAGAAAGATTCAGCTCCAGGGTTTATGTCTAGGTGTCATCCTGACTGCCATTTCCGGGCCCCATGGAGTGGGAATTTTTGAGTGACTTGAAAAATGTCAGAGTAGAGCCCCTTCGTCACTTCTCTCTCGAGAAGAAGATATCGTAAGAGAAGTAGTCGGTTTTCCTGACAGTAGAATGAGCTACACACACATTTGAGACCAGGTACAAGAGGAGTTTTTAGTCGAAGGTAACTCCCACTCACTTTCCCTCTGCCTAATAATAATAATAATAATACACATTTGTAAAGCGCGAACACTCACCCGTTAGGGTCTCTAGGCGCTGGGGGCCGTCGGGAAGATTAAGCAAGCTATTGCCCAGAGTCTCATGGTGCTGGTCTAATCTGCCGCCGGCGATCGAACCGTGATCCCCAGATTCCAGCGTCAGTCGCCCTGGCCGCGGCGTCACACCTCTTCCCTAGTCATTTTCGGTCTTCTCTTGCTTCGGGCGCCTTACTGTCCTGGTTCTGTGGTATATAAATAAATAATACCGGATCTAGGTTTGACTGGACATAGTAATAACAGATAGCTCAATAAATAAGAGTCAAGATTCGAGGTAGTAGGAGTTTGCAGGTTTTAATACAGCATAAAGGACAGGAACAGGACAACCTGCACAGGAATAGGATGGCAGCGCTGCCTGGGACAGGATTGGACTGGCGTATAGGCGTAACATTTAATAACAGTACACAAGCATATATACTAAAACTGTTGCATTACAGTGAATACAGTAGGCGGAGCAGTGGGTGTGGTCAATAGCAGTCGCGAAAGATAAGGGTGAAAGTGGGTGTAACAAGAGGCGTATACATTGACATGTGATGTAAACGTAACAGAATATGTCATAAATGGGGCGGAAACATGGAGGGGGCTACCTAAGGAGCCGGGACCTCTAACCTAATGGTGCGCGCAAACTGACAATGACGTGTTACTAGGAGAAGCTGGGGGCTATGACTTCTGCGCTAGGAGCAGAGACTGAAGTCTGGAGAGTCAGGGCGACATGTACCTAAACCCTATCTAGTATCTAATGTTTAGAGGACATGTTGATATAAACTAAGAGTCAGGAGGGGAGAGGCTAACAGACTCTAAGACTGGAGCATGCATTATTCTACATGTAGTGCGTGTTGAGGAATATTAAATGACCATTAATACAGTATTTCTCCTACATGGAGACGTAAAGGCTAGACAATGACGGAAACTATTGATGCGATTCAGTAGCTTAGGAATGCAGAGAAGGAGGGCTGGACTGATAACTAGAATCATAACATACTCTTGGCAGACTCGTAGGCAGAGCCAGGCCGAGCCGGGCACTGCGAGGCAGGAAGTAAGTGAAGGGTCGAGGATACAGGTGGGGGCTGTATCGCTCCTCAGCGAGGGTTCAGGAGACTGGAGCTGAATCTGGTGTCCGGGCCCTTTTGAGGCCTAGAAACGGGGACTTTTCAATGAAATAACGTGCACACTGAGAAACGTGGCAACGTAACTTTACATAGGCCTAATACTCGTAGCTTTCACGAGAACTGGAAACTAGCATACTAGAGATGGACACAACTGTAATTGCGTCTTTAATCGAACATGGGGGATGCATATGCATATTAATCATGCACACATAACATAAGATGGGGGACACGTAGGGACAAAGAACATGGCAAAATTTACTTTTCCACATTCCCTCCTTGTCACTACGTTTCCATCAGGAAACATCAATATTCATGATACCATCTATCATTTCATACAGTATCATTTGCTCGTCTCGAATTTTCTTGGAACTGGATTTAGAACGGGACTTGGGGCTAGGAATACAAGAGGTAGCACAAATGCCGCAAATCGCAGGGCCACATTGTATACAGAGGCAGCAACTGAATATGATCGCTACTGCAATACCTAGAAAGGACAATACTTTCCATCCCCAGGCGGAAATTATATTCCAGAACCAACCGGACCATGTCCAGGTGCCTGGATCTTGGTGTAACATATGGGCAATTCTATGGAGTCTGGTAATAGCTGAATAAACAGACGGTGCGTTATTAGGAATGAAAATGCAGCAACTAGATCCGATGACTCTACATGCCCCGCCCCTATCGGCCAGTATGACGTCAAGGACGAGACGATTCTGGAGCACGACAATTCTCATAAAGGATTGCTCTTCGGTTAAGTTACCTAGAGCGGAAGTAGTCTCAATCACTACTGCTTCAAGGGTTCTCGTTAATCTACGTATCAGTTTACTATTCACGACAGTACCTAAATAGGGGAAGACACCTTTATTGATATCTATGTATTGTTCTAGAGCAGTTTCAGTATAATCGACAATCGGGAGGTCTCTCTTGTGTCTAGTATGTACTAGGTGAGAATTCCTATGATAGTCAGGTGGGGCTAGAAAAACTGGTGGCAGTAGGAAGGCAATGTAACAGGTTCCCTCCCAATCGAGGGGCAGACGAACATATGCGGTCTGACCACAAACAAAATAAGAATGACGTGAAGCTTGGAAAATAGATTTCCTGCTGTCACTATACTTGACAATAGTAGTACAATCACTATGGCCTACATGTACGGAACCATTCTTTCTGACACATAATTCACCTTTAACTGGTAATACTGACATAGCAGGTAAGTCTGGAGTAGTATCAGACTGAACATTCAGGACCATAAAATTCGGAGAATAATTACCCAAATTATAAACTTCATTTTCTAGATCTAGCCCTGTTCTGTGGGGCAGACCTTGCTTGCCTGGGAAACATGTACTGTTAAGAAAAGACATATCTGTTGAGGATGACGTTAACGTGGACCATGCTCCACACGAACCGTTATGTGAAAATGGATAAGGAAAGAGTGGCAGAACTCCCTTCGGTGTCTGGAAAGGGGGGAGTCGACCACACACCCAACAATTAGTGGCATTGCTGGTCTGGTGTGAATAATGTAACATGCGGATAAAGGAATTATTACGCATAGCAAGACGATATGAGAGTTCATGAGGAGGTAGATCACTAAACGTGTGCTCTACTGTAGCATTAGCAGACTCATTTACATTAGAAACTGGAAAACACAAATAAAATGCATAACTTGTGCAGGTAATCATAAGGCTGAAATATAGCAGAAAACATAAAATAATAGTGCAACTTTTAGAGTTCTCACTAACTCTCTCTCTGTGGGGGTCTATTATATACATGTCAGAAACCGGTCTAACCGTTTCACCTAGGGGAGGACTTAGACAATCAAACTGGCTGACTTATTTTACTAGACCTTAATTTTAGCTTGTACTCCTGCTGCGGAGTTTTCTCTAACAGGGAGGAATCTGTATCATTGTCTTTTGCGGGACAGTCCTTAAGAATAGTACTTTGGCAATCCTTAAAATCCTCGGAAATGTTCTTGGAAACAGTCTTTAGTCCGTAACATTTTTTCACATGAGACAGGTGGACCCAGCCCTTCCTGCCTTCCAGCTTGACGGCAGTACGGGTGGCCAGGAGGACCTGCTTGGGCTCCTTCCAGCGGGGCTCCAGCGGACTTGAACGATCAAAGTTCCTTACAAGAACCATGCATCCGGGAACGATTTCATGCGGTGCCACCTCGGTATTGTCTGGAAATGCGGCGGCAACCTGTGAACGACAAGAGTGTAGGGCAGACATCAAGGAAGCTAGGTAATCTGTCAGCATATTACTTGAAACATCGGTAATACTTCGGGGTCTAGGTGTACCCCACATGTTAGGGGGGCGGCCGAATACGACCTCGTACGGGGACAGACCTGATCTGGAATGCGCGACCATGCGCATATAAAACAAAGCGACTGGCAGAGCTACTAGCCAGTCCACACCTTTCTCTTTACATACTTTAGCAATACGGATTTCCAGGGTCTGGTTATGTCTCTCTACGAGACCGGCTGCTTCAGGATGGCGCACACAATGGAACTTCCACTGGTACCCTAACAAAAGGGAGATATGTTTCATGAGCTCAGATGAGAATGGCTGGCCGTTGTCAGAATATACGACTCTAGGGAGTCCATAACGGGGGAAGAATTCACGAACCAACTGCTTGGCAGTGGTCGTGGCTGTGTAATCTGGGACTGGATATGCTTCTGTCCATCTGGACAAAGCGCATACAACTACAAGGACATACTTGAAACCTCGACATCGCTCCATCTGAATATAATCCATTTGGAGGACTTGAAAAGGGTGGTCAGGGGGCTGGAATCCACCTTGTTCCACCGGGACACTTTTACCTGGATTAAACTGGCAACATATCATACAGGTACGGACCTTCTGCTTGGCTGCAGCTCGTAAATGCTTGTTGAACCAAATGTTCTGGATACTAACTATCATAGCTTTTTCTCCTAAATGTGCTGGACTATGTGCAGTATTGATAATGACTTGAACCATAGAGTCGGGGAGAAACCATGTGGCTTTTCCCTTCGTCACCCATCCCTGATCTGTCTGGACCCCTCCTTGTTCGGACCATTTCTTGATTTCATCGGGAGTAGCATGTAACTGGATATCTATGACATCTTGAGTGGGGTCCTTAACTGTCATACAGGTAGTCAGATCTGAAGTATGTGTCTGTGTCGGATTAACTGACATGTCTGGAGTCTGTGCTGTAAGCTTGGCTGTGCGATCTGCTAGATCATTACCTTGAGAAATAATGTCTGTAACTTTCGTATGTGCTTTGCATTTCATGATAGCAATAGATGTCGGTAAGTGTATGGCATCTAACAGAGCTTGAATAAGGAGACCATGCTGAATCTTGGTTCCATGAGAAGTCATGAAACCTCTCGCCTGCCAGAGCACTCCGAAGTCGTGTACAACTCCGAATGCGTAGCGTGAATCTGTGTAAACATTAACTTTCAGGTTCTTAGCGTGTATGCAGGCTTGGGTCAGAGCAACTAGCTCTGCTGCTTGAGCAGACAGGGTGTCAATACGATGTGTCTCTATAACTTCAGTGTCAGTAGTCACTGCATACGCGGCTACTAATTCTCCTGTACTTGTTCTCATACATGAACCATCCACATAAAGTGTCAGGTCAGGATCTGGTAATGGAATATCTGTCAGATCTTGTCTTGGCTTAGTCATAGTATTAACTACTTCCACACAGTCGTGTGTGGCAGGATTCGAATTAACTGACGGTAACAGTGTAGCAGGATTTAGAACGTTGCAGCGTCTGATTTCTATGTGTGGCTGGAACAGTGTCAGTTCATAACCTGTTAGACGTGCAATTGTCAAGTGCTGAGTCTGTGTTCGGTTTAAAAGAACTTCCACGGAGTGTGGAACTTGTACTGTCAAGGAATGTCCTAATACTATGGAATCGCTTTGTCTGATAGCTAGTGCTGTGGCTGCAACTGACTTGAGGCAAGCAGGCAGCGCCTGGGCTACAGGATCTAGTGTGCTCGAAAAATAAGCACAGGGCTTGTACTGTCCTGCTTGATCTTGTGTGAGAACAGATAATGCTGTACCTTCACGTTCTGTGACGAAAAGTGTAAAAGGCTTACTGTAGTTCGGTGTAGCTAGAACTGGAGCTTGGCATAAAGCTTACTTTAACTCATTGAAACTAAGTGTATGTTCAGATGTCCAAGGGAGAACAGTCGATACGGCTGCCTCCTGTGTCGTTAACTGTATCAGTGGCTTGGCTAGAAATGCATACTGAGGAATCCATTGTCTGCAATAGGAAGTAAGGCCGATAAAAGCACGTACCTCCTTCTGGGTCTTGGGCTGAGGAAGACTCGCTATTAACTGGATACGGTCTGGTGTCAACTGCCTACCCCTCTTGGACAGTAAGTGGCCTAAATAGATCACTTGCTGGACACAGAATTGAAGCTTCGAAGGGGACACCTTGTGCCCCATCTCGGCAAGGAAATACAAGACTGTAAGGGATGCTCGCTCGCAAGCACGTTCAGAACGGGCTGTGATCAGTAGATCATCGACATACTGGAGCAGGGCAGTGTCAGTTGGCATGTGAATATTGTCTAGTTGTCTCTTAAGTGCTTGACTGTAAATACTAGGACTCTCTGTGAAACCTTGAGGAGCTCGTGTAAATTGGTAGCTCCTTCCATTTAAACAAAATCCGAAAAGAAACTGGCTGTCTGGATGAATGGGGACACTGAAAAACGCGTTCTTGAGGTCTATGACTGTAAAAAATGAGGCTTCGGAATCAATGGCTGTCAATAGGGAAGAGATATCTGGGACAACTGGGTACTGGGGAATAATACATTTGTTGAGTTCTCGAAGGTCAATCACTAATCGATATACTGGGGGTGCATTTGGATCAGTACGTTTCATGACTGGAATGATCGGAGAATTACATACATTGGAGTCAGTTTCTACAACTACTCCTTGAGCGATGAGCTCGTCAATAATTTTGGATAAGGCTGTTACAGCCTCAGGTGGCAATCTGTACTGCCTGATTCGTGGTAACACTACACCTGGTTTGAGAGTCACACGATGGGGTGTGATTTGCATATAACCTACATCAGTTGGACCTTGCGCCCATAAATGCTGTGGAACATTGGACAATCTCGGATCAAAATCTCGTAATACATAGTGACCCTTGAAGTCAAGTAGAAACAGTCGTATTCCCTCTGGGGAGCAACATATGACTGCACCTAATTCTTTCAGTGTTTTAATACCTAACAGATTTTCTGGACATGACTTCGTAAGTAACAGATCAGTAGTGCGGGACAATGGACCTACTTCTAGAGTGACTGGCTTAGATATCTCGTTTACAATAGGCTTTCCTGAAAATCCAAGGGAAACATTTCTAGAGCCTGAGAGCGGAGCCCCTGGAACTTCGGCGTGACTGATGGTCGTCCTACTTGCCCCTGTATCAATCAGAAACTTTCTGTCTTTCCCTAATACTTGACTGTGAACATAGGGACCTTCTTGATCTACAGGTATCTCGATGAGAGGCAAGCCTACCTCCCTCTCTAGGCTGTTTCATGAATATGGCTGATACTCTGGATACTCGGACTGTGCATACTGGTACATCTGCTGTGTAACATGCTGTGTTGCAGCAATAGGCTGCGGTGCTGGAACTGTCTGTGGTGCATTCTGTGGCTGAGAAGCCTGTGGAACTTGTTCTTGTCTAGGCGGACGTAGTCTTTCTTTAGTCTTACCGGTAGCTATGTTGTGTTTCAGAACTGCACACTCGTTTATATAGTGACCTGGCTGTTTACAATAATTGCATGTCACTTTAACGGGAACTGCAGGATGACTGACTTGATTCGTACCCTTCTTCTGACTGTCTTGAGGAACAGATTGTGCAACTAGTACTTTCATTTTCGTGTCTTTCATACGTTTTCTTTCATGATCTTGCTCTTCTCTGATTCTATTCTGGTGATACTGAAGCATCTGTAACATTTGGGACGGGGTATTAGCTTGCCAGGTACTTTCGACTTTCAAAACTCAATTCTTAACTTGTGGACTTGAATTCTCGACTAATTTAGTAACAAAAAGATGAGGGTATGACTCGCTACTTGTCTTGAGGCCACTGTTTATACTAAAGCATTTTTCAAATCTAGAATAAAAATCACTAGTGTCTTCGTCTTGTTTCTGTTTACAGGCTGAGATTGCATCCCAGTCTTCCTTTTTAGTGGCTAATAATCTTGGCAAAACTTGTATTAACAGTTCTGGTAATTCTTTACATTTCTCTCCAAGACCGGTACCTGGTACTCGTATCTTATCTTCAGCTTCTAGAACTGCCCAATCGATCTTTTTCTCTCCCACCTCCCATTCCTTTTCCTTGAGTTTTTCATATACCCCTGCGGGCAACAGGACTTTTAACATTTTAATTATATCTGGATACGTGTATTCTCCCATACGGAGCATGTCTTTTAATTCTCGGTGGAACCCTGCTGGATCTTTGTCATGACAGGGAATTAATTTCTTCATCTCTAAGAGTTCCATCTTTGTAATTGGGGTGTAAACAAATACTCGTTGCATTTCACCATCTGCTGTCCTGACTGGGTGTACTTCTCGTAACGGATTCTGTCTGTCTATGTAAGAGGGTTTACTTTCTGGGGGTGAGACATGAACAAAATGCGGGTTCAAAAACGTTCTATATTTGTGGCGCTGTTCTAGAATGACACTAATTAAATCGGTACCTAGACCTTTCCATCTATACTGGAGCAACTCGTTCAGGACATCGTGTAACGGACCTGGATCAGAATGTTGACCCTCATACAGAGTAATGAGGTGCTGAATCATATACATACCCACCAGTCGTTGCTCGGCTGGGGGCAGTTTCAGAAACATTTGTGCCACTATTTCGTCTGGAAAAGTGGTAGAATCAGTAATCCATCGGACTGCTGATCGGGCTAGTTCTTGTTCATGCATAGTACTTAACTCACTGTAACCGATTCGTGATTTCAGAATATGATCGGTAACTTGAAATACTTGTTCTAGAGAACCTTGCTCTGGTGCTGGATGAGGAACAGTTTTCTTGTAGTCTAGACGTGAATGTCGGTCGGAAAGTCTAGTTCTACCTACATACGCTATTCTAGCGGGATTCTCGTCGTCTACCTCTTCGGTAGAAGAGTCATTCTCTTGCTCGCTTCCTTGTGCTTCTTTGCGTTTCTCGTGTAACCTTATTATTTCTTTACGAATTTTCTTGTACATAGTCTCTATACTACTGATGGTTCTGTGCTTACCCTCGGCTATATTATCACTCCACCTTGTCAGGATTCTCATTTCGGCCGGATCTTTAGTCGGAGAATCTTGTTCTCTTATTAAACAATTAATCAGAAACTTTAATAACATGAGCTGGATCTCAGCTTTCCTTTGAGACATGGCTTCGCCAATACTTTCTGGATCATCCCCTGTACGGATGAAACGATAAATTCTGTCTAGATCTTCTTTCATATTCGGTAGGGTGTCCAAATACCCGGTCACCCGTCTTACACGGATGGAATATATAACTGTACTATCATCACCTGCAACTGGATCATAGCGGCATTCAGTAAGGGCTCGTCGGATTTCTGCAACGGACTTATATTTGGGCGTACGCTGTAACGCACGTTCATGTAACTCGACTAACGTTACACGTTGGTGTGGCGGCGGGGTACCAGGAGGACCTCCTCCTGCGGCCCCTAAACTAGAATCGTCGACTGATACTCTTCGTGCTGACAGAGTGGCTGATGTGGCGGGAAGTTGTACTACGGGCTGGACCGGGGGTACCGTGGCAGGTACTCCGGTGACTGGAGGAGCAGGATTTACATTATTTACAGGAGCTGGCGGAACAGGATTTGTATATTCTGGGACTGTGTCGTCCAAATAGGACGAAATAAAAATATCAGCTGCGGTCGGTTTGTGACGTAGCTTGATCGGAACTAATGGTGGCGGAAAATTACTGGATGCCTCCGGGGTCGCTTTTGGCAAGCCCTCGGCAAGAAGAGGATACATACCCTTAATGAGGGCATGCCTCTGTCTGTCTGACTGTTCGGTTTTGA
The DNA here is from genome assembly GCF_964261635.1 of Lissotriton helveticus. Classification (NCBI taxonomy): domain Eukaryota; kingdom Metazoa; phylum Chordata; class Amphibia; order Caudata; family Salamandridae; genus Lissotriton; species Lissotriton helveticus. Next base: position 136,405,858 of record NC_136065.1, read on the forward strand.
CTCGTTCACCTATCTCGATTAGTTCCCTTTCTTGGGCTCGTTCTAAGGATTCTCTACTTAGTTCTGACTTTCTGATTTCTTTTTCGGTTCTTTTATGAGATTCTTTGCGCCATAACTCGATGGCATCTTTCTGTGACTGTCTGGCTTTCTTTTTCCATAATGCTTCTTCTACTCGCATGATGCACTCGGCATCCCATGTACCCGATACGGGCCAGCTATACTTTTCTTCTAACTCTTTGGTGTACTCCACCCATAAATCTAGATATAATATGGCACTTATGCCATGCTTCTGATACATAAAATGACCTGGACTGTCCCTAGGCGGGACAGGAACTGCTGCTTCTAACAGACCTTTTCTAGTTCTTAACTGACGTAATTTAGAGAACAACGGCATGACGGAACTGTAATCTAGACACAATACAATACACAATGAACACGATAATTACACCACTTTCATACCACGACATTAAAAATACATGAAGAACATTTAAAATAACAGTTCGAACAGAATACTACCTGGAATACTGAAAACAGAATACATGAATTTCTCGAGAACAGAACTGACTAGAACAGAAACTAGATGCACTGCTGAAACAGTACGAAACTTACCGGTCTCATAAAGAGACACGTCAGGACCCGCATCCACCGAAGTGGACACTTCGTTTGGGTCTGTGTACCACCAAAACCCACGGACCAGAGTCAATTAGATTGACCCTGTCTAGATACTACCCCAGCAACGGTACTCACCGGGCAGCAAGAACGGAAGGCCTCGGACTGGACTGGACTGCTTTGACGCCGGACGGACGGACTTCGGACTTCTGTTACGGGTGGGCCTCCGGATACCTCGGACCTTGGACTCTCGGCTTGGGCTCTGGTCGGGACTCGCCGCGTTCCTCCACCGCCTCGTCTGGATGCTGGACCGCCGCCTCCGTCTCCTCCGTGGGCCTGAGGGATACTTGAAGCAGAAATATCTGCCGGTGCACGGTATGGTTCCGTCACGGCTGCAGAGGGTCAGGGGGCCGGCGTGGCTTCACCGGCGCGTGGGGAAAGGGCAAGTCCCTGTTCGGGCGCCATTATGTGGTATATAAATAAATAATACCGGATCTAGGTTTGACTGGACATAGTAATAACAGATAGCTCAATAAATAAGAGTCAAGATTCGAGGTAGTAGGAGTTTGCAGGTTTTAATACAGCATAAAGGACAGGAACAGGACAACCTGCACAGGAATAGGATGGCAGTGCTGCCTGGGACAGGATTGGACTGGCGTATAGGCGTAACATTTAATAACAGTACACAAGCATATATACTAAAACTGTTGCATTACAGTGAATACAGTAGGCGGAGCAGTGGGTGCGGTCAATAGCAGTCGCGAAAGATAAGGGTGAAAGTGGGTGTAACAAGAGGCGTATACATTGACATGTGATGTAAACGTAACAGAATATGTCATAAATGGGGCGGAAACATGGAGGGGGCTACCTAAGGAGCCGGGACCTCTAACCTAATGGTGCGCGCAAACTGACAATGACGTGTTACTAGGAGAAGCTGGGGGCTATGACTTCTGCGCTAGGAGCAGAGACTGAAGTCTGGAGAGTCAGGGCGACATGTACCTAAACCCTATCTAGTATCTAATGTTTAGAGGACATGTTGATATAAACTAAGAGTCAGGAGGGGAGAGGCTAACAGACTCTAAGACTGGAGCATGCATTATTCTACATGTAGTGCGTGTTGAGGAATATTAAATGACCATTAATACAGTATTTCTCCTACATGGAGACGTAAAGGCTAGACAATGACGGAAACTATTGATGCGATTCAGTAGCTTAGGAATGCAGAGAAGGAGGGCTGGACTGATAACTAGAATCATAACATACTCTTGGCAGACTCGTAGGCAGAGCCAGGCCGAGCCGGGCACTGCGAGGCAGGAAGTAAGTGAAGGGTCGAGGATACAGGTGGGGGCTGTATCGCTCCTCAGCGAGGGTTCAGGAGACTGGAGCTGAATCTGGTGTCCGGGCCCTTTTGAGGCCTAGAAACGGGGACTTTTCAATGAAATAACGTGCACACTGAGAAACGTGGCAACGTAACTTTACATAGGCCTAATACTTGTAGCTTTCACGAGAACTGGAAACTAGCATACTAGAGATGGACACAACTGTAATTGCGTCTTTAATCGAACATGGGGGATGCATATGCATATTAATCATGCACACATAACATAAGATGGGGGACACGTAGGGACACAGAACATGGCAAAATTTACTTTTCCACAGTTCTTTGTCCCGATTTTCTGGTGCTGGCATCGCCGGGACGCCTCTTTGCTGGGGCAGCTGTGCGCTATACAAATCCAGATAACATAACATCTCAGCTTGTTACTAGGTGCGACTATGAGGGCCAGTTGTACACACATTAGGAATACCGATTTCCTAATTTCGAATAGTTTCAAATCACAATTAGGAAACTGGCATTCCTAATGTACGAAACAATTTTATTCCCAAATAGTGATTCCTAGTAGGTTGTAAATCAACCCACTTCATGAATATTAATGGGATAGGTCACAATCTGTTACCCAGATGGTGGCCTGCTGTAGTCAGTAATCTATGTCGGCGATTGCTTTTTAAGATATATATATATATATATATATATATATATATATATATATATGGGATTTTATCCTGAAACGCGTTTGTTCGAATAAAGCCCTTTGATGATATGCTGCGATTTGCGTGAGTGCTGTTTCCTTAAACCCGGCTGGATTTTTGAGGAATTTGGAGTATATATATATATATATATATATATATATATATATATATATATATATATATATATATATATATATATATATATATATATATATATATATATATATATATATATATATGAAACGCGTCTGGAAGTGATTGAAAGTTGCCGCCCTGTGTTAAATAAAGAGCTCTGCTTTCCTCGATGTCGGGCCTTGGCATCATTTGTGTACTGGTGTGTCATAAGCAGGATGCTCTGTTCCTGCACTGCCGAGGCCGCCCTGTCAGGGTCGGTGGCCCCTAAGCACAGAGAAAAACGCTATATCTATATCTATATATATATATATTAATCCACAAAAGACGCGGCACTCCAGATTAGGTTGCTTATGGTATTATTTATTCATACCAAACACCAACTCAACCAACGCGTTTCAGCCTGACTGGCTTTTTTAACGGTTTTTCACGGTTTCACGGACCGTGAAAAAAGCCAGTCAGGCTGAAACGCGTTGGTTGAGTTGGTGTTTGATATGAATAAATAATACCATAAGCAACCTAATCTGGAGTGCCGCGTCTTTTGTGGATTAATTAAAATTGATGGCCAGGATCCGGCCACAACGCGGAGCACCCGCTGTGGAGCGCTAAGCTGGTGATATATATATATATATATATATATCTATATATATATCTATAGATATATCTATAGATATAGATATAGTTTAAAAAGAAACTTTGAAGTTTCATCTTTTAAAGATAGATGGTGGTCCGTGGGAAATATTTTTTAACATTCTGAAAACAGGAAGTGGTGCCGAGCGGGGCCCCTTTCCCTTTGTGAATGGGCTACCATCACTTTCAAACTGGTGATAAAAGCATTACTGTTTTGCTACTGTAATTAAGTTGCAAAACAGTAATTCATAGTCATTTGGCATTTGACAGTGACGCCCAAAACAAGGCCCTTCCAAATGGAGAATCCCAAATGCAAATAGCGATCCTGTAACAAGTTATAGTATCGCATTTTGCACATTTGAAAAAGCATTTTGCTAATCGCGCCATTTGAGGCTGCAAAAATGCTTTGTACATCTGGATACAGCTAATGCATGCTGTGTTTTAATACAGAGGAGGCTAGTGGTTTGAATAGTATTAAGTAGCATTAGTTCATTCTTACTCTTTTATCCTTTTAAAACATTGAATAACAAAATTTAGAGCAGAAAAGAACAGATGATGACAAAACCAGCGGAACTGATCAATAAAGCTTCAGGGACGAGTTCTAGCTGCAGTTAGAGAGATGGACAAGACCCAAGGAAGGAAAAAAATCTAGATCAGTTTAGTGCAGACAAAGTTTTTCATATCTCGGACAATGTAATCTATAATCACCAGATATTAAAAATCTATTTTTGACATAGATGAGATCCCCAAAAATATTTTTAACAGTACTGGGGTCACTATGCAAGGCAAGTAGCGTGTACCAGGAAAATACACAGGAAATCGCGCCTGTGAAAAAAAGAGAAACAACAGACTTTTTGAAGAAATATAATCATGGACCTATAACCATTGCTAAAACAGTGTGCACAACAAAGCAAACTATTTGCCCTTCTACTTATAGCAGAATTCAACCTCAGAGAACCCATAACACTACTAACAACGCAAACACAGACAAAAGATGGGTCCTCTCCTTATGAATGTAAGGAAGAGAGAACATGGAGGGGTCTGCAGGTCAACATCCCTCGTAGCACCCAACAGCGACCAAGTTAAAGGGTTGTTTGGCCGCAAATCCAAAACTGTTGTCCACATCACCCACTGCAAGAGATCCCAATACGGGAGATGTACGAGTGGCCCAAAAATCCCAATAAGGTAGCATCGCGACTGAATAACGGAAAATACATGAACCTCACAATGGTGCGCAACTGGAAACCATTTCTCAGTAGAGTACATAGTTTGGCAGAGTTTTATGTGGTAACTTGAAACACTTATGTGAACTAAAGAAGAGTGTCACTCCTTCACCCATGAATTAATTCCTGCACCAGCAATCAACAACAACTGTTAATAACCCTTCCTGAAGTTATGGGCCCTAGACGCAGATGACGGCGCTTAACGGGATAAGGGGGGTAATTAATAGCTATTATTGTCCTTCATGCAATGGCAACAAGACTGTTATGCTTCCCTACCACCGATAGGGAGCACTGCAGGAACTACTGGTCATCTGAAATGGCTTCCTCAGCTATTTCCCTCTAAGGCAGCTGGTTTAGACAAGACTGTCTGGTCTCTGCCCATTGCGTCTGCAGAAAGGTAAGCCCAACCAGCCAAAGAAAATGTTTTGAAGGTAGACACATTGAGTTTGCCATGCAGACAGATATCCCTCTTTCTCCCTAGCGTTTGCTCGTAGGATGGGGGAGCCTGGGACCCAATCACAGTGCACATGGGGTCAGGAGGTCGGCAGCACAGAATGGTTCCTTTGCGGCCCTACATAAGTGACTATGCACCACAAAAGGGGCATTCTCATTGGCTGAAAACCCTATTGAGGGTGAGAATTTTGATTAGGTCTTAACATGTCGCGTTGTATACAGAAGAGGACCAGCTGTTTGACTTTTATTTTAAACAATCTAATAAGAGATCACAGACTTGAAAACTTTGCACACAAGAAACACCATCTCATTCTCTTACACGTTTCCTTTCTAGTCATACAGTAATAAAACAACAACATACCAACAACAGAAATCTTCCACAAACCTATTAGACTATTGTATGGGTAAAAAGGTCACTGATCTATTACTCACACTCGCCCACACGTCTGCGTTAACCAGTGACTGAAACAATATCATTCTTCAAATCCTCTTGTCTTCGACGCATTGCTGCCAGCCTGCCCATGTCATGAAGGGGACATTCAAACACTTCTGGTTTTACTCCCAACAGCCCCAAAGTATACTAGGGCTTGAAGGTTCACTTTTCCAATAAAACCAGAAGTTAACAGAAAATTATGCATTAAAACAAGTGAAGCTAAAACGTTTTCCAGGGGCATTTGGGTAAAAAAAGCCTCACTTGCGAATTACAGCTCAGTCTGTGGAATTTTACATTCTGGCCTGCATTAAAATGAAGATTATATTTGTGGGAAAAGCTATTTCTGGGGAAATATTTATTTATAACAAAATCATGTACTTAAAATACAACTTAAACATGGATGCCTGAAAAAAACAGTCCCGGCTCAAATTTGCCTTAATAACAAGGGGTCCATTCACAGGAATATCCCCTTGATGGCAAAAGCAGCAAACCATTGTCTGGTGGCTCAGTGGACTAATGCGTCCACTACAGGGGCCTGTGTTTGACCTCCTGGTCACATGTTCAAATCCCGGCAGGGACAATCAGTCTTTCATCCATCTGAGGTCAATAAAATGAGCACTATTGAGTTGGGTAACAATAAACATCTGTTATTCAGCGCCAAGAGACCTCCTTGGGGTGAACGTGCGCTTTACAAATACACGTTATGTTCCTGTTAATTCACTTAATACGAGGAAAGGCCTGAAAACATAGGTAATATATCTGAAACAGCAATGTATTACTGGAGATCATCCAATGAAAGGCTTCATAGACTTTGCTAAATATCTCTCTTTCCACAACCAGCACACCCTGGTCTCAATGTCCATTTCCTGCACCAGCAGGCATGAAGGAATCCTACTACATGGAACTGAACATTATGTGCTGTATGCTCTTGGTTCGCGATGCCAAGCTCGGATCTCACCTCCACTGGCCCTGAGCCAAGCAAATTAAAGGCACCCCACATACACTAAGTCTGATAAAAGCAGCTCGCACTGGGCTCAGTGGCACAAACATGCACAGCACATGGCTTTCAACAGTGCAGTAAGTGTAGTGGCACCACGTCCCAGAGATCTGAGGGAACCCAATGATAGCTGCTTTTACTACCTAACCAGGACACCGTACTAATTTTCTTGCCTGCATTGGGGTTCTTGGCCCCTTCTTACAGATGGGTATTAATGTATTCCACCAGACATCTAATTAACAAGACACGCCTTAAAACAGCCTGTGTAATAGTTTTATAGGATCTGCTGCCTCAAACATCACCCTGGCAGCAGCCCAGCTTGTTACCCAAAGAGACAGATCTGTGTAAAAACACACCATCAAACAGTGTCCACACTTCATGCCACTGAGCGCACTGCAGTAAAAATTACAGGAGTGTGACCCATATACCAAATCAGGACTGGGTAAGGAAGGTGCATCCAAGAAACAATGTCCCGATAGGTAATGATGTACAGTCAATTAATTATGCATGCACATTGCATTGCTAGCAAGGAAAAAGGAGAACACTCTTTGAATTGAAACAAGATAGTTAATCATCTTATTTTATGATGCAAGTTCATGGTCAGTAGTATACAGTTTTGAGCAGCACTGCATAAAATCAATTTGGTGACAACCATATAAAACTTGGTGCTCTAAAAGGTGACTGTAGTGAAGGTGGCGACGCAAGTGAAAGAGTGAACAGCATGGACGGCGCACTGTGAACAAAGTGCAAGTAATTACAGTGGGTGGCTCAGATCATGTGACACAGTGATAACACAGATTAAAGATTTCTTTCAATTGTTTGAACCACATTGAAGAAGTACGCCTATTAATAAGCTGTTAAGTAGACGGCATTTCGATCCACATTAGTTAGGATCGTCATCAGGACTTGGTTGTCTGAGTCGGGGCGTGCTGAGAAGGAAATTAATTGGTGCGATCAGAGAGGATCATCTGGGAATAATTCTTGAGCCTGCATGGGGGCATGGCAAGGATACGCTGGGCGGCCGTCTGCGATCCGCCGATGGCCGAGCACGAGTCCTTACGGATCTTCGTGCCGGGGCTGGACTGAATCCTGAGGATTCAGTCCATCCGCCGATGGCCGAGCACGAGTCCTTACGGATCTTCGTGCCGGGACGGGACTGAATCCTCAGGATTCAGTCCCGCCCCGGCACGAAGATCCGTAAGGACTCGTGCTCGGCCATCGGCGGATCGCAGACGGCCGCCCAGCGCATCCTTGCCATGCCCTCATGCAGGCTCAAGAATTATTCCCAGATGATCCTCTCTGATCGCACCAATTAATTTCCTTCCCAGCACGCCCCGACTCAGACAACCAAGTCCTGATGACGATCCTAACTAATGTGGATCGAAACGCCGTCTACTTAACAGCTTATTAATAGGCGTACTTCTTCAATGTGGTTCAAACAATTGAAAGAAATCTTTAATCTGTTATCACTGTGTCACATGATCTGAGCCACCCACTGTAGATTACTTGCACTTTGTTCACAGTGCGCCGTCCATGCTGTTCACTCTTTCACTTGCGTCGCCACCTTCACTACAGTCACCTTTTAGAGCACCAAGTTTTATATGGTTGTCACCAAATTGATTTTATGCAGTGCTGCTCAAAACTGTATACTACTGACCATGAACTTGCATCATAAAATAAGATGATTAACTATCTTGTTTCAATTCAAAGAGTGTTCTCCTTTTTCCTTGCTAGCAATGCAATGTGCATGCATAATTAATTGACTGTACATCATTACCTATCGGGACATTGTTTCTTGGATGCACTGAGCGCACTGCAGCAGCAACTAATTTAAGCTATGGCACCCAACCTAGAAATACTTAAGAGTTAAGTGGAAGAGCCACCTTGGTGTTTCATTCAATCTAATTAACAGACTCACATGTCCCCCGCTCAAATTAATTTAATATTTCCATCTACTAATTCACCACTAATCCTTTTTGGGTTTCGGAGTAGCATGCTATATGCAGAGAAGCGCTTTGACGCCTCGTCAGGGGTAGTAAGCGCTATATAATATGCAATTACAACCAGCGTCGGATTGGTAACACGGGCACTCGGGCAATGCCCGAGGGGCAGGTATCTGTAATCCAGCTGTGGGCTGGTTTTTTAAGCAGTCTGGGGGGGCGATTTGGGTGATTGCTGCCTTGTTCCATGCCGCCAGTGGGTGCCTGAGTGGTCTTTCTGGGGGCAGACGGGCGTCCATTACCTCCCCTTATCAAGGGGAGAGGTGTCACTCCCTTTCTCTCGCTGGGCCGGTCAATTAACATGCATATAGAGCGTGGGGCAGAGCAAAAGTGGCCTCATTTGTTTTCAGGTGTGTTTCACGAGTGTAAACTAATTTGTGCATTTTTTGAACCCCCCCTTTTTTTTATAAAATGTCCCCAAAGCGGTGTTTTGCCGAAAGGCAATATGCAAATGTGGCCCACTTTTTTTTAGCGTGCCCGGGCCGATTTTTAATCCCAATCCAACCCTGATTACAACACATATAATGTGCATGTGAAAAGCCCCCCCTTTATTCTCCCGGCACATAGTTAAAAAGTTAAAGGCCCACAGCAGGAGTTTCTCGAGGCAGGGACTCCGCTGTGACCGTCTCCGAGATGCTGACAGTGGCATTCGCCACGCGCAGCCAGACAGATACACCAGCACGTGACACCTGCACGGGCTCCCACGGTGGGCCTTACTGTAACCAGAGCTGCAGAGGAAGCCCTTCCCGGGCATATCTCGGATGTGTGGGAGGAAAGTGCCAGCGCAGCAGTGACCTTGCGGAAAGTCAGCATTTAAACATTCCAAATATGCAGGAGATGGCTCACAAGAGAAGGCCATTGTCAAAAGCGCAATGAATAAAAACATTCAAGTACAAAATAACGTCCAGTGAATTATATTCAGGGCATTTATATTGTTGGGAAATAAAAATATAATCTGGAGGAAGCGGACTAACCAATCAGGAGGCAGCATTCTCTCGACACACAGCTGGAAAAGTATGTAAAACAATTATTTCTGGATTCAACCACTAGATTGCGGAAAAATGCACAGCATATGGATCTGACATTTGCTACTTTCCAAATGACCATTACTCACTAACGACTGTCTGAAACAGTCTCTGATTTAAAATGCACTGTCATATTTAAATTGATTAGCGCCGTATCCCCCCCCCCCCAGTGATGAAATTCAAAAACAATACCCAATTTATTTCCCAGTTTCAAACTTGTGCCTTAACGAGGACAGGGTTTCTCTAATCAAGTACTCTACTCTGGCACTCCATAACCTTGGCTCTTCAGCACTCTCCTTCCTTAGAAGTTTGTTAAACAGCTCTAAAGACTGGTTTGTAATATAGCCTTATAGCATGCCGTAGCGGGCTGTACTGGCTATTAAAGGTCCGCCGAGGGACTGGGACTTTAATAGCTGGTATAGCCCTGCTACACAGGGCTATAAGGCTATTAGAACATTCTGCCACTAGAGGGTAGAATGTTCTAACAAATAAAACAAAGGATCTTCGAAGCTCGAAGGGATTTAAATCTCCTTGAGCTCCCAGAGGCCTTTGCAAAACATTGTTATGTTGCTCTGCGGGCCTTTACCGGCCCGTAAAAGCACAGTGCACTTCATTGTCTTCAATGGAGCTCCCAACATTTCCAATGTTCTAATAGACGTTAATAGACTCTGCTAAAGTGGATGTCTATTGAATGCAGTCACCCAGCCACAGCTCACCACCCTGACCAGGGACCCTGCTTCCGTGACCTGGCATGGAGGGAGAGAGAAAACAGTGCTCTCCATTCTGCTATCCAGAACCAGGCATTTCTGGAGCCACCTGTCTCAGAGGACCGTTACTGCAACACTGCAAGCTCATGAGACAGGCGAGATCTTCCTTATCCCCCCTCCTGTTCAATCTTTACATGCAACCCCTGATCGCAGCTTTGAGGGAGATGAATGTCTTGGTGTTCAATTATGCAGACGATCTGCAACTAATTTTTAATTTACATCCTACATGTTCATCTGGAAGTCACCTGCGTGATATAATGACCTTTATCAGCAATTGGATGAACCTGAACCAGCTTAAATTAAACCCAAACAAAACGGAGCTGATCCTGGCAGGTGGGAACGCCAACCCTTGGAACTCTAACTTTTGTCCGACTTCCTTGGGACCCCCTCCTGCTCCTGCCGCAACGGCGAAGAGCTTGGGTATTACTATAAGCAAGGACTTATCCATGTACCCACAAATCAACTCAGTGGTCTCGGTCTGTTTCTTTATGTTAAGAAAAATAAAGAAGATAATAAGATTTCTTTCTAAAGAAGCATCCATTCTGGTTGTTCAGGCACTAATTATTTCCAGACTGGATTTCGCAAATTCACTTTATGCTGGCATCCCAGCCTACCAAGTGCAACGACTGCAACTGATACAGAATCATGCAGCTAGGCTTATTTTCTCACTTTCTTCCCGTCATCATGTCAAACCCCTGTTGAAGCAGCTTCACTGGCTCCCTGTGAGGCAACACAGTGCATTTAAATTGGGTTGTATTGTACATAAAGCTTTGATGGACTCCGGTCCGGAGTTCATTTCTAACAAGATCAAGAAATACATTCCTTCCCGCAATCTCCGGTCATCTTGCCAACGTCTCTTGAGCACTCCCAAGATTCAAACGAATCAAACACGGTGGGTTGTGCTTCACGACTTTGGCTCCCAAACTGTGGAACTCGCTCCCCCTCCCTATTCGACTCATTGATCGTCATCTCCAATTTAGGAAACCGCTTAAAACATGGCTATTCACGTCTGCCTACCTCACCTAATTCATCCTTTTCGTAGTGCCCCGCTCCCTAGCGCCAAGAAACCTATCCAGTGTATGTTGCGCTTTTATAAATGATTCATAACATAACATAACATCGACTTCCCTTCAGAGTTTCAAATTACACTGGTAAATGTCTTCTCCCTCCTATGGACCTTGATGCATCTATCAGGCCTGTGGGCAAGAAGTCAGGCCCCTACCCTACTGAGACACTGTAGCAGAAAGTGCACCTAATACTACTGGTCTGGAAGGTGACACAACCGAGGAGTAGAAGATGGGCCATCGCAGGACACTTAATTCTCCTGAAACTCCTGCCCCCTCTCTCTTATTTCCCTCCCCAAGTTATCCATCAATGTGCTAAATCTAAACCTACTTCTCGATCTAATCTGCACTTTTTTTCATTCCTCCCAACATGTTTTTTTTTTTTTTAGCGGCTCATTCCATGAAGACACCTCTTCATTCTATCCACAATTTTCTTATTGGGCATGTTAAAACACACATACGCAAACACACAAGTGTCATCTCACTCCTTCTCTGGTCCATCATGCCAAAAGCAGCAGACAGAGAAGCTATGCTTTTACTTCAATTGGTTTCTGATTCGCTATCCTTTCCGAGTCCACAGGACTCTCTCTCCAGCTGCTTCTATTCAATCTTCTTGCTCATCTTCCCTTCCCACCAGATCTCGCCCCGAGGGGTTGGATCTCATGTCAACTTTACTCCTTTTATATGTTCTCGTCTGGTGGCCTGACTTTACTTCTGGTTTTACTATCATCTCTTTGCTGATGACGTGCATACTACTTCCCTGCCAATTTTCACTTACATGTATACCCCGGCCTGTCCACCTTGTCTCAGAGGCATTCTTTTTGCTTTTTCTTCATAACCTCTATAAAATAAAGAATGTTATCTTGTCTTATTTCTGCTCTTTCTTCCGTGCCCACTTCTACCTCTTTCCCCCACTTGCAATTCTCATGTCATCTGCTCACACCTTTAGTGTTCAAATTCATTATTCACTATGCTTTTTGCACACATTTCCTGCCTTTTTTGCTTCTAGGGCCATCAAACGCTTAATTGTCATCACATTTGCCTCCCACAAATCATAAATGCACAAAACATCACATTTAATGTTTCCACTCGCTCACACTTTGATTATCTTTTTGGACGTCCTGCTTCCTCCAGCACTCCTCTTCCAGTTATTTTGATCTCCACTTCCTACTTTATCTACAATCTTTCTTCCTTTCATAATCTCTACTTCTCCATCAACTCCACTGGCTCCTGTATCCTCTTGAAATTTCTTTTCATTTCCTATCCATCTTTTATGCTACCAGTCCCTACCTCTCAAACCCGGCACCTTCCAACTCTTCCAACTCCAGCCACTGATCCTGCTACCACGCCTTCTCCATCTATAGTACTGCCTTACACCTCCTTCCCTCTCCAATCTGGATACCACACCACTGGACATCCATTTTTCAGCTATATCATCATCTTCCAACTCAAAAATGTAAAACCCATCTTTCCACCTTCACGTAACACCTTCTGTAATCAGGCTCACACTATTACCTTCCTGCCTCCACTTTGCTACATTTTCTTTTGGGTCTTTATTGCCTTTGCTGGCATGTAAATACCTTTTAATAAAGGAATAATGAAATTAAAATAAAGGCACTTAGTACCGACAAAAAAAGTGCTACATTCACTAGCAGCAGTAGCATGGACATATTCCAACAGGTAGTGGAAAAGTACATTGAGTCAGAGACCCAGAAAAATTACAAATATCTTGAAATCATTTTTAATGTTAAATAATATGATAAGATTTGTTAAAGTGCTTAGCTTCTTTTAACTATATAGCCTTTTACTCATAGATTAACCTCTTACTTCACTGGTGATAAAGTTTACCTGTGCTATTGTAGAAATGCTTAGATTTAATAAGTACATACTACTGATTTTTAAGCAGAAGTCCAACTAATGAGTCACAGTATAAATTTATTTCATCAATGAGCATGCACTCGACGTGTAGAATGTAAAAAATAAAACATCAATCCTAGCGGAAATTAAACATTTCCTTACTTTTACACAATCCTGCACCACGGTCAATACATATTTCAGAGTGCCCTTTTGATTGATTAGGTCTGGTCCGAATCGGAAAGCTATTGTGACATTTACACAGGATGAGTCCTACTGTGACATCATTCAATGGACAACACCTATTATATCATCATTCACAGGATGAAAGCTGTGGTGAATATATCATGATATCAATCACTGGATGAGACCTATTGCAGCCTCATACATTTGAGATCTGTACCCAAGACAAAGTATAGCATTATTCAAAGGATGAGCTCCATTGAGACCTCACTCACTGCACAAGGAATACTGTAATCACATACACTGAGTGACATCACTCACTGCATGAGACAGAGAAAGATTTCATTCCCTCGATGAAACATTCTGACATCATTCATTGTAGGGTCCCTGTAAACGATCAGAGAGCCACAATTGTCACCAAACTGCCCAAACAGACCATGTTATGAGCACGGCTACTTCTTAGAAGGTTTAACAATATAAGCACTAAAAAAACAAGACGAGGTAAAGCCCATAGGTCTGGTGTTAGCTGCTGCCCTCGACTTTGCTTCTTGGTTCATTAATGTTTTTGTATGAAGGCGGACATATATATGTAATGTAAAAATGCACATTGCACCAGTACTCCCTGGCAATGAAGGGGACTACTTATTGTGCTTATGTGCGCACTGTGTAAAGGATGGATGTGGTAACTCATTAAGGTAAGCCACTGGCTGAAGTGGGCTGACTTTGTGGTGGGCAGAAACAAAACATGAATTACACTACAGCAAACGAATGGACGAAGAGGCATTACTGAAATCCCTTTCAAGTAACCATGTGTATTATACATATATTTTATATATATACATACATACAAACACACACACACACACACATATATTTATTTATTTATTTTTAAATACCAACTTTAGGGCAGCAACACAATGGAGTCAAAAGTTCATTTCATAAGCTACCAAGTTCAAAACAAATCTTAAGAGCTTAGTAAAGGTCATTACACGGTAAACAACCTTTACAACGCAACTTTTACATCGCAGAGCCTTTACAACGCAACCATTACAACACAAACTATTACAACGCATTGCTCTGGGGGAGCGCTCTAGGATAGTGAATAGGTTAATTTACTATCCAATAACCTTCTCTAGTGTCCATGGGGACTGGAGTTGGAATAGTAAATTAAACTATTCACTATCCAGCACCCCAAAGCACTATGCGTTGTAATGGACTGCGTTGTAATACTTGCGTTGTAAAGGCATGTGATGTAAAAGCATGCGTTGTAATGTCATACATCCTCATTACACACAACATATGACGCTGACTGAATGTGATAAAGTGACAACTATACCAGTACACCTCGTCAAGGGTAGTAAGCGCTATATAAATGCGATTACAACACAATAAATACTAAACACCAAGAGTTGAGAAGAAGGAAGAGATGACGATTAACACAAAGCTGGTAACACATGGGATAGCTGCGCTCAAAGTCAGTTTTCAGAAACGCTGCATACAGAAGTGATGGATGGACGAGCGCTGCTCGACAGCCGCAGACAGGCTGCAGAGCTGACGCTGCAGGGCCCAGAGAAGCAGTGAACCTCAGTATACCCGATGTCAAAGGCAAATGTTTACGCTACAACAAGTACAGACTTGGATGCCTCTCAGGACTTACCTTGGAAACATATAAAGTGTCACTTAAGCTGTTATGGAGGAGGCTTACCTGGCGGATTAGCTCGGCTCTGTCAGCCCTGTGTGGCTCTGGCACCCGCAGGTTCAAAAAGACAAACAGAGCTGGGTGTGGACTGGGAGGGACGAGAAATGCAGACTTCACCAGCCTGTTGTAAACAGCATGAGTTCAGCTGCGGGAGCTTTGCATAGTGACACAGGAGAGACTTGTGCCCCGAGCACGCACAGGAGGTGGGACAAGGCGGCCAGGGACAGAGGAGAGGTACAGATCCTTGCAGAGGTCGGTGAGGCGGAATCACGCACAGATTGAGTATCTCACTCCTGCAAAGCCTTGTCGTGCACTAAGCCAGCCAAAGATAGTGAGACAAAGAGCGGAGAACTTTGTATTCCATGTAAGACGTCGCTTTATTAGACCAGAAGCATCACACGTGGCGTCATTAGACATTCTCCTATACACAGAGCCAGATTAAAACAGAACTGGATACACAGCATTACATTTTGAATTCCCACTTGTTCCTATTGACACTTCTGTTCCAGGGCGGGCACAGAAAGACATTAAATATATCCATAGGAAAGTATAATAGAATGTGAGCATCATAGAACAGATGAATCACATATTTACAAAACTAGCAAACAGGGAACAGCTTAATGCACTGTCCCCACTTGGGGCACACATGACCCAGACAAGCCAGTCACACCCCTTCAAAATATAAATCCATTGGCAACACAGGGAAAGGGCTAAAAGGCCTGAACCACCACTAGGACAGACCTTCTCAATTGTTCATAACATAAAACAGAAGGCAATACTGAGGTAGGGCTGGAAGACATGGACCACCTGCAAGAAACCCCTCTTAACTAACACAACACCATCCTGAAACAGAAGGCAATACTGAGGTAGGGCTGGAAGGCATGGACCGCCTGCAAGAAACCCCTCTTAACCAGCACAAAACAACCCTGAAACATAAAACAGAAGGCAATACTGAGATAAGGATGGACGGCATGGCCCCCCTGCAAGACAGCCCTCTTAACCAATGCCACACCATCCAGAAACAACATAAAACAGGAGGCCTCCCTGAGGAATGCCTAGAAGTCCTGGACCTCCAGCAGATTAGCCCTCCTTCTAACCAGCCAAGCAATAAACAATACTCAGCCCTGCGATGCAAAAATCAGTATTTTCGTTGCCACCCTAGGGTTAGGAGTAAGGGTAGGTATGTTATGTTATGTTATGGAAATTTGTTTCGCGCACAGCTGCTCCAGCAAAGGAGCGTCCTGGCGCTTGACAGGGTAACCAACAACACAACTAGGAAGGCAGCAAACTAAAAAACTAACAAACTTAAGGAAATAAAAAGGTCTTAATGGCCCTACGGAATAAAAGGAGATCATCCAGCGCACGTATCTTTAAAGGTAGAGAGTTCCACAGGGCCGCAGCCCGAACTCGGAATGAGCGGCCTCCAGCTCGGCTGAGCTTAAACCGTGGGACCACTGCTAGATCATGGCCTAAGGATCTTAAAGGACGGGCAGGGACATACGGAGACAAAAGATTCATAAGAATCGGGGCAGAAGAGCCTTTAAGAATTTTGTAGGACAGACAGAGCACTTTAAATTGAATCCTCTGCTTGACTGGTAGCCAGTGAAGGGAACGCAGAGTGTTGGCAGCGGAACAAAACCTAGGCAGACCCACCACTGCTCTGGCTGCCGCGTTCTGAACACGTTGTAAACGTGCAATTGTGGCCTGATTCACCCCTACCAGGAGGGAACTAGCGTAGTCAAGCCTGGAGACCACCGTCGCCTGCAACACAAGCTGCCTGGTCGAGGCATCGAAGAATTTCAAGGCTGGTCTTAAACCTCGCAAAATTCCAAAACAGCATGCAGCAGTTCTCTTAGTGTGGGAGACAAAACTAAGGGCAGGATCTAACCACACCTCGAGATTTTTTATCTCCGTTACCGGGATCGGGGTGGTCCCAAGTTCCGGAGGCCACCAAATGTCGCCCCATAGTTCCACCTGCTTGCCGATGATCATTATCTCAGTTTTTTTTGCGTTCAGCTGGAGGCAGTTGGAGTTCATCCAGCTGGCAAGCGCCCTCAGTCCGTTCTGGAACCTAGGGGCATCCAAGTCAGAGTCCCCGCTGAGCGTGACCGCGAGCTGAGTGTCGTCAGCATATGAGACCATAGTCATGCCCCACTGCTTGACGACATCAGCCAACGGCCTCACGTAAAGATTGAACAACGTGGGGCTCAGCGAGGAACCCTGGGGAACCCCATGGCCCAGGGGATGGGATTTGGACTGATGGGGCGGAATAGCCAAGCAAAAAGATCGATCGGCAAGAAAAGAGCGGAACCACTGGAGGGCAATCCCTATGATGCCCGCTTCTTCCAGGCGCTGGAGAAGAATCTTATGAGAGAAGGTGTCAAAGGCGGCGCTAATATCTAATAAAACGAGCGCCGCCGTTTGACCCGAATCTAACACCATGCGCAGATGTTCCACCATGGAAAGAAGGGCTGTCTCCGTGCTGTGGTCAGCACGGAAACCATTCTGCGTAGGGTCCAGAATATTTGCCCGCGAAAGATGGTCGGAAAGGGTCCTGTTCACATGTGCCTCTGCTACTTTCGCCGGCCACGGGAGAAGCGATATCGGGCGGTGGTTCTCAGGTTTAAGAGGATCTAAACCAGGCTTCTTCAAGATGGGCGTCACCACCGCATGCTTCCACTTGGCGGGAACCATGCCAGTAGCAAGCGAAAGATTAATCAGAGAGCACACCGGAATAAAGTCAAAGAATGACGGGTCCCTGAACAGAGCCGGTCTCAACGGATCTGCCGGAGAGCCAGACTTAGTATACTGGGCCAGTTGATTAAAACTCTCAGGCAGTAAGCAAGGAAAGGAATGCAAGACAATATGCTTCTCGGGACTGAGAGACGGTCCGGTGTACAATGTAGGAGTAGGGAAGGCTCGGTGGATGGCTTGGACCTTCGAGAAAGAAGCTCGCCAAGGCATCACAGTGTGGAATAGAACAGATATCGCTAGTTAGGGTCTTTTTTGCCATCAGATCTTTAAGAGCCTTAAAGATGGTTTTAGAGGGGTTAGAGCTGGTGCGGAACTCAAGAGAGTAAAATGCCGCACGAGCTCTGCAGACAGCGCGGTGATAGGTTTTAATAGTGGCAAGGTATGACGCTTTTTTACTAATGTCATAGGCTTTCCGCCAATCTCTTTCAGCGCGTCTGCACGTACTTTTTAATGTACGTAAGGAATCATCGTAACAGGGACTGGGATCCCTTGAGCCACATTTGCTCAGAGTCACCGGAATGAGGGAGTCCAGAGCTCGGGTAATCCACTCGCAAAAGAGGTTGTAGCCCATTTCCACTTTGTCAAACGGGCCGAGTGGGTCCTCAGACAGAGTACGATACAGATCCTCTAATCTGAGTTTATTCCAGGGTCGTCTAGGAATGACTCTGGCCATGGGTTTAGAGGGGGACTCATACAGTGGGCACTGGATTGTCACTAAGAAATGATCAGTCCAGGCAAGAGGGGTAGATGTTAGAACCCTTGCCTCTGTAAGGTTCGTAAAGAAAGGGTCCAAGGTATGTCCCCCCACATGAGTGGGGTAGGTGACCAGTTGATGCAATTGAAAGGCCTCCAGGTCGGCCAAAGTACTACTAACAGCAGGGGCGGTCAAGCTCTCAAAGTGGAGATTCAAGTCCCCTAGAATGGAAAAATTAGCACATCCTACAGCCCGCATACTTATAGCATCTGGAAGAGCCTCCCTAAACGCCACATCACTACCCGGTGGGCGGTAAATCAACATGCCAGAGAAGGAAAACTGGGGGCTGATTGAAATCTGGAAAGAGGCACATTCACAGCCCGCAATTTTTAAGCCTCTCCAGTCACAGGGGTAGCAGGACCTAACAGCAAGCGCTATTCCCCCACCTCTAGTGGGGCGATTAAGCGTGTATACCGAATACTCCGGCGGAAAAGCCAGGTTGAGGATAGCTGTATCAGCCTCCTGCAGCCAAGTCTCGGTAATACAAAAAATATCAGGTGACTCATCCTTAATAAGGTCATAGATAGCTTGGTAATGATTCACCAGCGACCTGACATTCAGGTTCCAAATACTAAGCTTGCGTGAGGAGCGTTTATTCCTCGGTGCTGACGACTTACCCATAGAGCGGGAGTACAGAGCGACCACCTACCGCATACACACTGGTAGGGGCCACACAGAGGACTCACAGGAGCCACATCACAGCTGAAGACCTGCTGTCTAAAGGACAGTAAGTCATCTCTCGAATAGCTGATCAACGCACTCACCGCAATACTGTCAGCGCGAGATCCTGTCATGACCGGCGAGTCCGGCGCGTCCTGACGCGGATGGGCGCAGACGGGCAGGACTCTGGCAAGACTCAGGCTAAGCGAAGGCGCGCCCGCTGCGCGATACCGCTGCGCTCAGAAGTGAGCATTAAGTAGGTGTCCCTCTATAAATCCTGCGCACTAGAGCGCTCGCAGGTGATGGCGCCTAAACAAACGACACCACTCAAAGATGGCGGCTGAAAAATAACCCCACCCGAGGAACCGGACCCACTCAAAACAGCGGTGAGTCCCAATTACAGTGCGAGTGAAGGGCCAAAGAATCCCTAGTTTAAAAACAGGGTAGAATAACAAAAATACAAATAGCAAAACAGGTTATATTAAAAACAGCAATTCAGCAAAGGAAGCGCGAAGCGCTAGGCGGCGGTTAGCTACCTTGTCAGGGCAGACCCCAAGGCAGATCGCCTTAAGTAGGTGTCCCTCTATAGATCCTGCGCACTAGAGCGCTCGCAGGTGATGGCGCCTAAACAAACGACACCACTCAAAGATGGCGGCTGAAAAATAACCCCACCCGAGGAACCGGACCCGCTCAAAACAGCGGTGAGTCCCAATTACAGTGCGAGTGAAGGGCCAAAGAATCCCTAGTTTAAAAACAGGGTAGAATAACAAAAATAATACAAATAGCAAAACAGGTTATATTAAAAACAGCAATTCAGCAAAGGAAGCGCGAAGTGCTAGGCGGCGGTTAGCTACCTTGTTGTGTGTAGGGAGCTCTATTATGCTCCAACACAATATTTGTTTTCTTTCCAAACTGCTTTTCCAGTATCCTCGCGGTGATAGAAAATTCCAACCCTGTCTCTGCCAGATTCCTCAAGTTTGAAGACCGTCTGATCCCAAACCACTGAACTGGGTAACCCCCATCTGCAACCCTCGTTTAAATATTCTGTAAGATTTTTCAATAGCTCTTCAAGTATTCCCAGGTTTCTCTAGACGAATACCTTGTGGCACACCATTGCAGGTACCCAGTGGAATGCGGGTACCACTAAGCATTCCTTTCCCAGATACTTGCTAATGCCCCAGTAAGGCGACAAAAGTGCGAGGTGTATCATTTACTGAGGCTGTTGCATGACCTGTGGAAAGAATACCTTCTAGAATATACCACGCCTCTGCATTACATGCCCATCAGAGAAAGGTCACAGTTCAAAGTTCCGCAAGTCAACTGACCAAAACACTTTAAGCAACTTTTCCAATGCCTACCAGAAAACAGGCAGAGAGCCCCACAAAACAGCCCCACAGTACGAAGAATGGCAATAGCCATCCAGCCCAGAGCACTGCTTTTGCACTGTGGTAAGAGGAAGACTTCGGTCTAACTCTTTCAAGTTCAAGATTCGGTGCTAACGGGAAACACTGAACCTCATTATCTCCCTCACGGCCCTGCTTCTGGTGTAAAATGTCGCAGCCACTGTCCAGTCCATACTGAAAACTGGGGAAAAGAAGCAAAATGATGCCAAAGGAAATGGTGCACTCAAACAAGGATTTAAATCAGTGGGTGAAAAATAGTACACTGACACTGAAAATGAGTAAACTTCACTGAGGCTACTTCAAATCTTTAAACGTGATGATCGACACCGAGTATCTGTCAAGTCCATCATCTATTGGAAATGTGTCAGTTCGGCCACAGCTACTGAACATTTCTCAAGTGTACTTAGAGCACCTAACTCCATCTTAAAGGATGCCCCCCGGGGATCGGGATGTATTCTATGGGAGAGAAGATTTTCACAGTCAAATGAATAGGTCAGATTTTGTTTAAGGTAAGATGTTCTAGGCATGAGCAAAGAATAAGGAAATGTGGTTTTGTGGCTCAACTGACAGATTCTTAGTCAGATGTTCCATTTGATTGCATTGTGTGATCTTGGTCAAACATGTGACTCTGTTAGTATTCACAATAAAAGCAGGCTTATCGGCACCATAAAAAACCACAAACATTTCTGGGTACATCACATACTAAACTAACTGGATCAGATCATTTGAAAGTTGTCCATCGCCCTTAAGACTAGATCAGTATAATTTAATTGACTGGACCCCAAGCTATGCAACACAGGACTTTATGAAATAAAGTGTCAGGTAGGTAGGTCATGAAATAAAAGGGCATATTCACTTACTCTGCTCCGAGAAGAGCACTGTGGCTTAAGAAAACTATTTCATTTCACCTTTCCCCTTCGCCCATCCTCTGGAGCCAGCTATACCCTGATTTTTGGTGCTCTGGTTCCGCCGTTCCACAAGCCCACTGATTTTTGGTGCCCTAGTTCCACGAGCCCACTGATTTTTGGTGCCCTAGTTCCACGAGCCTACTGATTTCTGGTGGCTCGGTTCCACGAGCCCACTGATTTTTGGTGGCTCGGTTCCACGAGCCCACTGATTTTTGGTGGATCGGTTCCACAAGCCCACTGATTTTTGGTGGCTCGGTTCCACGAGTCGACTGATTTTAGGTGGCTCGGTTCCACGAGCCCACTGATTTTTGGTGGCTCGGTTCCACGAGCCCACTGATTTTTGGTGGCTCGGTTCCACGAGCCCACTGATTTTTGGTGGCTCGGTTCCACAAGCCCACTGATTTTTGGTGGCTCGGTTCCACGAGCCCACTGATTTTAGGTGGCTCGGTTCCACGAGCCCACTGATTATTGGTGCTATGATTCCGCAGTTCCACAAGCCCACTGATTTTTGGTGCCCTAGTTCCACAAGCCCACTGATTTTTGGTGCTATGATTCCGCAGTTCCACAAGCCCACTGATTTTTGGTGCCCTAGTTCCACAAGCCCACTGATTTTTGGTGCTCTGGTTCCACAAGCCCACTGATTTTTGGTGCCATAGTTCCACAAGCCCACTGATTGTTGGTGCCATAGTTCCACAAGCCCACTGATTTTAGGTGGCTCGGTTCCACGAGCCCACTGATTTTTGGTGCTGATTTCGCAGTTCCGCAAGCCCACTGATTTTTGGTGCCATAGTTCCACAAGCCCACTGATTTTTGGTGCTCTGGTTCCGCAAGCCCACTGATTTTTGGTGCCATAGTTCCACAAGCCCACTGATTTTTGGTGCCCTAGTTCCACAAGCCCACTGGTTTTTGATGGTATGGTTCTGCAGTTCCACAAGCCCACTGATTTTTGGTGCTCTGGTTCCGCAAGCCCACTGATTTTTGGTGCCATAGTTCCACAAGCCCACTGATTTTTGGTGCCATAGTTCCGCAAGCCCACTGATTTTTGGTGCCATAGTTCCACAAGCCCACTGATTTTTGGTGCCCTAGTTCCACGAGCCCACTCATTTTTGGTGGTTTGGTTCCAAGAGCCCACTAATTTTTGGTGCTCTGATTCCGCAGTTCCAGAAGCCCACTGATTTTTGGTGCCATAGTTCCACAAGCCCACTGGTTTTTGATGGTATGGTTCTGCAGTTCCACAAGCCCACTGGTTTTTGGTGCCCTAGTTCCACGAGCCTACTGATTTCTGGTGGCTCGGTTCCACGAGCCCACTGATTTTTGGTGGCTCGGTTCCACGAGCCCACTGATTTTTGGTGGCTCGGTTCCACGAGCCCACTGATTTTTGGTGGCTCGGTTCCACGAGCCCACTGATTTTTGGTGGCTCGGTTCCACGAGCCCACTGATTTTTGGTGGCTCGGTTCCACGAGCCCACTGATTTTTGGTGGCTCAGTTCCACGAGCCCACTGATTTTTGGTGGCTCGGTTCCACGAGCCCACTGATTTTTGGTCGCTCGGTTCCACTGATTTTAGGTGGCTCGGTTCCAGGAGCCCACTGATTATTGGTGCTATGATTCCGCAGTTCCACAAGCCCACTGATTTTTGGTGCCATAGTTCCACAAGCCCACTGATTTTTGGTGCTCTGGTTCCGCAAGCCCACTGATTTTTGGTGCCATAGTTCCACAAGCCCACTGATTTTTGGTGCCCTAGTTCCACAAGCCCACTGGTTTTTGATGGTATGGTTCTGCAGTTCCACAAGCCCACTGGTTTTTTGTGCTCTGATTCCGCAGTTCCAGAAGCCCACTGATTTTTGGTGCTCTGGTTCCGCAAGCCCACTGATTTTTGGTGCCATAGTTCCACAAGCCCACTGATTTTTGGTGCTCTGGTTCCGCAAGCCCACTGATTTTTGGTGCCATAGTTCCACAAGCCCACTGATTTTTGGTGCCCTAGTTCCACGCGCCCACTCATTTTTGGTGGTTTGGTTCCAAGAGCCCACTAATTTTTGGTGCTCTGATTCCGCAGTTCCAGAAGCCCACTGATTTTTGGTGCCATAGTTCCACAAGCCCACTGATTTTTGGTGCTCTAGTTCCGCAAGCCCACTGATTTTTGGTGCCATAGTTCCACAAGCCCACTGATTTTTGGTGTCCTAGTTCCACAAGCCCACTGGTTTTTGATGGTATGGTTCTGCAGTTCCACAAGCCCACTGGTTTTTGGTGCTCTGATTCCGCAGTTCCAGAAGCCCACTGATTTTTGGTGCTCTGGTTCCGCAAGCCCACTGATTTTTGGTGCCATAGTTCCACAAGCCCACTGATTTTTGGTGCTCTGGTTCCGCAAGCCCACTGATTTTTGGTGCCATAGTTCCACAAGCCCACTGATTTTTGGTGCCCTAGTTCCACGAGCCCACTCATTTTTGGTGGGTTGGATCCAAGAGCCCACTAATTTTTGGTGCCATAGTTTCACAAGCCCACTGATTTTTGGTGCTCTGGTTCCGCAAGCCCACTGATTTTTGGTGCCATAGTTCCACAAGCCCACTGATTTTTGGTGCCCTAGTTCCACGAGCCCACTCATTTTTGGTGGTTTGGTTCCAAGAGCCCACTCATTTTTGGCGCTCTGTTTCCGCAGTTCCACAAGCCCACTAGTTTTTGATGGTACGTTTCTACAGTTCCAGAAGCCCACTCATTTTTGGTGCTCTGATTCCGCAGTTCCACAAGCCCACTGGTTTTTGGTGCTATGGTTCTGCAGTTCCCGAAGCCCACTGGTTTTTGGTGCTATGGTTCTGCAGTTCCCGAAGCCCACTGGTTTTTGGTGCCCTAGGTCCACAAGTCCACTGGTTTTTGGTGCTATGGTTTTGCGGTCCCACGAGACCACGGGTTATTGGTGCCTTGGTTCCACAAGCCCTCCAGCAGCCCCATACCTCCTTTGACTCCGCAGCAGGGCAGGAGACTCGCCGCCTTCATAAGGTGATCAGCGTCCAATCTCCTTCCAGTTAATAAAACCTGCATTTAACAAGAAGTGAAAGCAAACGGTTGAGTGTGTGCAAAGCTCTTTCTCCTGCTCATGTGTTCTTTGGCACTCTGCCCGGCACTATTTTTAAGACCATTTACTAGAAATCCCGCAAATTAACGGAAATACAGATAATGTTGTAAGAATCCTCTGGGCCGAATAAAAGCTACGCTTTATTTTCCTTCTGCACCGATGCAAGAGCCGTAACCGCACCGGGCGGATTTCAACAAGCCTCTTTTGCAACGCAGAGGCGACTGTTTTTGTAAACTTGCCATGAATCATATCGCTGGATTAGACCGGAATAAAAAAGCTCTGATAGCTGTGTGTGGACAGGCTTTGAAGGAAGTCCAATGTAGCGAGTAACTGTGAGGTGAGAAGAATCCTCTTATAGGGAACATCCACTGAGAAGGGGAGAATAAACACATCTTATGACCCAATCTTACATCAACAACACATGTTCCAAAACAATGGTTGTTTGGTTTGCAAAACCTACTGTATCGTTGACTAGCTGGTCCCTTTAGCTGGTACTGCCTAGCTCGATGACTTGCACAGCAAGGAACTTTTAACCCCTTGGCTGCGGCGATAATTCCGCCGCGGTGCTAGGTGGGAGGGTTAGGAGGGGGAGGGGAGCGCGGCGCCGCCATGCTCGTGACGGAACCACTCCCTCACAAGCCGCGGTGGCGCTGTGCTTGTGATGGAATGGTTCCGTCACGGCCCCGCCCGCCTAATAGAACGTTCAGCGCAGGCGCGAAATCTGTGACGGAACCATTCCGTCACCAGCACAGCGCCACCGTGGCTCGTGGCGGAATGGTTCCGTCACGAGCATGCAAGGGGTTTAATGCTTCCTGTTTTTCTCTGCTTTAAATGGTCTGGCTTATGTGAGAATCACCAGGAGAGGGCCTTTGGCAACGCCCACATGTGGGGAGCCGAGAGTACAGCTTTTGATTGGGCAGGAGTGGTGTGCTTCCACAAAAGCATGCTTGCCCTCCACACAGCTGCGACCATTTTGTTTATTTATCTAGCTGCCTGAGCTTGAACTTTTAGAAGGCTCATACATGAGACTTTGATGCTATTTAAGTGTCTTGGAATACTTAGATAATTCATGGTGTTTTCTTCTGGCAGCAGTAGAGATGGGAGTGGGCCGTCATTAACCTACATGGATGTATTGGTCTGGTTTCACCATGGAACTGTCACCTGACCATTTAACCTACACCAATGTTATTCTACAGTTCTTTGCTTCCTACATAGATACATATACATTCCTATGCTATTTACCTGCAATGCTTCACATTACCATACAACATTCCATTAAAACTTGACCTACTGGCATTGCGATTGCTTGCTCAGAGAGGTATGGTATTAATAGGACTGGGAAAACACGGGCCCTTTAAACAGAAGAGGCGTGGCAAAGCCGGGATCTATTTATTTTGATGTTTAATATCAAGCCCATGTGCCTCTATTTGCCCATTTTAGAGAGTTTTGGATAAGGTGAACAAAGGTAGTAGCCTTTGTGTTTAGCTGATTATATGCCAGTTGTGAGGTTTTTATAGGGGAAACAGCCTTTACAACAAGGTTTTTACCACGTTGTGCCTTTACCATGAATGTTTTTAGACATGCCTTTATCATGCATTGAAGGTAAGTTGGTGGGTGTGGAGGGTTTCCCCCTCACAAAGACATTGTGTGTGTATACACACATACATACATATATATATATATATATATATGCATATTTTTGATTTTTCTATTCACTGAAAAAACCATAGGTTTCAGGGGCGTTATAGTCAGTTGGACATTTCACTCGTACAAAACCATAGAAATTCCCTGGTTATAGTTAGTTCAGCTAACTATAACTTGCGCGCCTGCAATGCACTTCTGATGACGTCACATATTACATCACTCATGACATGGTCAGTGACATCACTCATGACATCACTGATGACATCTCAAATGCCATCACTGATGACATCACCCAGTGAATGTGTGTTTTTCTAAAAATTAAAGATGTGTTTATATATGTATATCTCATGGTTGATGGAACAATAAATGGGTATACAAGTGTCTAAATGGCGGATTTCTTTTGTTGTAAAATTGATTGTATAACAGACTGATTAAGCGTATCTTAGTAAATACATGGGTTAGTGACTAATGTTTAAATATGTAAATATCTGTATCAGTCTCTCACTTTATGTATAAGTGACTGCATGGGTTGGTAAGTAGCTACATGCGAGTCTATATAAGTTATTACTTGTTTTTTGAGTATGAGTGTCTGAGTGTCTGTATGGTTCAGTGGGGGGTATTACTTAGTGCATAGATGCATGAATGAGTGAATCACTGTTTTTATGTGTTGAAGACAGCATGTGTGCAGGACTGTATGGGTGGATGAGTGTGTGTATGGGTGTGTTAGTGAGTGAATGACTGTCTCAATAGTGTCTTTATAAGTAACTACATATGTTTTAAACTAGTATATGTGAGTATTCATGTATATAAGTGAGTAAATGTGAGAGTGAGAGATTGGAAGAGTTCCTGTATGAATAAGTATGTGTTTCTTTAAGTGATTGTTTAAAAAAGTAAGTATGTGTACGTTTCTGTAGAACTAAGTGTGGTAGTGTGTGTATAACTATATGCAAGTAAATGGATGTTTGATACTCTGTTAGCATGTGTGACTGTGTGTGAGTAACTCTATGGATGAGTGTCGGTGTGTAAAAGGATGTATATGTGTATCAGTACATATGATGAGTGAGTACATGTATGAGTGACTGTATAGGACTGTTAGTGAATGAGATGGATGTGTATGTAGATCTTGGAATTACTGAATAGGTTGTTGTACGTGGTATTGGTATGTCCATTTAAAAAAAAAAATGTAGTTTCTATTTTTGAGTGTGTGTATCAAAGGTTATATTAGGGTGAGAGGAGGTCTGCCACTCTCCACAAGGATGATGTCATGAGTGATGTCATGAGTGATGTAATATGCGACACCATCAGCAGTGCATTGCGGGCGCGTGAGTTATAGTTAGCTGAACTAACTATAAGGGGGGAATTTCTATGGTTTTGTACGAGTGAAATGTCCAACTGACTGAAAAGCCCCTGAAACCTATGTTTTTTTCAGTGAATTTCTAAGGTTTTTTAAATGCTAATTTCTAACTATAACGTGCCTGAAACCTATGGTTTTTTCAGTGAATTTCAAAGGTTTTTAAAATGCTAACTATGCCTACAGAGGTAGGACATGTGAGGAAAGAAGAAAAAACGCACAGAAGGAAAAAAAGAAATGCAGAAAGAAGCAACAGAAGTCCTCAGAGACAAAGAAAAGTGCAGGAAGAAGGAAGACGTGCATAAAGAACAAACGAGGAGCAGAAAGAGGCCTTGTTGCAAAATCAACTTGTACCCTCAACTTTTTCAGATGGGTACTGGTGGTAACTGACTGACAAACCATTCCTAGAGCCAGTGCTATGCGAAAAGACACTTAGAATACAGTGAAAACACCTTCATCCACTAGGGAACACTATGCGTTGGGGTACCCCTGTAATTACCATGGCCTCCTCTGTAAGACCCTAGTACATAATAGGGCAGGGGGATTAAAACTACCTCTTAAAACGCACCACAGGGCACGTTTGCACACTGGTGAAGGGAGGGAGGGGCCTGAGGTGACATGTGAGCAAACATGCCCTGTGGCCGTTTTAATTTGGGGGATAAAGTCTCCTTGAATCCTGAGTGTCCCTTGGGTCCAACTAGCCCACCAGGTATCTCCAGTTAGCGCCACAGAGCTGCGTTGCAGAGAGGTATAAAAAAGGGGCACGGCCTGGACCACCTCTCTGCAACGCAGCGCAGTGGCGCTTACAGGAAGCACCTGGTGGGCTAGTTGGACCCCAGAGGCCCTCAGGATTGAAGGGGAATTATTTCCCCAACTTAAAACACACCACAGGGCGTGTTTGCACACGTCACCTCAGGCCCCATCCCCTGCCCTTCACCACTGTGTAAACGCGCCCTGTGGGCGTTTTAAGATGGGAGATTAAGTCCCCTTGAATCCTGAGGGTCCCTAGGGTCAAAGTAGCCCACTAGGTACCTCCAGTAAGCGCTACAGAGCTGCGTTGCAGAGAGGTGTAAAAAGGGGCGTGGCCTCTGAACACCTCTCTGCAGCGCAGCTCCCTGGCGCATACTGGAGGTACCGGGTGGGCATGCAATGCAAAAACATGCATTCTACAAAAATGTGGGGTAAAACATGCATTGTAAAGTCATGCAAATTACTTCCCTGAGCCATCATAGAACCTTTTATAGTAACTGAAGCAGTTGGTATGAACACCAAAAATCAGCCAAAGCATCTACACAACTTTGTACCAATTTCAAGATCTGTTAACAGTGGGGGCACAAGGGGTATGTTCAGATGATAGGTGGCCATGGTCTAAAGTAGTGCTTGAAGTGGAAACACAAAAGTGCTGGTACTCACTATCCTACAGTACGAGTTTGCCAGTACTCTCCCATTACAAGTACTGTACCCCTGCTGAGAAGTCCAGGCACTCTCCTCTTTGAATTAAGCGCAGGTACTCAGACTAGTGCGTTAATGGACAGATACTGCAGGTACTAAGGGGCAGCTTGCCTACATGGGACTTTGGACGGTGTCACCCCCCATACATTTCCCATTCATTGCAAGAATTGGGGAGAGGAGTTGGCCTAACGGCTACGGAGGTCGACCTCGAATCTGGTGAAATGGGTTTGAGTCTCGGCAACGACGCTGAACATCCAGTGATTCTGCGCAAATCACGTAATCTCCCCGTGCCTAACAAAAAAAAGAAAATGAATGTGTCCTCATGTAACGCAACTGTTACTATGTAAAGCGCTCTGATACTCGATACCTTCGGGTCAAGATTGCGCTATATAAAACTCTGTAAAAAAACAAAAAATTTGCATAGGCCCAGATTCTTGGAAAGGGAAAGAAAAATCAAACTAAGCTTAACAGGGCCGGCGGACTATAATCGAGTGATCTCAAGAGTGCACAGTTTGTGCAATTTAGAGTGCGGCTGCCCTAGTGCTCTCATAAAGAGCTGGGGTCTGGAATGGTATCCCCAGCTCTTGAGTAAAGGGCTGCAAGGCAGTGCACTCACGCCAATACTCCAAGGCCCTGTGTCACATTAACAGTGTAACTGACTGCGCAGGGATTATAAGGCATCCAAATGACCATGCAACAGCCCTACAAGCTCGCACAGTAACACCTGCGTCCCAGAATATCGGCTCCCTTCACTCAGTCACCCAGTGATGAGCTGATATCACACAGTGTTGGGGAGGGTGAGCTGGAACCCCATGAGTGTGTTCCCAGCTCAGGAGGTTCTAAGCAGCCAATGACCATTAAAAGTCGTGAAAGCACCCCAGCACATGGGCAGCATCCTTGCCAAGCAGAAAGGGGTGAGCAGAACTGCTTTTCAGGTAGTTCTCGGCTTAAAGCCAGCCCCCTCCTGACACAACAACATTTCTTAGAAGTTGGGAGGTCTGATGCAGCTTTAGTAGGAGTTGTTGGCTTCGTTACAGTTCCTGCTTGTAAATCACATGGTTACTGTGATGCAGGCCCTGCCATGCTTCGAACAGCAGAAACCCGGATCTGAGGGAAAGAGCCTGAAGTCAGTGAAGCCCAGGTGACAGAGCCAGAAGGAGACGTCACATGGGAAGAGAAAACATCTTAATTACTGGTGCAGGTGATGTGCATTCACCTCTTGTACAGTATCAGATGTCATAATGGTGGCAATTCTTGGCATTCGTTGCATGATAGTGCACATCTTTGCTATAATGCTAGTCCTAGCCCAACAGTGGTAACATTTGCCTCAATGTAGATACCCACAGCAACCCCTTGATGCATGCTGACTTTGGCAGAGTGGGCTAAAGAACGGTGATGGATTAAACCCAGATCTGTTGACTGGATGTGAGTGTTTGATTAGTTCAGATGCTCCGTCCATCACCACCCCCTTTTTGAACGACTTTGGTATAAGGGCAGCATTTCCTGACATACTCTAGGGCCCTGTGGTGCACACTCCTGGCCTACAAATGACCTCAGCAAAATGGTAACTATTCCTGGCATACTGTAGACATTCATGGCATGATGGTAACCACCTCTGAAATAATGCCGGCTCTGGAGGAATATTGAAAATTCTAGGATTAGTCTGAGCATTCAGTGCAACATCCTGGCTAGGAATGGTACAATCCCAGGGACAACAGTGGTCATTCTTGAACTTTGGTGGGCATTCCTGGCATGACAGGATTGTAAAATGGGCTTTCAAGAGAATGCACCTAGGCCGGACAGCAACACATGTGAGTACATAAAGAACGTGACAAGCTTGTATTTAGGCAACACACGTCTACTAAAAAGCAATGAAGGTTGATAGCAAAAAGTATTTTCATACACTGACAAGCTCATGTTTGGGGACAAAATGACTGCCGTGGTCTAAGAAGCCTGTCTATGAAATAGGTATAACTTGTCTGATGTCTGAACCTCTAAGCACTTTAACAGGCGGGAAGTCTGGAAAGTCAGTGTAGCTCATTAGTCTGCAGCCAGAGTGTGAGATGTGTGCACTTTTATTAGGTCGAGCATTCAAGACTTCTTGTATATACTTTAGTATATACTTATTATTATATACTTATAGGTGTGTGTACTTTGTGGGCTCTGGAGATCAGCCCTAGGACTTGTCTGCTTCCGCTTAGGGACTTTTTTCTGTTAAACTGCCTCTATTTAACTGTCTTGATAGAAAACGACCAGCAGAGGTCAGTAAAATACCAGAATTGCTTTCTGCTGAGAGACTTTGTTTTTTTTTCTTTTTCTAGCAACTGCCTCTATTTAACTTTCTTGATAGAAAACGACTGGCAAAGAGGTCAGTAAAATACCAGAATCACATTAGCAATCTCTAGATTCCAGTCCATAGATATGGTCTTCCACGAGCACCCGTAGACAATATTTTTTTCAAATCTTGTATTTTCAGTGTTAGAACCACCGAAGACCCTAATTTAATATTAAAAACAGAGTTTTGGACTATACCATTTCCCGCTGAAATGCAATATTTCGCTCCATGTGTTCCCATACCTGGTGTGCCACGCAGTTTGGTGCTTACTTTCCCTCCGTGTTAAAGAACAGTAGATGTTTCTGCACCCAGGCTAATGTGCTGCATAGCTAAATACATATAAGCTCCCACAGGAGAGACCAATTGCATTGCAAATGCTTGTTTTTCTACATTGACCCCCTCCAAGGAGCTTCTCAGTCATAATATATTAATACGAAACTACTTGAAAGAGACAGGATGCAAACATGAAAGGAAATTAAATGTTCACTTGTAGAAAAACTATCACAATCATGAGCAATGTAAAATTGTGTTTTCAGACTGTTCTTCATCGAGCACAGATATTTCTGTTTTTATAGAATTTATACTGAAAAAAAAAATCACAATTTTCTTAATGATTTCTTACCATCGATGACCAACACCTGCGGGAGGGTAGAGGCTCAAGGATGTATGGAAGATTTCACGAGTGCCACTTTGTTAACTTACATTTTTGAACGACCTGTAGGACATACTGTGTTGGAAAACGCACCATATAGCAAGATGTTTGACAATTTATTTGAGAAGTCGGCTTGCTTGTTTTGCCCATTGCGACGTGGGCTGGTTTTTAAGATCCACCAGTCTACACTGCAGTTTGTGATCTTCACAGCAGCTATCTGGTCATCAACTGTTACTCACTCCTGTGGCTGCAGGTCTCGGTTCTCGGTCATATGATTAGTTGAGTAGCTCACTATGGAGCGGCTTCCAAAATATAAGCTAGATTGGCTGTGCCCTAATGGGTAAACAGGCTATATAACGTGGCTGTCACACAATTCCATTATTGCAGCAACCCGTTTTACCGCACAGTGGAAGGCCCTATGCAAAGGTTGACTGGTCACCTTTCAGTTGCTTAGAACTGTATTTGGATGTTAAATTGATACTAATGAGGGGAAACATTTGCCCTTACAGTGGTAACAGGAAAAAAAAGAAAGTTACAAAATTACATTAGGTAGCATAATTTGTCTTTTCTTGCTGCATAATTTAGTCAACCTTGCTGCATAATTTGGGCTCTCCCAGCTGCATAATTTCAATGGCCCTGCCAACAGGGCATTATAGATGAACCTGGGTCAGAAAACAAGGAGATCTTCGGAGTTAATTGCGAGCTATTAAAATATTCTGGAAGCAGACAAAAATGGTGGCTTATTAGAAGTGGAAGACTGAAATCCTGGCGAACATTTCAAGGCCCATAAGAGGGAGATTCAAAGCAGCACAGTCCACCTGTACCCTTAAGAATGCAAACAAAATCTCCCATGAGCTGAAAATAGCATGGGTTAGCTTTGGTCTAATAATGGACACATTTCAAACCCACTGTTTGAAGCGCCTGCTGCAGTAAATTATTTGCTTCATCAAACAGTGACTGGAAAAAGGAGAAATCATGGAGAAATAAAACTTTTTAACAATCATAATAAAGACTGAAAATTTTAACTTCTCTATACATATAACGAGAAAAAATCCAAAGAATAATGGAATTAGTAAAAAAAAAAAAAAGAAAAGGAAGAAGAAAGAATATTGCTTCTGCAAAACTTTTTAACTTTTAAACTCCTTTCCAAGAAAATATATAGGAATCTGGAGCATGGAGTTCTAAATAGGTACCCACCACCAAGACAACAGGTAGTGGATCACTGAGGCGAGCAGGTTGGCTGAATGAACAGGGGTGGTGGAGAGGAACTCCATAAAGTAATACTCTAGTCTAATCTTGCGATATGCTTCTATCAAGACCAGTTTTAGCCCTACAGAACAAGTCTACACCAAAGTGAGACCACAAGGTTGTTTGAACACCCCCCTCCCCACCGCCCCCGACCCGAAGTGTCCAAAGGCCTTAAAAGGTCTACATTTTCTGGCCCCATCCATCCCACCACCACAAATATAACCATCACAGAAAGGGTCTTAGTCATGGCAACAACACTATGGGAGGTTCTTGAGGTGGTCCTCTGAAACCTCCTCCGTCAGCTACTGAACATTTGGGGCTATAGTTTCCTGCCATCAATGAATTTCTAGCGCTCCGCCGCCATTCTCAAACATAGAACAGAAGCACATGAAATAGTCACCTAGAACGGTCTTGACAAAGTGTGGTTCAGACTCAATACAATGTGGTGGCATTAAAACACAAACAAGCATTAAAAAAATTAGCAAACTATTGTAAAGAAGTTACTTTCCCAGCCAGGATAAAATCAAAGTCCGTCCCTTTTAATTGTGTAGATTTAAGCAGCTCCTGGTTCGGCTATTTTCTGCCTTTTGTCAGCACCCCCTTGTGATTTGACCCATGCATGCAGTTTCTCTGCAAGTCTGGATATTAAAGTGCAGGTACACATCTCTCAAGCACAGACTCATGAAACAGAAGCCGAGGAGAACCTGATCTGCCAATGGCAATGTCCTTGTAGTCTATAAATATCTGTTCTAGGTACAAGAAGAATGCCACCTCTGCACTAAAGGATCTCTCTTGCATTGTAAGAACATCCTTGGCAGAGGATGCAGGGCTGCATCCCTTGCAAAGGTTTTCCAAAGAGGAGACCAAAGAACGGAGATATGCTGTATTATTTAACATTCACTAAACACGAAGGAGAATGAAGGACAGAACACTGGACGAAATAATATATGGCTAGACAAATGGGCAAAGCACATTACAGTCATCTTTTATTTTTAAGACATATTTGGCCAAAACCAATGAAAAATGGTGACACTTTCCAAAACACATCCACCGGGCAAGCAAAGAATAAAAGATGTAAGAGAACAACTCTGGAACCACGAGTAGTGGGGCTCTTGAGATCATAAGAAGGATGCACCGTGCAGAATAGTGCTTTTGAAGAGGTTTCTTACTCTGGGAACAGCATTAAAGCAGGTCTGCTCCTGAGAAGATGGGTGTGAGACCTGTGGTTGCACCAGCAATGACTGTGTGTGGACACCAAGGTACATCATTGCATTTCATAATGAACGAATGTGGTTTGCGTGTCCTGGGACGCGTAGACATGCATAACTTTACAGGTTGTAAGGCCTAACACACAGAACGCTAACACGCACTGCAGGCCCCTGGAGATCGTGGGGAGTGGAAGTAATCAGCACAAAGACCAGTGTTCTGCCTATTCGGAGTCTTGCTCCTCAAGAGGTGCCACTCCAGTCATGGGCCTCTGGAAGTGGGCCTCGAGGTGCTCTGTCAGCACAGCTGTGGTCCAAGCATTACAGAAGTAGAGCGACACATCGCATCACAGCGGAACCGCCACTGCGTGGCACATCCCCGACACAGGACCTCACGGCTCCTAGGAGCAGCCACTGCGCGACGCATCCTCAACGCAGGACCTCACATTGCAAACCCGCAGCTCCATCGCAGTTGCCCTGAACTTGTGGCTTTGTCTTGGTCCAGTGCAACCAGATAACCACAGATGGCACTTTGTGCTTTTAGGCACCATTTCTGCTTACATTTTAAAAAATTGCATCTTGTAATATTGGTGTCAAATAATTTATTAAATTTGACTATTTTTCAAAATTGGTGTGGGATTTTTCTTGTGTTGACCTTTCACTTTATTACTGTTTGTCTGCAGTATAAGTACTTTCCAAATCGCCTCTAAGGTAAGCTTGACTGCTTCTGCGCCAAGCTACCAGAGGTTTAAGGACCGGTTAATTGGGGGTTTGCTGGTGTTTCAGCCCGCCAGGAACTGTGGTTGCTTCTTTAATAGAGTTTCACCCCCTCAACCAGTAACCCAATTTCCTACGGAAAGGGACACTATAGTTATTATTGAGTGCAGAAGAAAGTATAAAGTGTTGATTAAAATGGTGTATATATAGCAATAATATTTGGACACAATTTTTGGCACAAAGTGAGGCAAAGAAATTCTGCACATGTGTGTGGCTCAGGGTTATAGGACATCGCATCTCTTTGGATAAGTGGTGTTATCCCTAGTGTGTGTCATTTACTTTCCAGTAATATTTTCATAACAAGACAGATGTCTTATAAAATCACAACTGCAAAATTGTAGTGTAAATGGCAACACAGGATGGAAGCTAGGGAAGGAAGGGCATATCGCTCGCCCCAAAGCATAGTGGCCCTCTTCCTCGGCTGAGATGAAAACGTGGGCCACCGCAGGTGTACATATACAGGATCAAGAGCAGCTATTGCTGCACTTTTATCAATTCTATGATTTTTTCTGATTTGAATTCAACAGTGGCTCTATAGAATCTACTTCTCTGTTTTAGGAGCATCTTCAATGCACTCCTAAACAGAAGATTTAGATCCACCCAGCTTTAAATACAATCAATCAATCAACCATTTGTAGAGCGCGCTACATACTCGTGAGGCTCTCAAGGCGCTGGGGAGGGGGGCCTCTACTGATCTAACAGCCAGGTCTTGAGAAGTCTCCTGAAGGTCAGCAGGTCTTGGGTCTGTCGTAGGCTCAGTGGGAGGGTATTCCAGGTCTTGGCGGCGAGGTGGGAGAAGGATCTCCCGCCAGAGGTTGTTCTTCGGATGCGCGGGACGGTGGCGAGTGCGAGGTTGGCGGAGCGGAGCTGGCGGTTAGGGATGTAGAAGAAAAGTCGTCTGTTGTGGTAGGCTGGGCCGGTCTCGTGGAGTGCCTTGTGTGTGTGGATGAGGAGCTTGAAGGATATCCTCTTGTTGAAGGGCAGCCAGTGCAGGTTTCTCAGGTGGGGGGTGATGTGACCGTGGCGTGGGACATCGAGGATCAGTCGTGCTGAGGCGTTTTGGATGCATTGCAGTCGTTTGATGAGCTTGGTCGGGGCTCCTGCGTAGAGGGCGTTTGCGTAGTCGAGTCTGCTTCTGACGAGGGCCTGGGTGACTGTTCTTCTTGTATCTGTCGGGATCCACCTGTAGATCTTGCGGAGCATGCGAAGGGTATTGAAGCAGGAGGAGGAGACGGCGTTGACTTGCTTGGTCATGGAGAGAGGTGAGTCGAGGATGATTCCCAGGTTGCGTGCGTGGTCGGTGCGTGTCGGGGCTGCCCCCAGTGCCGTCGGCCACCAGGAGTCGTCCCAGGCTGATGGGTTGGAGCAGAGGATGAGGACCTCCGTTTTGTCAGAATTCAGCTTCAGTCGGCTGATCTTCATCCAGTCGGCGACTGCCTTCAATCCTTCGTGGAGGTTGGCTATGGCGGTAATGGGGTCCTTGGTGAGTGAGAGGATCAGTTGAGTGTCGTAGGAGATTATGTTGAGGTTGCGCTGTTGGGCGACGTGTGTGAGCGGGGCCATGTAAATGTTAAACAGTGTCGGGCTGAGGGAGGATCCCTGAGGTACGCCCCAGATGATCTCGGAGGCTTTGGATCGGAAAGGGGGGAGGCGGACGGTCTGGGTTCTGCCGGAGAGGAAGGAGGTGGTCCATTCCAGGGCTTTGTCTTGGATCCCTACTGCGTGGAGGCGTGCGCGTAATGTGCGGTGGCAGACGGTGTCGAAGGCGGCGGAGAGGTCCAGAAGGATGAGGGCTGCGGTCTCACCATTGTCCAGCATGGTCCTGATGTCGTCAGTGGCGGCGATAAGGGCTGTTTCAGTGCTGTGGTTGCTGCGGAACCCTGACTGGGAAGGGTCCAGGATTCCGTTTTCTTCGAGGTATCGGGTTAGCTGTCTGTTGACGAACTTCTCAATGACCTTGGCCGGGAACGGGAGCAAAGAGATGGACCGGAAGTTCTTGAGGTCTCTAGGGTCTGCCTTGGGTTTTTTGAGTAGGGCGTTGATCTCGGTGAGTTTCTAGCTCTCTGGGAAGGTCGCAGTCTTGAGGGAGAGATTGATGACGTTGCGCAGGTGGGGTGCGATGGAGCTGCTGGCTTTGTTCAAGATGTGGTGCGGGAATGGGTCTGACGGGGAGCCGGAGTGGACTGTGCTCATGGTATTGATGGTGTCATCGATGCTCACGCTGGCCCAGGCTAGCTGGGGGTCATGGTCGATGGTGTGCGGAGAGTCTGTTGTGTTGCTGTCTGTTGGGGCTGTCTGGGTGATGAAGCAGTCGTGGATGTCTGCTATCTTGCGGTGGAAAAAAAGTGGCGAGGGAGTCGCACAGGGCTTGCAACGGCGGGATGTTGTTGGTGTTGGAACTGGGGTTGGAGAGTTCTTTCACGATTTTGAAGAGCTACTTGCTGTTGTGTGCGTGGATGTCGAGGCGGTCTTGGAAGGAGGTCCTCTTGGCAGTCCTGATGAGGTGATGGTGGTTGCGGATGGCGT
This sequence comes from Lissotriton helveticus, assembly GCF_964261635.1. Classification (NCBI taxonomy): domain Eukaryota; kingdom Metazoa; phylum Chordata; class Amphibia; order Caudata; family Salamandridae; genus Lissotriton; species Lissotriton helveticus. The sequence goes on from NC_136065.1 coordinate 136,443,692, forward strand.
CCTTGTGGGCTGCATGGCTGTCCGGAGTCTGTTCGCTGTGCCATTTCTTCTCTAGTTTCCGGCAGGCTCGCTTGGGGGCTAGGAGTTCTGGGGTGAACCAGCTGGCCCTCTTGCTGGGGTCTCGGTGGGGGGGGCTTTCTTCAGTGGGGCGAGGGTGTTGGCGCAGTCATCGATCCAGCGTGTGAGGCTGTGGGCAGCATCGTCGTCGTTGGAGGGTTCGGTGCGTGGCCTGAGAGCGAGGTTTGCATGTAGTTGGTCTTCAGTGATTTTTCTCCAGGAGCGGCGAGGGATCTGTTGAGTGTAGTGGTGTGTGGTGGGTTTCTGGAAGGAGAAGTGGATGCAGCGGTGGTCAGTCCAGAGGAGTTCGGTGGTGTGGCTGAAGAAGACGTGGGGGCTAGCGGAGAAGATGGGGTCAAGCGTGTGGCCAGCGGAGTGGGTAGGTGTTGTGACTAGTTGCCTCAGTCCGAGGTTGGCAAGATTATCGATCAGGGTTGTCGAGTTGCTGTCATTGTTGTTCTCAAGGTGAAAGTTCAGGTCTCTGAGGAGAATGTAGTCGGTGGAGGTCAGGGCGTGTGTACTGACGAAGTCGGCGATGGAGTCGCTGAACTGGGGTCGGAGTCCGGGGGGTCTGTAGACGAGGGTGCCTCTGAGGGTAGAGTTGGGGTCTGCGTAGATCTGGAAATGCATGTGTTCGGCGGTGCCGAGTGTGTCCTCAATGCTGGTCGAGACGCTGATACTGTTCTTGTGGACGATAGCGATTCCTCCTCCGACTCCGTTGGTGCAGTCTCTGCGGGTGACCTTGTAGCCGTCTAGGATGGCTATGGCAATGTCGTGCGCGGAGGAGTCGTTCATCCAGGTCTCTGTCAGGAAGGCGAAGTACGGGGATGATGTATCGAGCATGTCCCAAAGCTTGACGGCGTGTTTGCGTGCGGAGCAGGTGTTCAGTAGGATGCATCGGAGGTGGTTGAGGTCTTTCTTGGAGGGTTGTTTGGCTGCTCTGAGGCTGGTGTAGCTGCAGTTCCGGCAGGTGAAGGGGCCATGCGTGCGTTTCGGGGCGGCCTTGAGGCAGGTTTGGGTCCGTCCAGGGTTGAGAGCATGGAGTGTGCTGGCATCGTAGTGGTGGTGGTCATCGTGGCGGGTGCGGGGACCAGGGTTTTTGGCGCTGAGCGCGGTCCGGGCGCGGATGGGAGCAGACGGGCTTGCCTTAGGCCATGCAGCAGCACCCATATATGGGGATGTGGGAGGTAAGAGCAGCTGGGAGGCGGGAGGGAGGGGCAGCAAATGGGCAGTGAGGGGGGCGGGGACGCAGCTGCGGGAACGGTAGCGGCAAGGGCACCAAGGCAGTCGGGCACAATCAGGGGCAGCGAGGGGGAGCGGAAGGCAAGAAAACAAGCACAATCAGGGGAGCAGAAGACGAAGAAAACGAGCGCAATCAGGGGAGCAGAAGGCAAGAAAAACGAGTGCAATCAGGGGAGCAGAAGGCAAGAAAAACGAGTGCAATCAGGGGAGCAGAAGGCAAGAGAACGGGCACAGATAAGAATGCAGGCACAGGAGGTAGACAGGCAACAGCGGTCACAGACACTAGAAGACAGTATGGGCAGTATAGGGAAGACAGACAACGACCGTGATACAAACCTAAGGCCTACCACTGGCTACCAGGGATGAGGCGCAGGTGGTAGCCTTGCGGGTGGAAGAGGGCCTCAACTTCTACAGCAGCGGCAGCTGGGGCTGGGTCAGGACACACAGGCGGAGCTGTGTGGTGGGGTAGCGACCTACCAGCAAGGTCAAGGGTCGCTCCACCACAAGACAATATAAAAATACAAGGAGAGTCCCTGTAACCTGCAGTGCTGACAGAAACACACAACAAAGATCGGATCAGCTAACACTGAAGTGTTTAGTCTACAAATACAAATAGTTCTCATGCTGGCTGGAGAAATCATTAGCAAATCTTCACCTTTTTTGTCTCCAACATAGATCACCAAGTGTTCTCTTCATGAACCGTTTAACTAAATATTTTAAGGAATGGTTAATCCTCCCACCGGGCCTTCTCTGCTGGAAACAGGCACTGGTCATAAACACCGAGTGAAAATCCATGTATGTGCTTTTTACTGCAGAACATGTTGTGTCCACAGAAGAATGTGTTCTGTTCATGGCTGGGGAATTAGTTACAGAGTGACTAACCCTGGGTGCAAATAGCCTCTAAAAGCTTAGCTGTTTTACCTTTTCCATATCCTCTGAACAAATCCAGGACTGAAATGACAGCCATCAAAGAACCAACTTATTACCACAGCAGTAATGTCTGTGGTCGCAGCCACAAAACTGAAATAGGTGGGTGTCCTAGTGATTCAAGGGGTAAGGTAGCATTTAACCAACGAGGGGCATAAGTTGGCACAGCTAGGTCTGTTTAGCATTTGTATCAAGGACATGGCAAGATAACTCAGTAGGTGAAACGTGCGCTGCAGCGGTATGGATGTATCCTGCGGTCCACACACTTATAATGGGATAGGGCTAATTCATAACTCAGTGGTACTATGTCAGAAGAATGTGTACTACTGCGATGAGTATACGTAATTTTGAAACTCTGAGATACCTGGATGAACAAATTAAGCACCTAGATAGCCATAAAACACACTGTTGGACTTGGCTGTCTCTGCAGGGTCACCCCCAACATATTTTCCTTCTCCATCCTGTTTTCGGAACCTGTTTTTGATAGCTTTAGAACTCGATGCACTTTACCATTGCTCACCAATGCCAAGTTGCTTGTGCTCCCTCCCCTTACACATGGTAAAATTGGCTTACACCCAATTGCTCCATTTAATTTACTTGTAACTCCCTAGTTAAGTGATATTACATGTACCCAGTGCCTATAAATTAAATGCTACCAGCAGGCCTGCAGCAGTGTTTGTGCCACCCACTTGAGTAACCCTCTAAACATGTCTCAGGCCTGTCATTTGACATGGCAAAATATACCTTTAGCTAGGCCTAAACCTTCCTTTTTAGGTTTCGCCCTGCAATCGATCGCGAAGCGATCGTCGCAGCGAAACCTATTGTGATCATTTCGCCTTTCAATGAGTCAAGGGAGACAGGAGACAAGTGATGTGCACGAGCAACCTTCCGAACTGGGATCAGGTCGCGCGCGCTTCCTGTCTCCCATGGCTCCTTGGAAGCAGGCACACACATGCACTCACATACACACATACAGACCCCCCCACCCCCCCACTGCCGTGCATACACACAGTCACACACACATAGAAATACCCCCCCCCCCCCCCTGCCGCCGCCGCCGCTCTCACACACACACATCCCATACCTGGGCTCTGCGTATCTTCCGGCGTGTCTTCTCCTCACAGCTAGCGCAGGGACAGCCAACGTGCACGAGCACGGCGACGGCGTCTCCCTGCGCTACAACCGTGGTTTCGGTTTCGCGGCCGAACCTTTTGTTAACTAACTTTCGACACTTGCTTCTCTCGTTAAAATTCAATATCTTAGGTCGGTCATTAACACCGGCCCTGCTGGCGCGTGTGTGTACCCTGCGCCATCACCCAGCGCACGCCCAGCCGAGGCGGCCGCCGATGCCAGCTGGAGAGGCGCATCCTTGGGAGGCAGGAGGACTGCACGCGGGAAGGAAGGTGTGCGCGGCAAGAAGCAAGGTGTGAGGACAGGATGCGGCAAGAAGCAAGGTGTGAGGACAGGATGCGGCAAGAAGCAAGGTGTGAGGACGGGAAGAAACAAGGTGTGAGGAAGGATAGGAATCTCCGCCTGACGAAAGGTGCGTGAATGTAAGAATCTCATCCAGCGGAAGGGTGCGTTTCTTGCGTGGACAGTAGCAATCTCCGGGAGAGGAAAGGTGTGCGGAGCGAGACTCCACAAGAGTGGTCAGATGGGGCTAGAGAAGGATTTCACGCACGTGGAAAGCGTGCAGACAGCATAATTTGAAGCAAGCAGAGAGGTGTGCAGACATTAACCTTTCTTGCAAGAGAGACGCCAAGAAATCAACATTTGCTGCGAGCAGAACGTCGTGTTGGCGGTAAGATTTTCCAGAAGTGAAAGGTGCTCAGACATCAGCGTTCTCCACAAGTGCAGAAGTGTGCGGAGGGAACGCCTGCAGTGCTTAATTTGTGCCGGTGCTTAGCACCGGCACTTAATTATTAGGGCCGGGTCTACAGGCATGTCACAAATTGCACGATGATAGATATATATATATTTAATTTACCCTGTACTGTACGGTGCAGCCCCAGCGTGTTTTTCACATCTCTGTCTCCAATCTCCCGAGTGAGTCACGGACCAGTGCTTAACAGTGCAACTTGGGACTGTGACCCTTCTCAGTCACTGTGACTTAGCCTTAGCCTGCCCTGATCTGCGAGTGAGCCCCCAAATCAGGGGAGATTCAGGCAGCGTAGGCAGATTTATTTCACATTGCCACACCCCAGGGCCCAGCATAACCACTGCAGCAGCGCAGCACGAGCCATCGTCGTTCGTTCAGCCCCACCCCGCCCGAGGACGACGTGGTTGAGCCTGAGGGCAGGGTCAGGACAGCGCAGCCTGAGCCTGGGCAGGCATAGACCAGCCAGAATAAGAATTGGAAGTAAGTTAAAAAGCCCTGCCCGCCCAGGCCAGCCCATGGCTCTCTGAGACTCTGCATTGACTTTTCCAAACATGGTGCACCCCCGCGCACAAATTAATTAATTTATTTCAGAAGCATATGGCATTATAATGCTAGTCTGCCTTTTTTATGTTGAAAACCTTATTATTAAGTTTTAACTTGGCATTTTTTCAGTCTGGTTAAAATGAAGTGTTCGTCTGACAGAGCCAAAAATTATTTGCTGATGCACACTTAATAAATTAGCATGACACAAGATCTGTGGCTGAAAATGTTGTCATCAAAACAAATGTAAGCCTGTTTCAATTTTTTCAACGGCGTTCATAGCAAACCATCAAAATGGTATTTTCATATTAATTTACTTAGTGTTGCAAACATTCAAAGCCTTCTGAACCTTGTTGAAAGCAGCCATGCAAAAAGGTTTTACTTACCATTGAGATATTTATTAGGAGAATAGCCATCATAAATGTTCTTGCCTTCAGGGATTCAAAGGGAGTACTGCAACTGGGTGCTCTCTGTCTGTCCAAACCTCCAAGTCAGTATCCCCAACAATTTTACCACTTTCAAAGCATCGCTGAGGGTCTCACTTACAGTTATCGTCAAGGTACAACACCATAGTCCTTTTGGGCTCAGGGTAGAGAATCTAGCAGACAATGCCCAGGACTGCAGGGAGAGCAAACCACCGAGCCCCCACTCAGCAGCCTCCAAGCTACTTTAGTTTGCCCTTAGTGTATATGTTACAAGGACATTCTTTGATGATTGAATAATGTATTGTTTAGTGATTGTTATTTTACATGATTTTGAGTTTATTAGTACGAATGCTAGTAGTTAATTTGAGAAGATTTTACAATTGTTTGTGAGGGCAACAGTGCACAGAGGCCAGTCTGAAAAACTTAAATTTATTTTATTTTATTTTATTTGTGCGTTTTTATATAGCGCACACTTTACCCGAAGGTGTCAGAGCGCTTCAAAATAGGAACAGAACTGATACATGAGAACATTACAAGTGAACAAAATACAAAAGCAAACGTTACATTAAATGAAGCAATAATGACAATCGTGAGCCAACAAAATACAAGAGGTAGCAAACGGTGCATTACAAAAGTGACAATCGTGAACCAACAAAATACTAGAGCTAGCAAACGGTGCATTACAAAAGTGACAATCGTGAACCAACAAAATACTAGAGCTAGCAAACGGTGCATTACAAAAGTGACAATCGTGAACCAACAAAATACTAGAGCTAGCAAACGGTGCATTACAAAAGTGACAATCGTGAACCAACAAAATACTAGAGCTAGCAAACGGTGCATTACAAAAGTGACAATCGTGAACCAACAAAATACTAGAGCTAGCAAACGGTGCATTACAAAAGTGACAATCGTGAACCAACAAAATACTAGAGCTAGCAAACGGTGCATTACAAAAGTGACAATCGTGAACCAACAAAATACTAGAGCTAGCAAACGGTGCATTACAAAAGTGACAATCGTGAACCAACAAAATACTAGAGGTAGCAAACGGTGCATTACAAAAGTGACAATCGTGAACCAACAAAATACTAGAGCTAGCAAACGGTGCATTACAAAAGTGACAATCGTGAACCAACAAAATACTAGAGCTAGCAAACGGTGCATTACAGGAGGAAAAAATGACGTGTGCATTGCATTGGGGATTGACGCATGCATTGGGGATTCTGAATAGCATCCTATAATACCCAGGCCCAGCCCTCCTGACTGGCCATATTCCAAGTACTGCATATTACAGATTGAATCCTCAGGCTCACTGGCAGTGGCTCAGGCTTTAAAGTTGAAACCTTTTGCATGCACGACGACGCAGTCCGTTCTAAAACCACTTCTTGCAAAAAAAAGTTTGCAAGCATGCGACTTAGCATGGATGGAATATCTATGTTTATGCATGCAGCACAGAAACAGTACTGGTGCAACAGCAACTGTTGTTCCTTTGAGTTTCTTTCTGTATGAAGATCCAGGAGAATGCATTCTGTGGCTACATGTCTGTCTTTGCAGTGGAGCTCATAGCCTCTTTTGACAAGCTGCAGGCCATACTCCAGTACATGCTCACTTCTCGGCCACAGACCGCAGTTCAGGTGTCACGAGACCTAAGCAGGCAGCGGCTAAATCGTGGGGCCAAATTACATCGATTTGAGGCAGTAATGGCAATTGTGCAGCACAATTTGCAACAATTCAAAAGTGCATTAAAAGACATTTTCACCAACCGACTGCTACAAAAAGAAATATCCCTCTGGCTCTGTCCGATCTGTTGAAATGCAAATCCTAAATTGCCTATCACTGCTGGTGCACATTAATGCAATCTGCTGCCTCTGGCCTGTGCCTATGAACAATTGAATAACTGAATGGAAAGCCTTGGGATGGGAAGGAATGTATTATCTGACTGGATCAGTCAGTCTACTGATCAGGTTTCCTTTTCAGAATGATGTTTCGCCTACATAATAAGTTCACAGACACGACGCGTCACGCCGGCATCCTGGGCCAGTGACATAATCCTGTCTTGCTGCTCTGGATGGCACAGACAGGAAATTAGAACCTCCTACTGTGGGTGATGATGATGCATGATCATCCCTTGCTGAAATTCAGATCAATCGAGTATTACATCTGACATTTAGCCGTGCCAGTTGAGGATGTGGGTGGAGCCAGTGGAGGGGGTGGGGCCAGTGGAGGAAATGGGTGGAGCCGAAAAAAGTAGGTGTGCCCTCCAACAAACATTTGAGCACCTGTACTTCATATTTTACAAATTAAGCGGCAGGACGCGGGGGCACTCTGCTCGAAGGGAAAAGTGCATGCGAGTGTGACAGAACACAATTGTACGCAGCTGAGAGATACGCGGAATGCAGGATTTATGGCATGAAAAACATCTGTGGGATCGAAGCGAAGCTGTAACATCCGAGGACTGTCGGATTTACCACAAATGGTAGGATTTGCTGCAAGTGACGAGAGTCACGGAGAAGATATATTTCAAGAGTGGGTTTGTCGAGAAAGTAGGACTCACCTCGAGCATAAAGGTCTGCAACAAGTAGGATTTTTCACAAGCGAAAACGTTTGGAACTGTGGAATGCGGAAAGATTAGCAGAAGGTAGGATTAATTGCAAACAAAAATGTGTGTAGGGTTGAAGTTATTGAGGGTGTGTGGGTACTAGGATTCATTGCAAGTGAAATGGTGTCAAGTGAGGTCTGTAACCAACAAAGTAACTGTGGAATTGCAATAAGCCGAAATGTGTGCAGTGGGCAGGAGTGACTGGAAGCAGGATGTGTTGCTGAACTGGACTAAGCAAAAATATTGGTGACCAGAACGACTGGCCACAAATGAAAAGGTGTGTCGATGCCAGGATTCACCATAGTCGCAAACATTTTTGGACTATAGATTTTGCAAAAATCATTAGGGTGTCTTGGCAACAGAATTAGCAGTCCTCAGAAAGGTGCGTATGACAGGATTTGCCTCATTTCAGAAGATCAGTGGACAACAGAATTGATCATATCCATAGTGGCTTTTGAACGACTCAATTCACCATAACTGAGCAGGTGCATGGATATCAAATTCACAAGAAAAGGTGAGAGTAAGATCATTTGTCACCATTGAAAAGGTGATAAAAATACACAATTCACCTAAATCTAATAGTTGGGTGTATAACACAGTTTGTTCACCTCAAAAGAAAAGAGGAGTCACAACAAAAAGGTCTTAAGAGAGCACAGCAGATCTTTACTTGAAACGTGTACCGACAACAGAAAAAGAGTGTGGACAAACCAAGATGGAAAAGTTGTGCCATCTGTATTAAAAAATTGATTGGAACACCAAGTTCGAAACAATAAAGGCGTGCGCACCCCTAAAGGTATTTGGGACAATTCAATGGAAAGATTGTTTTGGAGATGACCTGCCCACTGGATATGGTCTTGGTTCGACTTGTGCTACGTACGAGCCACCAGAGGCCGTGAGTAGTGAACCTGGGCCTTACACACAGCAAGAACTGGAAGCAGGTGTGGCAGACGGCAATCTGGTGAACCGACCGCAGGAGACGAAGTAGGTACAGGAGCTCTCTTTTTGAGAGAAAAAGTACGGAAGGGAGTGTACATGTTGTCTTTAAGTGATGTTTCACTTTTCACTGCGATCTTATTATGTTAGGTTGGTTATGTGTACTGCACAGTATGGGCATACAAAGATAGGAAGCGTAAACTGGAATGAGAGCAAAGAGTGCTGCGGATGGAGTGGTCTTTTCTGAAATGGTAGTATTTCACCAAGAGTCTATGTGCTACTGGGGTATGACAAAAGAGGTTGAAGTAGGTGTGTGGAAGTGAGGGGTGATAGTGCGAAGAATCATGCTTGGCAGAGAGTTTCGTCACAGAGAGGTACCAGGGTGGATCACAATTATGTATTTTTTGCAATTTATATTAATTTTTACAATTTATTATACATACACTGATGTCAGGTGCTGTCAAGCTCTTGTGTGCTGTGCAGGATGAGCTGCTAATCTTCTCACAGGGTTGCAATACTATAAATGACCATGTGTCGAGACCCCACGCACCACACCCAACTCTTCCAACACAAGACCTTCTATAACAAGAAATACAGATCCAGAGTTCTGCCTGCACCCACTCGGGACACTTTGAATGCTACAATGCCACAAGAGGGGTACTGAGAGCTACACAAATGCTATATTGCATAATATCACGTGAACAGCCAGTAGTGACAATTTGCTACAGCACTACTCTCCCTTATTGTCATATCAGACAAGCACTTCTTAACACCTTCGGTGCGGGGCTGTTCCCCCCGCTGTGTTGTGGGGCGGGCGCGTACAGTGCCCCGGTGCTCATGACGAAGTCAGCTCGTCATGAGCCACGGCTACGCCCATGTTGTCAGTCATGCTTGCCTCCTACGCGCCCATGTTGTCAGTCCTGCTTGCCTCCTGCGTGCCCATGTTGTCAGTCATGCTTGCCTCCTGCGCGCCCATGTTGTCAGTCATGCTTGCCTCCTGCGCGTGTGTGTATGTGTGTGTGTGTGCAAATGCAATAGGTCTCGCATTTGTGAGAGATTAAGCTATTGGCATTGTAAATGACAATGCCATTTATTTATCTGTTTTCAAAACCAACACATAAATACAAAATTTGTCATTTACAATGCCAATAGCTCTAACTTTTACAAAGGCGAAACCGTTGCATTGTAAATGCTTGTTAATATACAACGGCCACGCCTAGGGTAAGCCCTAAACAGCTCGGAGGGCAGGGGGCAGTGTATTTAAAATGTTGGACACGTTCTTTTAACTCTTACACTTCCTGGTAGTGAAAAACTCTTAAATAATTTGTTCACTACTGCTAGGCCTAACTCTTCCATAGGATAAACTTCTGTTACCTTATTACATTTAATAAGTTTCAACTTTCAGAAAGGAATCTCGAGTTTGGCGCTTTGGGAATTGCAATTTAAAAACACTCTTTGATGATTTTAAGTCACATTTCTGAAAATGGCACTTTTAAAAAGTTCTATTAGCAACGAAGAGTTGGCTCTAATCAGTCAGGTTGAGCACTTATATCTAAACAACAAGGGGAATACCTAACTGATGCACTTAATTACATGTAAATTAAACTAGAGAAAGAAATGATATTTCCAACCTAGATTTTGCTAATTAATAGCTTTTTATTTTTTCATTTTTTAAGGACAAAAGCTTTTTGAAAAAGTTAATACATATTATATACACAATTGGACACTACACCGTTAAACTAAACAAAATTAAGGATATTCATTCATACTGTCAGACATGTCACAATCATTCAAAATTACAACCAACCATTCTTACACACTCTGATAAAGGGTGGGGAAAAGAGAGACTGAAGTTGCTCAATAAATCAAAACATCAGATATGATACATAAATACATATCAACCTGGAGAACAAAAAGTACACTTGAGATTCAAATATATTGAATTATATAATAAAACACTTTTTTTATCAATGTGTACACAGCTAAAGTGCAGCAGTTGTCAACACTTAAGTGATACGAGAAAAGAGCAACGTGCGGTACAAGGGCCTACGCGTTTCGAATCCCACAAACACTCAACGGGGGATTCTCCTCAGGGCCAATGGAAGTATCTAAAAGAAAATAAATATAACGTAAGGGATTGAATGCTAGATGAAAGATTACAAAAGTGACCCAGCGTCCACTCGAACAGCTTACCCTACTGGTCTGCGAGGCAACTTAAAAGGTGGAGTGGTGCATATGTTTCTGCAAGGGAAAGGAAGTATATGTCAGGCGGTGGACCTACCGAGGATACACTGCGGGTGTGTGCAAAAGGTAGAAAAAACCCGCTGTACCTGTCTGAAAGCTGCAACAGGGCGGTCAGATTAAACGAGTTGGATGGTGGCAGGCGCAGGCGGACGGTCTCACTAGATTAAAAAATGATATTCAGATATTCAGATGTTGACAACTGCTGCACTTTAGCTGTGTACACATTGATAAAAAAAGTGTTTTATTATATAATTCAATATATTTGAATCTCAAGTGTACTTTTTGTTCTCCAGGTTGATATGTATTTATGTATCATATCTGATGTTTTGATTTATTGAGCAACTTCAGTCTCTCTTTTCCCCACCCTTTATCAGAGTGTGTAAGAATGGTTGGTTGTAATTTTGAATGATTGTGACATGTCTGACAGTATGAATGAATATCCTTAATTTTGTTTAGTTTAACGGTGTAGTGTCCAATTGTGTATATAATATGTATTAACTTTTTCAAAAAGCTTTTGTCCTTAAAAAATGAAAAAATAAAAAGCTATTAATTAGCAAAATCTAGGTTGGAAATATCATTTCTTTCTCTAGTTTAATTTACATGTAATTACTTTTAAAAAGTTGGCATTTTCTTGCCCTAACCATTTGGTGCCTGCAGCCTGGGTCACATGACTTGCTGTAGCTGGCAGTTGATCCTTGTGAATTACTCCCAGACAGTGAGACAAACAGGGAATAGGTGTTAGCAGGATGGGCCATCTCTGACTTGATAGAGGGGGATGGGGGCGGGGGGGGAGCTGTCACCTACCACACTTAAACTTCACAAAGGTTCTGGCTCAGCGCACTCACTGATGGTTTGACACTAGTCATTAGTGGACCTAGGCATGCTGGAACCGAGGCAGGAAATTCCAAACACCTTTGGGGGTGGAAATTTTAAGAACCATATCCTACTTCAAAGCTGTCACCAAGTATGAATAATGGACCCTCAGACCCAACTACTCAGGAAGCTCCTGGACCCGTGGATAATCCCGAAGGATGAAGCCCAGTTGCCCTGCTGCTTGAAGTGTGCCCTGTTTGCTGAGAAGGTAGACTGTACCACACTCTTCATCCCATGCTGAAGTAACAGTAAGGGTCAGCTGACTGATCGCCTGGTCTGAGCTACTGGGACACAACAAATTCTAGAGGTCTCCTTGCAACTGCCAAGCTGCACTAGCCCGGGTTGGACTTGCAATTGGACTTGCCGGAGCCCTGCTGGCCTTCGTTGCTGTGAGTTTCTGATTTCAAAGAGGTGCCCCTCAGGTCCTGGACCCTTGTTGTGGCATCAGTTAAACTCCTGCTTGAAGAAAAGGAGGAATCCTCACATTTTGGGCTTTTCGTGCTCACAAACAGGCCAGTTTGCATTAAGATTTTGCTGCCCGCATTGCGAGAAGTTCCAGTGAATCCAACTTTTCGCACTATAACGACATTGCAAATCTCCATGAACGACCATCCACAATGCTCATCAGGATCTTCGCACTACAGTGACAGTCTGCAACGCCCGGCCTGGTCTTCGCACTACAGCTATGAACATCCTCAACACTCTCCCTGCTCCCCCCGTTCGTGGTGGAGGAGACCACAATTCTTTGGGCTGGACTTCAGAAGGTAATATTTTCAGTTCGACTAACATGGTACCAGTACCAGCCCGGGCTCCACCGTAGCCAGCCTGGACTTATGACTTTCTCACAGTCTCCCATAACCAAACAGGTGGTGTTTTGTGGTTTTAGGCGCTTTTCTTACCTTGAATCTTTGAACTGCATATCTCTGGTTCTAGTGATTGTTTTTTTTGTTGTTTTGGCCCCGAATGATTTATTACATTTTACTCTATTTTTCTAAATTCTTGTAGGACTTTAACTCGCTTTATTACTGTTTAAAGTGCTTTATAAATACTTTACACATTGCCTCCAAGTTAAACCTGCATGCTTTTGTGCCAAGCTACCAGAGGGTTAAGCACAAGGTAATTTGGGGTTGATTTTGACTTCACCCCAACAGGAATCGTAGCTGCTGCTTGAGTAGGGTTACACCCCCTTTAACCAATAACCCAATTTCCTACAGTGGATTATTCATTTATAACAAACTAAACAGCCGGTGTAGGTTAGAGCAGTGGGGCGGGGAGTCTACATACGACAACGAGGGAGAATAAAATAAAATTAAGAAAACCACTTACCTTGCCCTCGCCGCATTGGCGATGCGGCTGATCTGCACCACCCGCGGTTTAAACTAAAGGGTTTTCTTTTGGAAGTAGGACGTTGCAAATTATTTGCCCTGGAGCGGAGGGCGAAGCACATAGGTGAAACTGCAATGCGAGGAATAAGCATACAAGGGAGCTACAGAGAGGGCAAGGGAGAAGAACACGAGCAGCAAAAGAGCAACATGAGTGAGCGCCAGGGCCGGACTGGGAACCGAAACCGGCCCTGGCAAAGTTCTCAGCCGGCCCCCCCTCCCCCCGGGGGGTTTGGGGGTGCGACCGTGCTCTTTGCCAGGGCCGGTTTTCAGGCGATTTTGTTACAGGGCCGTTTTTGCAGCTATGCTGCAAAAAACAGCCCTGTAACAAAACCGGCCCCCACCCATGCGGCCGACCGGGGGATTGCCCGGTGCCCGCAACGGCCAGTCCGGGCCTGGTGAGCGCAACTACATGAGGGTGGGAAGCTGGAAAGTAGAGTTGTAGAGTGCATAAAGAAAAAGAAAAAAGCGTGTAAAAAGAGAGCAGTGGAAGGACACAAGTAATGGGTCTCTGCTCCAGACTAGGGACAAACAGAACAGCAAGGAAAGACACACACATACTAACAAATAAGAAGCAAGTAAGTGCAAGGACGGCTCTATGCCCACCATAAAGTAACAATACGTCTCTCAATAGGCAGTCCATGCGCGGTTTATTAGGTGAGACATACAGTCCACACAGATTCCACCAGACACTACAACTCAAAGTCAAAATGCTTTCCTTGTATGTGGTGCGATACATACATTTCAAATGATGCAGGGTGTAAGCTTAACAATAAATATCCTTCTTTTGCTTACATTCTACTTTATTGAACCATCTAAAGGCCGAAACCATCTTTGCGATAGTTCAAGGAAGCAGGGAAGTAGAGGTATTCAGCCAATAGGTCTACTAAGCATAATTACACTTTTTTCTCAGAATTTGGTTTACATTCTGAGCAGATCACTGCTTAATGTTAAGAGTGATTATACCACTACCTAATCTTTTTAGGTTTTGTTAGAGAGGACTTTAGTTCTTCAACCTAATTGATCATGCTAACATTTGAAAATATATAGTCAGGTGATGTATCAGAAAGGAAGTGAAATCATCATGCTGGCCACATACAACAAACATACAATGTCAGCGCTGCATTGCTGTTTAAAGGACGGTGTCAACTTTTATTTCAAATACAATTTTTCATTTTGTAAAATTGTACATATGATAAAACACTTCAGTATTCTACATCATTGCTAACTAGGACACGTGAAACATGATTTAGGACGTCATCTATGGACAGCATGCAATTACGGCTGGTGCCTTGGGTCAGTAAACAACTGTACAAAGACAGGAAAATGTTTTAGTTTTCTGGGTTTGCATCGTTCGTATTTGTGACATCGGCTGTTAACTTTAATGAATGTAAAGAAACACAAAGACGCTTCTTAGGCTAACGCCAGCGTGTTTAGTGGGACAATGGTGCCACCTGTTAGTGCATTTCAATGTTTATAATGAGGCAGTAAATACTCTTATCGTGGACATCCAGTTCTTTAAATGCTTTTAATGATGCAATGCTAATAATTCGCATACCTCATTGCTTACAATGGTATGTAGCACAGGCATCGATGAGAAGAGTTCGCTTTTAATGGTTCAGTACTGGTACTACTGATAATAACGATGCTTAGAGTGTTAGGACCAACACTTTTAAGATATCTTAACTAACATTAATAGGACAACACAGAATATTTAGGGTAATATCAAAGCTTTTAAAGAGCGAGTGCTGGAATGTCCTAGTTCTATGGATTTCAAACGGTGGTGCTCGCCCCTGAACGTGGTGCTGTTTGAAGAGGACACTATGTCCAGGGGTACAACATCGTTTTTTTTTTTTTCTCAAGTGGCTCGGGAGCAAGCACAGTAAAAGCCAAAAGAAACCTAACCCTTCTAATGGGTTATCGCCATCATTGTGCTGATTAGACTGGTTTCAGACTTCTTTTTATGGGCAGTTGTGCTTGATCTGAGGAAAAATATTCTCTGTTTTAACCCCTTCCATGCTGATGACGGCCCCCGGCCGTCATGCATCACAGTGGGCGTGTGCTGACGGCTGGGGGTCGTCATGAACCCGCCCACTCAATAAAACTGCTGCACAGGCGCAGAATCGCGGCCGCGCCCAAAGGTTTAAGAGACTGCTCTCGAGCTGAGCCCAGGTATGGCTTGAAGAATGTTAGGGCACAAACCAATTGCAGGAAGGCAGCTGAAATAATGGTAGAGAGAGTTACTGAGTGAAAAGAGAGTTCTAAGGGAGTAATCAGTACCTTGGGTGACCAGCGGATCTAAGAAAGAGTCAGTCACATGCTAGATCATCCCTACCACAGCACTACCAACCTTTCAGAGGAATCACAAGAGGCTGTAACAAGGAAGATGGTGTGGAAGGATTGCCAGGGAGTTAAAGGAGCAGGACAATCGCAGGTGACCAAGACTGTAGAGGAGAGGTGGGCAGTAAAATGTGCTCGGCAAGCAATCTGAAGAGATCCATGGATGTATGCAACTGCCCACACGTGAGGTTTTGTAAGCTAGAGAACAACCATGTGGTACAGAGTTGATGGCCCTTTAATGATTTTCAGAAATGCATATAGTACATGCATACAACATGAAAAACCTCATCTCATCATAATATATTAACATAAGGACTAGGTGGCTATCCCTGCTTCACTGCCACTTTAACAATCCTCCCGGCTGTACTGAATTTATCTGCATGCCAAACCCAAACTCACAAAAATAGGGAATCCTTTGGGTGGCCTGCACCACTCTGGTCATCAACTACCACTGACAATTCCCACAGCCACCCTGTCGCCTCTGATAAACAACAGCTGCTGATCACAACGGGTCCAATCTCTCAATCTCTAGGACAGTCCTGCCCCCAGGGCAAACCTCGGTGTCAGGCAATGCCGCTACTCCTAGGCCCACTTTCTAAGGACCAATGCTGAGCAGTCGCAATAGCTGCATCCTCTACTCGCCCTCCAAAATCCAAAGCACATTATCAGAAAAACAAACCGACACCTATATCCACACATTTTTTTTGTCTTTCAAAAACTGTAAATAGAACTTTTCTTCATGCTCAAAATCAAAAAGATTTTCTCTATAACCTAAAATTCCATATCTAGTGCCTTTTTCTAAGTTTGTTACAACAGTGAATGAAAACTGGCTTTTCTGTGCTGCTTACTGCCATACTATTAGGGCTGCCAACATGAACCCAACCACCCGAGACCTGATGTTTCGGAAGGAGCGAGAATAAAAGTTGAACACCTATCCTTTTATTATTTTTAAAACTACGCACATTTTGTAAACAGAACAGGTTTTGAAAAAGATGAGAAGAAATCCCGGAGGAAAAAAAAATATATGCAGCTGCGAAGCAGAGCCAAGAAACGAACCATTTCATTTTTTGACCATTTTTGGTTCTTCGGCTTCGAGTTTCTATTTCATTGTTTTTGTTCTGCAGCTTTCAACGATGCCACTGTTGAACGTTTTACACCTTGAACGCGTTTCTCCTGCTTGTCTGTCACCCGTAGATCTGGTCCGAATAGCAATTAAGGAAAATAAAAGTTGCCCAGAGACTTGACAACCGCCGTAAATGTTGTGACCTGTCAGTCCCACTAGCTTGCCTATCCTGCAGCGACGGTACAGGAGCACGACTTGATTATTATAATGACCCTTTTCATTGGACTCAAAAAGCTAATTTACTCACATGAGAAAAGACCTGTTTCTCTTTGAAGAGCATCAACCTTTCACTTGCACATCCAGAGAGTCGGATAGCAAGGGATTTCTCTGCAAAGCTTGCACGAAGCAAGTTTCTTGTAATCTATAAATGAGGCCAATTGTGTCATTTATAAGGTATAAGCCTGTTCCATGACAGAAAATAGGGTGCGTTTCAGAGGAGGAGGACCAGGCAATTTATATACTTTTTTTTTTTTAACACAGGATTAAGCTATTTTGAATAGGGGTGGGCGGAATTTGCGTAATCGCGTTACGCAAATCTCTGCGAAACGGTAAAAATCTCAGCGAACACGTCGAAATTCCGCGAACACACGGAATTGCTTGTTCGCTATGCTTTTTTACTGTTCGCAATCGCTGTTTGCGTGCTCGCAGAGAAATATTTTGGGCAATTTCGCGTTCTACGCTGAAAGCGAAATTATCCAAATTCCGCGAACAGAACGGAATCTACCGCCCAGGCCTAATTTTGAACTTCCAATTTTGCTAAAGATCTTAAACGTTACCCTCAAGAGCCAAATACATGCCAGGGATTAAGGGTCTTCACACAAGCTATATTTGCATACTAGGTAGCTACATGGTCAGTGATTGTCCTGTAAAACTGGCACACAGGTAAACACAAATGATGCAAAGAAATGTTGTAATAGTTTGAACTGTCAGAATTGTGCTGTAAAGCGCTTGGTTCAAGCTCGTATTCTGACTTTGATGATGTCACAAATGGAATGGTTAACAAGGCCATCATTGATCACCATAGCCAATGACGGACACTGCAGACATCTAGAGTTAAGCAACCAAGGGTGTAACTTGCACCATTAAGAAAATGTGAGCAGTGGTACCATGCAAAATCATGACCCTGCTTGTAAAATGTAGCAAGGAGCCCCTTCGACTTATGGATCTCATACCCTAGCCACAGCCCGCATGAGCGATATCTTAAGACCCTGAATTGCGGAGACATTTTTTGCATTACCATGGGACATCACTTTTCCATTCCTGGTCTTTGCTTTTACATTTCAGTGCATTCTGGGGGCTGTAGTCTGGTTTCATTTTAATTGAGCCAATTGGACCAACCCACCGGATAATGCTATGGAAAAACAAAGTTTAGTAATGGAAAAGCTTCACCGGTGACATGGAGCCACCAAGTTACCCTGCAGCTAAAGTGTGTGGGACCCTGATACTCTAAGTTATAAGGTATGAATGATGCATCAACACAACTTCTCTACATTGCACTAGTCAGGCTAAAATAGAAACATATTTTTATCAGTATTTATCGGTTTTTGTCTCCATGAATTGGTACAATTTTTATTAAAATATGTCACTTATTTGGAGTGGGTTGAGACAGGCACCCAATGTTGTGTGTTTACTCTAAAACGCCAGAAAACCCCATACAAACCAGGGCCAGTTCTAGGGTTTGTGCTGTGCCTCGGGCAGAATCGGAAAAGATGACAAAATAATGAGGTAATACCATCACAAAATGTGTCACATTATGGTACATTATTTGCCTTGTCTTGCTACATAAATTAGTAAATCCTGGTACCTAATTTGGTCCTTTCCTGCCACATAAATTCTAGTGGCCATGCTCTTAGTTCACTATCAGTGTTGTGTAAAGGTCTGGAGTAGGGGGACATCTCTCGGGCTGCCCATTTAGAGACTTCTGGATGCCCATTGTCAGCACTTTAGCCCACGCAAAACTCTCAGCCCCCAAGCAAATCTCACATCTTGAGACCTAAATGGACTGTAAAAGAGGTGCTTGAGGGTGGCTGAGAGGAGGAGCTGCGACCCAGGTAAAGTCTGCACAAAGCAGCTTCCCTCCCCTCAGCCCAGAAGGTGTCACTTATGTAAATTTCAGGGGCCTCGCATATTCCCTTTTGCGCAGTGCCCAGAAAATCCTAGAACCGGCCTGTGTGGATAAACCAAGGCTTAGCCTCAGAGCCTAGACTTAATGTTCACCGTTGACTCAAGGGCAGCACATTAAGACCCGAGATGTGTTCACCTCTGGGACTGTAATCCTCAAAGCCTGTGTTGTGTGTTTTCCTTTCCTGCTTGGTGGCAAGCGTTGACTTGGAGATGACGTCTTCACAACCGGCTCCTCGTGACGTAACAGGAAGAGCGCCGGAAAAACCCAGCTGCCGTCGGTGGAGCCAGCTCTGCAGCACACTTTCAATGGCAGTTATAAACGTGATCTCAACAAGAGGAAGGGCAGAACAGGCAATCCTCGTGTGAAAACGTAAAACATGTGAGAGAAAAAAAGTCTTTACTATCCAATTCAATTCAAAATATCTTTATTTCGGTAGAATTTTACCATAAAAGACGTTTATAACATACATTTTAAAACTGAATTTGATAAAAAGTTTACAGCAAGTTGTAAAATTAATAAAATCAGCCTTTTTCATTTTTAAAAAAAGAAAAAGAAAATAAAGAAAAAAAAACAAGTTGCACTGGTATAACCCGTATGCAGGTAAGTCAGTTACTGGCCCTGAGACATTTCCTTCTGATGGACCATAAAGCACCTAGGTACTTCGCCACCGCAAACACAATGTAGTCGGTCAAGTCAGTTTTTAAGACCCTAAAAGCGGCCATACACTTTGCAAGGCCCAAATTCCTACACAAGGGAACAATCCAATACTTGAAGATATCTCGGTAGGCAGGGCAAAGAAAAAGGATGTGAAGTTCAGTTTCTTCCGAGGTTCTACATGCAGGGCAGGTACTACTTACATCGTCACTCCATTTAGTAGTAAATGTTCTGATAGGGAGGGACCCATGTCTCCACTGTAGGTATAGTTTCCTAAGTAGAGAAGGGTAGACTTTATCCAGAATCGGTTCAAAGTTATAATTGGCTTTGAAGGACATGAAGGAGTCTGTCAGAGTCCCAGGTTTACGCTGTTTGAAAAGCAGGGACAGTTTGCTATCACGGTATGTCTTGGCTAGCTCTTTTTTGGAAATGAGTTGACACGTGGGCAAGGGATCAGACCACATTTTAGAGAGTCCTAGCCCCTCCAATTCCAATTTGATAAAATTTAGCCATTTGATTTTTCCAGCACCCGGAATAGCAAGGACCTCCTGTAGTCCTTGTCTGTAGCTGGCCAATTCTGGAGTTGTCCATAGTCTGCGCCAGAAGGCCAGCGGGCGGAGGGCCAGATCTTCATCAAGTGGGCATAAGCCTAGGTCCATCCTAAGGGGGACGAGAGGAGTACTAGGTGGTAGACCAACAAGATTACGGATGAATTTGTTTTCCACCTTCAGGAGGACTGATGTTCCAACATGGCCCCAGAGTTCAGACCCATAGATGGCAGCCCCCTTAGCCTGAGATTTGTAAATCTGCATTGGAGGACCGATGGGCCTGATTGTGGATTTATTGTTCGCCATAAGCTTCATAATGCCCCCCGAATGTTGGGTCAGTTTAAGTAGGACCTTCTCCAGGTGCGTATTCCAGGTAAGTTTGTCGTTTAGCACGATGCCCAGATATTCGAAGGTCTTCACTCTCTCAAGCCTATTGTGTGCAATGCTGGGGCTGAAATGGAATTTCTGTGGGGGATTAAGGACCATGAATTTTGTTTTGATGGCATTCATTTCCAATCCATGGGCCTCACAGAATTCCACAAAGCCGTCTAGGGTGCGCTGGATACCCGTTGCCGACTTTGATAGCAACAAAGTGTCGTCGGCAAACATGATGGCTGGGACCCTTTCGGCGGCTAGTTTTGGGGCATCAGAGTTGGGTACCCCCTCTAAGTGGGAGATAACCCCGTTGACATAGAGGCAAAACAGGGTCGGTGCAAGCACACATCCCTGTCTTACCCCCCTGCCAACGGGGAACCTCTCGGACAGTGCACCCATTCTGCCACATCTCACCTGGGCGAAGTTATTAGTGTGAAGGCGGATTAGCATTTTCAACAAACCTTCAGGGACCCCCAGTCTATCCACTGACTTGCGGATTTAGCTGCAGTGGAAATCATTAAGGGTTCCAAAAACGCAAAAACTCATTTTGAGCCATAGAATGTTATGACTTCCTCTTCCATCGAGTGGCAAAACCTGCATCTCACTTTAATGAGCAGAGCCAGCGAATGCAGAAGCCCATAGAACGCTTATTCAAAGCTAATGCATGATGTTTTTCCTTTTTTCAAGTTACAATACTTTCAAGAAATATTCATCCACAAATATGCGGCTGTAAATAAATGTTCTGCTTAGAAAACAGAACGATATTTTGCTTTTGTAGGATTGTGCTAAGGCTTCAAGTATATTACCATAAATTGTGTTAGTTTGTGTGGCGCAATGGATTCGACAACTTGATGGTAACAATTGTAGTTATTAAATCCGGCATACTTTATACTTATATACCGGTGACAGAGATACCACAAGTCAGTACGGAGTTTTGTCTGCACACACAAGCGGTGACCGCAAGGTGAGTCACTGTCACACAGCACAGACGAAGTAGCAGTCTACGGTGGAACTGAAGGAGTCACTGTCTTCTTGTCACGTGACCCTGGTGTGGTTGGTAAGTGAAGCTCGTATCAGACCCTACCATCAAACAACCCTCTCTTGCCAGTTTGTTCCACAGTTCCAGCCTGCATGTGAGCATGTCTGACTTTGGTGGATTTCTGTAGGGTCCCACTCGCACTCCACCATGCACCATGCACCTCATGCTAAGTACAGAATAGCTCGACAACCCATGGGGCACAGGAGCCACTGAGCCCACCCGTGGGTGTTGGGGTCTTTTACTTCTGATGTCCCGGGGCCCGACTTACTATGGATTCTGAGCACCTAGGCAGAGTACCCCTTCAGTACTTCAGTCTCATGAATAGCATGGTCAGAGCAGTCAACGGCTTCCTCAAGGGGAATTGTGTACAGGTTCGGTGGACACAGGCTCGCAACTCAAAGCACACTCCGTAGCAGTTTTAGAACGATAAGTCTTCTGCATGTCTCTGGAGAGAGTGCTCCCCCTTACCTTATGCTGATCTCCAGGCAGGTCACTTAAAAACTACTGTATGGTTTCTAGATCCCTACCTCAGTGAGCATGACAATCATACATGTCCCACTGAGGGTCTCCCTGTTTACATGGACCCCGTTTACATGGATTGAGACCCTTGAGCTAGGCTCTGAGGTCGAGGGGGCATGCCTAGTGCATTCCTATTTTTCAGAGAGTGGGTATTGCCCTCTCTACCCAGCAGGCTGTAGTAGGCTGACAGAGGTGGAAGCAATAAATCTATAGTCAGGAGGGGCGAGTTGCAAGCCACCCTCCTGAGCAAGTTTGTGCAGTCTCCCCCTTGCCTGGGGTACTGTTGCCCGAGGCCCCAGGACACCAGTGTGAAACACTCCAGTTGATGCAATTGGAGTGCAGGAACCCCAGAGTGCCCTGGTGCCCAGGAAGCTGGGTCTAACAAGCAGCAATAACTTATTGTCCAGCCCCCCTTCCCCAGAGTGCCCTGTCCCCCTTCCTTGTGATCTCTCTCTTAATCAGAGAGCACCCTTTGAATTGTACGGGGTAAGCCTGGCTTACCCCTCCCTAGTGTGAGACCATCAGCTAAACAGGAATGCAGCAATACACAAATCTGCCTGAGGGGTTTCCTCTACCGCCTCTCCATGTTCACTATGCAGCCCAGGGTCTCCCACAATGGAACCCATAATCAGCCATGGTTTGTACCATTTACAGACATACATACACCAAAGTACATACACTCAACATGCACGCACTGCACAGTAGGCACTCGCCCTGTATTTTATTCTTCCCAGGCACACATACTCCCAGCAAAGATGCATCACTCCTGCACAGCAAAGCACATCAATCCGATGTAGACCAAGGGGTGAGTTAAGCACACATCAGCAACAACTTGAAGGAAATTAACCTGTAGCCTCACTCCTTTGACAGGTTAAAAATGACCTATTCACTCCTACTCATCACTACACAGTACACTGCCGCCACTGTGCTTGTGCTGCTTAACTCCTTGTAAAGGCAGTAGTCTTCCACCACAATTAGGGTATCCAACAAGACACCAATCCATGTAACAGGCCCATGTCATGGCACACAAATGATCCGTCTTTGCCTATGACAACAAAAATCATTAGGCATCCAGACATCAGTATAGTTGGGGAAGTCCGTGCAGGGGTGCACATCTGTTACCCTGTGGAGGACTTTTTCATCCTAACACCAAACGGACATCGAGGACTGAAGAGATTCCCAGTAGTGCCACATGCATGTATTCTGCAACTTACATTAGTAGTATACCATCAAGGTAAGTGAGCTAAAGTTTTACAGTGGCAGGTGGCAATGCCATTGTTTTCCAATGCTCCCATAATTCCTTATTGAAGTTTCTCAAATATGGCTGTCGTTTCAAAGTGAACTAATGCCAGTTTAGTCAATTTTGCATGACCAACTATAGTACAGAGGCAATTCTAAAGAGATTTACAGATTTAAAAATCACGAAAGCTCTGAAATGATTTCAAAGGGTAAATAAATTCAACTCTACTTGAAATGGATCTACTCCAACAATTTCGTCGAGGTTGAAATCATCTAGCCCTGTCTATGCAATGAAACAAAGTGAAATAATGGGCATTAAAGAGCTTAACCTTTCTTAAGAATCATGGGCACAGAAGGAAGTGAATTTGCCTGCAGAGAAATTTAGCTTAGACAGCCATGTCCTCCTATCACCAGAGGATGGCTTCATGAGAGAAATGCTAAGGGATCATTAGGATGTGATTCCACTTATTAGCTGAACAGCACTTCAGTAAAAAGGTAATGCTGCAAACACCCTGTTGCATTCCACAGTTCAAGTTAAGTGTGATATGATGTCATATGAATTAATAAACCATTAAAACATCCAATGTGGTAGCTGAGCGACCAGTTCTGAAAAGTGCAATAGAACATCTGGAATGATTAAAGATTGCACCTTGCAGAGATGCAAGGGCACTTTTCCTCCACAAAGACTTAAGGCTAGGTTAGTAGAGCAAGTGATGTGCTGCCTGGCCTTTTTTGGCTCAAGGAAGTAGTTTGAGTGTGATGCTGCTTCCAGGAGCCGCGTGAAGGGAGGAGTGGGTGAGTGATGGGGTCCACAGTCATCCACAGTGGTTCAGAGGCCAAATTTCTACAGACGATCCATTATATGGCCTTCACCTAGGCCAATGACTTGAATCTCAGTTTTACCATTAATTTAACACCTGGAAGCATATTATAGCTGCCAAGGCTCATGCAGTGCATAAACATTGATATACAGAGTAGGCCATGCAGGCAGAGGAAGTTTCCACATTGCCTTCACAGCAACTTTCTTTGTGCAAGACGCGGATTCGACTATGCAAGGGAACATTTGGGATGCCGTCTTATGTCAGACAAAGGACAGACATCACCAAATAGTGGTCTAAAACGCCCAAAAAGGAAAAAAAAGTAAATTCCAGGCCCAACAACTAGATGGCGGGATCACACACAGCATAATGAATCCAGAAAACATAACATGTATTTGTAAAGCGCACATTCACTCATGAGCATCTTGGCGCTGAGTAACAGATGTTTAGTGTTACCCAACTCAATGGTACTCCTTTTATCGATCTCAGGAGGATAAAAGGCTGAGTGAACAGACTGGGATTTGAAACTGTGAGCATGAAGTCAAACACAGGCATCTACAGTGGACACATTAGTCCACCAAGCCACCAAACCCTGTGCAAAACTGGCTAGATCGACCAAGCAGATCAGAGAAAAAGATTGATGCATCAGGCCCTCCGCGTTCTGTGGGCAGCGCTTCGACTGTTTCAGTATGGGAGTTTCACAGAAACAAGTCAGACTTGTGCCGCTTCCTAAGGCATCCAGGTTGGACTGTGTGTTTTAAATCTTCCTACAGCCTCTTCCAGATGTACAAGACTACATTCCAGAAGGATCTAATTCAGCAGAGTAGATTCAAGGGCCTTGTCTGCAGGAACCCATAATGTAAAAGAAGGGACTTCAAATATTGAACCAATCTCATATTTTTGAATTAGACTATCTGGGCCACGCACTTCCTGTGCCAGTCTTCATTATTAGCAAAACCTGATCAGCTATTATTTCCTGAAAGAAAGTGGCCAGTCACATTTAAGATATTGTGCATCTAAAGCTGTAACTAAAATGAGAAAGCACATTAGAGTCCTAAAATCGTTTGTTGGTATAAGCATAGCCCCCCACAGAGGGTCAAAAGGGATTTCTGCATTGTAAGATGTATCAAAGAAGCATGGGCAAACCCAACAGCGCTCACCTATATGAATTATTAGCTTTGCCAATGTCTTTTAGGGACGTTGTACAGCAGCGTGGGTGTTGATCAGCATGGCTAAATGCTAATGGAGTGACTTACAGTAGAGTGACTTAGAGTGGAGCGGCTTAAAGTAGAGTACAGTGGTGTATAGTAGAGTGACTTATAGTAGAGTGGCGTAGAGTGACAGAGTAGAGAGCAGAGTGGCATAGAGTAGAGTGGTGTAGTGTAAATGGCTGTAGAGTCGCATCGTGCGGAGTGGAGGAGAGTGGTATGCTATGGGGTAGGGTGGAATGGAGTAGATTGGAGTGCGGTAGAGTGAAGTGGCGTAGCGTGAAGTGGCACAGAGTAGAACGGAATAACGGAGAGTGGAGAGGAGTAGAGTGAAGTTGAGTAGAATAGTACAGTTGTGGGTGTAAATAACTACAGTGTCAATAGAGACAGAATATAGGGAGAAAGTATCATAAATAAGAAGCTGTATGCCTGTATAAAAAAATAGGAAAACCCATTGCACGACCAGGAATAATACCATGACGCTTATATATTTTAAAAAAAGAGTACTGCAAAAAGACGAGGAAGAACAAAGATGAGGAAGACCGCATGTATGTGGTATGCTTAGGGCGGGTCGTAAGCCCACTGAATTGTAAACACGTCTTGCAGGGCATGCGCTGTTTATTCAAGACTTAAAAAGAAAGAATGCACAATAACCCAAGATATTACAGCTTGACCATATTACTAGTGTGTGCACCTAAACGGTGCTACAGCATGAAGACGGACATCTGTTAAACACTGCACATATGGACCAAATAACAAATACAACCTTTCTACAATTTAACTTCAAAATATATTTTAATTTTGTGGTTAGTTTATCCAATATTTCGACATTTTTTCCCATAAAAGTAATACATTAATTGACCTTTTGCTTTTGCATTTCAACAGCTCAATAAGTTGGAAAAAATGGCCAATATCTCGTTAAAGGATGGTGGTAGAGTAAGTGCTGTTATTAAGGTCTAGATAGACTACAGGTAACTCCTATTCCCTAAGCTACAGAGAGACAGTGTCTCTTGGGTCAACTATAACAACTGTTCTTAACAATATCCATTTTGAGGTAAAACAAGTTAGATAGGAAGAATAGTCTTCAATCCCCTAACTAATTGTGATGCATTTCTGTAATTATTTTACCTATCAATTATACTCACACTTCTGGGTTAAATTTGTTAAGAATTCAGGTTATATATTTTTGCCAACAAGATTTAGAATTTGTTTCATTTATAGGTATTATACCATTTCCTCCTTTTCCCCTTCTTACATACTTCTGACTTATTTTACTCTTTTGTTAATCAATTTTTGTAAAAAGAAATGCTTGCCTTCTCATGTTAGGTTATATTTTATTTGTCACAAACATTTCTACCAGTTTCTTGGTGCCATCGAAACAGGTAAGGCAGGAAGAAAATGTAAATACAGATAGACTGTCAAACAAAAATACAATGCAAAAAACTCATGAAGCAGTGCAGCAGTTAAAAAAGGGTCTTACGTTTATTGCGGAGGGTAGCGATTATAGGTCTGTTTCAACCCCGCATTACAGTGACGGAGAACGCTCTATCGCTGAACGTCATGGTATTTGACTCCGGAATGTCCAATGACAGGTCTTTGATGTTAAAGCGGGGAGCAAGAATAAATTGTGTGATAAGCAATAACCAAGGCTTTGAAAATGATTCCATTTGTGATCGGTACCATCGTAAAGATCTAGGGGCCAGATGTACGACACACAAATTTGCGAGACGCAAATTGCTTCGCATTTGTGACTGGCACATTGGGATGTACAACATTGCAATTCCCAATGGGGTTGCAAATTGCATACTTCATGCATATTAAGGAGGCTGTCGCAATTCGCGACCCCATCTGGAATGGCTGGCACTCCCAGGGATGGTGGCCTGCTAGGGCAGCACACCACCATGCCTGGGACTGCTTTTTTATAAAACATTTTTTTTAAGGAATCCCATTTTCCTTAAAGGAAAATGGGATGCATTTAAAAAATAAAAATCAAACTTTTCCGTTTCATTTTTTAAGGGCAGGCAGTGGTCCCTGGGACCATTGCCTGCCATTAAAAAATATTTTGAGAGCCACTCACAGAGGGGAAAGGGTAACCAGGGGACCCCTTCCCGTTTGCGAGTGGTTTACCACCCTTCTGTGAAGGGTGGTACACTGCGACTGTTTTGTGACCGCAATTGCGGTCGCAAAACAGTCATACATAGCTTCAGAAATCGCTATTAGGAAGGGACGCCCTTATAACGCCCCTTGCTAATAGCGAGTCGCTAATCCTATTTTGCGAGTTGCAAACTGATTTGCAACTCACAAAATAGGATTAGTAAATGGGCCATGCGTTTTTTGCAGTCGCAAATGGGTCTAAAACCCATTTGCGCCCGCATAAAACGTAAGTACATCTAGCCCTAAGTATCTGAGAGATGTGATTTCAATGCCTCACTCAGGTCAGAAGTCAGGCAGTGGCACTCTAGGCCTCCTGGAGCCACTGAAGCAGTATATCTGATACATCTACGGTAGTATGACCATAATAAAAACAACTGAATAAATTCCATAATAACTGTGATATGAATATCTAAATCTACGTATGGTAGAATAGATTTAAACTTTTGAGCTGCCAGAAACAACTGCTGGTGGTTTTAGAGAGCTGGAATTCTAAGAAAAGATCCGAA
This sequence comes from Lissotriton helveticus, assembly GCF_964261635.1. Lineage (NCBI taxonomy): Eukaryota > Metazoa > Chordata > Amphibia > Caudata > Salamandridae > Lissotriton > Lissotriton helveticus. The sequence continues at coordinate 136,471,444 of NC_136065.1, forward strand.
TCATCAATGATCCCAAGATTGCGTATCACCTAGTCCATTAATTCTGGTCAAATATTCGGGCACTATTCATTAACATTATATTTTATAATCAGCAACAAGTTCTTACTGTTGGTGATCAGGTCTGTTAATTCATCAGTAGTAACTTCTTTGATAATTGTTAAAGACTTAAAAGACCTCCAAAGGAAGGGAGGACTTTGCAGAGATCTGTCAGTGTTATGACATAAGGGATCAGAAAAGGAATGGTCCACTTCTGCAGCCTTTGAGACAGCGTAAGATCGAATGATTTCAGTTTTTGGGGTGAACAAGTCTGAGTAGATTGCAAAATGATTGCGAAGGTTGCATGACTGAGCATGGCACTCTGGTGGTGGAAAGATCTTTGATCAACCTAAATCGTTCTTGTTTCTTATTAGAGAGAATAAATAAGAACAGCTAGTGTTTTTAACGCATCTCAATCTCCAATGTCTTTCCGCCCTTTGAATCTCCGATTTTAATGCTGCTAAACTAGGATTACACCACAGATTGTGTTTTAAAGGAAGGTTAATGGCAGATGTTTAAGCTTTTTGGGGGAAGTACAGAGAAAACTTGTCACATCATGAATAAAGTCATCAAGGGCTCATTCAACATATTGACTAGGATCAAGTACCTCGTGAGACTGGGAAAAGGAAATAGCAATGGTCAAGGCTTCGGAGGCATTCAGGGATCACCAGAAATGTGGTTAATAAGATCTTCTTACAGCTTATTTTATGCGGTTTAGATACTGAAATAATGAAGGGAACTTCCAGGTCGTCTGAGCAAGCTAAGGAAATAGGTTGATAAGCTCTGCAGATAATGGAAGGGGAGGCCAAGATGGCATCATGGTGGCATCCTAATTTGTGTGTGGCCGATTCATTTATTATGTTAGGATTGTAAATTTCCAGATCTTTAAGGATGTTGACGGCAGGATCCTGCTTTTGTTCTGGCCAAAAGTTGAAATTTCCAGCAATTAGGATATCTATGTTATTTAAAAAGAAAATGGTCAATATCCTCCAAGAGGAGGGAATCATCATTAGCCTTGGTTTGCGGAGAGGTGATAAAGTAAGACGTTAACTTTCATGGAACATTTTAAATTCTGAGGCTAGTATTTCACAGGAAACTGAGTTCTAATGAGTAAGTTTCCTTGAAACAAGCAGAGAATCGCTAGGTCTCCCTCTGGTTCACCATAGCAGTCTGATGTGACAGAGTTAAAGGAAGAAGTTTGCCTATTAGGTAATGAATATAGTAATTTCGCCGGAAGTCACTGAGACAACAAAACGTAAGATCGTATGACTCACAGAGACCAACTATCTTAAGGCGATGTTTGTGAACCGACTAAACACTGTAGGGCATAGCTTTGAGCTTGTAATTTAGGCATGCATAACCTTTTGGCAAACACCAGTGAGAATAGACTTTGTACAATGGCACATAATGAAGTAAAATCTATAGTTGGTGAGGTTTGGGGTTTCTCCGATGGGGAATAACTTGGGGAGAACACTCTTAGTGGCTGTAGGTGGCAGAAAACGTCTAGCAAAAGAAAGGCAGCATGGCCGTCAGTTCATGTGCAGATGGGAGCAGATAGGCATGACTTAGTTGCTGCACAGCAAGCGCAGTTGTAGGACACCAAACATTCTGTTTTGAGACATGATACAAATGCAAAAACACTTGGGACGGAATGTTGCGCAATGGCAAAACATTAAACCCCAGTCACAGATCTGGGTTTAACCCATCATTATTTTGCTAACCACGCCACCCCAGTTCAGACATGGCCATATGCAAATCAGTCTTGACCCTGTGCCTCATGGGAACAGTCCAGCCCAAACTGCCAAGTCATGTCTTCCCTGGACCGGAATCAAGCATCCTAGGACCCCTCCCCCCCAAAAAAAAGTATCTGAATCGGGCTCCATCATGTTTGATGGAGTCGTATGGCTCCATCATGTTTGATGGAGTCGTATGGCTCCATCATGTTTGATGGAGTCGTATGGCAAACTTACAATGCATTGGCAGGAACCGTCATCATCATGGTTCCTGTCAATGCTTGAAATATCTGCTAGGCCAGCAGACATTTCAAAATTAGGCTGACAGCACATCCGTCAAGGCAACGGAGTAATTTACTCAGTCACCAGAACAGCAGTTGTGAAGCTAAAGTGTAAATAAGGCTCCCTGATTTCCGTTTTTACTGATTTTTACAGATCATGGAAGAAAAAAACACATTTGTTTTCCTGCCTGTATTTCTTTTAAATGTGGATAAAACCAGAAATCGACAGCATTTAAAATCAGACAAAAAGAATCTAGTCATGACTGCTTGACAAATAGCTGTGCGGATTGACCGGTATGGGGTTAAAAAAAGAAAGGAATTTTAGTACAGAGGCTTTAACAACAGTAGCTATGCACAACCTTGATAATAAAATGTTCATGTTTTCATACACTTGCAATGATTTATCATCTGTGGGTGTTCATATCGTATAAACCTATCATTCGTTTAAGCATGAACATATTTATCGATTACATAAATGTAGAAATATACTAGTTTCAACTTAATTTTACACAAATCCCAAAATAAGTAAGGATAAGTACAGGTAATATTAGCAAAACTAAATCTTTTATAGCATGAACCATGCCTTGCGGAGCAGTGGATCACTGCAATACAACAAACACAACCAATGATTGAATGTTAAGTTTCCCTTGGGACTAGTGGCAGAAGGTGGAAACCTTCACATAGCAGACTCCACAGAGACTTCACGCACATTAAAAAGCATGAGTAAAAGGACAACCATTGGTGAACTATAGTATAGCATTTTTAGGCATTATGCAAGCCCTATCCAGAAGGTACATTTATACAATGGTGTCCATTTTCCATTAAATAAATCACACTTCCAAGAATCTACTTTATGAATTCCATCAACTATTTTAAAGCATCGAGAAGCATCCAGTGTGGACATCATGTCACAAAAAACAACAAATCTATTAGCAGAAGACGTGATGCTCACTTTCCCGTCCATGTCATATAGCATGCAGAGTAAATCAGAGGGGTTTAACATGTTATTTTTAGGAAAATTATCTGGTTTGAAGCCATACAAAAAGGGAAGTGTTGGCCAAGTTATGTGTCTATTTAATCACAATAAGAGATACAAATTTAAACTGCCAAGAACATTGTTCAATTCAGGAGGTCACAAGCAGACTGTTCCATCTTGAAGATGAGAAGAAAACTGTTCCCTCGTAAAGGTCATACAAAAAACAGTTCTAATTTGAAGGTCCCAAGACTGTTTCATCAAGACGGTCACAAAAAGACTATTCCATACAGACGAGGCAGCCACTAGCAAAGGTTGTTTTGAGGAGCTGACTAGTTGCAAACCAACGTATGTCAGAATAGGCTTTGTCATGGTGGATCAGATATAGATCTCCCAGGTGTTTCAAGTAGGTAAAATGAGACCGCTTATATGCATATACAAGGAAAGTAATATTTACTGTCCCATTTCTCACATGTAATTGCACAAGTTTGGAAATGCAATATAAAAGAAATATAGAACATTGAAAAGTTTCAATAAGCAAAAAAAAAAGTGCATCTCTATTCAAGACTCAAAACAAAAATACGATATTCTTTACACAGTATACTAGAACAACTTTCTAAAACGGTCGAGAGAAGTTTCTGTCCTGAAGATCAAAAGAAGACTGCTCCATCCTGAAGGTCACAGGAAGACCCCTCCTTGGACATCACAAGAGGACTGTTACATCCTGAAAGTCATAAAAAACGGTTCGATTTTGAAGGTCACAGAAAAGACTGTTCCATGTGGCAGCCACCCAAAATGATGTTTTGAGGAGTTATTTTTGAGGAGTTTCTTAGACATCAGCAACAGTAAGACAGAGCATGCTTAATAATGGTGCTCTGTTCCTGGTCAATTATAGATAAACAGGTCAGAAAGGTAATCTGAAGGCAAAATGGATCACACGGTAAGCAAGCAAAGTAGTCTTTAAGGGCCAGATTCTCAAAGGTATTGGGGTACTTTTGTTCCAAATCAGTACTAAAATTCTTTTATTTCGCAGTGCAAGTCTGCTTTACTCATTCACAGACTGTAACCTTTCAATCTGCTCACAGAGGCAGGTTTGTGGGTTGTTCAGGATGGAGACACGTGCAAAAGGTGCTCTAACAGCAACATATTCACACGTATGTAAGGTTTGTATTTACGAAAACGTTGACGGTTTCAGGAGGTAAACTACACAGATATGTACTACATGCAAAAGGAAAGAGTTAATCAATTTTCAGGCTGGGAATAGCAAGGAGAGATGCCCAAAATTTGCAAAGGGGTTTCGCCAGGGAGAAAGATTGTAAATTGAACAAATGTAACCGAGCGTGAGGAATCCACCGGCGAGTATAGAAATCTGTAGCTTACGCAGTTCACCAGAAGGAATACTGGAATGGATTGTGAATTACGCAAAGTCATACATTTGCTACAAAAACACCGGTACGCCTAGCTGAGTAATCTTACCTATTTGTGTGTGAATAAAGGCCCAAAGTGAAATCTACTTCATCACTTTTCAATGTATTAGAAAGGGAAGCAAGACCATACTCTTGTCAACCATTCCATATTTATGACTTTTTATGGCAGTGCTATTCGGTGGTAGCATGGTCAACCGGAAAGGACCTGACGGTCAACCGGAAAGGACCTGATGATTTTAAAGTACTATGTGTTAAAAGAAAAAACCCTGCCTCAACTTTTTGCCCCTGCAGAAGTAACTCCTTTAGAGAGAGCCCGTTGAAGGCAGCATGGAAACAAAGGAGAATACTGCAGATGTTCTTTTATCGTGTTCCCCAAAAACCTACGTGCACTCCATTTAAGGGCCCAAAACTAATTTTCATTCCTATTATCCTAAATAAAATAAAAAATGTAAAATGATAAAATAAGATCTCAACACGATTTATAACAAAAAAAATATGCAGCATTTTCGCCCCTCTCCTACAAGTGCTCTTACATCCTGGTCTTTCAAACGTATTTCATTATTCCGAGCTGGAGCACGCCTTTCCTCCGATAATAGCTGGTGAAAGAGAGAATGTAGAATAGAAAGTCATTGGTGTTAAGAGGGAATCTGTTTACAATTAGTGTGGCTGGTCGTTGTCTAGTTTCAGTGATGCGTAATCTGGTCTGACTACTCACCCTTCCCGCAAGCATCCACCACCACCAAATTGGCACTGGAAAATGCAGAAGCAAAAGTGATTTGTCAGAGGTTTAGTTATTCGGCACTTCAAATAATCTTTTATGGGTCCTCCTGGCCAGTTTGCCATTGTGAAATTTAGGAAACTCTGCAGCACAATCATCTTATCCTTGGGAGGTCGCCAATGAAAACGAAGAGGTTCAGCCTTTGACAAAACACAACTACTCCTCATCAGAACTGTTGCTAAGATTGGAAAGAATGTTTAAATAGGAAGCGAGTGCCAGCGATTCACATGTCGAAAATCCCTTTTCATTAATTAAAAATGAACTTTTATCTGGCATATTTGTGGTTTCCCAGACACCACTCCTGTGGCACGTTGGAGACCTTAACATCTGCAACAACGTAACATAAAAACTTTTTTTTATCCTAATCAGGAAGTAGAAGCAGCTTCACAATACCCAGAGTCACTGTAATTCCACAATTCAGCAACATTTCCTGCATAGTTCTAGGTTTGCCAAGCTTGACACATAATTCCTCACCAGCTGAGTAATTTGTCGACTACAACAAAAAATGTGTTTTTGCTCAAAAGGATCAACATTTAATAAAGGTTGCACAAGAATGAAACATAGTTCCAAACACTTTGCGAGTGTTTCTGGTCTGCTTTCACCTCTTTACTGTGGTAGTGATAAAGTAAAGTATGCCCTAATAGCATAACTGTCCCCAAACGATTGTGTTGTCAAAGGTGTATTTGCTTCATGAGAGCTCTAGGGGTTAAGAAGCATTACAGCCATTCGGGTTGTCTAAATCTTCAATTGCTTCTTATCGTGACACTTAAGTAAAAGAACTATGTAATGTCCAAACAGTTATGCAGGGTGGTGGCTTCTTGTTGGAAAGAGGTGCTTGAGTACAGAGTGTTTTAGTCTGGAGGCAGGAAGGACAAATATGAAATGGCATTCGAATGCATTTCTGCGAATCAAATTCATGAACTGTTGACTAACATGTTAATAGCATTCTGCAGAATTTGTAGCTACTGGAGCATCGGGATCACTTTTGTATCCATGTGACTTAAAATGTCACGAAAGCTAGTGAACGAAAAATCTCTCTCGAGTCCACTTGAAGTCTAAAACAGGTTTATTGAAAAAATAAATAAGTAAAATTAAAGTGATACCGCTACTCAGAGAAACAGAGCTTCTACTCACCAAGATGCCCAGGTTTCTCTTCTCGTGAGAAGAACAAAAGGGGACCTTGAAAAGAGAAAGAAAAGCAGGGACCTTAGACACGAGCAAGCTTGAGAATACTCTAATTGTTTAAAAAAATATATATATATATATATATATATATATATATATATATATATATATACATACATACACACACACATACACACACATGTATACACACATACATAAGTAAAATTAATCTTAAGTACAAAAACAATTGAAAGCCAGAGTTTATTTAATGTATCTTTAATCTACATATATTTACTTCCTTTATGCATCTATACAAGTTCCATGTACTTATGGATCTATATAGGTTTTACTTTTCTTTGAATTCAGCACTTCCAATACACTACCCTATTTCTCACCCTATACCTCTCTCATTATAGCCTCTGCCTCCGCTCTCTCATTCATCCCATACCACTACTAAGATCCCCAAAATAACTCTTTCTAAACTCTTCCCTACTCTACCCCTCCTTGCATCATCGGACACCTCTTTTACTATTCCGAACCCCCAAAACAAACCTTTCTAAACCTTTCCCTCTGACTCTTCCCCCTCCATACCCCTTTTACTCATCACAAGCCTCCTCATACTGCTTTTACCTCCAAAACAAAAATACAATTCTAAATCCTTCCCTCTTCTTTCCCTCCACTATACTTTTCAATCCACATAACAGACTAACATGTCCACCTCTTAAATGAATTCCATATTTCACTATACAAATTCACCACTTATCATTCATGGGTTCCACAGTAGTGTGCTACTCGCCGAAAAAGAGCTTCAAAACCTCATCAGGTGTAGCACGCGCTATATAAATGCAAACCTTTTTCCATCACTCAACTATCCTTCTGAATCCAAATAACTGACTAACAAATCCACCACTCAAATTACTTTCATATTTACGAAAGGTAACCTCGACCTGGAGAGGGGGGCCCTAACTGGTAACTTAAGTAGGACCATAGATCAGGTGGCTCCGGCACAAAAGGAGAGAGTTAGAGAGAAGGGCAAGGGAGCCCCCTGATTTAACGAGGACCTGCGGAGAAGGAAGCAAACCCTTCATCAAGCTGAGAGGCTATGGCGAAAATTATAACTTCCAGCCGTGCTTGCTAGTTATAAAGCCAAGCTAATCCTATACAAAAAGGCCATTACGGCCAGATAGGCTGAATATTAGGAGGCAAGAATCACAGATGCTACAAAGGAAAACGTTCAGAATCCTTAAAGAGCTTAGCCAGGAGTCAGAACAGAAATTGGCACCTGAGCCGGAGGACTGCAACAAATTCCAGGATTTCTTTCTTCAGAAAGTTAGGGGCATTCTCACCGAGATAGATAACAATCCAGCAAATCAGATCGCCCCGGACCAGACTCTAGCCACCCCATATCCCAGGTGAGCAGCTCACTGTCTTTCCTAACTTAGATCTAGCACGCCGATCATGCCTGATAAATCGCGTCAAATCAGGCTCCCCTGTAGATCCCTGTCCTCCAAGGGTCTTTTGCATGGCCCTTCCTGGGCTAGAAAGAGAGTTTCTCTCTCTACTTAATCACTCCCTGGAGACAGACAACTTGCCCACCACTATGAAGGAAGCAGGGTTACTCCCTTGTTGAAAAAGCCAGGTGTAGATGTGGCCAATTTTAAAAACTATAGGCCCATTTCTCATCTTCCTTTTCTAGCAAAAGTACTGGAGCAACATGTCCTCACAACACTTACTTTCATATTTTATAGAGGAACACCACCACTCCAGGTGAGGCAGGCCGGCTTTAGGGCTCACCATAGCACCGAACTGGTGATGTTGGCCATGCATGATGAGCTCAGAGTTAGGGCCGATAACAAAGATGCAAGCGCCCTGATTCTGTTAGATCTGTCAGCGGCATTAGATACGGTCAATCACGCACAGCTACTGTTACGAGTTGCTAATCTGGGCTTCTGCGGGGTGGCCCGCCAGTGGCTCGAGTCCTTTTTGCTAGAGCGGTCCCAAAGGGTTCAACTGGGTGAACAGATGTCAAATAGTGGTGCTCTTACCCGTGGGGACCCCTAGGGTTCAGCTCTATCCCCTTTCCTCTTTAATGTGTATCTCCAGACATTAGTGGCAGCCTTAGCCGGTATGAACTGTCAAGTTTTTAATTATGCGGATGATACCCAACTGATTCTGCAGATTAAAAACTCTCCGCAGGCCCACACTCACGTACAAAACATCCTTAGATACACTGTGACTTGGATGACAGCCAATTCACTAGAAATCAATCCGGATAAAACAGAGGTCCTTGTAATCTCCTCTAAAGGTAACCCCTGGAATTACCTTTTTTGGCCTCAAGAGCTCAGCACTGCCCTCACGCCAGTTCCCGTTGTAAAGAGCCTGGGCATTAAGATCGAAGCCAACCTCTCCCTGACCAATCAAGTTGCCTCTGTGGCCGGCACCTGCCGCACCTAATGCGACAGCTGCGGAAACTTGACCCTTGGCTCTTGCCCACTACTCTACAGATGATTGTGTCGGCCACGATTGTATCCAGGTTGGACTATGGCAATCTCCTGGCACTACTGATAGGTACTCATCAGTGTGTTCCACTTATCATCATTGGTAACCTTTCCACTAAGATCCAAATAAATATGAGGATAATGTGCCCAACTCAATTAGTGCACCTATCAGTAGTTCCCTGGCGGTTGTTTCTGTGAGGTACCTTCCCACTTTTCACACACTTTTTAGGGTGATTGGGTGTTAGGAACTTGTGATAGACACAGATGACAGTGTTTAGGAAAGGGATAAGAACACCCTGGAAGTACAGCAGAGTGTCGCTAGTACTGGAAGTATCCTCACCAGTAAGGGAGTTAGGGGATGTTCAGGAGACTTTATCTGCAAGATATAGAGCAGGTTTTTTGTGATTAATAATTGTGAGTGTAGGGCAACCTGCGTCTTTTCCCTCTGAGCTCCTGTTTGTAATGGACTATGGCAATGCCTTGTACATTGGCCTCCCTGAGAAACTAATCAGCAAGCTGCAGGTGACCATGAACGACGCAGCTAGGCTGATTTTTAGGCTCCCTAGAAGGGCCCAAGCCACACCTCGGCTGCATAAGTTGCATTGGCTCCCGGTCAAGCAGAGAGCAAAGTTCAAGAGCCTCTGCATTGCCCACAAACCCATCTATGGCCAGGCTCCTGGCTATTTCAAGGAGCGCCTGGTGAAGTATGCACCGGGACACATACGTTACTCGTCCGAGGCAGGTCTTCTGGCTCACTCTCGGGACAAAATTGTGTCTAAAGGTGGCAGAGCCTTCTCTGTCCTAATTCCTCAACTCTGGACCTAACTACCTGAGAACATCCGTAAGGAACCCGCCCTCCTCCCCTTCAGGAAACGCCTCAAACCGCTTCTGTTTAGGGAGGCTCTGGACACAGTTTAACACATCTGTTTGGTGCTCATTAGGGATGGTAGAGAGTATCTGAGCTCTCTCTCCAGGCACTAAGAGACCTGCAGGTGATTACGCGCTATATAAACTATAGTTAACATAACATATTTCACTCTACTAATACACCACTAATCCTTTATGGGTTCCGGAGTAGCATGCTACTCGCCGAAAAAGCTCTTTGATGCCTAGTCAGGGGTAGTAAGCGCTATATAAATACAATTACAATACAATACGCATAGGGCCAAGCTTGGAAACAAGACTGAGTATTTCAGAGGCAAGATAACTCCTGCACAGCAGTATAACATAGGTACACAAAATGTCTGCCGGTTACTCAATAATGGAGGTTAGCAAATGTGTTATTAAATCAGCAAAATGAGTTAACAATTATGACATAGAATAGGATACATACATTGCCATTATTCTGAAAAATGGCCATGATTTACTTTGTCACCAAGCATTATACTATGGTCCTCCACTACGGCAGGATTCCAGTGGCTATGAAAATTCCCAAATACTGCTCCAATGACAGATGACGGAGGAGAGGAAGGCCGAGGCAGAGCTAGAGACATAGGCAAGCTTCCATTTTCGCAATGGAACACATATAAGTAGGCCAAATAACTGCATTTTTACTTTGTTTCATGGGAAAGATAGTGGCTCAATAAAACATATACACATTACCAAATACACTTCTATATACAAAAAAAGGAAATAGCCGTGACAATGTGGGCTGAGCCAAGCGGAACAACCCACGCAGCTGCCTAAGCCATGCAGCTGCCTAAACCACGAAGCTGCCTAAGCCACGCAGCTGCCTAAACCACGAAGCTGCCTAAACCACGAAGCTGCCTAAGCCACGCAGCTGCCTAAGCCACGCAGCTGCCTAAGCCACGCAGCTGCCTAAGCCACGCAGCTGCCTAAGCCACGCAGCTGCCTAAGCCACGCAGCTGCCTAAGCCACGCAGCTGCGTGGTTAAGGCACCCAGCGGTCTAGATGATCGGATGGGCGGGAAAGGAACAGGAAGGATCGGGAGAGAAACTATGGGACATTGCCTGGTAAGTGGGTCTAGAGCAAAGTTTGAGGGAGGCGGTATTAGTGCTCAGGGTGGGCGGGCAGTTTTAGGGCTCAGGACAGGGGGGCAATTTTAGGGCTCAGGGGGGAAGGAATAGTTTTTTGGCAGGGTTTTAGGGCTCAGGGTGAGGGTGTAAGCGTAGTTTTAAAGGCTGGGTGCGGGTTTTAGGGTTTATGGTGGCGGGGAGGGGCAATTTTCAGGGGGTGGGGTCAGTTTCAGGGCTCGGGGCTGGGGTCAGGGTTGTTTTTAGGCAAGGGCAGAGTTTTAGGGCCAGGCTGAGGACCTCCTCGTCCTGTGCTCTTACACCCGATCCCTCCCGTAGTTTTATGGGCAGGGGCAAAGGTGGAATGCAGGGCTAAGGTATTGGGTGTTAGGTCACAGGGTGGGGGCTGCATAGTTGTGCAATTTACCACGAATATCCCTTTAGCAATCATGCCTTTACAACGTAATTTGTTGTACAGGCATGCGTGGTAAAGACGCAGTCGTTGTCTGACCGAGTTGTTTAGGCATTCGTGGTTATATCATACAACAACAAAAAAGTCTGCATTGTCCACAATATGAGATACAACCATTTCATATACTGCGTAAAGTCCACCCAAAGCACTTTGCACATCCCACACTAGCAGAACAGCTGCAGACCCATTGGCATTTTCTCAATTAGAGAATAAGCGCTCTATCCACAGTGGAGTACATTTTGAGAACTTGAGATGACCACGTTACTCCATAAGTGAGGACATGTTGTAAAGTGTGTGATGCGGTTGCCACATCAAAGTGGAATAGCTCGCCTCCTGACTGCACCAAACAAGTAATGCTTGGAGGTGCATGCATTAGTTGGTTAATTATCATGGGTGCATTCCATTTCCATTGTGTTTTGCTGGTCTGTGCGGTTAAAGGCGACAATCGGGCACATGCTAATCAGTCATTGTCTCACCACGAAAAGACTAGTCTGGCCGAGACAGCGAGGCTATACGCTCTCTGAAAGGCAACACAAGCAGGGATGCTTCAGCCTTATTGGGTTCAACAAATGGGGTGTGGCTTGAGTTCTTATGATACAGTGAGGTCACGATCTGGTCATAGTGCGTTTCGCCCTCTAGAGACCAGCATCTATCAATATGCGAATCAGCCTCGGCTCTGCCTCTAATGGGTCTGCATAACCTAACCACTTCTCTGAACGCAAGCAACTCCAGATGGACTCAGCCGCCCCTCCCAGGCAACATGATAATATTAAGGGGGGACATCCCATCAGCTATCAATCGAATATGTCACTTTACACTGCATGCGGTTTTAATGAATGCCATTACAACGCGGTCATTACAACGACCGCGTTATTACATCGCAGACCATTACAAGGCAAGTCATTACAACGACTTGCTGTAGGGGGGTTGCTTGATGTTGGAATAGTATAATTTACTATTCCAACTCCAGTTTGTGCAACAGTAGGGAAGGTTTTGGATTTAAAATCCAACACCTTCTGCCCCCTACAGCAAGTCGGTGTAATGGTTTGCGTTGTGATGGCATGCGATGTAAAAACGTGGTAATGACCGCGTTGTAATGGCATGCACCATGTAAACATTGTTGTAAACGATGTTTACCCTATCAAACAAGATAAGCCACTTAACTACATGGTGATGCAGAAAGAGAAAAAAGCATCCACCAAAGTCATTTTTTAGATCGCGTTGGATTAGGGAAAGAAGGAGTTTATTTAATTCCATGCTACTTTCCTCCAAAATATGAACGTTTTTCTTAATTCAGGTTAAGGGACACTGAACATACAACTAGCCACTGTTTCTTCGAATTTGTAGTTCGTGCTAAGTTTTTCGCTCAGTAATCAGCTCTTGCAATGACCTCAGTATTGGCTCATGAGAAAGAATCCGGCCATGGCTTCCTGCTGCTGGGAAAGTTTTCTTGACTATTTAGTGAACAGTAAAAAGTCTGACATTGGAGCCTGTTGAAGATGTCGTAGAAGTTAAAACCAGTGATGGAGTAATCCGAGCTGCTGGCCTTTGCAGACTGAATGACCCATTCAGACAGGCATTTTGGAGTACATAAAATGCATGCCTTTGTGAAATAGCACCAAAACATATAAAAAGCAAATACTCATATGCAACTAGTACAAGGAGAAAGGACAGTGTCCTCTGTACACTTTTACTAACAGTGAGTTGTACGTTTCAGGCAATGCAAGCATACGCAAAACACAACTCCTGTAGTACTGCTTCACTCATGCTTTGTGCATAGGCTCCACTGTGCCAAACTGGTAAAAATGAAAAAAAAAGTGCAGCTGACCTAAGTTTTTCTTAGAATTGCCAAAGCACAAGTTTAATACAAAGTCATGCCTCCATCTTCCACCATCCAACACTTATTTCTTTAGCTTTATTCACACTTGCAAGTTCTTTTTCGCCCTTTTCCACCATTTTCATATCTTTCTAACACTTCATCTAACTCCATATTCTGCCTCTCTCTCCCCTGCCCAGGGTCAAATCTTAAGATTAAAATAAGTTCAGTATACCTAGTACGATAAATGGAAAATTAGAAGTGCAGGTACTCATTATATAGAGTGCCAGTTAGCTCCAGAGAAGTGCTGGTACTCTCTCATTAAATGCATTGCAGGAGTGCTGCGAAGTGCAAGTGCTTTCCCTCTTAAGTTAAAGAAGTGCCTGCCCATTTAAAGCATTCAATGGCTCTCTGGCGCGAAAAAAACATCGCGAACTCAAAGGTGTTCACATTTAAACTCCAAGTCAGAGTCCCCTCTCAAGATATTTAATGCCCCTCCAGGGGCACTTGAGCGAATGCTGTTAATGTAGCCTCCATCATAGAAATGCAAGCTACATTAGTTCAGACTAACACGGCGTAAACCTAATCAAGCGGCTCAGAATATTCCAGCCTCAGCGAACAGAAGCGCAAAATTCTTGGGCGAGAAGATAATTCAGCGTAAGGAAAACACGCACTTCAAGCTGCGTCCTCGGGTAAAAGAGGATACAGGAGACATAACGCATCCACCTGCAGCTCACCCACTACCGAGCACGGCTAAGAATGAAGCAATGGTTCTACACTGTCGCTGCGCATCTACTCATTTCACAAAGGTACCCCACCCTCCCGGAAGATGGTTATTCATTAATAGGGCTCCCGGTTTTAAGGTATTTATTTTTATGACATTTCCGTCTGTATGTATCCATATTTATTTTTGGTTCATTTTATCTGTGTTTATCCATATTTATTTTGGATTTGGTAGAAAAATTAGTATATTTCCACATTTATTTAACGAATAAATATGCACTTGTGCTTGAATCCCTGCCAGGTTTCAATACTGTGAACACCCGCAGAAGATAAATCAATGCACTTATATGAAAGTATGTGCATTTCAGGATCAGCCTTGTGCATATCTACTGGTGTTAAAGCCTCTTTAATAAAATTCCTTTCTTTTTTAATCTCCTTACCTGTCAATTTCCACAGCTATTGGCCTGGCAGTCATGGCAGACAGTACTAAGAATTACTCAAAAATCACCCCAATTTCCGTTTTTATCCACATTTAAAAATAAATACAGACAAGAAAATAAATGTTTTCTGTCTGTATTGATCTGTAAAAATCAGTAAAAACGGAAAACAGGGAGCCTTATTCATTAATAACTTCGACAGGCATTGATTCAAAGAGTTATCAACAGAGACAAGTAAAAAAGAAGCTTCTTGGGCGCCGGGGACAATGAACTATGTTTTTGTGTCTCCTGTTAAATGAAAACTAAAATGTCCAGTGTTTCTCTTACCTACTAAATGCGCAGATCCATAACCCCTAGTGTTAAGAGACCTGATGAGCGGGGGAATAAAATGATGTACACGAGGGATTAAAGCGAGTGGATTTAAACTACAGTTTTTAAGCAGAAATACTCCCCGGGGCAAACAATAGTTGCTGCAGACATAGGGTGTTTTTTACTCACCTGATGAACACACTGGTTTAAAACAAGCATTGGCAAAGCCAAAAGGTCTTACTTATGCCAGAGTTATTGGCTTTGGCAATGTGTTTTAACCATTATGTACATCAGTGTGCCTGCTGTTCAGCATCACTAAATGTTGGTGGGGTAGAGTGGGGTGGTATAGATTGGGGTAGAGTGGAATGAGGTAAAGTGGAGTGGGGTAGAAAGGAGAAGGGTAGATTGGGGCAAAATAGGGCAGAGTGGATGGGGTAGACTGTAATAGAGTAGTTTGGGATGGGGTAGGGTAGACTGGAGTGGGATGAAGTGGGCTAGATTGGAGTGGGGTAGATTTGAGTGGCATGTGATAGACTGGAGTGGGATAGATTGGGTAGAGTAGAATAGAGTGTGGTAGAATGGAGTGGATTGGAGTTAGTGAATTGGATTTGAGTAGATTGGGGTGAAGAGAAGTTGGATAGATTGGGGTCGAGAGAGGAGTAAGAATGGGGACGAGTGGAGTAGGGTAGATTAGGGTGAAGTGTTATCGATTGGGCGGATTAGAGTAGGGTAGACTGGAGTAGATGTTGTAAGAGTGTGGTAGATTGGAGTAGAGTGGGGTGGGATAGAGGGATGGAGTGGGGTATATAGGGGTACATTCGGGAGAGGTAGATTAGAGCAGGGTGGATTGGGGTAGCAAGGAAGAAGATTTGAGCAGAGTGTGGGAGATTGGAGTGGTGTGGAATCTGGTAGATTGGAGTAGGGTAACTTGGAGTGGAGTGGAGTGGGGTTGATTAAGGTGGAGTAGGGTAGAGTGGGGCAGATTGGGTGGATTATGGGAAGGTAGATTGGTGAGTGGAGTGGGGTTGATTGCAGTGAGATACACTAGAGTGAGATAAATAGGAGAGGGGTAGATTGGAGAGGAGTAGTTTGGAGCGGGGTACATTAGAGTGGAGTGGGACAGATTAGAATGGAGTAGATTGGAGGTGTATAAAGTGGTCGGGGTAGATTGGGAAGGGGTGGAGTAGAGTGGAGTGGAGTAGTTTGGAGTGGAGTGGAGTAGTTTGGGGTAGAGTGGATTGGAGTGTGGTAGACAGGAGTGTGGTAGATTGGGGTGCAGTGAGTTGGATAGATTAGAGTGTAGCTGAGATTGGAGTGAAGTGAGCTAGATTGAGGGAAAGTGGGGTGGAGTGTATTGGGGTAGATTAGAGTGGATTAGAGTAGGGTAGATAGGAAATAAGTGGGGTAGATTGGAGTGGGGTAATTTGTAGCGAGGTCGATTGGAGTGGGGTAGGGTGGGGTGTAGTAGGGTAGATTGGAGTGAAGAAAATTGGAGTGGAGTAGAGGAGGATAGAATAGGGTGGGGTAGACTGGGGTGGGGTAGACTGGATCGTAGAGGAGTGGACTGGGATAATCTGGCGTGGGGTAGATTGGGGTGGGGTAGAATAGAGTGGAATGGAGTGGGGTAAATTAGGTGTGGTATTTTGGAGTGGAATAAGTGGAGTTGAGGGGCGTGTGTAAAGTGGTGTGTTGTGGAGGAGTGATGCAGATTGAAGTGGCGTGGATTCGAGTGGCATGTTATAGAGTGGAGTGGCATGTCGTAGAATGAAGTGTTGTGGTGTAGAGTTGAAGGGAATACAGAGGACTGACCTTGTGTAGTTTATGCATGGAGTGGTAGCGCACTGCCATTACAGAAAACACATTTTTAATTGAAATAACCACTACATTGTAACGAAAATAAAGTTTTACTACAGGCAAACAATGTGTTCAAATGGCATCACTCAGTGTATTGATGTGTTTTGATCGTTTTCAAATATTTGTTTCCACCACACTTCAGAATCACAAAAAATGGCTTCATTTGTACTAATTCTGGTATATTCTGAAACATCAGCACATTTCCTTTTTGTTTTTGCTGTGTGCTAGAAAAAAAAACATCCTACAACCTCTCGTCTTAGGTGGATGTCATCAGGATTGTCACATACATTCTCTCACTTTGAAGTTAGAGAAAGAAAAGTAAACACCAAGCTCCCTTGGAAGAGAGAGCTTGTCTCTCGACCTCTGGTTTTGAATGCACAGCAAATGTGAAAAGGTAAGAAAAAGATTTAAAGGCCTGTTTGCAGAAATTAGACAAGCAGTCCTGAAGGCCATATCTAACTGGGAACGTGGCTGATAAGAGTCAGCTGACACCACAAAATGCTACTTTTACAAGATGGGAGTCTTATTTTTCAATAGTAAACTAAAAAAACTCAAATATATTCTATCAATATTAAGATAAGTTAAAAAAAAGTTCCTCTTGTCTAGACATGGTAAGAGTCGGATCACATATCAAGAAGGGGCAGTGACTATGCATCAAAGACTTTTGGTTTCTTGGAAAAGAAAAAAGTAATATCTTCTACCTGCAATGCGTCTCAGGTGCTTGAATTTGAAGCAAGTCCTTACGTATATCTTTAGCATCTCTTTGAACTTGGATTCCTAGTTTACATCCGTCCTGATGACGGTCCCATCAAGGGGGCTGAAAAGAAGAAACCCAATAGATTAACAACAGAAAAAGGACCTTGGGCGTTTGTTAAAATGATCTGTACATTAACTCCTTCTTTGAACTATTGCATGAAACTTTAAACATCCACTTGGTGATGAGCGCTGTTTTACTTTGCGATTCTCCATGAGTATGTAAATGTGTAACTAAATATCGATTTTCTTTACTACCATGAACATTATGTGTTGCAAATCATTCCAGACTCCACCGTTTTCAAAACCACATGGTAGCTGCCTGCAAACTCCGCCCTATTCATGCTGGTAATAAGTAAAATTATTTACCCCTGGGATTCTATTGTTGCTGCAGTCCAGCCATTGTAATTCAATCACAAAAGTATTTTAGAGTGATTTGTTCACATGTTCTCAGTGAGGTCTCTGCTCTAGTAACCCTGAACCCTACTTTTCACGATAATTTTGAGATTCTCCCTTATACTTGGTTTTTAGCAGAGAGTTGCGACAAGATAATCAACCACTCGACCTCTAGCTCACCATATAATATAATGACCAATGCAAATCGTCAAATGACTATTAAAAGGCTTGCACAGTGTTCCGTTACACCTTTTGATTGAAGATTGCCCATTTAAAACCTGAATGTTTGTGTCTTTGCTGTAGTGTACATATTTGGCCTATAACTGCCTTGAGTGTATCTCAACCAGTAGCGGCCGGCACGGATCGGGGATGGTGAGCGGATTGGAGGAAAGGGAAAGTCTTTTTTTTTTTAAATACACTTTAACCTTGACCCTCGTCTCTGCTCAGTCTCTCTTCTGTGGGTCTCTAGCCGAACACCAACCAGGAAGCACACCCAGGTTCCCCATACCAATCACAATGCTGTAATGTAGCATTGAGATTCGTCCGAGCGCCATGGTTCAATGCTCAGCCAGGGAATGGGGGCCTGGGCATGTTCTCCATGTAAGACGTACTGCAGCATTCATGCGCACTTGGAGTTGGCAAACCGCACCTCCCCTTCCCTGCTTTGAGAGCCGAGCAGCCCAGCCCACCCGCAAAACAGCTGGAAACAATAAAATTATAACAAGTTATTACCATTTTATTTTTATTTTCCTCACACTGCATAAAAGCAGTGAGACGACGCTCCTCCGCCCCAGCGGAGGAGCCGCCACTGAAACCTATGACGGTCACCATTGATGACCCAAGTGATTGCTTTCGACAACATTTGCGTCTCCCCTGGCTCTCTGTCCCCAGGTCCAAGGAGGGCATCCATTGAAGCAGTGCTGTGAAATGATGCTCTACTCCAGGTAGGATCGCTTCAGAATGTGCTTCATTTGGACAGAGGCACCAATGGAGCCTCCGATAAGGAGAAGAAAAAAAACTGGAATAAGTTTAGTTTGTGGCAATTGTGAAGAGCCAATACTCTCAATCAGCTATTGCTTCAGTGGGATCCAGACTTTTCGACTATTAAAAAGGTATTCGATTTAGATTCCTTAATCCTGGAAATCTGAATGGACCTGGTCCTAGTACGATGGTACCACCGACCTTAGTGGATTAGCGTCAACGTCACATTTCACTGTATTGGAAAATCTTCATTTAATGTGCAGAGGGTTCTTTGCGGTGTTGCTGCCCCACCACTAAGACCGAAGTATACTTCGATAACCTGGATCATGCCAACAGCTGGCCTCTGTTTCCAGAGAGCTTTGCGCAGCACACAGCATCTGGAAGTGCACGGGGCATCTCACTCTCCAAGCTTTGCAGAGGTGGCTGATCCTGGTTGAAGCTGGGGTGCAGGTCTGAAGCATCACACTGCATCAGCGGGAGGAGCCGTCGTCTCACCACTCGAGAAGAAAGGGAAGAGTTCTTGAAAACTCGAGCAGCTCTCAAGAGAAGGCGAAAGGAGGCGAGGCTGGTGAGAGGAGAGGGTTGCAAGAGAGAAGGCGCGAAGAGATATAAAAGTCAGAACATGAGGCGCTGAGAGCATTCCAGCAAGTATAAACAGTCTCTTCACAATTTACAATCTGTTTAGGTCTTCTATTTTTGCAGCAGCGTCGACGGCTTTATAATACAAGGCGGCCTTCAACATTGCTGGGCGCTTTCCCAAACAAGCAGTAACTCCGCTCTGAGATACTGGACATTTGCCTTTGGTATTGTCTTTAGAGAAGCAAAACAAAACCAAGGAAGTTTTAAACTGGACACATATACAGGTGCAAAATGTGGGAAAAGGACTCTTAGAACTAAAAACAAGCTAAAGTGCAGATAACATTAGGACCATGGGATTTGGAAGCGATGTATGGCGCAATCCTCATGGTCATATGGACATCCGTGCGCTGTTTGTTGTGGATATTGGATATTGTGTGGCAAGTCCCCCTATGCCCCACGGGAAACGGCCACTACAACGCGGCCGTTTCCACGAAAACCTTTACCACGCATGCATTACAACGCATGCGTGGTAACAACGAGAGGCTTTACCACGAAATACGTAGTAAAGGTATGTGTGGTAAATGAAAAAAAAATAAAAAGGGGGTTGGGGGAACTCTCCCCCCCCCCCCCAAAACTAAAACCGTGGGATTAAAAAAGGGGGGTGGGGGGGGTACCCCGTCAAAAAAAGAACCTGAAGTGCCGAAGAACAAGCAATCAGTGTCGTTAAAGAGGAAACTGAATTAAACTTCCGCTTCCTCTTTACGACATACGGCAGACGTAACCAAGAAGATGGAGAGGAGACGAGTTAAAAAGGTAACGGGAAATGTAATTAAAAAAAAATAAGGGTTAAGGGCAGGGGTATTTATAAGGAGTAGAGGCTGGGGACGTGTAAGGGGAGAGGTGTAACCTTTAACAAGAATATGCCCTCACCATGCATAAATTAACAACGAAAAACGTTGTTAATCTATGCGTGGTAAAGGAATATTAGTGGTAAAGGTTATGCATAGAAAACGAATTCCGTTGTAACGCATGCGTGGTAAAGGCATGAGTTGCAACGGAATTCGTTGTAACGACATATAACCATGCCCCACACGGTCTGGCAAGGTTCTTATTTTCAAGGCTTGTGGATGTACACACCTGGCAGACGCGCCCGGCAGCCCACCGCCATGCCTAGCATAGAGCGGCCTCCAGGTAAGACCGTGCGCTAAATGAGATAGACGCCGCTTCTGGCCCACAGAATAACAGCCAAGAGATGGAGAAGAGCTCCCAACAGGATCCAAATATCGTCTTTTGGAGCAAATTTTTACTAAAGCTATGAAAATGCTCTGCAGGGAAAACTATCTTTCCAATGTCCATGACCACCTGCCCAAGTCGGTGTATGTGTGTATATATCTAGATCTCTATATCGATTGCTCTCTATATCGATCTCTCTCAGGGTTTAAAGTGCGCCGGGTCTCACCGGTGCTCGGCAGTCTTTTAAATGGGAGCTCAAAACGGGTCTCTATCTGGCTCTGTTTTGTGCCCTGGCACAGGGGGTCTGTTTTTTTCCAGACTGTAGTGACAGCAGGCACATGGATGCGCGTTGCTCACTGCTAATTTCTGGAGAAGTTACGGCATGACGTCATGCAAGGTAAGCTTTGTAGAAAAAGGGAAACCGTCCTTTTCTCGCTGGATTTCCTTCTCTTTTTGAAACTCAGAAGCAGCAACATTGTCGTGGTGTCGCCATGGCTTTAAGTGGAAGTTTTTCCAATATTATATACAAGCTGTAATGTCCTGCGAGACACGTTCTAGTGTCCCGCAGGAATCTGTCATCCCAGCCACTCCCTCGAAGGCTGGGCACACTGCACACCCATCCATCACGGGTGAAGTGGCCCAGTCAATAAAAGGGCCTGAGTGCATGTGCTTGGGCCAGTTACTGCCATACATCTCCAGGTGTCGGTGTCAATCTTTACCGTAATGTGGGCCTGAGGCCCAACACTACACAAGCCATAGTTGCTGTTTATTTATCTTATGCAAATAACCATTGACAAAGCCAATAGCCCTGACTTGTAGGTATGTTACTTGTTTTATTGTATATCTGAATGCAATAACAAACAGCAAAATACAAGTCGGGCGGCACACTAAGCACAGATTTTTTGCTGATGTGTTTTAAGCCACGACCCTAATTACGTTGGCCAAGCCCCTTTGAGAAACCAATCAAATCATAGTATTTGATGAGCGCACTACATACCTGTGAGGGTCTCAAGGCGCTAGGGAGGGGAACGCTGCTACTGTTCGAAGAGCCAGGTCTTGAAGAGTCTCCTGAATGTTTGGAGGTCTTCGGTCTGCCGTAGGCTGATTGGTAGGGTTTTCCACGTCTTAGCGGCGAGGTGGGAGAATGATCTGCCGCCGGAGGTAACTCTTCGGATGCGGAGGACAGGGGCGACGGCGTGTTCTGCGGAGCGGAGCTGGTGGGCGGGGGTGTAGAGGCTGAGTCAGCTGTTGAGGTACGCAGGTCCGGTGTCGTGGAGTGCCTTGTGTGCATGGGTGAGGAGCTTGAAGGTTATCCTCTTGTTGATGGGGAGCCAGTGCAGGTCTCAGGTGGGGTGTGATGTGGCCATGGCGGGGGATGTCGAGGATCAGGCGTGAGAAGGTGTTCTGGATGCGTTGGAGCCGTTTCAGGAGTTTGGCTGGGGCTCCTGCGTAGAGTGCATTGCCGTAGTCCAGTCTACTGCTGATGAGGGCCTGGATGACCGTCCTAGTTCCGGTGGGGATCCACTTGAGGATCCTGCGAAGCATGCGTAGGGTGTTGAAGCAGGAGGAGGAGACGGCGTTGACCAGCTTCGTCATGGAGTGTATGGAGTCGAGGATGACCCCTAGGTTTCGTGGGTGTAGGTGGGTGTAGGTGGTGTTCCTAGTGCCGTCGGCCACCAGGAGTCGTCCCAGGCCGAGGGGGTGGAACAGAGGATGAGGACTTCAGTCTTGTCTGAGTTCAGCTTCAATCGGCTGTTCCTCATCCAGTCGGCGACGGCCTTCATTCCTTCATGGAGGTTGGTTTTGGCGGTGTGGGGGTCCTTGGTGAGCGAGAGGATCAGCTGGGTGTCATCGGCGTAGGAGATGATGTTTAGGTCGTGTCGTCGTGCGACGTGGGCGAGTCGTGCCATGTAGACGTTGAACAGCGTTGGGCTGAGGGATGAGCCTTGGGGTACGCCGCAGGTCTCGGTGGCTTTGGAGCGGAAGGTGGGGGGGGGCTGGGGGAAGGCTGGGGGGAGAGGCGGATGCTCCGGGTTCTCCCGGAGAGGAAGGAGGTGGTCCAGTCCAGGGCCTTCTCTTGGATTCCAGCATCATGGAGGCGTGCTCTTAGTGTGCGGTACAAATGGGGGTGGTGGCAGACTGTTTCAAAAGCGGCTGACAAGTCCAGGAGGATGAGGGCTGCGGTTTCTCCGTTGTCGACCATGAACCTGATGTCGTTGGTGGCGGCGTGAGGGCAGTTTCCATGCTGTGGTTGCTGCGGGACCTGGACTGGGATGGGTCCAGGATGTTGTGCTCTTCAAGGAAGCTGGTCAGTTGTTTGTTGACGCCCTTTTCGATGACTTTTGCCGGGAACGGGAGCAGGGAGATGGGTCGGAAGTTCTTGAGTTCCTTGGGGTCCACCTTCGGTTTTTTTAGTAGGGCGCTGATCTCTGCGTGCTTCCAGCTCTTCGGGAAGGTCGCTGTCTCGAAGGAGATGTTGATGGTTTTCCAGAGGTGGGGTGCGATGGTGCTGCGGTCTTTATTGAAGATGTGGTGTGGGCAGGGGTCTTCCGGGGATCCGGAGTCGGCGGTGTTCACACAGTTTTTTCATCCCACTTAAAGCCCTGATCTCTTTCTCTATTTATCAATCACACTCACCAGAGGGAGAGAAGTTTCGCTTTTCTATATCCTGTTAAGCGGAACTTGTGTGCGGAGGATCCCCAGCCTGGCTATGCTACATCATACAGGAAGTGATCACACAGGATATCCCGCCCATCATGCCTCAAACGCCTTGCAGACGTCCCGCCTCCCAACATGGAGGCGGCCAGGAGACAGAAAACGAAAAATGTGGCATCAAAGCATGTATCCTTCCGGAACTGAAGAGGACTCTGGTGAGTTCCTGTACAATGAGAATCGAAGGTTCCAGACACATTGCATTTGCCAAGGCAGAATGTGTCTTAAAGAATCATGTAAGAAGTGTGGGGTCTGCTGCTGCTGTGCTAAACCCTTAAAAAGCCACGTCTTCAATACTATAATGCACTTTGCAATCATTCGAGGAGTAACAGTGTGTTCTTTAGCACAAACAGAGACTGCTGACGTAAAGGAACAGTGAAAGGCAGTGGACAGACGCCAGGCAGCAGCAGCCGGGCAGCCATCACTTACCAGGGTACACAGCCCTTTGATTGCCGTCCTGGCTTCCACTCTGCACGGGCAGCGCTCTCAGTCGATTCCTGCTCTCCCGCCAAGAGCCAGCCCGCCTTTCATGGGCTTTCATGGCCCATCGCTGCCGCAGTTTCAGGCTGACACTTTTAGAGGCAGCCGTAATTGTTTTAAGAGAGGCTGCGAGGGAAGTAAAAGTGCCTCCTCCGAGGCCGCAGCTTACCTCAAGCGACCCGTGAGAAGCGGAGGGCGCAAAGCCCCGGTGCGCCAGGCCGGGCCCGGCTGCAAATCACGGGCGACGAGAGGTGTCACTGGGGGGTGCGTCCTGCTCTGGAGATGAAGGTACAGAGACGGCCCCGGAGCGGTGCACGACTGAACCACCAAGGTCTGCTTGATTTACGAAGGCACGTGAAGCGCCTTGAGGACTTACACATTTCACTAAGGCACTGTTCGTTCAAGGAAAAGGAAAGAGATAAGATAAGGACATCTAAACAGTACAAAGTTGAGGCCCTATTCTAATTTTTCCTCGGAATGTTTGTAGGAATAAAGTGCGTGTTCTTTCATTGTGGGGTATTCACAGGTTTCATCGGTGGGTGAGAGATGGGGTCATTGCATATTCAGCCTCAAGAAAGGCGCACAGATGTATTGTCTATAGATATATAATTTGCCCCGCGGGATCCCCCTGGAGACGGCGGGGTTCACTCGCTACGCTCACTCAGTACAATGAGGGACGGCGGCGTGAACATGTTTCCAGGGATGCTGTTCGCACCGTCAGTCACTGGTTAAGATGCATGAAATGCCAGAAACCGGTCCTCGGATGCTTGTTTCCGGTCCAGTGAAGGCATGGCCTGGCAGTTCGGACTGGACTGGTCCCATGAGGCACAGGCTCAGACTGATTTGCATATGGCCTTATCTGAACTGGGGTGGCAGAGTGAGCTAAAGAACGGTGATGGATTAAACCCAGATCTTTTGACTGGGTGTGAGTGTTTGATTGGTTCAGATGCTCCGTCCATTACCACCCCCTTTTGTTCGCCATAAGTTGACATTTACATTTACATTTACATTTACAGGGTATGCTCAGACGTGAGTCCCATGTTCACTTTGCCACTGGATTCAAACAAGCCGGGCTGAAGACGGCTGGGATGCCAGAAACCAGTCCTCGGAAGCTTGTTTCCGGTCCAGGGAAGGCATGGCTTGGCAGTTCGGACTGGACTGGTCCCATGAGGCACAGGCTCAGACTGATTTGCATATGGCCTTATGTTGGACAGGCCGCATGTTCGAGCTGTACCCCCTCCCCGCAATGGGACCAGGACCCTGGCTCTCCCTGCATCCCCAGCCAGAGTCCACCAACGACCACCCGAAGTACCCTGCAATCCCTCCACTACAAGACACCAGCTCCGGACCCAGCTGGCCCGGGTCACCATCTACCCCACGACATCGACCCGGCCGCCATCTTGGGACACTGCAGCACGAGGCCGCGTGGCCTCAACTCGACCCTCACCCTGGGCCCGGCCGGGCCCGACATCGAGGCACCAACCTCCCCCCAGGAGGCAGAGTGACCACTTGGCGAGTCAATGGGAGAAGGAATCGTCAACGGCTCTCCTCCGCCAGGTGTCGATCACCCCAGGCCGCCTGGGCGCTGGCTCCACCCCCCTGCTGGGTGTCTGGACTCCCTCATCCCGGACCTCCCGGCCCCCAGGCGCGAGGGTCCGGACATCAAAGGGGACCAGACCTATAACTGGGGCAGGACCAGACCAGGAAGGCAGTTGTATCCTGGAGTCGAGAGACCCGAGAAGAACTCATCCGTGACTTGGCCTGCTGGCGCTGCCGCGGCCCTCTGCCTCGTGAAACCATCGTCTTGGCCTGCTGGCGCTGCCGCGGCCCTCTGCCTCGTGAAACCATCGTCTTGGCCTGCTGGCGCTGCCGCGGCCCTCTGCCTCGTGAAACCATCTTGGCCTGCTGGCGCTGCCGCGGCCCTCTGCCTCGTGAAACCATCGTCTTGGCCTGCTGGCGCTGCCGCGGCCCTCTGCCTCGTGAAACCATCGTCTTGGCCTGCTGGCGCTGCCGCGGCCCTCTGCCTCGTGAAACCATCTTGGCCTGCTGGCGCTGCCGCGGCCCTCTGCCTCGTGAAACCATCGACTTGGCCTGCTGGCGCTGCCGCGGCCCTCTGCTTTATGAGACTATCACCTTGGCCTGCTGGCGCTGCCGCGGCCCGGTCCCGAGACCCTCCAGCTCGAGGATTGTGAGCTCGCCTTTTACCACCACCTGTACCGATCCGGTACTAAGACTGTCCCGCTACCCCCTTTCCCTACAGAGACTAGAAGTGAGAGGACCCCCGGGTCCAAGTTATCCTGTATCGCTGATATCCTTGCCTTAAGAACCTTATATAAAGCCTTGAACTCGACTTGGTGTGGTGCCTGTTTGTGGGGAGGGAGGGTACTTGTCTGTACGATCGCCGGAGACGGCCCCCCTCGGGGATCTCTCCCGAGGTATCCGGCCGACCCTCAGGGTCCCCGTCTAACATTGGTGGCCAGCGACGGGATCCGAACCTACGCATAATCGTACAGAAAGTCACTCGCCCCACCACACACAACAACCATGTCAATAGAGAGCGGAACAACGGAAAAATTTCAGATGGAAAAATTGGAAGACTACAACCACCGGGAACTGAAGCAATATTGCATAGAACTTGGACTTCCAACCACAGGTCTTAGCACAAAGGAAGACTTCAAACGAGCCCTAGAAGCTTGGGCAGAAACGGGTACGGCCGTACCCCGAACACAAACAACCGAAACGAGCCCCGCACCAACTAAAGAAAGAACGGATCTCTCCCTGGAAGAGATCCGAGAAAGAGAAAAAACCAGACTCCACGAATTAGAACTTGCCCGACTTCGCTTGGATGGGGAACTCAAGCTGGCAGAACAAAAAATAACCCTGGAACACTTACGACTCAGGGAAGAGCGGGAAGACAAGCAAAGACAGAGGGAGCTAGAGGAAAAGAGACTAGAATACGAACATGAGCGCAATCTCAAAGCACTGGAGATTCAGAAACAGAATAAAGACCTCGGGCTCCCCGAACGACCGACCCCGTCTGCCTCGACCGAACCCAAGGTTCACATCCCCAAAGATGTCATCCGGGAATACCACAAGAACGATGATATCCAGCAGTGGTTTAAAGCCTATGAGGTGGCAATGACCTCCCACCGGATTCCCCGAAGCGATTGGGGAGCCGGATTATGGGGGAGGTTTGTCAACGAAGGGCGGGACGCCCTGCTGCAACTCCCGGACCAGCTGATGACCTCCTACGACCACATGAAGGCCGCCCTCCTCACTCGATACGGGCTCACACCTGAGATGTACCGCCAACGGTTCCGCGACTGCAAACGGATTCCGGGTACAACTTGGGTGGAGTACGTGAACTTTTTTAGCCGAGCCTTCGAGGGGTGGATCAAGGGCAACAAAGTAACCACCTACGACCAACTCTTTGACCTTATCGTATGGGAACACCTGTCGAACAACTGCTTCGTGGAGCTCCGGCAACACCTCCTGGACAGCAAGCTAACCGACCCTCGACAACTCGCCGCCGAAGCCGACCGGTGGGAAAGCACCCGAGTTGGCCGGAGCGCACCCAGCGAAGTATCCAGATCGTATCGCCCCCGAGGGGGAGGAGGAAGTCAGGGTCGGGGGAGAGACCCCGGCCCCTCGTCACCCCCCAGAAACCCCTCGACCCCGGTTGGCCGGGGAAGCCCTGCCGTCCGGGCCGGTTTCCGGGCCAACATTACGTGCCACAGGTGCCAGCGACCTGGCCACTACGCCAGTGATCCCAACTGCCCAAAGAATCCGAACACTACTCCCCGCCAAGTTGCAGCGGCGGCCCTAGGGGAAGAAATAATCCCGGAAGACCAAGAGGAGTACGAGACCGATCCCTCTGAATGGGCACCCGCCGCCATGGCACTGGTCTGCTTAGGGGAGAGAGACATGATTCCGCGGGCCCCCCTTCCCGCCAACACACAGAAGTACGGTCAATGGGTCAACATCAATGGCCGCCGGGCGGAAGCCCTCCGCGACACCGGGGCCAGTGTAACGGCGGTCCGACGCCACCTCGTCACTCCAGACCAAATCTTGCCGAACATTCTTTGCCCTGTTCGATCAGCCGACAACTCCGAAAACCTATGCCACATGGCCTGCGTCCCCTTCGAGTGGGGAGGAGTAACAGGGATGTTAAAAGTAACTGTCCGCGATGATGCCCCCGTGGACTGCCTCCTAGGAAACGACCTTGAAAGCTCTCCCTGGGCAGCTGTCGAACGGAGGGAGCACCTGGGGATGCTTGGCCTCCCCGAATGGGTCTGCGTCACGACCCGGTCCATGACCGCCCGCGCGGTCCCCAGCCCAGAAGAGCCCGAGTGGCCAGAACCTCCTCCCGCGCTCATCCCAGAGGAGGCCGCCCCAGAAGCCATTCCCTTGACCCAAACCGAAGAAGGACCCGACCAGCTTCGGGACGTCCCTGACCTGGCACAATGGCGGCAGGAGGGAGGCCCCACGTAGGAACAATTCCGGGCCGAGCAACAAACCTGTCCTTCTCTCGAAGGACTCCGGCAGCAAGCCCTGGCCCAGAGCACCGGGGATACCTCGGGGGCCCACTGGATCTACTGGGACCAAGACCTGCTCTACAGCGAGCAGAAAATTGCAGAACTAGGGGCCAGTCGGGTGCTGGTGGTGCCCCTTCGCTTCCGAGACTTCCTCCTGAACTTAGCCCACGATGTCCCCCTTGCCGGACACCTGGGGCAGGATAAAACCTACGACCGACTGGTGACCCATTTTTTCTGGCCCCACATGCGGAAGGATGTCACCAACCACTGCAAGGCCTGCCCCACCTGCCAGGCCAGCGGGAAAAGTGGCCGAAAAATCAAAGCACCATTACAACCCTTTCCTGTCGTCACCACCCCGTTTGAACGAGTGGGAATAGACATTGTGGGGCCCCTCGACCCTCGAACAGCCCAAGGACACCGGTTCATCCTGGTCCTGGTAGACCACGCCACCCGCTATCCCGAGGCCATCCCTCTTCGGACTGTGACGGCCCCCGTGGTGGGCCGGGCCCTGATGGGGATCTTCTCCCGGGTGGGGTTCCCCCGGGAGGTCGTCAGTGACAGGGGCACGAACTTTATCTCCAGATATATGAAGTCCCTCTGGCAGCAATGCGGGGTCACCTACAAATTCACGACCCCCTATCACCCGCAAGGAAACGGACTGGTCGAGAGATTCAACCGCACCCTCAAGGGGATGATTATGGGTCTAGAAGAACCCCTTCGACGCCAGTGGGACGTACTGCTGCCATGCCTCCTGTTTGCCTATCGGGAGGTCCCGCAGAAGTCCCTCGGCTTCAGCCCCTTTGAACTACTGTACGGACACCCCGTCCGGGGCCCCCTCAGCCTAGTCAAGGAAGGTTGGGAGCAGCCTCCCCAGAAAACTCCCCCGGACATCTACCGGTATCTCCTGGCTCTCCGCAACCAGACCCGGCGGTTCCGAGACACCGCCAAAGCCAACCTCGAGGCCAGTCAGGAGGACATGAAGAGGTGGTACGATCAGCACACGTCCTCCATTGAGTTCGAACCTGGACAACAGGTCTGGGTGATGTCCCCGGTTGAGCCCTGTGCCCTCCAAGACAGATGGTCCGGGCCCTTCAAGGTAATCGAACGCAAGGGGCCCGTCACCTATTTAATCGACATGGAGACTGCCCGGAACCCCCTACGGGTCCTCCATGCCAACAGGCTCAAACCCCATTTTGTGCGATCCGAACTCAGCCTCCTAATGGCTACCGATACTGGGACAGAAGAAGACTCCGAACCCCTTCCGGACTTACTGAGGGCCTTCGAGCAGGATGGCTCAGTGGAAGGGGTCCAGCTCTCCGAGGCCCTGTCCCCGGAGCAACGCCAAGACTGCCAAACGCTCCTGAGGCAGTTCGCCTCCCTGTTCTCCCTCACCCCCGGAGTCACCCCCTGGTGCCTCCACGATGTGGACACCGGGGACAGCCCTCCTATTCGACACCGAGCATACCGCGTACCAGACCGGGTACGAGCCTGCATCCAGACCGAGGTGTCCAAGATGCTGACCCTAGGAGTGATCGAACCCTCAGACAGTCCCTGGGCGAGCCCAGTCGTCCTGGTTCCCAAGGCAGCTGCCCCGGGCGTTGCCCCTGAGCTCCGGTTCTGCGTGGACTATCGAGGGCTGAATGCAGTTACCCGGACCGACGCTCATCCCATCCCCCGGGCAGACGAGCTAATTGACCGGATGGGGGCCGCCCGCTACCTGAGCATCTTCGACTTAACAGCGGGCTACTGGCAGATCGGCCTCACCCCTAGGGCCCAAGAACGATCCGCCTTCTCTACCCCAGACGGGCACTACCACTTTAAAGTCATGCCCTTCGGCATGAAAAACGCCCCGGCAACGTTCCAACGGCTGGTAAACCAGGTACTGGCGGGCCTGGAAGACTTCAGCGCCGCCTACCTGGACGACATTGCTGTGTACAGCCACCAGTGGACCGACCACCTCCGCCACCTGCGGGAGGTTCTACTCGCCCTCCAGCAAGCCGGGCTCACCATCAAGGCCAGCAAGTGCCAAGTTGGCCAAGGGTCCGTGACCTACCTGGGACACCAAGTGGGAAGCGGGCTGGTGGCCCCTCTCCAACTCAAGATTGCTGCCATCCAGGCCTGGCAACCCCCTACGAGCCAAACGGAGGTCCGGGCCTTCCTGGGGCTCACCGGATACTACCGGCGGTTCGTGAAGGACTATGGCAGCATCGTGGGGCCCCTCACAGAGCTCACCTCCAAAAAGAGCCCCAAAACCGTCAACTGGACCCCGGGCTGCCAATCAGCCTTCGAGAAGCTAAAGACCGCCATGTGCACGGCCCCCGTGCTCCAGGCTCCCGACTACAGCCGGGAATTCATTGTGCAGACGGACGCCTCCGATCATGGTGTGGGGGCCGTCCTCTCCCAACTCAACGCCGAAGGGGTCGACCATCCGGTGGTCTTCATCAGCAGACGCCTCTTGCCCCGAGAACAGCGCTGGAGCACCATTGAGAGGGAGGCCTTCGCCGTAGTCTGGGCACTCAAGAAGCTCCGGCCATACCTCTTCGGCACCCACTTCCGGGTGCAAACAGACCACCGACCCCTGCAATGGCTGATGCAAATGCGGGGGGAGAACCCGAAGCTGTTGCGCTGGTCCATCTCCCTGCAAGGGATGGACTTCACGGTGGAACATCGTCCAGGCCAGGACCACGCCAACGCCGACGGCCTGTCACGCTTTTTCCGCCTCAGCGAGGAGAGTCCCCAGGAAGATGGCTGACTCTCCCCGCCTTCAGCTGGGGGGGACGCATGTTGGACAGGCCGCATGTTCGAGCTGTACCCCCTCCCCGCAATGGGACCAGGACCCTGGCTCTCCCTGCATCCCCAGCCAGAGTCCACCAACGACCACCCGAAGTACCCTGCAATCCCTCCACTACAAGACACCAGCTCCGGACCCAGCTGGCCCGGGTCACCATCTACCCCACGACATCGACCCGGCCGCCATCTTGGGACACTGCAGCACGAGGCCGCGTGGCCTCAACTCGACCCTCACCCTGGGCCCGGCCGGGCCCGACATCGAGGCACCAACCTCCCCCCAGGAGGCAGAGTGACCACTTGGCGAGTCAATGGGAGAAGGAATCGTCAACGGCTCTCCTCCGCCAGGTGTCGATCACCCCAGGCCGCCTGGGCGCTGGCTCCACCCCCCTGCTGGGTGTCTGGACTCCCTCATCCCGGACCTCCCGGCCCCCAGGCGCGAGGGTCCGGACATCAAAGGGGACCAGACCTATAACTGGGGCAGGACCAGACCAGGAAGGCAGTTGTATCCTGGAGTCGAGAGACCCGAGAAGAACTCATCCGTGACTTGGCCTGCTGGCGCTGCCGCGGCCCTCTGCCTCGTGAAACCATCGTCTTGGCCTGCTGGCGCTGCCGCGGCCCTCTGCCTCGTGAAACCATCGTCTTGGCCTGCTGGCGCTGCCGCGGCCCTCTGCCTCGTGAAACCATCTTGGCCTGCTGGCGCTGCCGCGGCCCTCTGCCTCGTGAAACCATCGTCTTGGCCTGCTGGCGCTGCCGCGGCCCTCTGCCTCGTGAAACCATCGTCTTGGCCTGCTGGCGCTGCCGCGGCCCTCTGCCTCGTGAAACCATCTTGGCCTGCTGGCGCTGCCGCGGCCCTCTGCCTCGTGAAACCATCGACTTGGCCTGCTGGCGCTGCCGCGGCCCTCTGCTTTATGAGACTATCACCTTGGCCTGCAGGCGCTGCCGCGGCCCGGTCCCGAGACCCTCCAGCTCGAGGATTGTGAGCTCGCCTTTTACCACCACCTGTACCGATCCGGTACTAAGACTGTCCCGCTACCCCCTTTCCCTACAGAGACTAGAAGTGAGAGGACCCCCGGGTCCAAGTTATCCTGTATCGCTGATATCCTTGCCTTAAGAACCTTATATAAAGCCTTGAACTCGACTTGGTGTGGTGCCTGTTTGTGGGGAGGGAGGGTACTTGTCTGTACGATCGCCGGAGACGGCCCCCCTCGGGGATCTCTCCCTCGGTATCCGGCCGACCCTCAGGGTCCCCGTCTAACACCTTATCTGAACTGGGGTGGCAGAGTGGGCTAAAGAACGGTGATGGATTAAACCCAGATCTTTTGACTGGGTGTGAGTGTTTGATTGGTTCAGATGCTCCGTCCGTCACCACCCCCTTTTGTACCACTAAGATGCATGTACAGCAGGCTCCGGCATTTCAACAGGGCTCAAGCTTCCAAGAGCGGCCAATGGAGACCTCGTATCTCAGAGGTCACAATTCCAACCAAGGGTCAAATAGATCACTAGATTCTGCGCTCCAGGTCACCACAGCAAGCTGCATTCACACACTCATGTTGAACCCATTACAGTAATCCTAGCAGGATTTACAAAGGAAGGCCCCTGCCAAAGCAGGTCTCTTTGGGAATGATAGGTTACATGAAACTACTTCTGTTATTCCATAAGACCCAGAGTAACCTACATAAAGTATCTACATCTCTTCGGTGCAGAGCTGGGCTTTGCCACTATAAATGTGGGATTTTATTTTGGTTCACAGCAATACCTCTCAGAGTCATTATATACCACATATTTGTAGTTAGTTGGTTGGTCAACTCCAGCGTCTATGGGCAAGGTGTTGACAAGTACCCCGCCCCCATCCTCTGAGCTGTGACCCAAAATATATATGGTTTAGAAGTCACAAAATATGCGTATCCCGTGGAGCGTTTGCACCATTTGTTTCATATATTTCTGTTTTCATCACGGTTTCACTTTCTATAGTACTGTGAGGCTTTCTCTTGGTCTTCTGTTTACTTTACTATTAATTATTGGATAATATGAGATCTGCTTCCCTCTATGTACCAAAATCCACAGCACACAGTGGTGCAAGGCACTGCCCTATGGATCGATAAGGGCAGGACCGAGTACAGTGCATACATCAGGGAAGCTAGGACGAGGCATGACCGTGGGAAGAGTGCTGGGTACAGAGCTCCAATCACAGACCTGAATCCTGGCAGGGCCTAATCTGCCATTCAGCCTTCGTTGAGTGAAGAAGAGCACATAGGAACATCTGTATGGCATGCTGGGACAGGCTCAGCCAGAGAATGCAGGCAGGCAGTCACTACTGTCCTTTGACTGCATTCAAGGTTCACTGCCCGGCACAGGAAGCAGGCAGAGAAAGAGGGCACATTTATTTACCTTTATTGGGCTAAATAAAGGGGGTGTGTGCTAATAGCCTTAATGCTTACTCAATACAGGGCATTCATTTCTTAATTGCATACCCCTGGCTGATAGCATCTTGCTGATAATGGCCAGGCAGGGCAACTGACAGTACTTCACATGCCAAAACATTTCATCAGTTTCATAGAACATTCAGTTTGGGGTATGCGGTCCATGGTTGGTGCACAGGGCTGTCCGCCCCAGAATGTCAAGTGCATAGGCCTAAAACTTCCATCTCATTCTTGGTTGTGGCCCTTTAGAAATAAACAAACATGGAAAGGCAGAGAGACCCAAATGTAGGTTCCGTTCCAGTCCCAAAATAAGGATATGTGGGCATGAACAAAAGTGTTGTCTGATGGGAGGAGCTTTTTCCAAAGATTACCCCAGTAGAGAACATGTAAAACTGAGCCCAGAACAGCAGTGTACATACAGTGGACTATGTAACATGGATGGTCCGCCTTAATTCACGACCCACTGGAACAAACACACTTTTCAATGGCAGTCCATGAAACACCAGCCCAGACACCAGTAAATGAAAGGAGCAAATGTACTTTACACTGGTGAGACAATAGGCAGAAGTGAGAATGGACCACGGTCCCTCCGCTCCATGCAAGATGCCAGTTTATAAATCTCTTACCATTAGTCCCGCACCAAGTGGCCCGGCTGCCAGTTAAAGCTAGGGTGGATTGAAAGAGACTGTGCTTCCCTCGATGGGTGGGCAGATAAAAGCTGCCACCCACATTCTCAACATGGTATTTGGTCCTGAAAACTGGAATGATCTTGGCCTGCTGTACCATCCAGACCACAAAAGAAGCTCACCTAGATAGATTCAAGTAGTCCCTGATCACCCCCTGCCACATAAACATATCACATCACATGCAACTATTCCTTAGTATGTTTAGATGGTGTGGTACGTCAGTGTATGAACAGCAACCTTTGGTGTGAAGTCTGTCAGACTCCCTCTGCCTTTGTCTTATGTGGCACCTGCTCAGTCATCAGTAAGTGTGCTCATAAGTTATGTACACATCCCTGCGTTGGGCACTCCCAATAGGTTCGTCATGGAAGACAGACTTCACTATATTTTAGAATAATCTTATTTATTGTTCACTGTGTCTTAACGTAGTATATTCAATTCATTGTGTTCAATTCATTATTCCTTGCAATTCAACATTTTAATGGTTTCCAAAAATAATGTTTCGATGCATTTCGGGCTAGAATCGCCCTTTCTCAAGGAGCCCTAAAATTCAAAATAGCAGTAGTTTACTGCATAGCCCCTCATGATAACGAGATATATACACAAATAATGATATCCAACATTGCAAGAATTTCGTACAATTTAAATTAAAGTGGCTAGACAGTGATTTATTCAGAAAAGAGACAGATCGCAACAATACTTTACATTATTCTAGTTTCCATCAGAATTCACTAAAACGCCACTTGCCATATAGTCAAATGCTGCGAGTCAAACGCATTGTTTCTAATCCGGAAATTTGTGTAAAACGCATGAACGAAATGAAAACAAGATTCTCAGAAAGGGGATATCCACAGGCAAATGTGAATGAAGCAATGAGTAAAGCATCAAATATCACCCGTGACAAAGCACTCAAGAGAGCAAATAAAAGTGAAGACACCAGAATGGTGTTAGTATCAAAACATTCTACACTAAGTGGGAGATACAAGAAAATCATACTGAATCACTGGAGGATTTTATCTTCTGAACCTGAATTCAAAGGCCTTTTTAAACATCCACCAATATTTGCATACACCAGAGCGAATAACATGAGAGAAATTTTGTCTAAAGACACGGATCATACCACAAGATGAAACAAAAGGGTCCTGTAGAAAGCATCACCACTTGATCCTTTTTGGTACTTAAAATGTGTGTGGTCATTCCATCTTACAAAAATCATTCCCTTTGCCACAAATTCAAACAGTGTGAACTGTGAACACATGCAGACCCACAAGTCTCAGGATGCACCAGTGCAAATTCTTCACTCGTCACCGGCCAGCGACTATGATCAGCAAAACCCTCCGGACATGGAGAGGTCAACCGCAAGAGCCAGTCAGTCAGTCGAGGAGACCTGATAATGTAGATTAGTTCTCATCCTGACCTGGTCCAGTGCTCATAAAGCAGCAAATAAGAAATGCTGATCTGGTATTACCAGCTTGGAAGGCTCACACTACTGCGCAGCATGTCAGCGCTTAATAAGATGGGGACGCGGCCAAAAGCCCGGCCATCCACAGCAGTGTCCTCTGCCAAGGACCTTAGACTTCTGCTTGCGAAGGGCGAAAAGCTGCAGGACCTCTGTCTACATGAGGCACCCTCCACAAGCAAGGATGCCTTTGAAGGATGGGTTCGTAGAACCTGTGAGAACCTCCACTAAACCACTGGGACTACCAGGGCTTTAAGTGGGCCGGGTCCTGCTGGTGCTGAGCACGGCAGACCTTAAAAGCAGGTGCCAAGACGGGTTCCTATCGGGCTCTCCATTTTTCTCAGGGTAACAAAAAAAAAAATAGTCCTGGCTTGTTGCAGGTGTAACGTCACTTGTGTTTTATATCTGGATGAATGGACAGAAGCAGCAAAATACCAGTGGGACAGCTCGCTACGCTAATTATAGATTTTTAGCTTAAGTGTTTTAAGCCAGGCACTAAATTACATCAGCCACGCCCCTATAAGAGACCCCCACAGTTCTTTCGTTCCACTTAAAGCTCTGGGCATGACACAACAATAGTTGCATCAAAAACGAAATACCTTGAGTTATACATTGCTGGTTACAGAATAATGTTGTTTCAAGGGACAAACTATTAGCCATGAAACATTAGTAAGGTGACTGACAATACCCCATTATTCGCTAAAAGACAGTAGTTTAAAACTGAAACCACATTGCGAACAGCTGTTAAAACTTGCCTTTAATCGCGCACTCAAAAGATACACAATAAACTCAGGAAGGCAGATTAAACTACCAAACTCCAGTCCTCCTTCCCCTCCCCCTGAAGGGCTTAGGGTCAGCCCAGACCAACCCTTGGCTGCCTCGAGTAAAGACATCTCCGCAATTCTAAACGCCATTACAATCTTTCAGGTAAACAATTTAAAGAAGTGCTTATTGAATTTAATATTCATATGTTTAAAGTCAGAGCAGGTTAACCCAATTACAACAATGCACAGGCTAGAAGGCACATCCAAGGAAGAGGATGCACAACTGGCCATAGAGTTGGCCTGGGCGGTGAACTTCGCTCCGTCCGCGGAGTTTTCTGCACTCAGCACTCCACGGAGCTCGCGGAGTGCAGAAAACTCAGCTCCGCGATGTGCACCGGTGTTTTTTCCCCTCTCGGTAAGTTCGCAATCATGAATGGTAAGTTTGCGAGTGCGAGCTGCCGCTCGGGTAGAATTTCTACCAGAGCGACAGGAATACCAGCACAAATGAAAAGGGGGGGCCCTCGGCCCCCCCGCACGCATGGCGGCGCGGCGACCGTCGCCCCCCCTTTCCCCATTGTTGTCTCTCGGTGGTGGGGGCGGGCCCTGGGGGGCGCGACCCACCACCGATTGGCCGGCGGCCTCCCTGACCCGGATGCAAGGTAGAAGGTCCGGGTCAGGGGGGGCGGGCTACAGGAGGGGCGGGCCGGGGGGGCGTGCCCCCCCCGCCTGGCCCCTCGGGAATGAAGAGGTGGGGAGCGCCCAGGAGACCCCCTTGTCCCTGGACGCTCCCTCACGGAACGGTGTGCCCCGCGCTCGGGGCTTCTTTGTTTTCCCACCCACCATCCCTTGGAACAAAAGTCTTGTGGCATTCATTATGTCTGGTTTAGTGGTACATTTTTGAAGGTACTGTCCACATGTCTTACATGGTAGTAGAAACGGATCTGTTGGTATATTTTGTTGATGCTTTGTTAGGAATTTTTCCCCTTTTTAGCAAACTGTGTGTGAAGTAATTTTTCTTTGATGTATATTTACTTTTGTTTAGGAATTTTTTCCCCTTTTTAGCAAACTGTGTGTGAAGTGATTTTTCTTTGATGCCAAGTGTCTTTAGGCCTTTTTTCCCTTTGTAGCTGTACGGTGATACTGTTATTTATTAGCCAGTGTAGCTGTCCTTTAGAGTTTTTCCCATAGGTCGTCGTATTTATTAGGTATGGGGCATGCGGTAAGGTCATTATCGGTGAGCACATATTTGAGGTCTGAGGGGGCGGGCATCATCCTATGGAGGTTCCCGCCCAGGGGGAGGGGCCTGCGGGCCACTCCTAGAACTCCAGGGGCAAGGTAATGGATGCTGCAAAGCAAAGGAGCGCGGGTAGGAGTAGTTCACGCTTTCCTTAGGCTGGTAGCCACCCCGCGCGCGTATACTCATGACGTCACCGGCTGGCGCAGAGTAAGGGCCCTCCTTCAGTGGGTAAATGGAGTTCAGGGCGTAGACCGGGCAATTCCCGGGGTAACACTGCGCATGCGCACGTCTCATGGGGAGGCGCAGCTTGTAGGACCTGACACCGGTAGTGACCCTGCCATATGGCCAGAAATGTACAAAAATCAAGATGAGGATGTTTAGACTCGGTTAGGAAACAACATGTATTAGAGTTTTGTTAAGGTCAGGCTCTCAAACTTGTTGACAATAATTTTGTATATAATGTCCTGCTGATTTTTGTATAAATTGTTGATCATGCAATTAAAAAAACCTTTTTTAATTTCATACTTTAATAAATACGGCCGGGCGACTAGCGCCCGCCTTCCAAAAAGTAAAGACGTCTCGTGTCCACGTTCCTGGGTGTTGGGTGCCGGTTTGGGGGGGAGGCGGCAGCTAGTCGCTGACCATGCTGTAGTTCGCACTGCACTCTGCCACTCGCGGAACTTCGCAGAGTTTTTCTGTAACTTCGCAGAGTTCCGCATAGCAAAACTCTGCAAACTACGCCATACCATACCATAGAGGCCTCCTGTAAATGTTTCAGTGGGCCAAGAAAGTCGCTCGACCAATAGGATCATGGAGGCACCAAATACAACATAATCGTTAATATCTAGGAGGAAGTTGTCAGGCCAGAGAACCTGAGAAACACATCTTTGGCATCTCGGAGGCTTCGGAATAATCTTCTACAACACAATGAAGCCAGACCAGCACCCTTCATCTGAAACATTTGACTTCCCCAGACCAACGCCCTCGCTGTGTACCAGTCCGCCGAGTCCCATCTCAAGTCTAGCAACCAGCGAAGATCAAGGATCAAGACTGCATCGCTTGCACTCACAAACAGACCTGCTTCATGGATACCTTGCCCTGGATAGTGTCCTCAAGCAGTTGCAACACATCACTATAACCCAATAAGTGAAAAACATCTGCTAATCAGTTAGACACAGCAAAGTCATAGGTGGTCTCAGAGCTGCACTTCAACTACAGAGACTGCGGAGCACATGGGCATCAAAAAAACTGCAGTGTTTTGTGCCCTGTAACAACCTAAGCTGGCTCATCAGTCTGACTGCAGATACTCATGCGTCCTTTCTCACAAAATCCTGGAGGATCAACAAGCTATCAACCCTAACACTCCATGACCAGCCTATGGCTTATGATATGGAGCATCAGTTCATACTTCTCACATGCATGCAGGAATGGGTAGGTGAGTAGGGGCATACCTTTTAAGTAACAGTGTCATACATATCTGTCTTAAGAAACATACAGGTTTACACACACATGACACTTCCTTTCATCCCTTCTGTTTAACTTGTATTAATGGTCATTGGCTCAGGTCAACAAAAGCAAACCCGTTTTAGTTAGTTCTAAGTTGGACTTGCGGAAATGGTCTTGGATTTTGAACAACATGGTTGATTTATTGGGACACGTTCACTCCTGAATTCAAGATTTTCTCTACCTCAACAGCCCAAAAAATAGGTCAAAGTAATGATTCGCTTCACAAATCCTTTCTTGTGACCTGGCCTAGGCTGCTGAGAGCTGCCCCAGCAACAGTGGTAAAAGCTAGGAACTTGGGTAGCCTGTTTCTCTCAGAGCGATCCTGCACTCGGCGTGGTAACCTTGAGGTTGTTACATATATTCCAAGAGCAGTGTCATGAGTTTATCGAAGGTTGTGCACATTCAAAGCGGGACGAAGCAATGTTCACCCAAATGCTGCAATCAGCGTATGGCTGGACATTTGTGCCGCCACGCCCACTCTGGGTTTTCTGCACTCATGGGCAACAGGAGGATGTCCAACAAGCTGTGTGGACCACCAGGTTTAAAGGGCAGTGGTGAGACACTGGTAGACACCATGGAACAAAGAATGTCAACCATGTGCTTCTTCCTTATTTACTAAACAAACACCATGACTTTATGAAGTAAGATGCCAACCAAGCTTATAACCAGCCCTTTTCAAAGATGGTCGCCTACCCATAGAATGTTATGGGAAGTTCCCAATCTAAAAACAAGCATTTGCAATGCAATAGGTCTCGTTTTAACGCAAATTTAAGCTATAGGCCTTGTAAATGACAAAGCCTTTTATTTATGTTCTAAAAACCAGAACGCAAAAATAAAGGGCATTATCATTTACAATGCTAATAGTTCAGACTCGCGTAATTGCGAGACCTATTGCATTTCCAATGCTTGTTATATCATTCGCTGTATGCATCTCCATCCACAATCTACAAATATCTTCACCACCCAAAGTGGTGTCAACTCAAATGATGCAGTCCTCTCGCATTTTTTTGCAGCCTTCTCGGATAGAAATATTTGTGAATGTTCATCAATAAAACAGGAAATATCCAGTAATTATTAAGGAACACTAAACAGTGCCTACAGGAAGAGACATGTTCACCTCCTATGGGTCTTCTGGTAACCATCAGTGACGTAAAAAGTAATAGGCGGTACTCCTACGGTTTAACAGATGCAGCATTCCGTCTGCTAAGAGGAAATGTTTTCAAACGTGATGTTATGCTGGAAAGGACAGTGCGCCTGTGTGCCCATAAACAGCATGGCCTTGACCTAAGTGAATCAATGAAGAGGCAATCGCACAATGAAGTTATTCACTAGTATGTTCAACAAATGAAGCAAAGCTACCATCTCACGAATGAAAAATATTGGTGTAAAAGGCAGCAGTGCTGTTAAGTCACTTGACAAACAGTGCAACTTCTGTGAACACGTGTTAAAAGTTGATGCATAGATTACTTACAACAGACTCCTCTACACGCAAAACGTGTGAGTCCAACTAGTCACCGAGTACTGTAGAAATACAAATGTTGATCAGACAACAGATTTCGCCATGGGATTTTAGGAGTGGGAACGAGGGAGAACCGAGTGACCCAAACAATAAAAACATTCATATTAAAAGGAAAGCAAACATGCTTTTTGCCGCACTGCAGCTACCGGTATGGACTGTCACGACAATGTCTCTTTGTTCGCACTTTAAGAAAAGAGCCCCAATGAAAACAAGCTCTTAGCATTGCTGTGGAGAGCGGGGGCGGGGGGGAGGAGAAAGTGAAAGCGGGCATGGCGTGTTGTGCGCGTGAGAGGCACGGCATGGGGCGGCAAAGCAATTTCAAAGAGTGGGAGGGAAGGAGCGAGCATATGGGGATGAGGAGTGAGTGAGGGGGAGAAGAAGCATTTGATGTGGTGATGTGGTGTGCGAGGCATCTGTAAAGTAAAGTAATCTGTAAAGTATACCCTAACAAACATGAAGCGCAGTGTCCAGCAGCCACCGGCCGGCCACAGGGGAAGGAGGGAGATGAACGGGTGGGAGTGTAGACGCTTTACAAAAGAAGCTGCTAATTAAATACAAGAGCGGCCGGGAAGCGGCCAGGAAACACAAGTACGGCCGGCCACATAATTAGGGGACGAGAAGCCGCACAGCACACGCTGGGCGAAGCCCTTTGATGTGCTGTGCGGCCGCGATGCGCGCTCTGTGCTGGGGGAGGGCCATTAGGAACAGGAACAGATGGCCATGAAAGTGTATGGGCCAAATGCGCGTGCCTGTACGTGCACTCGAAGAAAACGCCACGGACAAAAGTGGTGGTTTGACTATCCGATGGAGCACATGAATTCTCCCCCTTTACCATTGCTTCGCAATGGAAAAGGACGAGACCTAATGAGGTAGAGTCTTTATGTGAGGTCAGTTTCTCTTTGAATCACATACAAAGGAGGGACCCACAAGAGGAAGATTTGTTACAACACATTCATTTTATTTGGTTGTTTTTTTACCCTGCTAGCTCCCTGCTACAATTTTTGTCCTGGATGTTTTGCTGCCAGCATTTTCATCTCAAGGATTCTACGTCTGGGACTCTTACTTGCATGTTTTGTCCTGCTTATTTACTTTATTTATTTCAAAGGTTTTATATAGCACTACTGGACCCAAGAGTATCAGAGCGCTTTACAAGATCAGTCAACAGATCAAGAAACAAATTATCATAGTGCAGTTTACTCACATAGGATAAGGCATTTCAATCAAACGAGAGAAGGAGGAAAGAGTAACTAAGAGGTCAATATCGGGGAAGAGGACAGTTGAATAATTAGATAGAGATGGGACGGTAGAGAAGGAGAGAGAATATAGGAAATGGGAGTAAGAGGGTCCTTTTTAGCAATCTTATCGTTTTCGATTGAAGATGAACTTTCCCTTTGTGAGTTTTCCTGCGAACTGGGACTTTAGACATACACAAGTCACATTTACTATACTGTGCAGGGCGGAACTGTGAATAAAGGGAGGAGACGCCTTTTCCTAGGGTAGTCCAGAAAGGGACCTTCATAGCATTCAGTCGTTGACAGTGGTCAAAGTGTAGTAGATAGCCGACGCTCATTGGCTACCAAACAAGAGACGTGAGCAGTCTCCTAACGCACTATCCTCTTTGCTAACAGAGAATTAAGGGGGTCATTCAGACCCCTACCGGTGGTCCATCAGGGGGGTTGAAGTCCTGCTTTGAGTTAAACAGCACATTAGCAGTTCATAAGTGGTTCATTTCTGATGAAAGTGCTTCATTCAACATGTTATGAGCACTTTCTTCAGAAATGAATGCGGGCAGATGGAATTATGGTAGCCTGCTCGGCACTCTTTTTTTTGGGGGCTATTCCGAAACCAACATTTTTCTGAAAAACAAACAAAAATACAATAATCCTGATGCACAGGGAGCATTATCCCTGCGTATGGGGTCATTGAATATTTTACCTACATCTGTACACCATGCCTGGATCAATCAGCATAATCGTGACCAGTAGGTGGATGGCCAGTCCCCCGGACAAGAGTCCTCACTCCCTAGTTCTCGATCCTTTCCACCAGGAGATGCGTGATGGGTTACAAACTTTAATTTCTTCAGCAGCATTTGCAGGTAAAAGGTGACCCACCCCATTTATCCGGGAAAGCTCTTTATCTCTCCAGTTTGGTCCATGCAGGGAGGCAACACAAATATTGAGCGATCAACAAAAAAAGCCTCCTCCGCCTGCTCAGGACTGCCTGCATCCAGCTGTGGGGCATAAAGTGGAGGCCTTTAATAGATTATACAGCATATCCCAACCACCATGACTTACCCAAGACAGGTGGGTTGGGTCATTTACCCGACTCACTGGCCTAGAGCTTTGGGAACCTGGCAAAATACCCATACCTGGGAGAGCCTTGGCCTTGATGGTTTTGTGGAGACCTGGCACACCATATGCAGGACTGTTTGGGCCCCCTCCCCCTGTGACAAAATGCCATGCCTGTACACCGGGTGACATTGATGTAGCCTCCTCTGGAGCCCCAGGCTCAGCAGGGTGCCCACAACCAAGTCCTGGCCTGTCCTGAAGGCCATTTGCAGGGAGAACCAGAATAGTGCTGTGAGGCAGGGCAGGGCGAGGCAAGCATAGAAGAAATGAGGTGCTGCCTGTCCATGCCCTACCGGTCTGTGTACGTCTATCCCTGCAACGGGTAAGCCGGGAGTGAAAAGGGATGGGGGGGGGGGGGGGGGATTAGCCAGGCCCAGTCGCCAGATGTGACATGGTGCTGGCAGAATAAAGGTGGAACAGCGGGTGTCCTTGGGCTCCAGCTGCCACCCAAAGAAAAGGTGGTACCATGGATGGGGCTGCTGGCAGAAGAAAGGTGGAACAGCGGGTGTCCTTGGGCTCCAGCTGCCACCCAAAGAAAAGGTGGTACCATGAATGGCGCTTGGCCTCGTGAGGTAAAAGAAGTGGGGCAAGCAGCCAAAATCATATAGTGATAGATACTGTAGTACCCCCAACCCCCAATGCCATCTGGGTATTACTTCTATCAGGAGGCACCACTTAGTCAAGACCATATGGAAACAAATCTCCAAGAAATTTTTTTGTAATGGTTTCTCTCTAAAGTAAATTACCCTGCCACTGCATGTGAAAGGGGGAAAACATATGGAATTGGACTCAGGTGGCTTGTTCTTCCCCATTTCGGGTGAAATAACGCAATTCCCACCTATAAAAGTAGGAAACTCTTAATAAGGTTCACTGTAGGATAAGGCTAGTGCAGAATCAAAAACAGTTAGAAAGTAGAGAATTGAATGTCTGATAGAACATTTAATCCCAACATGATCCAAAGGTTAAAAAAAGAAAAAGCACGATATTTTTTTAACATGCTTTTCAATCTTGCGCTAGAGATGGAACTCTTCCAGGAGGCTGTCCAATAAATGTTTAAGTGAAGTAGGAAACATTACACAACAAGCATTGGCAAAGCCAATAGGTCTTCCGCTTTTGACCCATTGGCTTTGAAAACACTTTTTCCTGCAACTGTGCAGCATACGCAAAAAGCATTATAAGCATAATGCTTTTTGCCGGTGCTGTGTTACAAAAGCAAAATTATTTTTTTGAAAACGTGATGACATGGGCACGTCAATCGGTAGTCACACGCATGGTAATAGTGTCTCTCTTATTTATTGGTACAACATGGTGGATGGATTGGTGAATTAAAAAACAAAAATTGCACTAAAGCACTTTTTGCACTGTGAAACTACTCCGTAGCAAATAGCAGCTGCCAAGTACATACTTCTTTTAATTTCCGTTTTTTGGAGTAAAGGACTACAAGAGGTACAGGGACCAACAACAAAGCTGTTGGGGGGAGCGAATAGGAGGGATCAGCAGAGAGTGGAGGAGGGGCGAGGGATGAAATGAAGGCATGTGAGGTTGGGCCAGACGAAGTCATAAAAAAATAAAATATAAAATCCAGGGAGCAGAGAGCAAAGCAAAGCAATAGGGGAGGTTGGGAGGAGGGATAAGGTAGCAACATAGAACATGCAGTAGATAGCCGACCAGCATACGGCGGACAGAATTAGAAAACACGTGCACTCTCATGGAGTGTTGAAAGAAGAAGAAAAATACATTCCCTTTATGTGAGAAGTTTATGAAAACAAGTTATCCAGTCAAAAGGACTGTAACTAGCCTAAGCTGAAAGGGATAGCTAAACAAAAGAAGAGCATGGAACGTCATTGAGTAAGAAGTGAGTGAGACAATAAAAGCAACCAATAGTAAGTAATGGGTGGGCTCTAAGCCAACCCACTGGAA
The DNA here is from genome assembly GCF_964261635.1 of Lissotriton helveticus. Classification (NCBI taxonomy): domain Eukaryota; kingdom Metazoa; phylum Chordata; class Amphibia; order Caudata; family Salamandridae; genus Lissotriton; species Lissotriton helveticus. The sequence continues at coordinate 136,516,194 of NC_136065.1, forward strand.
TGGTCCATAGGAGGTCTTTGGTAAACAGACAGCTAACAATTGTCTGAAAGGCCAGGCCTAAACATGGAGATTGTGTGGACTGAGACACAAGCACTGTAAGAAATTGGGTTATAAGTTGAGGGGGCATGTAGCCACATCAAGTAATAATCAGAATCCTTGTCAGGGTGAACCACTAAAGACAATTTTGACATTCTGTTTCCCTCCTTTCAAGTACACCCCATATGCTATATAAAAACCTAGCAGGCATGTCAAACAACCTGTAATGTCGAAAGAGGCTCACTAAGATTGGGGCCTGACTGGCTGTGAAGAAGACAGAAGGGCCCTGCCCAACTCTCAACTAACATTTGCCTGTGACAAGGCAGACCTCTTTGAAGTGAGTCCCAAGTATCGCCACAGAACACCGGTCAAGTAGGATGCGACATTCAAGCATGACTTAATTTAATATAACAAGGATCTTCAAAGCCCCCCAGCCCTTTTATATTGGGTTAGGTGCAGATGGGTAAACTCTACCCTTTCAAGTCAGTCTATTATTTTGATCCTGGGTGCAATTCATACCTCATTCATGCCAATTTAAATGCTAATTGATGGTTGGCCAAAGTGGGAAAACAAATGCAGATTAAGTTCCCATGGACCTCAGGCAGGTCAAAGGTAACTTTAAGTGTTACTTGTCCATAATATTTAGAACAAATCCTCCTTCGCTACTGAATTGGATTTTTAACAACTATCAAAATAGTAGTTTATGTATTTTTCAAGTTAGACCCATTTCCAACATATAGGACTGGTATTTCATCTCAGTGTTTTTTCTGTGTAACAGTCAAACCTGCTACAGTGAAAATAGAATTTAGGGCATGGTCACTGGACGGATATGTAATTTAATGTAAAAAAAAAAAATTTATAAACCTAAACTAATGCTCTGGTAAGAGTTTCTAGGAGACGAGCGATCCTTCAACTATCCAGCACGCCGATTAGTTGTTAAGAGGGAGGTTGTGTAAGAGCCAGGTATGGCATATTTAACATTAAACGTTTACAAGTCCCATTTTAAAATAGCATGCATCCTTAATGGGCAATAAGGCCTGTTTGTGAGGGGCTTATAAATATTTAAGAGGCAGTATTAAGCCTGTAGATGGGGTTATTTTGACAGGTCGAATTTGCTGTTAAGGTCTGCCCAGCCAGGCTACTGGTGGCAAGCCTGCCGTCATGATTGCATTCTCACTGCGTTGGATGGCACAATGAGTTCTGCAATCCACATATGACATTTAAGTAGCAGGCCCTGGATACAACTTGGTACCATATACTAGGAACTTATAGGTAACTTGAATACACAAATCACAAAACAGCCATGGTAAAATATCCGGGGTTCTAGCACACAATGGAGAGTCAAAGTGTTAGTACTTTATCTGCACTGTTAAAGTACTGTTTGCGGCTCAAAGGATGTTCATTGCCTGATTCAGGAATGCACTCTGGAGACAAACAAGGGTTCAAGGGTGAATTCAAACCAGGTCCAGAAATTATAAAATGAAGGAGGATAGGGGAGGTGTTGCTAATTTACCAGAAAATGCAAATGCTAAAAGAGGGCGATAAAACATGCCAATACAATAAGTGCTCTAAAAGGGGAAGGAAATCGAGCAGAAATAAAGGGAACAGCAGCAAAACTGCGATGAGAAACAGGAAATCAAAGAAAGGAAGCAAGTTGCTCCTTGGGCTCATAACAGGTGATGAAATTGGCAGGATCTTGACTGTAAATACTTCAATTCAATATTGAGAAACCAACACGAAAGGAGAAGCAGAGGATCACAGGAAACTCAGAACAAGATATGGCAATCCCAAAATATCAACTGGCCTTGGTACCCTGGCTCCTTCTCTAGACAGGATGTCCACTTACAGAAGTATCCTCAGCCCATCTTAGTGTTATTGAAAACAGAGGGCCCAATTTTGTTTTTACTTTTCTCGAAGCACTAGCATAACTTGCTTTCAGATAAACCTAACCCCGCACATACATTTCCCCATAGGTTCCATCTCAAGAACTTTCCATGCGCAGATTACACAGCCGAGGAACTTTGTCAGTTATGGGGGTTACTCAGTCATTAGGAACATCCACAGGTGGAAAAGTTGGTGTTCTCGGGAGTAAATGGTGCAAAAAACCCACAAGGACACAAACTGTTGGGAATGGTATCAGAAGACCACCGGCAGAATAGTGGCAGACAGATATTTTGTTCTGCATATTATTCGCACAAATATCACCCCATTGTAGTAAATAAGAATTAAAATAAATAATCACCCAACGTGGGTATATTTTTGCACACATTTACGATACAATATTTTTGGGGGAAAATCTTTTTATTGTAGAAACATGCTCCAGATAATCACACAGTGGTCAGCAGCAGTAAGAAATTGATACATAAAAGACACCATAATTTTCGTTTACATGTCAACATCATGGCCAGTATGAAAAGATCAAACCCCCTGTGTGCCTCCCTACTCTATCCATGAAACTTCTGGAATCTACTCCGGTGAGGCTTTACTGAATGGACATCTCGGTGTATAGATTTACCACCCCCTCCCATACCCGTCCTACCCCCCCCCCCCACCACCCATCTAACCCCGCTTACGATACAATATTTATGGACAAAACAACCTCATGCGAAGTTTAGTTTTTCTATCAGCGGAGCGGAAGGGAATTCTCTGCAGGGAACATGATTTTACATAGTAAGAAAAAGGAACTGAAACGTCAAAGCCTTTTGAGGGAATATTTTGTAGGCCTATCATAGTGGCCATGTTGGGTTTCAACCTCTAAATACGTTTCACATATTATTTGCAGGAAGGCGACAAAGGATATGTTTTTAAACCACAAAGAGCTATTTCACATTTTAAAACTAAAACATTTTAAAACAGACAATAACCACCTTTTCAAAAGATGTAAGAGTTATATAGGAGTTACAGAAGAAACTAACAAGCCTGGGGCGGCTCTAGGCTCATGGCGGCCCTGGGCAGGGAGCGTAGCTAGGGGGCCCCGGAATAGGGGGTCCGGGCGGGGCGAAGCGCAGAGGTCAGTGAAGAGGGGGTGTCAGGGTGTTTGGAAGTGGAACAGAGCCGGAGGCCGCCAAATCCCTGCCAGGGGCCGCCACGCAAATATGTATCCATCCTCAGAGGATTAAGGATATGTATTGGTGTGGTGGCCCCTGGGGTTTGGTGGCTCTGTGCAGGTGCACATCTTGCACATGCCTAAGGCCCCCCTGGACAAGCCATACAAGTAAGTAGGAATCAGCAGCACCTCCCGATGAAAGAAAGGTCTTTCCTTTCACTAGAAAAGTACGAGCAGGATAGATCATGTCAAGGAAACTCGTTAGCCTTTGGTCGTGGTATCGGAGCGCACATGAAGCAGGTTGTCAGAAGGTGAAAACAATAGTCCGCTTCAACCTGAGCTTCTAACCACAAGACTTTCTGCAACAAGGACAATTTATGAAATGATTCCAAACACTCATTGCATTACTGCACAGGATTCGGTCATTAAGTAAGATTCAAAGTCCTACTGTGTAGAAATCTGCCTTTAAGTAAGATGCATGGTATTATCGCACAGGGTTCTACCATTGACTAAGATGCATGGTATTATCGCGCAGGGTTCTACCATTGACTAATGTTCATGGTATTATCGTGCAGGATTCTACCATTGACTAAGATGCATGGTATTATCGCGCAGGGTTCTACCATTGACTAATGTGCATGGTATTATCGTGCAGGATTCTACCATTGACTAAGATGCATGGTATTATCGTGCGGGGTTCTACCATTGACTAAGGTGCATGGTATTGTACAGGATTCTACCATTGACTGAGGTGCATGGTATTATCGTGCAGGATTCTACCATTGACTAAGGTGCATGGTATGATCGTGCAGGATTCTACCATTGACTAAGGTGCCATGCATTATCGTGCGGGGTTCTACCATTGACTAAAGTTCATGGTATTATAGTGCAGGATTCTGCCATTGACTAAGATGCATGGTATTATCGTGCAGAATTCTACCATTGACAAAGGTGCATGGTATTACCGTGCAGGATTCTACCACTGACTAAGGTGCATGGTATTACCGTGCAGGATTCTACCACTGACTAAGGTGCATGGTATTACCGTGCAGGATTTTACCATGGACTAAGATTCAAGGTATTACAGTGCAGGATTCTACCATTGACTAAGATGCATGGTATTATTGCGCAGGATTCTACCATTGACTAAGCTGCGTGGTATTACCGTGCAAGATTCTACCACTGACTAAGCTGCGTGGTATTACCGTGCAAGATTCTACCATTGACTAAGATTCATGGTATTACAGTGCAGGATTCTACCATTGACTAAGGTGCATGATACTACCCTGCAGGATTCTACCATTGACTAAAATGCATGGTATTATCGCGCAGGATTCTACCATTGACTAACGTGCATGGTATTATTGTACAGGATTCTACTATTGACTAAGGTACATGGTATTATCATGCAGGATTCTACCATTGACTAAGGTACATGGTATTATCATGCAGGATTCTACCATTGACTAAGGTGCATGATATTACCCTGCAGGATTCTACCATTGACTAAAATGCATGGTATTATCGCGCAGGATTCTACCATTGACTAACGTGCATGGTATTATTGTACAGGATTCTACTATTGACTAAGGTACATGGTATTATCATGCAGGATTCTACCATTGACTAAGGTACAGGGTATTATCGTGCAGGATTCTACCATTGACTAAGGTGCATGGTATTATCGCGCAGGATTCTACCATTGACTAACGTGCATGGTATTATTGTACAGGATTCTACTATTGACTAAGGTGCATGGTATTATTATTTGCAGGATTCTACCATTGACTAAGGTGCATGGTTCTACCATTGACTAAGGTACATGGTATTATCATGCAGGATTCTACCATTGATTAAGGTACAGGGTATTATCGTGCAGGATTCTACCATTGACTAAGGTGCATGGTATTATCTGCAGGATTCTACCATTGACTAAGGTGAATGGTATTATCTGCAGGGTTCTAATTGACTAAAATGCATGGTATTATCGCGCAGGATTCTACCATTGACTAACGTGCATGGTATTATTGTAAAGGATTCTACTATTGACTAAGGTGCATGGTATTATTATTTGCAGGATTCTACCATTGACTAAGGTGCATGGTATTATCGTGCTTGGTTCTACCATTGACTAAGGTACATGGTATTATCGTGCAGGATTCTACCATTGACTAAGGTACAGGGTATTATCGTGCAGGATTCGACCATTGACTGAGATGCATAGTATGATCGTGCAGGATTCTAACATCAAGTTTCATGACCATGACGTTATTATTACATATCAGAATATCAAGCAGAAAAATTACCCGATACCGAAATTGTGCAACCAGATTATGGACTACCCAAAAAATCATGGAGGTAAGAACACAGAGGTAAATATAGATTAGCAGATTAGATTACAGAGGTATAGCTGTGCAGATGTACATCATGGCAAAAAACTTTCATAAAGTCAATATCTAACATAGGCGAGTCCCATTAGCTTTGCCAATGCTTGATTCTCTTACACATAAAAAAAATAATTCGAAAACGCATTCTTAATCTCGTTAAAAGGAAGACAAACACGGAGCACTACATTCAGAGAAGTGGCTTTCTTAGAATGCTGGTGGGACCCAGAGCAGATGCTGCGCGCGTCCGGGTCTCGCGCGTTCCTCGCAGGTTTGCACAGCACACACACGGGTGCATCGATGAAGTCGGTCAACATGGGCATTACTGGCAGTTTAAGTGCACCTTGCACAAACCCGCATTGTTTTCATCCTTCTAGAAGGGTTACGCAACAGTGTGTCTGAGCCAGTCACATTGTCTTTTTGGAGCAGCGTTCCAGGACATTCTGTTTCACACCAGACATGCCCCGGTGTCACTGGCAACACTCTCGAAGCAAACATGCCTCGAGGCGGGCGACCGAGGGCCTGCTCCTCTCCAACAGGCCCGCCCTCCTCCCGTCGCCCTCGGTACCGGAGGGCCTGTGTAAGGGAGAGGGCCCGGTAAAGATGCGTGCCGGTCACAAACCGGAGCGAGAGGCAGGGTCATTGGCACAGGGCTTCTCTCTGAGGAGCTTGTCCCAGGACTGACAACAGAAATGACATGATGGCTACTTCCGGTGTTGGCTTCTTTCAGTATCCAGATTCGGACAACACACATGCATTGTTTCCATGCACACCCATTTGAAGTGAGGGCTTGAAAGCAGCACGCGCTCCGAGAATGGAGTAACAAGACACACAGGTAGCACTGAAAACGCAGAGCAACTTTTCAACACGGACCAGAAAAAAGAATAGTTAGATTTGAGCGAGGAAGGAAAGCAGCACATATTGAGCACTGGGGGCAATCCAAGTGCATGCTGGGAAGGAGAGGTAGGGATGGAGTAGAAAACGAGGCCACAGATTCTGGCTGCCGGATGCAGGGACGACTGTAGGCACAGGGGACCACTGGGTACCTGTAGGCAGAGGGGATGCTATGCAAAACTCCTGCTTCAATCCTGCGCCTCTCTTAACCCAATCAACGGCTCCACAGGAAAGCAATTGTTGTAGAATAAGAATCTTAATAGATTAACAAGAACAAATCCCACACAACCAGCAGGAATGACCATAACACACAAGCAGAAGCGAGAACTAGACACATGTAAGGTCCACTCGTGAAATGTGCGCGGCCCAGGACCCGCTGGCTGGAGATGCACTTCCAAGATGCAACCACCACCGCCAGCTCTGAACTTTCAATTGCAGGAGATTAAAACACCTTAGCAACCACTTTCTCTGGCCTTCACTCAGCTGCATGGCCTTGTAAAATGAGGTCTCTGCTGAAGGGAGCCACAAGCTGTGCAGACTACAAGAGAAAGGCAATAAGAAACAGATGCAAACAAAGGGACGCGTCCAATGTCTGACCTCTGCAGGAGAGTGGCACGAATGGAGATCTAAGTATAAACTATAGAAAGTCATGAAACTGCTCCAGTTGGATATGGGAAGGAGAGCTGGTGGGGTGAACATACTCGAATTTAGATTTCTCTAAACTGGAGAGGTGCACAAGTAAAAGCACCAGATCCACAAACTAACAAAAACGTTAAAATAAAAACAGATGCATTTTAACTGCAACAACAGTAAGGATAAAAGTAGTACAATTACGTTTATTTCATTCTCGCTGGTCTTTCTCCGCTTTGATGACGTGCACCAGAATTAGTGGGGAACACACCAATATAGTGAGGTTTACCCAGCAGAAAAGATGGGCTTTCGTGATGTTTAAGAGGAGAGATGGGGGCTTTCATGCTGTTCAAGACGAGAGATGGTATCAGCTTGGTTGAACACAGCAAGCATGCAGACATGATTAATTTTTTTATGTGGAAAAATGAGTGGAAGGGTTGCAGAGGAACCAACACATCACAAGTGGTGGAAATAGAGATGGAAATACCATGCATCTGTCAACATATATTTTTTTAAATGCCTGTGTAAACTGCCAAACACTTCGACTATCAAGTAGTGTCCGCATCACAGCAAATAACCAGACCCAAAAGTAATGTATTTAGGATATTTCTATCGCCCCCGGTGTTACTATCCCCATGGCAGCGGTGGGTTCATTTGGGCCACAAGATCCTTACTACTCCACGCCTTCCCCAGAGGCATCACGCCTCAGTATCAGGGCTGAGGCCCAAATGCTAAAGGAGACTCAGCCACGGGAAAACACTGTTTGGACCCGAAAATACCAAAAGGACAGACATACATGTCCAGAAACAACAGCAAACGGAGCAGTAATGCCGGACGTCAAATCGTAGCCAGCCGTACTGTAAATACGCAAGTGTGATGAAGGACAAAACATCGACCAACCCAACCAAAATCCTAGACGACAATGGATTCTACAAAAGCCAGAGAATGAATGTTTACTGTCAGCACTATATATATATATATATATATATATATATATATATATATATATATATATATATATATATATATATATATATATATATATATATTCGCTCCAGATCCCGTCACATCGGACTTCCATCCTCCGGGAAAAAGGAAACACTCGCGGGGGTCGTTTTAGGTTATTTATTAATCACCAAAAAACGGACACTTCAACAACAGACGCGTTTCAGTAACAGAACCTTCATCTATGTTTACCGAAGCGCCATGTTTGACACTATTTTATCCTCGTGTGCTTTCATAACAATCAACAAAGGACTACAAAAGTATATGCATGTAGACTCGAGTGGGGCGCCATCTTAGAGTGTGCAATCAAACAAACAAATAATGCTCATAGATGAGCTCATTTCAATATATATACAAATTATATACATATATGTATTTGGCGCACCAAAATAGATTACGTAACAACATAACCAAAACAATCCAGCCCTGGATGGGCAAGCAAGGAAAGCACAATCCTTATGTCAAGACTAGACCTCTAGTGCCTCGCACAGACAAAATATACAATTCATACAAATTAAGGAGATATAGAAGGAGATAGATCAGGAAGATTAAAGAGGGGAATAACCTCACATAACATAACATAACCTCAGTTACAGGAAAATCTCAACAATTATTTACATATTTATACGTCACTATGTACATTCAGAAATTCAGAAATTCAAATACAAGGCAACCTTAGCGTGTGCACATGCAGTGAAATGTTACTCATGGATACATAGTTTTACTTTCATTATGTTAACCCAGATCTACACGTGTCGCTACAGCAGTAGAATAAAATCAAATTATTCAAATTATTCTCCCAAGTGTACAGCAAGTTCTTCGCTGCTATTTAGACCCAAAGGATGCTTGGTGTGCATGTCAATGATGTACCTTGACTCCAATCTACGTAGTCGTAGCAATCTGTCCCCCCCCTCTAGGGTTACTCGGGACATGATCAAGCCCAAAATAGCTGAGCAAATCCCTATTGCGTTGGTGCACCTTGTCAAAGTGCCGTGCAACAGGGTATGCTTCATCCCCTTTCGCAATAGCCCTCATATGCTCAAGTATTCTCATTTTTTTTTTTTTTGGTTATAAACTTTTATTGACATTCAAGCGTAAATACACAGCAGTGTGCCTACAACCGTATACGGCCGGCAGCGATACACATTCATTGACTTATTTGGAATTACAGGAGGTACGAACATAGAGAGGGTAATCAAGAGCAGCTAACAGAGATGCAATGCAGTAGCAATCCTATTATAGCAGGTCTAAGCAGTAGGGAATCAGCTTTCGAGTGATTGTCGATGGCAAGATAGTTCATGGCACAGTGCAATTAGAAACCAGAGCAGCATAATAGTAAGCAAAGGAGTAAAGTCGCAATCCACCACACAACCCAGGAAGGTCTCCCGATGGGGGAGAGACTACAATCAGATTTTACAGTAGAGTGGCTAAGGATCAAGGCAAAACATCATTACACTGGATAAGACCTATTAGGCATGGACCCAGGTATTCAGCACATCTGCATAGGCGTATAGTCATTTAGATGAAACACAGGTAACAGGCATCAATCCTCGTATCTGACAAGCCAATAAGAGCACGAATACCCATCAGTCCACTCCCTCCAGCCCAGGTCAACAAATGGCAGACAAAATCAGACCAGGTCTGCTGCCTGTGTAACCTCGCCAGTGTCAGTGTCCCCCTCCCCTTGCGGTGCTGTGGTGAGGAGGTAATTCTGCAGAGGGCCCCAGATGTCAGCCGGTCTCGAGTTAAGAGGCAACAGTTCCGAGAATATTCCGTACTGCTCCTGACAGTATAACATGTCATGCAACCAATCTTTAAATTTAGGAGCTCGGCCCCGACCCCACCTACATGCCAGGTGTCTCCTTGCCAGTAACAACGCCACATTAGTATATTTCCTAACCGTCCGTGCTATCTGCGCAGTATAGCCCAGTAGGAACAACAGTGGATCCAAGGCCAGTGCAGCATCTATCATGAGGGAGACACCCCTGCAAACCTGCGACCAGTACTCCTGAACTCGCGGACAGGTCCACGCTAAATGGAAGAAGTCTGCCCCTTCCTGTCCACATCGCTCACACCTGTCCGAGTCAGCCAGTCCGAATCGAACCTTCCTAGCAGGCGTGTAGTACAACCTATGGAGGAACTTGTAATGTATAATTTTGAAGCGACAGCTAGACATCACCGCTCCCGACAAGTCACAACAATACTCCCATTGTTCCTCTGTGACGTCCCTGCCAAAATCTGACGACCAATGCGCCCTAGCCGTACTCTCCACAACAGGTAGTTCTTCCCGTAGGCACTTATATATCTGGGATACGAGGTGCTGTTCATCACAATTGTAAGCGGTGCGACACTAGGAGGTTCACAAGGATAATCGGGTAATAAGGCTTTTAGGCCTTCTCGTAGCCGTAGGTAATAGAATAATTCCAGAGGGTTATATGCGCATTCCCTAAAGAAGTCGTCTCGAGACCGGAACTTCCCATCGGGGAATAGATCACCCCATACCCAAACCTTCAACCGTCTACACAGTCGTTGAAATCCTACCTCTTGGAGGAGCGCCATCTGTGGATGATAAGATAGTGGCATACGAGCTGTATACAATAACGGGGTTTGTAACCGCCTCCCTATTTTATGCCATGCTTCCATCGTACAAGACACTGCATTAGAGTGCATTTCCAGTTCTGATACGGGGGCATGAACCACTCCAACCAGTGGCAGCGGGTGAGCTATCCAGTCCTCCGCTGCCACCTGCGGCATGAAAGCAGTCGGTTTCATCCAATAATATAGGAAGTGCGCCTGAGCACTCAAATAGTATACCTCGAAGTCAGGGACGTCGAAACCTCCCACCCGATAAGGTTGTGTCATGACCGCCCAGCGGAGCCGTGCCTGTCTTCCCCCCCATATCAGCCGAATAAGTTCAGAGCGTAAGGTTTTGAAGAAGAATGCGCCTGGGTGATAAGGAATATTGAGGAACAGATATAGGAAACGCGGCAAGACCACCATTTTTATGAGGGAAATTCTCGCAGCCATCGACAAGGGCAGTTTAATCCAACGAGTCACTGAGTCCGCCAACTTGGTGATGGCCACCCCGTAGTTCATTCGCAACGTATCTCCCTTGTCTCTTGATATTTGTATCCCCAGGTAGCGCAGTTCAGAGGTACACCACTCAAGAGGGTAGTCTAGTGGGAATTCTGATACAGCCGGTGTCAGAGGGAAGAGTTGGGATTTACCCCAGTTAATAGAGACGCCGGAGAGGCCTCCAAAAGCAACAAATTCCCGCAATAGCGCATTTAAGTTAGAACGGGGGTCCTTAACGTATAGAGTGACATCGTCGGCATACAATGAGATTGAGAGTTGGCGTTGAAAGTATTTAAAGGCAGTGGCGTCACTAGGGTTGGTGTCACCCGGTGCGGGTAACTCATGGTGTCACCCCCTCACGACTTACTGCATGGACCTCCTCCGGTGGAACTGCACTGAACAACACAACACCAAGCATGGCAGTGTGGTCACACCACACTAGACTACATGGTGGCACTGCACTGAACAACATACCAGAGCATGGCACTTCGGTCTCACAACACTGCATGGTGGCACTGCACAACACAACACCAGAGCATGGCACTGCGGTCACACTACACCGGACTGCATGGCGGCACTGCACAACACAACACCAGAGCAAGGCACTGCGGTCAATCCACACCAGACTGCATGGTGGCACTGCACAACACAACCCCAGAGCATGGCACTGCGGTCACACCACACAGGACTGCATGGTGGCACTGCACAACACAACACCAGAGCATCTCACTGCGGTCTCACCACACTGGACTGCATGGTGGCACTGCACTGAACAACATGACACCAGAGCATGGCACTGCGGTCTCACCACACTGGACTGCATGGTGGCACTGCACTGAACAACATGGCACCACAACAGACAACAAGACATCACATTAATCAACAGAATTGAATATTAGAAAACATGACGTAACACTGTGCAGTATGGTACTAAAGTAAGCACAGCATGGCAACCTCCACAGAGGACTACACAACAGCACAACACATGACAACATACAACATGGTACTGTGCTGAACAACATGACCTAATACAATGCCATCACACTAGACAACATGATTACACACAAGACAACAAACGACAACACAACATGGCAGCATGCCAACAAGGTCAACACCAGAGATCCACAATATAGCATTGCTTTGGACAACTTAAAACATGGAGCCGCAATGCACAACACAACATGGACATTACACTAGAAAGTATGAAGCCACAGTGGGAAACGTGATGGCACCATATTAAACAACATGGCACAACTTTGGTCAACATGGCATCACAATGAACAGTACAGCATCACAATAGAGAGAAGGACCCCACAATAGACAAAACGTCACCACACAAAACGCAATGGCCCAGCAATGGATGATATGACACCAGCTTAGCAACATGACACCACACTAGACAAAATGGCACCACTCTGGCTACCCCGATGGCGCAACACTGGTCGATATGGCACCAGACTAAACAGCGTGGTACAAAACTAAGTAATACAGACAATAGGCCTCAAGAACCCTCACTAAATCATAACACTAGACTGCACCCCATGTTATGTGGCACTAGTCAAGAAAAACAGCACTACACTGCACAGGCGGGCATGAGACTAGACTGAAAAGACACTGCACTGACCAACACGGCAGCTACACACTTGACAATATGATGACACACTCTGGCTTGGCAACACAGCACACTCTGGGCGAAACTAACTGCCATGTTAAAATGTTGAGAAAGCTCTTAATACAGTACCTCGAGACTGACAAAGCAAATAGATACGTAGCTGTTCTTAGCACAGCAGGTGCAGTGGCACCGGGGCTCTGGGGTGTAAAGTGCCCAATCTCACGTCAATTGTTACTATTTTTTGCTCTTGCACACGGAGGTGGTGGTCACATTTCCTCCTTCTTGCACTAGGGTCCATAGTGCCCCACGAAAGCAACAAAAAAAAAAACCAGTAAACAGCCATTGCAAAAAAGTACAGAGCTTCAAAGCGCAGCTCTTTCTGCGGGCAGAACACACACCTGGCCTCCGCTGTTTGTGGAAACCAATATCCATCTAAAACTGTCTCTTTTCTAATCACTCCGCTTATAGTCTAATCGTGCGGCGTGCTGCAAAAACTGCAAGTCAATGGGTGCCCTGTCTGAGTGTATTTGCGTGCAGAAAAAAACACACACATCACGGAGGGCAAAGAGAGAGGGGTGGGGTCGGGGAGGCGCAGAGGGATCGAGCCACCAGCATCCTGAAAAGAGCCCATGCTGCCCCCCTCCAGCACTTCAACGAACCCCACAGCGCACTAGGACAGAAACTGGGAGGTGGGGCGGGTGTACCGTGCGCGCAAGAGAGAACTTACCACACACTCTAGACAGATGTTGTGTACAAGAGGGGAGGATTCTTATTGCCCCATGTATGTGCACCATACTGAGAAATACTAATATTTGGTAAGAGAAAACATTATGTTTATACAAAATAGGTTGCCACAAAAACGAGGAGTCCTGTTCAAGAGTATCAATCTGCATCACGTAGGCATTTTTTCAGTCACACAACCTGCCATTCTGAAATGGCAGTACTATCCTATGAAAGGCACTGAAGTCCGATAAATTACCATCCACATGTTATACGTATCGCTGTAGAAAAGTTTTAAAGAGTGTGCCAAAACTCTTACTCAACTCACAGTGACATCTTACCTTTTCTTTAGACTCCACTGTGGTGGTGGCTGGGCCCCTACCGTAGGGGTTCTGCAAATCGCCCAGGAGCACTCCCCATCCTAGACTGTCTCCACTCAGTCTAAGCGCGTGGTGGTGGCGCGCGTCAGAGGAGCACAGTGCGGGGGCTGGCCCAGGGCCGTCATTGGTAGCGCTATAAGATGGACAGCCCTGGGACCCACAAACTGGGTACGCTGCTGGTACACATCGCACCTTCACCACTATGCTAGTAGTTGGTGCGCGGTGTGCACTGCAGTATTTTTTGTATGCAGGTGCGCTTGCACAGTGCACTAATTGCACGCAATATGTGCACTATGGCGCCGCCTCCCCCAAAATAGTGCCGCACTGCGGCCTGGGGTGGGCCATCCCCACTGCCCTCCCCAGCTACGCCGCTGCTAGTTGTTGAGTGGTGAGAGCCAGGAAGTAACTGCCGGTCCGAACTCCCGGTCCTGGACAGTGAAGGAAGCATAATGTCTAAGAGCCCCAGCCAACAAATGCATACAGTGCTAAAATTAAAACAGCTAAGAAATCCGAAGTCTCAGTAAGCAAAAGTATGATGGATTTAGCACAGATCTCTTGACTAATGGTGAATGTTTGATTCGCTCTGCATTCCGTCCATCATCTGTGTCTCTTTTGCTAAAGGGCAATCAAGCAGTGACCCAGAGGCTGCTCTGACAGGTCAGTGTGTGGCCTGTTTTATGGTGTGCTGTGCCGGGTTTTATTTATTTGTTATTTAAATAAACATTGACTACAGCGAACACAAATCCATGCAGTGTTCTATACTTTGCAAAACACCTACAGAGCCAGTCTTCAGTTCTAAACTGTCCCAATTTGCAAACACGGGCCTCTGTTTTAGCTTCCCAACTCACTAATAGAGGCCGCTTTTATTTTGATTCATGGGCATATTTTCTGCCCCATTCCAACCCTGTTTTTTTAAATTTATTTCTAGTGTGCCTTTTTAAATAACAGCAAACTGGATTGTTGTGTCTGTCTCGCCGCTGTTATTTATCTGATGATGATCATTGCATTTGTCTTCTTCCCTCAGTTACACCAATAGTTGTTGCGACATACATCATGGAATGCTTCTTAAACAAGGCGACTTTGACAACTGTCCCAGCTTGTGTTAATTCTGGGGCACCTTTCTGTGTTCCTCCATCCTGTGTGAGTGTGTGTGGGGGGGGGGGGGGGCAGTGCATCTGCATGTGTGGAATCGGGGCATCCGCATGGAGCCTTTTATGTTGATTAATCACCAGTCCAACCCTGTCACATCGGTCACATTTGTTCCAAAATGCAAGTGAATTTGAGATAGAGACTGCATACTGAAATCATGCCCGTATGAAACTATTTTTTCCTTATTTCACTGGCTGCTCAGAGAGAGTCTGGGTTCCTCCGATTATAAAGCAGAGCAGAGGCGAGGCTGCTGAGCTGTTTTACACAGGGTAATCAGTCAGATTGGTGTCACTCCATGTGATGGGTGTCACCCGGTGCGGTCCGCACCCCCCCGCACCCCCCTAGTGACGCCACTGATTAAAGGCACTGGCCTTGTGAAGTTGTCGAATTCGACAGGCCAGCGGCTCTATCGCCACAGCGAATAGTAAGGGGGAGAGGGGACATCCCTGACGGGTACCCCTTGTTATTGCGAAAGCGTCAGTCAGCCGGCCATTCGCAAGCACTCTCACCGTTGGAGCCGTGTAGAGCAACCAAACCCAATTTACAAAGATCGGGGGGGAACCCCATCCTCTGCAAGACCGCAAAGAGGAACCCCCACTCTACAGAATCGAAAGCTTTTGATGCATCTAAAAAAGCTGCGGCAAGGGGACCTCAGGGTGAACCGTTTTAATCAGGGAGAAGACAGTGCGGAGGTTGTGTGAGGTTGATCTCGTAGGGACAAAACGAGACTGATCCGGCAAGATGAGTGTGGTCATTAGTAAGGAGAGTCTGGTTGCGAGCACCTTCGCCAGAATTTTGGCGTCGCAGTTCAATAGCGACAGTGGGCGATACGAGTCACAGTGTGCAGCATTTTTCCCAGGCTTAAGTAAAGATGCGATGATAACCTCTCGCATAGATCTCGGGAGTACACCTACTTCCAAGGCATCAGCAAATACCTCCCGTAGCACCGGTGCCATGATCTCCACATAGCATTTATAAAACTCTGCGGGGAGGCCATCATGACCCGGCGCTTTCCGGGTGCCCAAGGACATAATGGCATCTCGCACCTCACCCACCTCGAGTGGTGCCCCTAGGAATTGTCTGTGGACATCGCTTATCCAACAGAGTGCGATATCCCCCAGATAGCTATCCAGGTCAATGTCCCCAGCTGTCCGCGATGTATAAAGTTGTTTATAGTGTGCTTGGAGTGTGTTCAGAATTCCAGCAGTATCTCTGTGTACCTCCCCATCCGCTGTGGTTAGCGCCAAGATAGTATTCGAGCCTCGTGCCACCCGCACTGCCATGGAGAGCGCTCTACCCGGTCTCCCTCCCTCATTGTAAGCACGAGCCCGCCAGTATTTCCCCTTGAACCGCACCTCTCTCTGTGCCTCCGCCTCGTACTCTGATAACTTAGCTCTGAACTCGCGCTGCGCCTCTCCAGCTGTCCCCTGTAACATGCAGTTTTCTAGGGCCCTCAGTTCCTCCTCCAGCCTACAGAGTGTTCGCTGTATATCTCTTAGCACCCCAGAGCTCTTAGCGATGCACCATCCCCGCACCGTAACCTTGAATGCCTCCCAAACTGTTTCTACGCTATCCACTGTGTCTTTGTTTCGGGGAAAGAATTCTTCTAGGTCGGTCCTAAGTTCTTCACGGAAGACAGTATCTATCAGAATGCTGGGAAGTAGTCGCCAAGGCGGGCGTGGTTTATTAAATCCGGGCATATCTAAAGACATTAGAACGGGGCAATGGTCGGAGTGTGTTCTAGGCAAGTGTTGAGAAAGCAAAACATTCGGTGCTAGATTCAGGGACACAAAGATGTAATCGATTCTGGCCCATGTTCCTGTGTAGGATGTGAAGTGTGTGCCTTCCAGTAGATCAGGATGTAAATATCTCCAACTATCAATCAACCCTCCCTCTTCAACTATCCCCCGAAGGGAATCTCTCGCCTTGGTATGATATTTTGAGCAACTATCTGCTCTGTCCAATCTCGGGTTCAGGGCTACATTAAAGTCTCCACCCCATATCAGATACCTGGAACCCACATCCATTATAACTCCCCATAGCTGTGTGAAAAAATGGGGATCATCAACATTAGGAGCGTAACAATTGGCAATGGTAATCGTCTCCCCACCCAACCTCCCCCACACAATCACACATCTCCCCTCTTTATCAACATGCTGACCCTGCAGTGTGAACGGGAGAGCCCGGTGTATAAGAATGGCAGTACCCCTGGCGTACGAGGAGTAGTTTGAAAAAACCCTCACGCCTGCCCATCTCGTGCCGAATGCAGTATCAGTCGACGGGGGATTGTGAGTTTCCTGTAGCATAACCACCTGCACATTATGCCTATCCCAATATGCCAACAATTGTCTACGTTTTCGCGCATCTTTCAGTCCACGCACATTCCAGGATATGAAATTACATTGGTTAACAATCCCCACACCCGTAGTTGTATGTTTGACCCTGCTCTAAGAGAGTACGATGCATCTTCCACAACATCAATGTATCACGATCAATAGTCCCTCTCACATCGCTCCAGCATATCGCTGCGTCGGTTTGCTTGTGTATCTCACACTCATACAATTCACGTAACATCCATGCATTCCCACCTTCCCCCCCACCTCCCACAGAGGCATCCCCCAACTCGCCAGTGCCATCACCCACTCTCCCCCACCCCGATTCTCTCAACAACCTAGGGTGAAAACATACCCTACAACAACAGTAACCGTATGGGTAATACCCGCTAGGTAACATTCCAGGTGGCGACACACCACCCCCTCTTCTCCTGCAGCTCCCAATGGCGGAGCTCACCCAGCTTGAGGGAGAGAGGGGGGTACCTGGCGACGAGGATCAGAATCAGTGTTTCTCGGGTCTTAGCCCCCGCCCATCTCATAGTCAAGGAGAAATAGAGGGCAACGATCACAGCCATTGCCACAATTCAGGCCACAAACCAGTACTCACTTACAGGAACCAGAATGATATCAAGCGTTGCAAGATCCGTGAAGTCACTGTTCCTCGTCTTCCAGCTGGTCGTTTCTGCGATCAAGCTCAGCCATCCCTTCTCTATTCTGGTGCGCTGTACGTTTAAAATGTTTGATGAAATCCTCAACTTGCTGTGGTTTCGTAAAAAACTTTTGGCGCCCCTGATAAGTGATACGCAGTCTAGCCGGATAGAGTAATGCGTAGTCGATTTGCAGAGTACGAAGCTTTGCTTCAACATCCAAAAACTTGCGCCGCTCTTCCTGGACCATGGGCGTAAAGTCAGGATAGATTGTGAAATCGTTACCATCACAGGTGAGCTTGTTGGAGGATCGAGCCGCCCGCAACGCAGTGTCTCTGTCCCTATAGTTGAGCAGACGGGCTATGATAGGCCTCGGTTTCATGCCCGGTTTGGGTACCGGTCCTAGGGATCTATGCGCCCTTTCTACTATAAACTGAGGGGAGAACGCTTCCGAGCCCACTGCAGTCAACAGCAGTCTCTCCACATATTCCTCCATTTTACCCACGTTGGTGGACTCCGGAATTCCTACTATGCGTATGTTGTTACGCCGGCTTCTCGCCTCCAAATCCTCGTTCTTTGCCGCTATAGTGCGCAATAAGTCATCCATCCGTGTGAGTCGCGTCGTGTGCTGTCCTGAGGTGTCCTCGACATCCGAGACCCGCTGTTCCACCTCCTTCAACCTCCCCTCGTGAACATCCAGCTTGTGGACTACAGCATCCATACGGGACGACCTTCTGTCCACCTTGTCCGCAATGGTCGCGAATCCCTGACGCATCTCACGACGGATTCCCTGGAAATCCGTGGAGGTGGTCGCCTGGCTATCGACAGGATTGCTAGTCTCTATCTGCTTCGGAGGTTCCGGGCTAGTGCGAGTCGTCTTCTTTGCGGCATCAAACGTGAGCTTCGGTTCTCGCGCATCAGGTCGACCCATCTTCACCTCTGAGTAATGTCAAGTAAACCAGATCGCAATGTGGCGGGCAGCAGGTTCGTTACGTATGGACAATCCAGTTGTTCAGAGCCGTCGTAGAACCCCCACCGTCCAGTCGGGCGCCGGTAGGGATCAGCACTCGCGTGGGGGTGCGGCCGGGCGGTGAAGGCGGGTGTCCGTCGCTGCTCCTGGTCACAGCTCACCCCTCTGAGTCAGACCTGAGAGCCCTCCAGAAGGACCACAGTATATTCGTCCCACCGTGCAACAACTAGTAGTAGGTCAATGAGGTCGCAGCTTTCCCAGGACTGTTGCTCGCAGTACAGGAGCGCAGATCAAACGGAAGTAGTAGGCTGTCCTCCCAGTCGGGTGGTATATATGCAGATGTGAGGTCTCCGGGACGTAGGGAGCAGGCGACAGTCACCACCGCTCTGTAATGCGCCTGAGCTCACCCCTGTTATATGTGCCTAATGCAGCGCTGCAGCCATGCCTCCGAGGGCTCTGAAGCACAGCATCCCCCAAGTGGTCAGCACAGTATGCGTACGTATCCGCTATAATCGCCGCTGTAGGTCCGCACCCCAGGGCATAAGCAGGGCCAGTAGTTGGTAGGTGATAGGGTAGCTTCCCTTGCAGTATCAGGTGAAGAGGGCGATGCCACCAGCAATGTCCACAGCCCCAGACTTCTGTCAGCGCCTCTCACCTCTCGTACCTTGCAATCAGGTGCAGGAAGAATTACGATTGAGGAAATGGCGGGCTCACCAGCCGGCAGCAATGTCCTCAGCAATCCCCAATGGCAAACAGTAGCAGCGCTCAGCGAGTTACTCTAATCACTGGGGGCAGGTAAAGTAGGGTCCCCTGGAAGTCCGCAGGTAGTAGAGCCCCACTCCCGAGATGGCCGCCACCCTCGAAGGGGTCCCAGCAGGGCAACGGCCGCGCTCGGCAGAGGCAGGCAGAGGTAGGCTGTCGGTGGGGCAAACGGAGCGCTGGAAATACCTCAGTGGACAAGAGGGTCAGGGCTGCGCCGTCTCAGTATTCAAAGCGCCGCCATTAGGAAGGGACTGCAAACGTCCTCCACCGCAGCCGTCGTTCCGTGGCTCACCGAGGATTTCGCGCCTTTCAGGGCCCAACTGGCGTCATCAAAGCCCCGACCTCGCGTCTGCAGGCAAGCCGTCCTGCCGTGCCGAGACGTCCAGCCGTCGGGGTCGCTGAATACGGGAGAGCCTCCAACAGCCTCAGGCAGCGAGCAATCAGCGCCAAAATCACACCGGAGCCTCCGTGTAATCCCTTCTACAGATGGGGGCGATTTCAGCCCGATCTGACACCGATAAAAGGATTAATTACAGGATTAATGTCGCCAGGATGTGAGAGCCTCACGAGAAGGCTTCCATGCACAAGTGCGCCACCTAGCGCCCCTAAGTAAGTATTCTCATCTTCATGGGGTTGATGGTACTCCCCACGTACCTCAGCCCACATGGGCAGGTCAAACAATAAACACTATAGGGTGTAGTGCATGTGAGGAACTTCCTGATCTTTCTGCGAATTCCTACCTTTGGAATTTCGTAGCTTAACACTCGCTTACTGGTTATGCAGGCTTTACATTTCCCACAGGGGAAAAACCCTTGCATAGGTCCAAACGCAGATTTTAGGGGTTTCAGTCAAATAGCTGTGCACAAGATCATTTTTCAGTGATCTCGCCTTCCTAAAAGTAATCAAAGGATTGGACGGGAGATCACTACTCAGCGCCTCATCAGTCTGCAATATGTTCCAACTCCTTTTCAATATCTTTTTGAATTCGTTGGCTTTCTTGGAGAATGTGGTTATGAGGCGGAATTTCCCCCCATCTTTTGGTGCTTGTGTTCTCCTGCTTTTAGTTGGAGGAGGATGGAAGTCCGATGTGACGGGATGATGGAGCGAATATTGATTGGTGGGCGCACCCCCACCTTGGATTGCACCCGCCTGTGAGTGCCCTGCCTTGGTGTTTCTTGAAGAGATATATATATATATATATATATATATATATATATATATATATATATATATCCTACTGGCGGTCGCCAGTAGGTAGTTATAGTTAGGATCGTTTTCCATAGGAAATCCGCAACATTCTATTGGGAATAACTTTGGCGCCGAATGAGGGGTCTGCCTGTAATTTCCCTTAACTTTGCCTCGCTGCTCTCCGCTCCTTCCCTGAAAGTTTCGGGGGATTCGGTCAAGCGGGGGCCGAGATAAAAGGGGGGTCCCAAAACGTGTTTTCCCCATGTTAATTTCCATAGGGCGGTTGGACTCACTTTTAGCCCGAACGGCTGAATGGATTTCCACCAAACTTGGCAAAATTGTAGGGACTGGTACCCCGATGTGCCTTTGCTATGTCTCAAGATATATGCTCCAGTGGTTTTTACGAAAATTAACTTTGAAAAAATATATATTGGGCTACATTGAGCTATATATATGTTAGAGCCCAAATGTAGCCCAATGTAGCCCAAAGATGGCCACCAGAGACAAAAAAAACAAATGTAGCCCAAATATCAGCCAGATGTAGCCCAACTATAGCCCAATGACAGAATGTCCCAGAGTGTTCTAAAGAACAACTAGAGCGCTAACAGTCTTACTTATGACAAAAGTATGGCACACCTGAAGTCATCTTGAATGGAATAAAGTGGTAACACTTAATACATTTAATTTGAAAAGGAACAAAATGAGGGGTTTCATTTTGCCATAGAAATTATATATATATATATATATATATATATATATATATTCACTGAAAAAAACCATAGGTTTCACACCAGTTATAGTTAGGAGTTAGCATTTAAAAAAACCTATTAAATTCACTGAAAAAACCATAGGTTTCACACCAGTTATAGTTAGGTGGAAATTTTACTCGCATAAAACCATTGAAATTCCTAGGTTATAGTTAGTTGGACTCACTATAACTTGCGCGTGCAATGCACTGCTGATGACGTCACATATTACATCACTCATGACATGGTCAGTGACATCACTCATGACAACACTGATGAGAATTACTCTCCATATCCTCCCTCAAACTATCAAAAAGCTCAACTTAAGAAACAGTGGACAGTGAGGTCACCCCAACCAACAACTTTAATCTTAATCACATCATTTGCTACCACTCACCAGCCCCATCCAGTAACTTTAAGGAGCGCTTCTCTACCTCCATGATGGATCGGCTACACACTTCCGCCGCATCCTCAAATAAGGATATCTTCATTCCTGGCTTGAGGAGATGGTGGTATTTAAGAGAATTATTGGATATGTGTGAGAGCCTACAACTTGAAACTCTCCGCATCAGCATCACAGTGGAGACCACTGCCAGGACACTAGTCTTGAACATGAATTTCAAGTCGCAACCATCACCATGGTCTGACCCCTTCACCCAGCATCACCTTCCTCAACGCAATACTCTCTATCAAAATAACTATCAAGCAGACACGTTTCAGCCGGGGAAAAAACCCTTAAAAAAAAAAAACTCCTCCCAAGCACCTTTGAGACCATGTTGAAAGAACTGGTTTCATTTCTTTCGAACCTTAGTAGACTAAATCAGCTGTGCCCTAACAAAGACATCTGAACACCACTACAAAAGTCAGACAACTTAAAACAAAATTTTGCAAACTAGAAAGTGTCTGCTACAAAATAAAACCAGATTCACTATTATTTCTAAGAAGGAATGCACACAATAAGGCTAAGCCATCCTCATCATCAAGAAAAACAAGTTCTCCAACAAATAAACAGAACATGCGGGTCTTTACTGAAACAATGAATTGGTCCTCAGTGCACCGCCTCATCCATAATCCTAACACAGGAGCTGTGCGGTTCCCATTATCATAACACAAGGTGCTGTGCAACAACCATAGTCCTAGCAAAGGAGCTGTGCAACACCCTGCTAACATGCTTCACTGGGAACGTGCCAAACAGTCAGGTTTGCCACCAGTAGCAGCTACCGCCCTCACATCCAGGTCAGCCAATAGTGCCAACCAGTTCAACTTCATGCATGTGGCACCCGATGACGAGCTTTTCCTTTTCTAAAGCTGGCACTTGGCAGACTCAAGCTGCCTCTGTCCTGCTGCCACACCTGCCCATGCAGACACCAAGTGGCCACATTTATTAACAAGTGCCATAGAGACTGCGAGGTGCTTGCAAATTTAAAGCGCTCCTTCATGACACCTTCACCCAAAACCCGCTTTAGACCGGGCAGGCTGCAATAACCACCACCTTATCACAGGATTGCATGTAACTCAAAAAAGTAGCCGGCTCCCGCAGTGATTGACTTTAACCGGTAAATAAAAAAATAAACAAAAATAAACAAAAGTAGTAGCCTCCAAATTCAAGAATTACTGACCCAGAGGACATTCTTGGCACTTGTCGTAGTTCAGATGCAAACACAAACAAGCATTTACAATGCAATGGTTTCGCCTTTGGAAAAGTTAGAGTTATTGGCATTGTAAATGACAAAATTTGTATTTATGTGTTGGTTTTGAAAACAGATAAATAAATGGCATTGTCATTTACATTGCCATTAGCTTAATCTCTGCAGTCACCACTCTGCACTCCCTAGTCACTCCCTAGTCACTCTTCACTCCCTAGCCACTCTCCACTCCCTAGTCACTCTCCACTCCCTAGTCACTCTCCATTCTCATTTTAAGCCTAGATTTTCATGATGTCCACTTTATTGACTGGTCCGAAGTTACTAGTTTTAACTAGGTGCAGGCCCACTAACCTGAAAATCAGCATGCAAACTATTTCAACAATTGTGGTCTGAAAAGTAGAGAATCGGTTTGTATTTTGACCATCCCACACAATATTATAACCTTTGTTAATTCAATTAAAATGAGTACATTTCTCACAAGAATTACAAAGGTATGGAGAATTGTAGGCATCAGCAACAGGTACTGTATATCAGTTTGTGCATGAAGAATTTCGGAAAAGAGTAAGTTAAAACGCTACTCTACTGCCACTGAGAACTGTACCTAAACCAAAAACGAGCACTGGCAAAGCCAAAGAGTCTGGCTTTATTATCCGGCCTTAGCGCTTTTGGCTTTTGCAATGATGGTTTTGTTTGATAGCACTTTATCAGTTTTCTAACTAGGTAAGCCAAAGAATTTTTTCAACACGTCGGCCATCTAGGAACAGTAAAATAATTAAAGTACGGGGGAAAAAAACATTAGGAAAACCATTAAAAAAAGACCAATCCTGCATATGTACATACAGACAGCATGCTCTGAATACTTTGCTAACTTAACCATTCTTTACCCTTCCCAAGATGACTAACGTGTTATGGAGCCATGAGTGACCCATCTTAGAACGCAAAATAATTAGAAAGAATTTTTTTAAAAAGTATTCAAAGATAACACCCTATGTTTGCACACCGATGAACAGAGTCTTGATTGCCTGCAGGCTTTTCTTCAACAGTAAGCCTTGTCAGCCACTAACACATATGAAGTTGTAAGGCAGTGATCTATTTAACACTTTCCAATATGCCTGAACACATGTCTTTTCACTTTACCACTCACTAGTGTGACGTATTAACTGGACCACTGCTGCTAACTCCAAGCTGCATTTCAACTAATATTGTAATCGTAAATGTAAATTAAGGAGTGAGGCCAAAAAAACGAACCAGTTATGAGGCTTGCAACCGTAGGATTATTGTGGATACTTTTTTTTTTTATTACTGGTCGAGTCATTTCCTTATTACTCTCTCCATGTATTCGTCCCGTACAGGCAAAAGCACAATAAAATTCAGAACTTGCCACCCAAAAGAATCAAACAGCATACATGTTTCCATAGTAGAACTCCTTACAAAGTTGACAAGTGCCATCTAACCTACACAGCAGTCTTTGACACCCTGGAACATACTCAGTGATGAAGGCAGATTATTATAAGGCTCAGACTGACGTATAC
The DNA here is from genome assembly GCF_964261635.1 of Lissotriton helveticus. Classification (NCBI taxonomy): domain Eukaryota; kingdom Metazoa; phylum Chordata; class Amphibia; order Caudata; family Salamandridae; genus Lissotriton; species Lissotriton helveticus. The sequence continues at coordinate 136,540,949 of NC_136065.1, forward strand.
CCCGATTGTCATAAAAACGCAATTGTGTACGCTTAAATAACTGTGAAGGAAATTGATTTTTCTATACTTATGAGCACAAGCAGTGCCTACTGTGTTAGTTACAACATTGTTGATCCTTCCACAAACCCCAAACCGGTTTATAAACATCTGGGCGTGAGAAAATACGGATGACTATCCAAGGTGCAAAAAACGTTTGCTAAATCTATTTTCCGAGGGGATGAAAGAACCGCAAATCCCAGCAGACGCCGCTATTCTGCAGCTAGGGATGATGTCATCTACAAGTCGGGCACACGGACAGCGGGGGGGCAGGGGGGGAGGACAGCGGCACCGATTTGGGAAAATGATACGGTGGTACCGTATTCCTTCTCAACTGTAACTCTCACCCCTCTGAAGAGTTAGTTCACTTTAGTCATGCCGACTATATAACGATGGCAAGGGCTGTACTGTGCGGGAACAGACATTCACTCTCATCAAGGTTCAAGGCTGCCTGCACAGCTTATGGGGTTTACTTGGAAATGGGGGAGGGGTCCAATTTTTGTAAGCAAGGGGGTTCAGATACCGGTGAGATGGTGCCAATCTTACAAGTGTGTCACTTTCACGCCCTTAAATAAGTGTGTCTCAATGCACAAATAACATGAACAAATTCATTAAAGAGAATCCCTTTCTTTGAAAACACAGTGAAAACAAACATTTTAGAAACACTTCATTATAAACATTATGCACGATCATCTCACATCCATCTTCCCGCTCCTCGATAGTGGAACATGTTAAAATCGTAAAACATTGACGACATCTATACACAAGCACCATACTTGTAATGGAATACCTTTAACACAACATGCATTGAGCACTGTTCCGGGGACAGTGCTTACGCATCTCTTATCATAAACCCACCTTCGGCTCAGTCTACTTTATCAGTGGACCACTGTAAGTAAATCGCAGACCCCGGGACGAAAATCCTTGTTCTGATGACCGTCAGCTCAAAGGTAGAGGATCACACACTTACACGCATACGTTACTGCATCCCAGCCTTTATTCTCATTTTACTTAAAATGCAAACCGTCCACACGGGCATTGTTTTCTTCCCGCCGACCACTATCCTCTCACCACCACTCGGTGTTTCTCAAGACCCCTTGAACCGGATGCCAGCTTCCAGTTACCGCCAGACAGGCATGTACTTTGTAGTGAGAATTACAGTACCACCACACACTATCATGAACACTGTCGCACACAGGCATCGAAGGGCCCTTGTACAGCACAACTAAGGAAGGTTCTTCATAACTAGGTGGATTTCAGGTTCCCAGATACACAGCAGATTCCGAATGCACGCTCGGTCTATATTTATTACAAGCTCAAAAGCTAAAAGTCCGTTAATCTTTGGTAAAGACATCTACGGCCCGTAAGACTGCTCACTCGCAGACCCCTGGTTTACTTCCCCAAACACACACTTTCATGCCATGGCACCCTGCCGTATAAATAATGCTGCAGAGCCGCCCCCCCCAATTGTAGAGCATCCTTTACCACCGACTTCGCCCCTACTTCTCCCTCCTCACCTGCAGACTCGCCGGAGTTGATCCAGTCGGGGTTGGCGATGCTCGCGATGGCGAAGATGTCGGCGGCTAGAAAAAGACATCCTGAGATGATGGTCAGTATATCCATATCTCGCTCACCGCGGCCTCAGCTCGCCCCGCCACCGCCGCCACTGGGCCTCAGAGCGGGGAGCAGGCAGCGCCGGAGGGGAGAGTCCCCTCCACTGGCCGCGTACGGGAGCCAGCGGCAGAAAGCTGGCCGGAGAGCGCCGGGACGCCGTACCGGAAGTACAAGTCCAGCTCCAGTGCTTCCCGGAAGTACACCACCCCACTGTCTGTTCTCATGAGTGTTATGGGTTTTCTGCGCTAGAAAAAGAAGAGGGACAAAACCCACTGTTTCCAGGTCCAGAAAAAAGCATGCCCAGGCACTGAACGCAAAGACTAAAGCAAGCCCCACCTACAAACGAAAATAAGCGGCTAACAAAGTGAGCGATAAAGTGGCTGGCTTAATGTTTCAAAAGTAACACAAATACCGAAGCAGAACTCTGAAGTTTTCAAACTTCATGCGAGAGTAGATTATCACCGAAGCAGAACTCTGAAGTTTTCAAACTTCATGCGAGAGTAGCTTATCCTCATCACCACGGTTTAGCTTTCCATTAAGGAACTTACAGGTATTAATAACTGAGAAACGGGACTACAAACACCAAAATGCAAAGCAGAAAACTGAACTAGAGCCTCTCACCAACGACCCGCATAGACGAACTCCGCAGGGTCCTCCTCTCTGCCAGACAATTATTTAATATACCGAGCAATCTACCCTCTCACTCCCAACCCACAAAATAATAAAACAAGGGGGGGGGGCGGGAAAGACACGGACGAGGGGAGGGGGGGCGGGAAAGAAACGGATAGCGGGGGGTGGGGGGGAAGGACCGGACAGGAAAGGAACCACTCACCTGGACTTCCTCGGCCGGCGGTCGGCCGCCAAATGTCCCAAACAAACCTCAACCAGCCAAAAAAAAAAAGCCCCGCCCACCGCTGCATGACGTGGCCAAAAGAGAAAAATTCTCGGGAACGCCCCCGAATCTGGTCCGGCCTGGACGGACAGATCCGGCACCCAATGGCTAGCCTCCATTTATGGAGCTAGCCAATGGGAGCCGGGGGACGTTCCCGAAGCACTTATAGTTAACAAAGGATTTCGCCTGCGCCGAAAAGCCGCGCAGAGCGCAGCCTTCGGCAGGCGAAACCCAAAAAGTGACTGCACTGGTATAAGTGTGGAACAGCCGACTGCAACTCACAGAGAAGGGGTCACTCAGAATGGTGACACAGTCAAACCTTGCAGACCAAATCGACCTGGCAGACAGCGACATCCTTCCCCATACACCACAAACATTAGCCAAGATCTCAAACTAGGCGGCCAGATGGTGCAAGTCCTTCCCAGAAGAATGTGCACAGCGAGTGAGGCTGGGAGAGCGCATCTTCCACACTGAGTCGCTTTGACCAGCTATGCACCTACCACAACACTTCCACGCCTATGCAGGAGACACTCAGATGTACCCAACAGTCACTGGTCTACCCAACTAATTCAACGCTATGGCCTCAAAATCAATATAGGGTGAATGGTGGGCAGCAGCCTCAAACTGAATGCTCTAAAACAATATTCCAGCTCCCAGGTCCAACACACCTCCTCAAAAACACGGGAACGCCATGCGTTCTTTGGTGAGGGAGCACCAATCATACCCAGAGTAAGAAACCAGGAGTACCGTGGGGGGGGGAAGACCTCAGCTTTGAAGTCACAAGTAGAAGCCATCAATAGCTAAGGCATCCCTCTAGCAATTTAAAGTCCCAAACCCTCCCTTTTGTCCCCTCTCAACGCCATTACCATTAAACTGAGCGAGAGCAACACTAGTTTTTAAAGTGTTTGGAGACTGTAGAAGTGTGGAAAGAAAAGATATTTTTAAAAATGAATTATTACTCGCATACAGTCTTGCAGGAGAGATTAAACATGTTAAATATATAAAAATAAAAAAAATGCAAGAAAATACATAAAAAGTATCACGGTAAGCATGGAAGCCAGCCTTTGCTGATTTCACTGCACAGCACCCGTGCACAACAGCACTTTAATTCACCTTCAGACAGTTATAAGGGGCTTGATCTTTCGCAATATTACTGGCATCAAGGTGTTTTTGAACCGCAGACAGCCAACACATTGTGTGTAACCAGGTGACTGTTTATGACAACAAAGGGATCAGCAATAGGTCAACACAGAACTGTGTGGGGGTGTCATACGTTCAGCTACCATTCTCACATGATGTTTACGTCTCTATTGGCACAAGGTGGGGCGGCTATTTGCACTTTTACTCATCAGTCTTCTGACATGCTTCATGCAACCGCTGCGAAAACAGCGTCTGCTTGGTTGGCAAAAACAATATCTGAAACAAATGCAAAGGTGGGGCTCGGAGCCCGACCGCCCAAGGCAAGAACCCGCGCCTCACCTCTCCCATCAGCTGGGGTTCAAGAGAATCTGATCTCACCTTTGGATCAGGAGTTTACAAGGTCACTTTAATCTGGGGATTCACAAAAGTGCTGTAATTTTTTTGGGTAATTCAAAATCTCCTTAGAGTGTGCCTAGAGGAATCATGGGAGGAGGAGAGGCCACTTGTCCTGCCAGTTCTTACCCTCATCACAGGAGTAGCAAGAAATGACACTTCAAGCTTCAAAGGGCAGGGGCATCATAAATCCCCTAATTTAGCAGCTTGAGCGAGAGGAAGAAGGATGAAAGTGTAAAAAAAAAAAAATGAAGGACGAGACGGAGAGTGGATGGAAAAAACAAAAGAATGATAGAGAGAAACATGGATGGCAAATACAGATGGATGGGAAAAGCACAGAAAGGACAAAGTTGGCAGTAAAGCAAGATGGAAAAAAGAAAAGGCAGAAGGACTGAGGGAATACAGTAAGCAAAGACAAAAGAATGGCAGAAAGATAGAGAGTAGAAAGGATACATACACATTATATGCACTAATTTTATAATGCGTGAGCTTGCATTCTTTCCCACTGTAAGTGGCCCCACCAGTTTTATCTGCACTTTGTGCGGTCCCCATTAAAAATATATGTCTAGACACGCAACTGAGTGGGACCCTTCCAAAGTAAAAAATAAATAAATAAATAAAAGAGCATCAGTCCTTTGTGGCAACGCCACTGCCATGGCTGATCAGTGCAAAGCAGGGACTGGTGGTGCTCGGCAACCATACTCCCAACCCATGGTGTAAACCCCATACAAATAGTTGCTCTATTGACCTATCCCTCCAGCAGCATGCTATTGGAAATGACCCTTTCTACAAGTTGATCCTCAAACATTTTGCCTTCCTCTGCTCCTTTTGCTGAATTAACTGTGTGCACTTTACTGTTGCTAAACAGTGCTAAAGTGCTTGTGCTCTCTCCTTAAAAGGTGGTGGAATTGGCTTATACCCAAATTGGCATATTTAATGCGCTTATAAGTCCCTAGTAAAGTGCACTACATGTGCCCAGGGCCTGCAGCACTGATTGTGCCACCCACTTATGTACCCTTTAAACATGTCTCAGGCCAGTTATTGCAGGGCCTGTGTGAGCAGTTTTAAACTGCCATGTCAACCTGACAAAATAAACCTCTTGCCAGGCCCACACCTACCTTTTTAATACCTTTAAGTCACCCCTAGTGTAGGCCCTGGATTGCCCGGAGGGCAGGGTACAATGTATTTTAAAAGTTTGACATTTACTTTTAAGATTTACATGTCATGGTAGTGAAAAATGCAAATTCGTTTTTCACTACTGCAAGGGCTATATCTCCCATAGGCTAACATTAGGACTATCTTATTACATCTTATAAGCATAATTTCCAAATGGGAAGATACAAGCGGTTCATGTTTGATTTCTTTGGACTCCTGCTTTACAATCCTAACTTATGGTGAAGGTTGGCATTTTCAGAACTGTAATTTAAAATCACTTTCCTTAAGGAGCTGGGGGTCCTCTTGTTGTTTACCTGAAAATTAATAAAAGATTTAACCATAAAATCACTTTATAAACATTGTCATTTTCCTGCCCTAGCTGTTTGGTGCCTGTTGCCTGTCTCAGATCACAGGTTTGGGGTGGGTAACAGCTGGGATTTCTGTATTCCCTCTAGTCAGCCACACAAAATGGGAGCTTAGTTTGACTTGATGGGCCATCCTGTCAGGATAGGAGGGAGGAGCTGGACGCAGCCTCACACTTGCACATGAACATGCTGGGTCCTGTCTACACACACAAAGGGTTGCATATCTGCCTGTAGTGAGTCTGAAGTCAGGGCAGGAAGGAGGACCCATGTGTACTTCAAAGAACTTTTTTTGAAGTCTGCCCCCTTTCAAGGGCACCACTAGCTATGATAACTGGACCTCAGACCATACCACTTCAGTACACGTCTGGGCCAGTGGATACTCTACCAGGAAGGCAGACTGTTGTGCTCCTAAAAGAACTGCCACTTTGCTACTCTACAAAGCAATGCTCATGCTGCCCTCTTGCCTTGGGAAGCAGAACTGAACCTGGAATCCATCTTAAACCCAGGACCCCAGAGTGACTCAAAGAGCTAATCTGCTTGCCTCCTTATCTGAGCCTCAGGGACATAATAGGCTCCCCACAGCTCCTAGACCAGTCTTCAACAAGCTCCTGACTCCCACAAGAGGCACCTCTCAGGCCCTTGGAAGTGGTCTTTTTGCTCTTAAAATCAAACTTTTGGGCCCTTTGTGAATTGGACCGTTCGCTCCAGAAACTCGTTGCTCACCAGGAAAGCCTGCATGAGCGGCCGCAAGTTAGTCTCTTCGCAACAGCAAGTGTTGCTGCTCGCAAGGCTCCAGCCTGTCCGTCTGCGACACCTGGTTGGCACTTCGCACCCCACAGCCCATTGTCAGCAACGCTCTCCTTGCTCCTGGTAAAAGGGATTCTTAGCACTATTTTTGCGAAACTAAAACCTCAGCCGGACTAATCTGGGACTGTGCCCAACCAGTGCTCCATCACGGTCTGCCTGAAGTTTTGGATTTGGAGTACGACCAGATATCCCCCTGTGGCAATAGGAACAAAGGATCAGGAAAAGGGCACCCCAGGGGCATGGGAGCGGCGCGCTCTAGCGGTCCGCTCTTTCCAGACCCAGAAGCGGATACGAGAAGAGCGGTAGTAGAGGATGGTGCGACAGACAAGTGGGAGCAGTGGATGCGGAGAGAGGAGCGAGAACAGCGGAGGCGGACAGCAGGACTTTGAAGGATGACAATGAGGTCAGGGCAGGAGATGGAGAAGATTCTATGGGCCGTGCAAGGAAGGCGTGACAGATGGGGCCTCCGTAACTCCGGTCGGGAGTCACAGCTCAAGGGCATAACCGAGAGGAGGGAGGAAAAAGACTAGTAAAGAAGAAGAGTGAAGTTACCTTGGGTGTCATCCGGGAGGCTGAGAGACTAAAGGAATAAAGGAGGAATAGAGATACAAATAAACAAATCCTTTCCTTATCAATCATATTTTGGCTCCGCCTACTTCTTCTCCTATCACAGTGGTTTCAGAAGTGGGATTCCCTACTTCCTGATAGGACAAGAAGAGGACTTAACCCCTAACTATGACAGACATGGTCAAACGGCTGGCAGAGGACCAGAGACATTTACAGTTGGTCATTGAGGGGCAAGCAACCAAGCACAAAAGGACCGTGAATCAATTCAGGCCCAGGCCGGACTTATAACCAATAACCAAGTTGTTTAAGATACTGCCATTGAAAGACTGATTGATACCATTGCCAACACCAGGGTACACCCAAATGTCCCAAGTTCTGTGCTTCAGAAATATCAACCAGGTGAAGACCCAACTATTTCTTTACTAATTTTGAATGAGTGGCCACTACAGCCTCCTGGCCTCCTGATAGATGGGGGCAGTATATCGCCCCTCTTTGGCAGGAGAACTACAGGCAGCATATCATGCTGCAAACCCCGCAGGGTTAACACGCTATCCAGAGATCAAGAGAACTATCCTGGGATGACTTCGTATTCATCCATCTTTCAAGTTCCGCAGAGGAAAGTATAACACCCACGACAACGTTCTGGGCCTTTTTTACCGTATCCAAAACCCGGGTAACCGCTGGCTACAACCTACCACTTCTAGTCTGGAGGAGGTAGTTGATAACAATTTACTAGAACAATATCTTGTTCTAGGAAAATCCCACAAGAGGCTGGGTGAAGCAACACCTAAACGTTACCGTCAACACAACCACAGAATGAGCATGTGCATTCCACAGGGCAACAGACTCCCGTCCTTCTCAACCTCGACCCGTTGAGACAAGACCCTCATTACCTAGAATGCCCACTGCAGTAGCCCATAAGTGGAGATTCTCCCAACCTATAGGGAACCCGAGACATACCCCAGAGGTCAGACCGACCAATCGATACCCCTTCCGAGATACAGTAACGGGACCCCAGTGTTTTCAGTGTGGGGAATGGGGACACATTGCTAGCAATTGTCCCCAGAAGACAACGACCGTAGAACCCATGGACGTTGGTTATTTGCAAGGACGGGTGTTGTGGGCAGGCCAAGAGGAGGCAAAGCCTTATCAATGGATGACGGTAATCCAAAACCTCATGAAGGTCTTGCTTGACTCCGGATGTCATCAATTGGTAATAAAGGCAGAAAAGGTGTGTCCGGAAAAATGACAAAGGGGAGGCTATATAGATCACTTGTGTGCATGGGGATAGCAAACCATATCCACTAGCCGAAATACAGTTAGACTGGACAGTTGACACGAAAGACTGCGGGTGGCAGGCCTCCCAGACATGGTGGAAGAGATGATTCTGGGAACAGACTATGGAGATTTCCCTCAGCTCCTAACAAAGGCTATGAAAAAGAAACAGGATGCTTTATGGTGGGAGGAGGCGCCTTTTTCCCCAGGAGGAAATAACAGGCGGTAGGTAAAAAACCCAACTAACCCATCGAGAAAGACGGACACATAACCAACGGTATGTCCTTTCTGGTGGTTCGGACACTCCTTCCACTTCTTCCTCTCCTACAGAAGAGGCACCAGTAATGACCCACAACTTTAGAACAGCGCCGAGAGAAGATCCCATTTTGGAATGTGCTTAGGCCCAAGTTGTTGACGACTAAGATGGGTAGGTAGGACCCTATTTTTATGTCTGCAAGCGTTAATTATATAGGAAAGTAAGACACCCAGATAGACTGGCTTCACAGTTGTTGGTACAGTTACCTTTAGGGACCACGTCCTACACCTGGCCCAAAGGGCAGGCAGGGGGAGGTCATTTTAGGAGAGATCAGACTGAGGGATACCTATTACGGAGGTTTTACTGGCCAGGGGTGTTCTCAGACATCCGACGATTCTGTGCAGCATGTGAGAGATGACAGAGTAAATCTTCCCCACATACTGAAGGCTTTTTTACAACCCCTGCCCATCATTGATACCTTTTTCCCTGTCTGGTTGATGGATCTGGTGGGTCCCCTTGTTGCATCAACAAGACTATATCAATACATCTTGGTACTAGTGGATTATGCCACAAGATATCCCAAGGCCATTCCCTTTACCAGTATGACCACCTCTGCCGTGGCCCAGACCATGATAGTGGTTTTCTGTAGGGTTGTTTTCCCCAATGAGCTCTTGACAGATCAGGGAACCCCGTTCATGTCCTGACTGATGTCCAAGTTGTGCAAAATACTGGGTATAAAGCAGATACAAACATCGGTCTACCACACACAGACCGATAGCTTGGTGGAGCAGTATAACCGCACAATCAAAACCATGTTGAAGAAAGTGGTCACAGAAACAGGTAAGAATTGGGACAGACAGCTACCGTTGGTCCAGTTTGCCATACGCACACATGTCCAATCCTCCACGGGATATTGTCCCTTTGAACTCGTTTTTGGTTGAAAGCTGGGTACCCTTCTAGACATGGCCGCTGAGTGGTGGGAAGATCAGGAAGACAAAGGATTAGACCTTCTTGATTATGCCTCCAAACTTAGACTTAAAGTTGAGACCCTATGCGAAGAGGCCAAGGAAAAGCTGGAAAAAGCACAGCAGAGACAGAAAAGGGTGTGCAAATCCAACACCCAGCTAAGGGAACTAGCAGTTGGGGACAAGGTACTGGTTCTTCTTCCTTCTTCAGACACTATTAGCCAAGTGGCAGGGAACCTAGACAATCATGGAAAGTAATAGGTCTGTCACATACATATTAGACACACTACATAGAGGGGGTCAAGGACAAATCTATCATATTAATCTCTTAACGAGGGGGGGGGGGGGAATCCAACGCCGTTTGTGACCAATTCCAACCCCCTGGACATTACATTCCCCTTCAAAAAACACAGATCACTCGGTAGGGGACATACCAATGGGTTCTTATCTATCGGATACATGTCATCTGTCTCTTAATAACTTAGCAAGCATGTATAGTGACCTATTTTTTGGCCAACTCGGAAAAAATCACCTAGTACAACACAACATTTGAACAGAGGGATTAAGCCCCATCCGTCTTCGTCCGTACCGGATACCCGAAGCAAGGAGACAAGCTGTGAAACAAGAAGTAGAGGACATGAGGGGGGAGGGGTGGGAGGAATCATAGAGCCGTCCTGTAGTCCCTGGCCCTTTCCAGTGGTGCTAGTCCCCAAACTCACTTGGTCCATATGCTTTTGCATTGATTTTCGCAGACTGGATGAGGTTTCCCACTTCGATACCGATCCTATGCCCAGGATCAATGAGATGATCGAAAGCCTGGAGTCCGTTTCACACATGACCACTTTAGACCTCACAAAGGGTTACTGGCAGGATACATCTAACACGCTCAGCCAGAAAGAAAACAGCATTTTCTACCCCAACTAAAACTTGATCAGTCCTGAATGTTGCAGTCTGGGCTACGCGGCACCCCGCCATCTTCCAACGCCTGATGGATCTGGTACTCCGGAAACATTGGGCATATGCTGCAGTGTACCTAGACAACATAGTGATCTTTAGTCCATCCTGGGAAATACACTTACAACAGAGGCAATATTAGTTACCCTCCGACATGCTGGTCTGACGGCTAATCCAGAGGAGTGCCTGTTGGCCATCAATTCTATTTGATTTTTATGGTATCACATACAAGAAGGCCGCATTCGGCCCCAGGTGGACAAGGTGAAGGCAACCAAAGACCTACCCCCTCCCACAAACAAGAAAGAGGTCTTATCCTTTTTGGGTCTAATTGGATATTAGCGACGATTCATACCCTGGTTTTCTGAGTTAGCGGCTCCTTAGAACTCTTTTTCTAAGAAACATTCAGCCCGTTTACAGAAGTGGCTACCTTCACATACAGCGCATTTCTCTAGGTTCTAGTTTAAACTGTAGGTCATGCTCAGGAGTTTTATATACTGAATTTTTCGCAAACTTTTTATAGTGCTTTCATGGGATACAGTGCTCCCTATCTAGCGCATAGCCTATTCTTGGCATCATATGCTTTAAAAAGATCTTCAAATGGGCTGGAGACCAAGCCTGCAAAAGTGCAACAGTGCATTGAGATACCTCAATTGCTATATTGAGATTCCTATTTAATGTGTACAGTGCTGAATCTTCTCCAAAAGTCTCTTGGTTTATTATGAAGAAGATTATTAAAGGCCCACCATAAAATATTAGAAATGGCTTGAGCATATGTACTTGTTAAACAGAGCTCGAGGCGTAAAGCTTTTACGGGGACTGATTGGGTGACTTTCAGCATTATTCGTAGGATAGTCCCTCATTTCTCTTTTATCAGTTGACAGGTTTTAAATCTGTATATATTTGAAGGCATAAGACAAAATGGGAGGGATTTTCATACTATAGACCTCCAGCATGGATTAAAAGGGCCTATTCCTAGTTGAGCAATTAAATCTTTGTAATGCCCCAACATGGGAGTCTGCCTGTCGCCCGAGGTGCTGAAAATGGGAAACATTTTGGAGGTCGTATGAGAGGATTCAGCCCAAATAAATATATTCTTTCACTATCTCTATTGATTTACCTCCCCGGGACCAGGTAAAAGGCGGTAATTTCCTTCTTCCTCTGAAAGGTAAAATTTTAGTTTTGAAGATATTAGGGACCAGAACATTCTTTTTTGAGTATCTATTCAGTTGTACAAAATTTCTTAGGAGGCCAATAGGGGTACAGTCGAGTATAACAATATTGTCTGCGTACATTAGGCTATGGATTTCACTTGGGGCTAGCTTAAGAGAGGTGTGGGGGGGTGAGTTATTAGTTTTGGGAAAAGTACCCCGTAAAGTTGATTATATAGAGGGAAAAAAACAAAGGGGCGAGAATGCAACCTTGTTTCAGACCATTCATTGTATAACTAGTTAGCCCCTTTCACTCCCATTTTAACTCTGCACAAGGTTACCGTGTGCAGAGATATAATTGTCAAGAGGTCGTGGGGTATCCTAAGACTGTCTAGCTTTTTCCACAGCCTTGGTCTATCTATGTTGTCAAAAGCGGTTGAAAAATCAATAAATGCACAATAGATTATTTGTGATTTTAAGGCTACCTACTGGTCATGGTCAGTCTGAGGGACGGCAACGTTATTAGTAACCGAGTGGTTTGGGGGGAACCCAGCCTGTGTCACATGAATACCATTGTTTGAAAATGCCCAGTCTTATAGATGGTCCAATACACATGCTGCAAAGATTTTACCAGTGGCATCAAGGAGAGCAATTTGTCTGTAGTTAGTTGGATTTAGTCTAGAACCTTTGTTCAAAAGGGGGCCACTATACTCCCTCGCCAAGATTTTGGTATGTAACAATATATATATATATATTTTTTCATTCATGACCCAGTTGAAGGCTATGGCTGAAACATTTTGGTCTCATGTCCGCACCCTTTGGTGATATAAAATAAAAAAGGATTGGTGGATTCCTGTCCTGCTGTTTCCTTGCCCCGTCTCATATGCTGGCTGTTTGGCAGCAGAGGTTTGGGGGGTTACATGGACAAATGAATATATATATACACATCTTCTAATCATGCAGCACAGCAGCCACACAGCATGACGAAGAAAACATGTCAAATCTCTCTACTATTTGGATTTTATGTTTTAGGCCATGTTGTACAGCTATGCAGTTGCTGTGCAGCACACTGAAAGTAAAAAGAAAGTGCTATAACATGGCTAGCATTGTGTCTGTGATACCCAAGAAGGTGAAATAGGTGTATTCGCTTAGGCAGGGTGTTACAGGGTGGTGTGTATGTCAGGAAACGGGTTCCAGTGCTCCTGTTTGCATTTTTCAAGAAAGCAATAACCGGAATGGTCTGTGTTTTTGTGTCACGGTGATCCATAACTGCAGTGTAAGGCAGCCTATTTAAAAAGGTGTCAAGATATGTGGATTCTTTCCTCAGTCCCATTGTGTCCAGTCTACCTTCACACATAAAAGACAGCAGATTTTCTTCACAGAATCTTTGATATAAGTTGGGAAAGTGATATGATAGTAACTTTAAAACGTTACATCGCTGTATACCATCATAAAACACTCCGGTGGGTTAAAAGCCATAAAGCATTTTTTGTAGAATGAGAACTATTAGGTTTTATGAACACAGTCAAATGCTATTATGTATGGATTGAATTCTGCTTAAGCATATACTTGCTTTTAACAATGAAGTCTACAGGCAGACCAGAACAGCAGCGATGGGCACCTGCTTCGCCCCAAACTATGCTAATTTGTATGTGGGCTGATAGGAGGAGCAGATGGTCGGGGTCCACAACTGGAAAAAAGGTATAGCCATATCAACCTCTGGGAGTGAGTTACTGACGATCTGTCAACTGGAAGGACTCCCAGAGATCAGCAGAGGAATTTGTTAAAGAGATCAATATGAATGAGTTTAATCTTGAGTTTTATCCGCAAAGTAGGCAACAGTGAGATGGAATTTCTTTTTGCATTGGTAAAGGTACAAAAGCAAAAGCCAATTACAACGCTTTACAAAAAGCAGACCGTGGGAAACAGTACCCTACATGCTCAGAGCTTCTACCCTCACTCTCATTAGAAACGTACCTTTTGGAGAGTTTTACAGAGCAAGAAGATTATGCAGCACAGAAAGAGTGTGAGAACAGAGGAAGAAATGTGTGCTATATTCAAACAAAGCATACATGCAAGATATCATTATGGAGGTACAACAGACGGCCAGAAAAATTAAGAGGGAAGAAGCTGTATTTAATAGAACTAAAAAAGTGACAGAGGACAGACAACACAGATTTATTACAACATATAACAAACAACAATTGCTAGTTAGATCAGCACTTAATAAACACTCCCATCTGGTAAAAAGTGGCCCAGTTATAAGGGATAAACTGAAGAGACTCCAATGATAAATTATAGAAGACCAGTTTTAATGAGGGATCATTTAGATAAAAGCGATGTGAAGCTACTGCAGAAAAGGGACACATGATTGAAGCCTAAGGAAGGTTTTGTGAGGTGTACACACTGCAAGGCCTGTAGACAGGGTCAGAACAGAACAACATATCGTCCAGAATGCAGACAAAATGTTTAAGTTAAGAATCACAAACAAAAAGAGTTTTGTGGTGTACATGCTAGAATGCCCCCTGCTCTAAGACGTATATAGAGAGCATCACCCTGCCTCGCCACAAAAGGATACTGCAACACCTGAGGGCAACAAAGAACAGGGGCGCCCCTTATGCAGTGGCACAACATTCTGAAAAGGAACATGGGGATATATTATATATATCCGCAAACAAGACTGCCATGGTCCCGTTCGGACTCCAACCAGTATTTATTCAAAAATGTTGCAGGCTGCATGCAAGTAAGCTCCGGACGCATTTCCACAAAGATGCCTTAATCATAGGTAAATGAGGACGTCACGATTCCCATTGTGCTCCTCCAATTGCAGTGAAATACAAGTCATGCCTTAAGGTGTCCACCACTGCAGTAAAGATTCTAATATTTATAGCAACAGGCATTTTAAATGTTCAATTAGTAAAGTCAATATTTCACATTAGTCGTCCATTGTCTGGTACCGAGTGGTGTGTAGTGGGTCCTACTTTCCGAATCCAACTAGAGCGAACGTTCTGAACTGCAATACAGCCCTGTAACCAAAGACGACCCATTCGTGAACTGAGTGTTTATCAACACGACACACTGAAGAGAACACTTCGCAACATAACACGGCCCTGCTAATTCGGAGGACTTTCTTGCATCGCCATGTGTACTTAAACCGCAATTTGAAAAATGTGTTCATTGAATCGACTTTGGAAGATAGGCAGTGAAACTACTCCATGTCTTGAACACTGCTCCACTTTTATATTCGTCCATCTTACTCATCAGCCCGGCCGGGTTGGAATTATCAACGGCTGAGTGCCCTGAAGAAGTCCCGGAGCAATTCTCCATTGTTCGACGAAACACGTGTCGGCTGGCTTGTTCCATCGTGCTTTTTGAAAAGGATTAAAAATCTCAACTTGATCCACTCAAGACCTTTTTCCTTTCATCTCGAAGATACTTTTTGTGTTGTTGTTACTCATTATGATCACAAGATCTTTACTTTTTATGTGTGCCTAGGCAGTTGTTTTCATTTCACATTAGTGCACCTTCAACATATTATGCGTTAGGTAAAGCCTGATTACAGCAGAGCCGAGGATATTTGAACAAATAACCCCGCACTGCTGTAATCAGGTGTCGCAGTACACCTAGGATGCACTCTGCACCCCAGGTGGGTATCCGATGATGAAGCATGCCACCAACTAGGTTGGGGGGTAAGGGTCCTTCTACCGTTAGTAAAAAATAGCCATGAAAGCGCATACTTTGTATTTTAACATGGAGCTAGAATCAAAATCTATATTCTGGTGTACACGGTGTGTGGTATTTCTTAGCGCATGGAAAGTAACCGTGTTCTTTTTGTCGGTTTAAATGTAAACTGAAGCATTAGCGTGGATTTGAAGTTTCCATGAGTTCTTATTTTCCTGATGTTACTGCACTTTGAAAATAAAGTAAACTCCTGGATGTGCACGTACAAATGATAGGGAAGTAAAAGGTGATTGAAGGTGATTAGAAGAGCAGTGATGTTGTGAAGAACGACTTTGCCTATCTGCTTATGCTGAACTTGTTCGGGTGTAATTTTCAGACACCGGGACACATTTAGCAGCGCCTGCATGGTTGTCTGCTTTCTTTTTAAAAAGCAACATGCAGGAGGGAAGGGGCCTTTTTTAAATGTTATTTATTTTCACCTCCGGCAGGGCGAAAGATAAAGACTGAAGGTAAGGAGCCATCATATCTCCTTTTGTTTCAATCTGATTCTGGCTGGGTGCAGTCTGGAGGATAACAATTAAATACAAATGTAGGAGAGGGGAAGAAAGGCTCACATCTTATCACTGAACAGGTGCTTAAAAGAGGCATGCTTTTGACTTTCTTCAGTTCCTGTAAATAGGAGATATGCATTCACTGTAAGAATGTCACGTGTGTTGGTCTGTTCCAGTATTTGCACACAAAAAACAAACAATGTAAAGATCACTATTTTAGCACTACTCATCCCAGTGCAGGGCATCAGATCGCTTTACACAACATACATATTATACTTTGACAATAAATCATATATATATAAATAAATATAGATCAATGTACAAGAGGTTTGTTGCAAACAAACAGTGAGGGTTACAAGGTATAGGAGTCACATGTCCTTCATAGCTCACTGTGCTATATTGGAAGGAATACAATTTATGAACTGCAAGTAACAAATATCTCCGAGTTAAAAGCAGTAACCTACTTATACATAAAATATAAATCTGCCATCCGCATGTTACATGATGTGCTAATTAAGGCTGATTTTACAGCCTCATAAACTGGAGCAAAGGAGGGGCAGAGCGGGCTCCATGGGGAGAGTAATCTGCATTCTCAAGTCAGAGACAGAAAAGTAAACACCAAGCTCCCTCGGAAGGCACAACTTGTCATTTGATTTCGGTGTTTTAATGCCCAGCAAATGTGACAACATAAGAACAAGATTTAAAGGTATGTTTACAGAAAGGAAGTTTGTGGAAGAATTCAGTATACAAGGTTTGGTAAACAGGAGGAATGAACTAAAGCTGGAAAGCCTGAAGCAAATAAAGCCAGCAATTAGAAAGTCAGAAAAAGTGAGTGACAACCCCCAAAGCCAATGGTAAGATACAGGCATAATGCATTCCTGGGTCAACTTTCTGAATGTCTCCAAGAGGTCTTTAGCAAACCAGACAGCGCCGCTGTGACCTAAAAACTGATGAAAAATTGTGTTTTTAAGGGTTTAGGCTCTCAAAACAGTCAGTCTGGAGGCAAGAAGGGATGCACCGGACAAAACCCTGATCAACACAAAACAAGACGTCACTAGTGAGCGACTTATTTTGTAAGTGCACTATCACATATTTCATTACGATGTTGGACTCAAAACACAATTGAAATTAGGCAGAAGTTTGAGAATGCAACCTTATGCTAGGTTAGGCATTAAAAAGGTCTGATAACATTTCTAAGAACTTCGCACAGCTTTAGTAGTTCCCACTGTAGTAAAAATAAATACTGAAAACAGTCGTGATGTGCATCACAGAATAGGTGCCAAAGTATTCGAAGGAATGTACTTCACGTAGATAGAATACCTACAAGTCATCTTAATCATTATGTTCCCATATAGTACTTAAAAAGGCAGAATTGCCATGCCTAGAGTTGCAATAACTAGTATACCACTGTATGATTTCTTTGTTATTCATGATCAGTGAATGTACCTCGGAAGGATGAAAGGCTAAATTGGTCTTACCAGTATTCGAACCTGTCAACGTGCGGGTCACAACAGAACTCAGCAAGGAGCACTTAGTTTGCAGAGTCTTGCTAGCAGTAAATTGCCTTAAACATCGCTAGGGAATGAAAACATTCTTTACCCTTCTTGGTACCAATGCACATTCATCTCGAGTCTGATTGAAAGCATTAAAAGTTTAGGGATTCAAGCATTACCAAAATTAAAGACGAAATGAAAAAAAAATACCGTTAATAAAGTTATCAATTTCTGGAGGATTAAAGCTCAAGCCTGCTTGATGGATTTTTTTTTTTACCTTTGAACTGAAGGGTAAAGGGTGCTTTTTAATTGTTTGCCACAGGTGTATTGGCCTAGTTTGCTTCTTTGCCAGCCTCGTTCACCAAACTCACTCCTCCAAAACACCTAACACTTTTTTTTTTACTTGACTGAAAATTGCCAGCGGCCATTCAAGGAATGAAAGATACCCTCTGTCCCACACCTCTTCTCAGAAGCAATAAAATAAATGAGCTTTTTGGTCAAATAGAAACATCTGACAATGACACAGGAGCAGTTCTTTCTGAGGTCAATTATAAGAAGGTGTACTCTCGTTAGTCTTTACCAACAAAAGTTATTTTCACAAGGCATCAGCTGACTTGTCTTAGGGATGAGTGCAGCTCATAACAGTAGAACCCCACTGACATTAAACAAAAAATCAATTCTACACTTTTTAGGGAAAGCACCTGACTGTACTTTTAACCTGCTAAGGTGCGACTGCACAATGACGGGAGGTACATTTTAGGAAGATGCAATGTATTCAAGGCTTAAAATCAGATATATTAGCTGGTGTTCGTTACTTAAGCAATACTTGACAGAGATGATAAAGCCAGACCTGGCGTTGCTGAGGTCTTAACTAAAAAACATTAGGAAGCTGGTAGCACACTCAGCTGGTCTTTGGCGATTTCACAACATTAGACAATTTGAGGCTTAGCCAATTTAGTACTAATGTAGGAACTTTGGTAATTCCCAGGTTGTTTAAAGACTTTCTCTCAAGCAACTTTAGATCATGCTTACCCTGCACAGACCAGAGTTGAAGCCTATCCTCCTTTTTGCCTTCATAGCCTAAGGTAGATCAAGGCTACACAACGAAGAAAATGCTCTCATTGGGTACCACCACAAAGATTTCAAGGCATTCATGCATAGTCATAAAAAACGTTCAATGTGTTCTAGCACTATCTTATTAACTGTTTTGTTTACAAGTGTCACTCTACTCCATTCCAATTTCAAGGTTCAATAAAACCTGTGGTGGCGAATCCCGTTCGGATCACCTCAAATGCCTTGGTGCTCGTATATTATCATTCTTGGTTCCCAAATGGGTATTACGTCAAGTATCAAGGAAAATCTATTTCAGAAAATTTCGCATCTATGAACACAACAAAACAAAGGAACGCAACCGGACCAGGTTGCTACAATTCCACCAAGATCCAACCACCAAATGGTCACCCTTCAACAAACTACTTCCGATGCTCGGAGAATCATCTCAGAATCTAAACCTTCATCTTACGTTGATGACCCGATGACCCCATTTCAATCCGCTCAATACAGTATGTGCTCAAGGCATTGCTCTACTCATCCTAAAAACGGTCAACTCATCCCGTGATGAAGGCACATTCTCATCACTAAAATCTGATCAAATAACACCCCTTCTTAAGAAACCATACCCTCACTATCCAAACTGCTGAAATCTCAGACCAACATCCAAACTGCCCTTCCGGAGGAAAACAAAATGAAAAATCTATTTCAATGCAACTCCTGACACACAGATCTAATAACCACCTGAATTCTTACCAATAAGGGTTCTGACCAAAAATGCAGCATCTAAACCGCAACTCTTCCAATACTTGACAACTTATTGAGAACATTGGATAGCGGGACTCATGCTTCCTGGTCATGCTAGACTGGTCATCAACATCTGATACAATAAACCACTAAACCGGTCTCGCCATCTTAGCCACCAGAATGGTAACTAAAGGACAAGTGCAGAAATGCCTCTCCTCCTTCCCATCATTAAGATCTCAATTCATTCAAACGTAAACATTCAGATCTCCTACTTTAGGTGGCTCAATGGCTCAATGGTTAGAGAGGCAGACCCTGATGCAGAGGTCTGGCCCGGGACCAGGGTTCAATTCCCGCCTCGGCGGCTCTTGGACTCAATTTCCCCGGACCTGATAATTCTCGCCTCTGTGCCTAGTCTAATCATGGGTCCCACTCTGTGACTCTGGGCAATAGCTTGCTTAATCTCCACAACGGCCCCAGCAGCGCTTGGATGCCTGGCTTCACCTTGGGGGTGTCCAGGAGTGGACATATCACAGGAAAGCCAGGAAGGGTTCCACATCGGTATGAATACAGCGCTACGAGACCTCTGGGTAGAAGGTGCTATATAAATACAAACACATTTACACACACATTTACACCGCTCACATTTGGGAAGCTCTGGGGTTCAACATTATCCGGATACTTACTCAGTCTCTATATGGAACCACAGAACGATATCTTCAAGCAAAGGGCATCAAAATTCATCAGTTTGCAGAGGATACCCAACTTTATTTAGAAATCTCCCACCCATCAATCATAGCAATTCTCAAATTCTTCTTGGAAAAAGTAGGAGGTTGGATAAATAAATGTAGCCCACAGTTTCTACTTCTATAATCAAGACAGTCTCCTTCTACAGTACAATATAGGCTTCATACTGCCCTCTCTAAATAGCTCTCCCATACTAGTCCCACCCACAAAACCACTTGGCTTAGTCAGCGATCATAAAATAACTATGCAACCCTATATATCTAAGCAGGCCAAAACTACCTCCTTCTAACTCTACCGCCTGCCGAAGCGCAAACACACTATCCCACCAGCAGACTTCATAGCAGTGCTGCAAACTCTGGTTCTGTGACGCGCTGATGTTTGTAATGGCGTCTTAGCTGGGCTCCCAAAGCCTTGTAGCACCTTTCAAAGCCAATTTACACATTACTTAACCCCTTGTCAAGAAAGACAAAAAATGGACTGTATTACACCCATTTTAAGATGCCTCCAGGGACTGTTACTCAAGGCCAATCTTCTGCTCTCCTACCTAAGAAGCAAACTTACCACCACAGGAGAAACACTAGACGCAAATCTACGCTTCTTAAAATCCCACGTGACAAAAAAAACTCAACCAAGCCTTCCCCTGCCAAGTTCCTGGAGCAACATCCCTAAAGAACTCAGACTTCGTTCAAACCTTCCATAAGGCTCTCAAACCTCACCTATTCAGACTTAACCTGAAACCATATATAAATGGGACCCCACTGTTTTACTGCTCCAATTCTTACTTGCTTGATTCTGTTCACTATTTCAAAGGTAGTATTTTCAACACCAGTAAACAGGACAGCTTTAGGTATTAGCTAGCTCTTTGTGACTCGTTTTATGAGAAGCACTCTGTGGCCCACGCGATTAAGTCCACACTATATAAACACCACAAATAAAATAAATACCATTAAAGAACCTCCTGACAGAAGCATTCATTTTACCATCAATCTCTACCCGGGTAAGAGCCTTTTTGGATAATAGGCAAGTCTAAACTGGAGAAGGGCCAAATCCAACACATTGGCACACATGAAATCTTTATTAGAAATCTAGTGCTCCTATGCTACATCAGAAAAACGTGAAATGTCACTGCTCTGCAGTTAAAAGAGAAAGAAGCCATTTGAAACTATTTTAAAGAAACCCGTGCAGTGGGCCTGAAGCAGTGGTTTAACAAAAGTCGCGAAGGAGCTACACTTCCATTGAGACGAGAGCTCCACACCTACACGAGATAGCACAAAATGGTTTGTATTTTTCACTGGTTGCTCTCACCTCCATGAAAAACCTACCACCAAATGTATGCAATGCTCAACATAATGTCTAACTGGACCAATGCAAATCTGAGGTCCCTCGTGCCTCCTGCAACTAAACAACTTTTAGTATCCTCCATATGTTGGAATCAGACATTTAGGGCCATATGTACAAAGAAGTGGCAGAGTGAGGCATTATGTATAAACAAAGAGAACTAGCTATTAGGATAATGTTTGCGTTCTATGTGTCTGCATGGGAAACCATTTGGTTTTTTATGAAGGCACTCACCCACCAACCTAGTTGGTGGCATGCTTCATCATCGGGCCCCACCCGAGGCACCAAGTGTGTGCCTCGGGTGTGTTGCGACGCCAGACTACTGCGGAGCGGGTTTTGGAACGCAAGTGTGCTGTGCTGGTGTTTTGCGTGAGGTTTTAAAATACTGTCCTTGGGGTCCCAAGAGAATGCTTTATTGGTGGGCCCCGGGCAGGAATTAAAAACAAAGGCTTGGGACATGTGGGGGTAGACTTTTGGTCTCCCACGTCCAGTGTGGTCGACTAGTTTCAGCCAGGCCTTCTTAATAAGCTGGCTTACATCAGGACCTTTTATGTGTGGGGGTGGTACAGGGATAAATATGTGTGTCAATGCCCTGTATGTGTAGCACGCACTAAGGTGCTTGTATATGCGAGAGGTGTTTACTCTCAAATTGTACTCCTAACTACAGAGGAGAAACTCCCAGGAGCTCTGCCGAAGAGTCGGGACTTTATGCATTTTGGCAGGGTCTCCATTGATACACCTGTTGTCCGGCCGCAAGTTCCGTAGGCCAACTCCAACGCATTCTACACATACAGGGCATTGACACACATATTTATCCCTGTAACACACCCACCAATAAAAGGTCCTGATGTAAGCCAGTTTATTAAGAAGGCCTGGCTGAAACTAGTCGACCACACTGGAAGTGAGAGACCACACGTCCCAAGCCTTTGTTTTTAAATACTGCCTGGGTGGGGCCAGATGATGAAGCATGCCACCAACTAGGTTGGTGGGTGAGGGCCTTCATAAAAAACCAAATGGTTTCCCATGCAGACACATAGAACGCAAACATTATCCTAATAGCTAGTTCTCTCTGTTTATACATTATACCCCAGGGGAAACTAACTAGCTATTCTAGTTTCTCTCTCTTCATTGATCACAAGAGTGAGGCGTTAGCCATCATGGCTTAACGCCTCACTCCGCCACTTCAGAAACACAAGGGTGCATCAGATTTACAAGAATATGGTGTAGCCTTGCATTTCCCCCTGCGCTGGCTCCAAGTTTAGCACCAACGCAGGCACTCTTGCACCATTGTGCAAGGGTGTCTGCGGCAGCGGAAAATTGTTTATGTGCAGGAAGGAATACCTTCCTGCACATAAACAATATTTGAATGCCGTTTTGTTACTTCTATGTGTGCTGCTTAATATAGCACACATGGAAGTTCTAAAATGTCATTTTTTTTAAAAAGATTGTTTATGTGCAGGAAGGGACACCTCCCTACACAAACAATCCAAGCTGTTTTGCTTTTTTTGTGTGTGCTGCACAAGGCAGCACACATGGAGAAAGCAAAAACAAGATAAATAAAGCATTTCTCCTTGTTTCGCCAAGTTAAGACCAGGTTTACCCTGATTTTAATTCTGCTGCTACCTATTTACGCCACCCTTGTAAATAGGGGGCAGCGTCAAAATCAATGAGTGTTGCTGTGGAATTCTACTGTTCTTGTGGGGCAGGATCAAGGTTGGATTAATGAACGGTTGGTCCCTTTCTGTAATGGCACGGATAAGCTAAAAAAAAATGATAGAATGCAATGTTATCCAGCAAAAGAACCCTAAAGAGCAGGAATTCGAGGATACTTATCCTTAGCTATTTTTCTGCCTGGATCATTTTTCAGAAGAACAAGGGGAGCTTGGCCCTAAGAGGACAAGTGGGAAGGCTGGGCCTAATGTATACGTAATCAAACAAGAGTGCCTCCCACTACTCAATCACAGCCAAAAAATCAAGGCAAGTTGAAGACGCTATTTGTCGTTTTCAACCAGGTACTTTTATTTATACCAGTTACTTTTTAAGTTTATACCATGTTTGTCGAACACAACATATGATAGGCAGAAAAGACCTGTACATATCATAAATATTGAACAAAGTTAGGTTATTCAATGCAACATAATATCAATGGCTTAAAATTAGATTGTCCTTTTCTAATTGGCCAATTAGAAAAGGACAATCTAATTTTAAGCCATTGCTTAAAAAGAGTTTCGAATTGACTTTTGCGCTCCTTTTCCTAATTCTTCCTTTCTTTGCATTTCACTTTCTTTGCTTTAATCAAACCTTCTACGTATGTAAAAATGTGTTGCACCATGTATTGGTAATATATGTTCATTGTTTCTGTCTGTTTCACATTGATTTTTGTACAGTTGTGACCACATTTAGGACCACATTTAATTTTGATATTATGTTGCATTGAATAACCTAACTTTGTTCAATATTTATGATATGTACAGGTCTTTTCTGCCTATCATATGTTGTGTTCGACAAACATGGTATAAACTTAAAAAGTAACTGGTATAAATAAAAGTACCTGGTTGAAAACGACAAATAGCGTCTTCAACTTGCCTTGATTTTTTGGCTGTGATTGAGTAGTGGGAGGCACTCTTGTTTGATTATGGATCATTTTTCATGCACTATTTTTTCCAATATAAATGGCACATTTGCTGAAAAGGTTAACCTTGTGTGTTTCTCCTCAGCAGCGTGCACAGACCCTCACAGAAGGCTTCTTTCTTGCGGTGCATACGGGCAGTCCGTTCTCACAGAAGTGAAAGGTTCTGCCCACCTGAACACCTGCACTCGGCTTCAGTGCAGGGAATTCCACATGTGCCTGGTTCGATTCTTGGCAAAGCTGTGCGTGTGGGCGCACAGGAACCCAGGACTGGCAGCAGGGGCTTTGAACACCCCCGACAATGAGAGCGTATTTATGGGACTGACAGGCGGGAAACATTTCAAAGGGCTGCTCGAAGACTGCAGCACAGAGCTCGGCAGCTTCTTCAGGTGCGCGCGCCCAGCACGCGCCTTTCATTTCACTCGTCTTTGCTTAGTCTGTGGATTTGTGAAATGATCGCTGGTGTACCCGGCTGAACTGGTGACACGCGCATGCGTCTCCAGTTCACTGAGGCCTTAACTACTTGTCAAGGTTACATTTTGAATCGCCAAAGGTTCTCTGTGCCCGAGATGCATTGCTTCCGGCTCACATGTGCGCGCGAGTCCGAAAAATAATCATGTAGCGTGCAAGCCCCATGCACTAGGGGTACTACATCCAGGGAGATCTTAAAGATTTTGGGGGCCCTGGGTCAAATGTATTTTGGGGGCCCCTGTTCGAAATAGCCTTAAATTTTTGAACCAATATCCGCTCTTGAATGCACAGTTTGGTCAGGTCACTGACACTGCACAGGCGCACTCATCCACATGCTAAATGTGTTTACGTCTAATATTCAGGCATTGCAATGTGTGTTTTCAATATTGGAACACAGCTGCAGCTCACTGATATTACTGCAAATCATCTGTGGACCCCCTCCCATTTCTCACATGTGAGGTCCTGTTTTGATCTAAAATTTACTTTTTTATGATGTTGCATGAAACAACACACCATTTCTCTGCAAAATGTCTGTAGTAGACTCACAAACACACCATCCACATTAAAAATAAATGATAATGGTATTTAAAACAACAATCTGTTTGGGAATTATTCAAGGTCACCAGAGCAAGACTCTCTGTGGAACAGATCTGGCTGTATCAGGGGCCCCCTTGAACGGCTTGCGCCCGAGCCCACTTTGCCCATGCCTTAAAACGTCTCTGAATACATCTCATGCTGCAGCGCAGGTGGGCACGGCTCGCACATTCAGGCCAACGGATGGCTTAGCCGTGTCCACCTCTTACTCTTGAAGGGATGGGCACAGGACCCGACCACCACAGCCCGCAGATCCATAAGTGGGATTCACCAGGGACCTGCATCTGTGCAGGTGACTCATCCATACCCCACCAGTGCACGGGCACAGAAAGACTGCACCGCTTAGTTACAGGTGCAAAACAAAAATATAGGTTTCAGCAGACAGGCCCTTTCGATGCGCTGAATGCAGCGGGCACTTGAGCCTTGCACGGGCGGGCATTAACCAGCCCTAGGGCACAGTCGCTCTAAGAAGCTCCTCCTACCCCGCTCTGCATTTTGTTAAACAAACTGAGATTGGCTGCACCACGATGGGCCAGGGAGTGACATCCAAGAAAAGGTCTGGCTGACTGAAGACCGGGGTGATGAAAAGGACACTGTCCCACAATGGAGAACCTGGGTGCACAGCACTTCATTCGGTGCCATTAGAGACACATGTCCCATCGGAGGCAACATGGCTGCATGTTGATTTTTCTGGAATCCTCAGAGGTCACAGTCCCATGTGGTAGAACCTGGGCGTGTGGCACTCTTTCTAGGGTCATAAGAGGTCACGGTCTCGTGTGGGAGATCATGCATGCATATTCCTCTACCGGTGGTCATCCCAGATCGTGTAGGACCCAAGGAAAAAAAAAATTATACCGAGCAGAGATTCTGTCAAGGCGCTACACTCCAGTGAGAGGTCAAAGATGAGAACGGCCTTCTTGGAGCATGAACACCAGCAGTCTCTTTCCCAGCAGCTGTTCAGTGATTCAGACTTACGGCTATTGAACCTACTGTGGATACTCACAAGGGCAACTTCAAGATGCACGCGTTGACCGTTCCCAGATACTCCTGTGCACCATTCTCTTCCTAGGACTCTTGGCCAGGATCCACCGTCCGTCATGCGATTTGGGGTGGCCTTAATGCTATTTGCTTCGTGAAGCACAGGAGTCCTATATACATCAATAACCAAGTCTGTGGTACCGACAAGAATAGCACTGCTTTGAAGGGTTATGTACTACCGTCAGGGCGTCTCTCTCCAATGCACAAGGGCATACTAGTGATTGGCTATTTCCATCACCCAGGCTTTGTTCCAGTCGTTCTTTTTCATGTGCATTGTCAACGCCAGGAATGGAATCCCTGCAGCCGCAACCCCTGGGAGACCTCCAGTGCTGGCATTGTTGTAGAGCCCCCCTACATCATGTGTGATCCTGCACGTAACTGGGGAAACCCAAGGCAAATTGAATTAACATGCAGTGGAGGGAAGAGCGATGCGGTGACGCGAGCTGGCATCACATGGGTATCTGAGCCAGGCAAGCTGCCATGGTACTCCGCCAGCAGGCACAGAGTGTCAACTCCACTCGCAGATCCACACAGATGCTGCCCTTCAGCTTTCTGCTATAATATTGTCTCAGCACTTCCCAGGATGAAGATATCGGGTGGCACTCGAGATATCACCATAAACGCTGCTCACACTAATGAAACATTTTATTTTTTTACCTTGGGTAGCTTTTTCTGGTTTGCAAAATGATTAAATGATGATAACCCAGGTGTTGCTCCTTAGATCTTCTCCTCAGGACCATTCGTACTCGTCTAATGCCCGGTTCTACTGCGCTCTCTGCTACTGCAGTAAACTGCCTTCAAAGCATGTGATGAGCTGAAAGAACCCAATACATAGGATTCTTATTTAATGATTTAAAATCGGATGAGCAACGAAAGGCATAAGATCGCAGGATACCTGCTGGATATCCAGGATGGCAGCATAGGAAATTTGCTTACGCAATCAACCTAAATGGAAGTCCTTGAAGGCCAGAGTGGAGTGGTGTGGCTCACTGGTTAGAGGCGGCAGACCCGGAAGCAGAGAACGGCCCGGGACCAGGGTTCAATTCCCGACGCGGCAGGGTCGTGGACCATGGTCAGCGGACTCGACAATTCTCGCCTCGGTGCCTACTCTAACAAGGGATCACACTCGGCAGCTCTGAGCATTAAGCTTGCCTTATCTCTACAACGGCCCCCCACAGATGCCGGGGATGCCTGGTTTCACCTTGGAGATACCCAAAAGGGACCATCTCACAGGGAAAGCCAGGACGGGTTCCCCAGCGGTCTTCAGCGCCGGGACGCTTACGGGCAGCTGTGCGCTTTACATTACATTTACATTTACACAGAGTCAACTGCCTGAGCCACTACGCAATCCTCAGCAAAGGAGGGTCAAAGTCTGTCTTCAAATCTGAGGGCACTGAGACCCTTGGTAGTACTGTGTTCAAATACAAAGATGCTTAATATTGTCCTTCTAAAAATGAAAAGCGAAAACATTCAATATATATGCATCTATAAGTGTTGTGGTTGTTTCAGTGAACTAAACGATCCACAGCAGAAATCGGTCTTTGCCCCCATGGGCACAGGTTTGAATCCCAACCAGTCCATTGGCATTTCATCCTTCCACGGTTGATAAAATGAGAACCAATGAGTTGTTGATATGTTACATAGCACAAAGAAACTCCTTGCGGCGAGCATGTTCTTGACAAATACACAAGTCGCATTATGTATGCGCCCATATGCTGCCTTGCATGCTAGATTAATGACTGGGGTCTTATAACGAGGCAGGGTGGACAGGTACTAACAAACAACGTGCTGGCATCAAGGCTTATGATGGTGTACCCTGCAGGGGATGCAAGCGTGTACCAGGGTTAGCTGGGACTTGTACGGGGACACCTACCATGAAACATGCTGGATTTGGTCTGGTGGCATTCCGTTCATGTGCTATCTGATTTTCAAATTGCACTGCCAGCCGGGAACAAATGACTGACTTTAAAGGCCATCAACCATTCTTTTGTTAAAGTATCATCCTGGCTGTGAGCTATGTGGTGCCTTACGCCTAGACACCAACGCAAAGGAGGGAAACAAAGGCACACAGAGAGTCACTTCACAAGTTCTTTAGAGAAACTGTGACATGAAGGAAGGTTTTTTGACTTTGTTCAACCCCTTGTGTAAGAGATGTGCATGCCCTGTGAGAGTGGAAGATTTATCTGCGTGTGTGAGTAATCACTAATGATTTAAAAAGCACCTACAAATGCATTCTCTTAATTATTTTATAGCACTACTTATCCCAGTGTAAGGTGTAAGAACGCTTTACATCACACAGACAAATCATAGAAGTGTGTAAATCAATGTACAGAAAATATTACTCAAGACAATGAAGATTATAAGATGTGGCAATCAATAAATGTATGTGTTGACTGTCAGGCTCTGCTTTTCAAGCGCCGCCCATTTTTACTTCACCCCCTTTTCTACCACACCTTGCCCCCCAATATATGTGTTCCCAAAGAATTTGTATTTTCAGTTGCAGCACAGACTCCTGGTGTGTTGCAGGACAATTCTCAAGCATAGGATACACGTCACTGCAGCCCTTCCGCACAATGACAGGTAAGACCAGCACCTGACTTAAGGTCCCGTTGGAATCTCAAGCCCATAGCCAGCAGAGCTTTCATGTGACTTCTGCCTGCACCCAGGCTCTACCTCATCCACAGACCGGTAGTAACAAAGCATTATCATCTCAGGTAAAAAGGAGAGACTTAGATACCCATTTTGTGGCGTATTTGTACCACGCGAAAACAGAAAACCTGGATTCATCTTGGCTCCTATACGTAACCAAATTGTGTGATTTTTGGCAAATATTTTATTTTATCAATCCCACATTTTCCTTCAGTAGCTCACGTGAAAACACTTTCAAATATGCGAGTTCAGAATATCAGCTGTATAAACACATACTGAGTTTGATTAAATGGACTATTATCCATGAAATGCGGTCCATATACAGGGTGCACATGACAACTGTCTTGCCTCTTCGTTCCCTAATGGCACTGTCGCTGGGATGGGGTCGACGCAGAAATCGATCCCAGTTAATTTTTAAAATATATTATAATGTCCAAACTTTCACACATTACAGAAATGCACTTTTTGAACTCAAGAGACTTTATCATTGTTGCATGGTTTAGATGGCAACCCTTTTCCAAGCTCGGCTTGTACACGGGCTCTAAGAGCCAACCAAGCCAGACCCGTGGCTCGGCTGGCCCCATTAACGTGCTGGCTCGCCCATCTCTCGCATGAGCCTGCTGCAGCATCTCACAGGCACCCGGGTGACCAGCAGTGCGTGCCGGAACAGGACTTGTGCACTCACCACAGCTCACCAGCGATGAGCAAGCAAGGCCCGCCGGCACCAGAGAGCATATTTCTCCCGTGACTTCACCAAACGACGAGTCTGGTTTGCGGAGAAAGAGGCAGGCTCAACATTTCTGGTGGGATGCGAGGAGGAAACGGTTACCCTGCCAACAGCTTCACCGCGGGCCAGCACCAGCAGACGGCCCGATGCTACAAAAGTTGTTCCTTAAACACAAACCAGTACGGGATGTTTTCTGGTGTCCAGTCTGAGGCTATGGAGGGCAGCACATCGCAGGACCCGTGAGGCGAGTCACCCACCCGCCTTACTTACTAGCTACTAAACCATCACCCATGTGGCTTCTGCGCATCCTTTTCAAGCTGCTGCTGTGCTTCTGAATTCGGGTATAGAGAGGGGGGTTTTTACCCAATTGTAGTCGCTGGGACCTGGGTCATATAAAGGTACTGAGAGAGGGGGGTCCCAGTGAGATTGAACTAATACATTTAAGATAAACACAAATAATAATACACTTAAGGAGTCTACAATGTTTTAATCACATAGTAGACAAAGCCAAGATATAGTATCAAACATTTTGTCAATTTATGAATCTGAATTGGTTGGATAGTGCCCAAGAGCAAGGGTAAGTGATAGGTGAGGATAGTGCAAGTAGGGAAAGTGACATAAAAATCAGAACAAGATCTGATACATTTGCATATGAATTGAAATGCTCAAGAGATAATAAATCAAGACAATCACTCAAAACACATGCCCCACATAATACAAATTATGTAACATTATTAAATGGGGGCTGGAGAGCAGGGAAGTGTTGTCGACGTTTCGACCCTCAGAAGAAGCAGGACTTATTGAAACCCTTGCAGTGGGGTCTTCATCAGGACGGGTGTTGGGACTAGCAACCTATTAATATCAATAAAGGAGTCTAAGTTAATGACCCCAATATGGAGCACAGACAATAATTGAGTGTGAGAAGTTGGCCTGATAGGTGATGTTTCCAATTCTGGAACCACCTGTTATCAGACCAAACAATCCCTTATGGTGTCTGGTTGTAAGTCAACCTTATTAGACAAGCTATCCTAGGGGTAGCATGGACTAAGCAGCCTAAAGGCTTAACTTAAGAGGTCGTGTTAAGCGAGCTGTTTTACCACATACAATCCTGTAATATCAAATGAAAGGACACCACACAAGTATATATTATAAAAAGATATGTATTTATTACTAAAAACAATCCCCAGTATTCTTTATGAATAAAGGGGCACAAGCGTTAAATAAAAAGCACAGTTTAAACATACAAAGTTGCACAATTATGGATGAGGGCGGGGGGCCACTCAAACCATATACTAAACAAGTGGTATAAGAGATACCAATCGAACAGTGGTTAGGCCTAGGGCCTAGGGAATCGCTGGGAGCAGTCAGGACAAGCAGTGCTAAAGTCGGGAAAAGCCCGCGGGATTCGGGTGCAGTGCGGGAAGCGCACGCATGCACCAATGTTAACCAATGGTGCGTAAAAGTTGTAAAGTTAAAGTTTAAGGACACTTCCGCTGAACCTAGAGGAACAAAACTTAAGACACAGACCCTAGAGATGTGTACCAGTGTGGGAACACCGGCGGAGCAAAGTTACCTCACCCACAGGAAGCGGGTGCACAGGGTCGAAGTTGAGTCGGGTTTCGTCACGCAGGCTCTTGGTGCTTGAAGCTGAAAGGGCTGCAGGCGGGGTGAAAGAGAAGTGTCCGGTGGAGTCCCAGGGTGGACTCAAGTCGAAAAGTACCTGAAAGCAGAGGGGACAGAGTCTGGGTCACTCAGCAGTGACCAGGGTGGAACCAGGACGGAACCAGGCAATGTCGGGCGCAATCAGGTGGTCGTCGAGGAGCTTCTCTCCGCTGTCACGTGGGCTCTGGGGCATCTGCGACGTCCAGGAGCAGGTCACGATCTGTCCCACGAGGGCTCTCACCGTCGGCGCAGTCGGCTTCAAGTTTGGAGCAAACAACACTTGGCAAGAGCAATCCACGCGGAACCGGGAGATTGCTTCTCACTCGAACCAGGAGGGTCAGAGTGGGGGCTCCTTTTCAGGGGAGCTGGTGCAAGTCTGGGGCAACCAGAATCACAAGTCGTATTCGTAGTTTCATCTGCACAGGGACCACTAGCCGGCTGGCAAGTGACCGGGCCAACGCGTTGAGCCAAATGGAGCAGAAGGGCCCCACGCAGCACTCGTCGAGTGTGGAGGGCTGAACTTCGGTGCAAGAGTGGCTCAGGGTGGGGGCTTCTCAAACCCCGGTGTGCAGCTTCGAGGGTCACTCGGGGGCTGCACGGTCAGCGGCTCGTGGTCTTTTCAAGATGGCGTGCCCCACGCTTCCGGTCGCCTCCACGGGTCTCAGCTCTGCAGGGACTGTGGATCGGGCTGTTGGAAGGCAGGCAAGCTTGATCTCGTCGATCTCTGTCGCTCGAGTTCCGGCGGGAACTGCGACAAAGCAGACGTCGATGGCTGGATGGTGCCTGTTTGCACAGGGTGGTCACTCCTTGACCACAAGGGAGATTCTTCAGTCTTCTACGTTGAGTAGGATGTCGAAGGGTCCAGAGTTTCGTTTCTTATGTTTCATCAGGAAATCTGAAGTGCATTGGCACTGCTCCCACTCTTATTCGAATCTGGGGGGCTGGATTACCTGCTAGGTCCCCTCCTATGGGTGGGACCCAGGAAGTGGGTGGATACACCCCCTTCCTTTGATCCAGGCCGCCCTGGCACGAGGGCTGGAGTGCCCCAGAACCGGTTTGGCCGGATTATGCAAGGGGCAGCCTTGTGCGCCCCAAGCAGTGTCTGGTTTCTTTCAAACCTCCCTGCTACAATCCACTATCTCCTGTCTGGAGGGTGATAAAACCCCCCTGCGACAGGAAACCCTTTGTCCAGGCCCCATTTGGCTGAGTTTCGGTCAGCTGCAGGGGGTCAGACTCTTGTCTGTGGCAGAGGCATCCATTTTGTGGATCTAAGGCCTTTTTAGAAATTAACCGCATTTAAGTAAAGTAACATGTCTTACCCCTCTAGAGGGGTGGAATGCTATCCCCGTCGCCAGAACTGGCGAGGGGATAGTATTCCAAATCGTATGACACCTTACACGACATGTTTTGATAAAGCCAAACCAAAGTTGCTATATAACCGCGAGGATTATAAGGCACTTAAGAGTATATGGTATGGCATTATCCTGAAACAGCTTAGGGAGTTGTTCCCGACAGCTGCAGACAGGCTCAGCTCATGCTAGAGCTCCATCTCACATTAAACCATGCACTCTGCCTCCAGGATTGATGAGGCCTTCCATAGGAGTGGCTCACAGGTTTATATGTGTCCAGATATAGGTTTAGACATAGGTATACTATATCTAAGCAAGGGGTGATTACACCACCTTGCCCCAGCTGTGTGAACAGCCAGTTGTGTCAATTTAAGAACCAGCCAGGGGTGGCAAAAGCTATGCTTCAGCCCCTGGTAGGTCTTGGATTCACCTATGCCCTGGGCACCTATAGTGCACTGTACAGGGTCTGATAAGGTGTCCAGTACCAATTTGGTTATGCACCTAGGGTGCATGGAGTCCATTTTAAGAGAGAGCAGATAGCCTGGGGCCCTGGTTAGCAGGATCCCAGGCCAACTAAGTCGAAAACCAGCTAAACACAAGGCAAAAAATCCAGGGTAACCATAGTCGGGTATCCACCTTCCTACAGTCAGGCAGGGCTTTAAGTGGGCTGGGTCTCACCGGTGCTTTTTTTAAGGAGGCCTCATGAGTTGGGATTGGTGCCAAAACTCCACCCGCTTTAGCTCATAGGGTGAGATTGCGGCCAAAACAATCAAAGCGCAAATTTCATATTCATTGAGAAGAGATCTGCTCCCTTCAGTCCCCCTCCACACAATGACCGACTAAAGCAAATGGTTTCAGTGATGGGTGAAAGATGAACTTGCAACACATTGATTCAGCTTGGGTAAATTAAAAAGGTGCAAAAGGTAGGACCTGTAAGACAACGATGGAGTGGTGGCACAAAGAATGGGTCATGTAAATGTAGTGGTACTTGTATAGCGCACGAATCACCCATGAGGCATCTCGGCGCTTGTACGAATACCGCTGAGAAACCCTTCCTGGCCTTTCCCTGTGAAGTACCCACTCCTGGGCACCCCCATGGTGAAGCCAGGCATCCTAGCGTTAGGGCCATTGTGGAGATTAAGCAAGCTATTGCCCAGAGTTGCAGAGTGGAACCGAGGCGAGAATGATCAGGTCCGAGGAAATTGAGCCCAAGACCCGACGAGGCGGGAATTGAACCCTGGTCCGGGCCAGACCTCTGCATTAGGGTCTGCCGCTTTAACCATTGAGCCACACTTCTCCACAATGAGACAACTGGAAAAATGTAAGTGGGTAAGAAGCGAAGGTCATCCTGAAGAAAGGCTGGTTAGGATGCGGGCCATTCTCAAACGCAATAAGCCAATTAAGATCCTGGATGGTACATCACAATTACTCTGCAACACATTCATAAATAGCATACATTTCTAGTCTGACAATTCCAAGGCACACACTTGTCCTAAGATACAAATCCACTCAACTTTAAGGGAAATATTTGGAAAAGAATTATCTGATATAATTTTGGTGCAAGCAGATACTAAGCCTCCACATCTGTGGCTAGTAAGACTTTACCAATCCTTGCCACCACCTCCCACCTGCCAGCCACTGTCAATATTTTGACGAGGGCTCAGAATGTCACACGTGCAATAAATACCCTCAATTTTTTAAGCTGTAGAAACCGACTTTAAATAGCACGTCCTTTACTACTGTTCTGGCCCTTTCTTTTAAATTTAGTTTTTATTTGGGTTGCTTTCTTTTTCACTGCAGATATGGCTTTCAGCTACTCCAAAGAGCGTTAAGCAATTACTTACCAAGAACTCCTATTGGTGGTCTCCCCACGTGATTTGCACACAGGTGAGCCACAGTTGGGTAGGTGGGTTGAGGTGCTCTTTTCCAGAAATACCTTGCAAGAAAATGCTGAATCCAGAAGACTTAATATCGATTATAAAGGGAGGGAGCGGCCTCCACGGGTCTACTCTCTTTCTTGGTAGGTTTGATGAGGGAAGTCCAACGTCCGTAAACAACCCAAGAATCCTTCCGCAGATTCATGCAAGCCAACAGCTATGTAACCAATCACTGGCTAAACTCGATGAACGTATTTATTTTTCGGTTGTGGATAGCCTGAAAATGTGGCATGGTTTGGGCCTAAGTGGACCAACGTCAGGCAATCATGTGGGAAGAACTACTGGGGTGAGTTACTCTTAACAGGAAATGTGGAAACTGTCCCTGTTTTGAAGGCATTTCTTACGTGGCATTTAAAAGGCTAGACTTTCTCCCAAAAGGCAACACCTGTGTTTTCCCACGATAATTATCTGTTAGGGGGTTGCATAAACAAGTAAGCACCTACCCTGGTGCAGCCCAGTCAGTGTAAAACACAAAAGCACCGCACAAACACGTGAGCCAAGGACTGTAAGAACTTGAGGCAAATCTGTCAATGCTGAATAAAAAGAACAAGCATTTGCAATGCAATAGGTCTCGCATTAGGAAAGTTTGAGCTATTGGTCTTGTAAATGACAATTTTTTCATTTATGTGTTGGTTTTGAAAATAGCTAAATTAATAGCTTTGTTATTTACAATGCCAATAGTTATAACTTTCGCAAATGTGACACCTATAACCTGGGGTTGCGCAGAGTGATGCTGTGGTGGTGCTGAGTGCTGCTGTGGTGTTGCTGAGTGCTGCTGTGGTGGTGCTGAGTGCTGCTGTGGTGGTGCTGAGTGCTGCTGTGGTGGTGCTGAGTGATGCTGTGGTGGTGCTGAGTGATGCTGTGGTGGTGCTGAGTGATGCTGTGGTGGTGCTGAGTGATGCTGTGGTGGTGCTGAGTGATGCTGTGGTGGTGCTGAGTGATGCTGTGGTGGTGCCGAGTGATGCTGTGGCGGTGCCGAGTGGTGCTGTGGCGGTGCCGAGTGGTGCTGTGGCGGTGCCGAGTGGTGCTGTGGCGGTGCCGAGTGGTGCTGTGGCGGTGCCGAGTGGTGCTGTGGCGGTGCCGAGTGATAATGTGGCGGTGCCGAGTGATAATGTGGCGGTGCCGAGTGATAATGTGGCGGTGCCGAGTGATAATGTGGCGGTGCCGAGTGATAATGTGGCGGTGCCGAGTGATAATGTGGCGGTGCCGAGTGATAATGTGGCGGTGCCGAGTGATAATGTGGCGGTGCCGAGTGATAATGTGGCGGTGCCGAGTGATAATGTGGCGGTGCCGAGTGATAATGTGGCGGTGCCGAGTGATAATGTGGCGGTGCCGAGTGATAATGTGGTGGTGCCGAGTGATGCTAGGGTGGCGCCGAGTGATGCTGGGGTGGCGCGGAGTGATGCTGGGGTGGCGCGGAGTGATGCTGGGGTGGCGCGGAGTGATGCTGGGGTGGCGCGGAGTGATGCTGGGGTGGTGCTGAGTGATGCTGGGGTGGTGCTGAGTGATGCTGGGGTGATGCTGGGGTGGTGCTGAGTGATGCTGGAGTGGCGCTGAGTGGGGGTGGCACTGAGTGGTGGTGGGGTGGCGCTGAGTGGTGGTGGGGTGGCGCTGAGTGGTGATGGGGTGGCGCTGAGTGGTGGTGGGGTGGCGCTGAGTGGTGGTGGGGTGGCGCTGAGTGGTGGTGGGGTGGCGCTGAGTGGTGGTGGGGTGGCGCTGAGTGGTGGTGGGGTGGCGCTGAGTGGTGGTGGGGTGGCGCTGAGTGGTGGTGGGGTGGCGCTGAGTGGTAGTGGGGTGGCGCTGAGTGGTAGTGGGGTGGCGCTGAGTGGTAGTGGGGTGGCGCTGAGTGGTAGTGGGGTGGCGCTGAGTGGTAGTGGGGTGGCGCTGAGTGGTAGTGGGGTGGCGCTGAGTGGTAGTGGGGTGGCGCCGAGTGGTGGTGGGGTGGCGCCGAGTGGTGGTGGGGTGGCGCCGAGTGGTGGTGGGGTGGCGCCGAGTGGTGGTGGGGTGGCGCCGAGTGGTGGTGGGGTGGCGCCGAGTGGTGGTGGGGTGGCGCCGAGTGGTGGTGGGGTGGCGCCGAGTGGTGGTGGGGTGGCGCCGAGTGGTGGTGGGGTGGCGCCGAGTGGTGGTGGGGTGGCGCCGAGTGATGCTGAGTGATGCTGAGTGATGCTGGGGTGGTGCTGAGTGATGCTGGGGTGGTGCTGAGTGATGCTGGGGTGAT
The DNA here is from genome assembly GCF_964261635.1 of Lissotriton helveticus. Classification (NCBI taxonomy): domain Eukaryota; kingdom Metazoa; phylum Chordata; class Amphibia; order Caudata; family Salamandridae; genus Lissotriton; species Lissotriton helveticus. The sequence continues at coordinate 136,577,394 of NC_136065.1, forward strand.
GCTGGGGTGGTGCTGAGTGATGCTGGGGTGATGCTGGAGTGGCGCTGAGTGGGGGTGGCACTGAGTGGTGGTGGGGTGGCGCTGAGTGGTGATGGGGTGGCGCTGAGTGGTGGTGGGGTGGCGCTGAGTGGTGGTGGGGTGGCGCTGAGTGGTGGTGGGGTGGCGCTGAGTGGTGGTGGGGTGGCGCTGAGTGGTGGTGGGGTGGCGCTGAGTGGTGGTGGGGTGGCGCTGAGTGGTGGTGGGGTGGCGCTGAGTGGTGGTGGGGTGGCGCTGAGTGGTAGTGGGGTGGCGCTGAGTGGTAGTGGGGTGGCGCTGAGTGGTAGTGGGGTGGCGCTGAGTGGTAGTGGGGTGGCGCTGAGTGGTAGTGGGGTGGCGCTGAGTGGTAGTGGGGTGGCGCTGAGTGGTAGTGGGGTGGCGCTGAGTGGTAGTGGGGTGGCGCTGAGTGGTAGTGGGGTGGCGCTGAGTGGTAGTGGGGTGGCGCTGAGTGGTAGTGGGGTGGCGCCGAGTGGTGGTGGGGTGGCGCCGAGTGGTGGTGGGGTGGCGCCGAGTGGTGGTGGGGTGGCGCCGAGTGGTGGTGGGGTGGCGCCGAGTGGTGGTGGGGTGGCGCCGAGTGGTGGTGGGGTGGCGCCGAGTGGTGGTGGGGTGGCGCCGAGTGGTGGTGGGGTGGCGCCGAGTGGTGGTGGGGTGGCGCCGAGTGGTGGTGGGGTGGCGCCGAGTGGTGGTGGGGTGGCGCCGAGTGATGCTGAGTGATGCTGAGTGATGCTGTGGTGGTGCCGAGTGGTGGTGGGGTGGCGCTGACCGATGCTGGGGTGGCGCTGACCGATGCTGGGGTGGCGCTGAGTGGTGCTGTGGTGGCGCTGAGGGGTGCTGTGGTGGCGCTGAGGGGTGCTGGGGTAGCGCTGAGGGGTGCTGTGCTGGTTGCAGCTGGGGTGGCGCTGAGTGATGCTGGGGTAGTGCTAAGGTAGTGCTGAGTGGTGCTGTGGTGGTGCTGAGTGGTGGTGGGGTGGTGCTGAGTGGTGCTGTGGTGGTGCCGAGTGGTGCTGTGGTGGTGCCGAGTGGTGCTGTGGTGGTGCCGAGTGGTGCTGTGGTGGTGCTGACCGGTGCTGGGGTGGCGCTGAGTGATGCTGCGGTGGCGCTGAGTGATGCTGCGGTGGCGCTGAGTGATGCTGCGGTGGCGCTGAGTGATGCTGCGGTGGCGCTGAGTGATGCTGCGGTGGCGCTGAGTGATGCTGCGGTGGCGCTGAGTGATGCTGCGGTGGCGCTGAGTGATGCTGCAGTGGCGCTGAGTGATGCTGCAGTGGCGCTGAGTGATGCTGCAGTGGCGCTGAGTGATGCTGCAGTGGCGCTGAGTGATGCTGCGGTGGCGCTGAGTGGTGCTGCGGTGGCGCTGAGTGGTGCTGCGGTGGCGCTGAGTGGTGCTGCGGTGGCGCTGAGTGGTGCTGCGGTGGCGCTGAGTGGTGCTGCGGTGGCGCTGAGTGGTGCTGCGGTGGCGCTGAGTGGTGCTGCGGTGGCGCTGAGTGGTGCTGCGGTGGCGCCGAGTGGTGCTGGGGTAGCGCTGAGTGGTGCTGTGGTGGTGCCGAGTGGTGCTGTCGTGGTGCTGAGGAGCTGTCCTGGGCAGCACTGAAATAATGAGGACTGGAAGTTAGAACGGGGAGTGTGAATGAATGGGGGAGTACAATAGTTAAAAAACATACAGACACACCCCTTTGAGTCCACCCGGCCTGACCACCACCTGCGTAAGGACAGACGCACAAGCCAGATATTGCCTTCCCGGGTAGCTCCGGATGCCAGTACTCACCCAAGATGGCCGTTACCTGTAGAAGAGGACAGCGAGTATCCATCCCGCCAGCAGAATCTAGTCCACGACCTCACCTTTGCTCTCAGAACAGGATTGTTGCTGTCACTGCACACATCTTTTTATGAATTCTGCTGCTAAGAGGCGCTGTACAAGGGATCTTCGTAACGTTTAACGTTAAAAAAATGTAAACGTGAATATGTGCAATAGGAGACCCAGTGCACGGTGTGCAAATCTATTTTTCTAGCAGTGCTTTCCCCCAGATAGGCATCCTCGCCCCTCTCTTGTGTGTTCCCAACACGGTGACGTCAGGGTATGGCATTTACACCCCTGGCTTGTGTCCTGATGTCCCGACTACTGGATGGATTTCTTTGGAACGCAATCCTGTTTTCTCCATCTTCTGATCAATAAACATGCGAGTTCCCCCCAGGCTTACATTATCTACCCCAGACTTTGATCAATAACGCCAATGCGAGCAGGTGGCTGTTGAAGAGATGTCACTCGAAACACGGGTTGATCTCCAGCAAAGCCACGGAGGGAACTCCTAGGCAGAAAACGCAGTGTTTCGTCTTTGATGATGGCACTTTGAGCGGTGTTTGCGTAAAAAGGGATCAACCATCCTGTAATGTGTTCTCGTGTTGAGCAAATGCGTGGGCTAGACGTCCGTAGTGCTCACAGCCATTAGGGCTTGCGTTTCAACTTATTTCCGTTCAGTTTTCTGCCGCCTCCAGTGGCTTTACATGCTCGGGAAAACAGTGATGCGCCATGTAAAAAAAAAGCAAAGTCATTCTTTAAAAAAAAAAATAAAGGGCCCGATTACCAGTTGCTCCTTAAATTCCGTCACGTGCGTAAACCCCCAGTAGTTTACGCATGGGTCGGAATTACGAGTTGTTAGCGTTAAATACCTTCACCTGCTTAAATTTTGCAGGGAAAAAACATACGTAATTACCGTACCATACGGATTTTGGTGCCTGAAACACCAACATTTGCATATCATCCCCCAGAAACTCGTAATAGGTGAACCCCATAAATAACTAACTCCAAGGAAGTGTTAATTACCAGGTGGGCTAAGTACCACCTATACTTATGTAATCAGGCCCTATAGACTTTGCATATCATAAACCTAAGAACGCTCTCTGCGTCAACAGAAGCGACATCACTTTCAGGAATGTCATCAGAGAAAAGATAGGGTCTGTGACGTCATTAGCAGCATCAGTGGTGCCTTGTGATGTCAGTGGTCTGACAGTGCGCTCTGTGATGCCACCAGTGGGACAGCATTTCCAGTGATGTCATCAGCAGAGAGACGTTAAACTCTGTGATGTCATGGGCAGGGTTATACTGATCTGTGTCAACGAGTGGGCTCTGTGATGTAATCAGCAGAAGCACAATGTACTCTGAAGTCACCAGCCGTAGGTATGAAGTGGTGTGCAATGATGCCACCTGCACTAAGAAAGAACTCTGTGGCCTTGTGGCAAGGTGATTTCTCAGTGTCTTTATTTCTGGGTGTATTATAACACGTATGGTTAATACAATTATATAAGACAGCTGACAATGAATCATGAAATTAACATTGAGTAGAAAAAGGTCTGATGTGAGTGGGTGTCTTATTTCACAGTGATACCGCCTGGAAACTGAGAGACGCCACTACCGCTTTACTGAAGTTGGTAAAAGCATTGCTGTGCGTTCCATGTCATACTGATGTGTTGTAAGGGCGGTGAAGTGTGGCCTGATAATACTTAGGAATCCGTCTGATACAGTTCTCTATGATTATGTGGTATATAACGTGATGAGCAAAAAAACAAGCAAACTCACCACCGCAGCCCGGCTTCAACAGGAAGCCAGGCAACCTTTGTTGGGACGGGGGCGGGGCCGGACCAATACAGGAAGCAGGCGCACCTGTGCCCGCCGGAAGATTTCCGTCTTAGCTAGCGGGGCTCCCGTGCTCGTGGAGAGCCCCGCGGCCCCCGCCTGTTAACCAGAATGACCCGCTGGCTGCCGAGGGACACGCAAGAAGAACCTGGTGAGTGGGGTGTGAGGGGGGGAATGTGTGTGCGCGCGTGTGTGTGTGTGTGTGTGTGTGTGTGTGCGTGTGTATGTGTGTGTGTATGTATGCGTGTGTATGTATGCGTGTGTGTGTGTGTGTTGAAAGAGCCCGATGACTGGTTGGTGGGGGGGGTGGCGGGGGAGGGAGGAGGGGGGTGTGTTCGCGAGTGTCTGTCTAGCATGACGCCACTTTCTGACCCACAGTGTTTTGTAAACAGCGCACACACAGCAAGCAGCAAAAGCGCGATCCAGAGGACAAATCTGAGACAGCAGAGGCGCGTGGCCGAATGCTATCTCAGATTCCCAGGAAACTGAATACAATAGTTGTCGAGCTAGACCGCATGCTACGCATGCGCAACTCTAGCTCGACCTAAAAAAGGGGAACACATTCACGCTCGTTTGACTGCAGTGTGTCCTAACTGTAGGTGTAGGAGTCCACGAAATTGCCAGGTTTTCACAAGAGACCATTAATGAAAATTGACATCAGTGATCAGCGCAATCTTTAAAGTTGTTCTCTTTTCTATATGCTGACAGGTGCCATTGTAAATGCTTCCGGGACTAAAATGTGGCATTTATCCGGCAGTAACACCTGGTCACTCGCATTTGGTCGGATATCCAGGTCTGATGCGAGTTAATCTGTAATAAAAATACTCGAAAACTTGTATTCTGTGAATAAATTGTTCGCACACTAGAAAAGCTGTAAACTCAATTGTGGTTAAATAATTTATGTATCCACGCAATCATCTCAGTGCACGAGCCTCTGAGGCAAGACACCGGCCCACAAAGGCGCACATACTTGGTGGCTCACTTCGAAGTCAAGCCACTTTCCCTCCCTCCGGTCTCCGTCTCGCACGGTTATTATAAACACATCTCTGCTTTGCCTCTCCTCCCTTGGAAGGGTTTGACTTCTGTGTTCCAAGACAGCATCTTACTAAAACTTGGCTCCAGTTTGAACTGTAGGTTTGCAGCACAAAAAGAGGCAAATGCGTGCTTGTGAGATATTTCAGCTTGAATGCGTTGTGGCTGATGGAACTAAACATCCTATAAAGGCAGAGACCGTCACACAGGCATCAGTGGGCGTAGAACTCATTAAAGCAGTGCCACCGCCCGAGGGCACAGGGAGTGTGATGTAGCCTTAGCAGGGCACTGCCAGCAGCACCGTAGCGCTACGTGTGTTTCCTAAGCACTATAAAGCGCATGCAGCCGCTCTGCCCCTGACAAGTATCCGAGGCACCCCTGAAACTGAGGTCCTGCTCCCTGGCTTCAGAGAATGTTGACAGGGGTGCAGCTAGCAGGGATAGGTGATAACACGTCTGCAACTTCTGAACTTGATCAGAAGGGACTCCGTGTCACAGATCTCAACTAAAAAAAAGTCATGGCAAAGCCAACAGGTCTCACCTTTGTGGCTTACTGGTCTTGCCTATGATTCCTATGGATTTTGTGCTACATCGGCAAAAGCATAAGGAAATATTCCCAGGCCATTCATACTGATTGGTTTCATTTAAAGGACGCATGGATGCAAAAAGGAGCAGCGCTCTGCTTGAAGCAAATGACTTGTGTAAAGTCATCAGAGATTGGGTATGAGAGATGTGGGGATTTTGAAGTATTTATTAAAATTGGCTGAGACTTCATCGGTGGAGTGTGCACAGTTCAACATCATGATTTCTACCACTACGCCACAGTGTCAAAACAACAGATTGTCTACTGACAACTTCAAATCAGGCTGTGTTTGGCCAAACAGAGATGGCAACTTCCAGGAAAAAGACTGGAACAGGTATGGCAGCAGGGGTGCACTGGTCCCGCTGGGACCACTATAACCCTGAAAGGAGGAAGGAAAATTGGATCTTTCACACTTGCGTCGACCTTTCCCAATGCCTGGCCAGATAAAATCACCTTTTAAGTAACAGTGGAGAGATATTTCCCATACGGGGGGGGGGCACGGACACACACACACACACACACACACACACACACACACACGGACACACACACACGACTAAGAGCATTGAATTAGTAGACCTCAGCGGGTTAGAGGTCATCCCAAGAATGACTATGAACAGTATAGTACCACGTGCTCTCAAGGACTCCAGGGGGACGTCTAACACAACCTAAGTTTCAAAGCCAAGCAACACCCAAATATGTAACACAGTGGTTTTTTAAATCTTCTTACAGAACATTAGCTCACCCGAGGCCTGAAAGAAGGGCCCAAAAGAATACAAGAACATGGAAACACGAGCTGAGAAGAAAACCACTTTGAACACTCGCTTTTTAACAAAATAATGGTACGGGCCTATCTCTAAACTATCACTGGGCAAGTCAGTATCTTCAAGTTTAATGTGCTATGGCAGCCATACAAATTTAAGAAATAAAAAGACATATCTATTGAACACTCATTGGTTGTGCTATAGTCCTCTTTTGTGTCTACGTCAATAAACTGTTTATTAAATTTTACAAAAAGAACATTTAATGGACCGAATGCAGAACAATGTCATACATTCACCCCAGTACAGAGATCTGAGCACAAATCCATTGTTTTTTTGCTCCTCATGCCATTCCAGTTTGAACACAGCCATATGCAAATCATTCTTGACCCTGCGCCCCATGGGAACAGTCCAGCCTGAACTGCCAGGCTAGGTCCTCCCTTGGTTAGCAGGGTATGCCCAGATGTTGGACCCTTGCTCACTTTGCCACTGAATTCAAGCTAGCAGGCTGTGGAGGAGTGTTACCCCAAAACCAGTCCCAGTATGCTTGTTTCCAGTCCAGGGTGAACCTGGCTTGGTAGTTCGGTATGGACTGTTTCCATGAGGCACAGGGTAAAGACTGATTTGCATATAGCTGGGTATGAACTGGGGTGGCGAAGTGAGCTAAAGAACGATGATGGATTCAACCCACATCTGTGACTGGGGATGAAGGTCTGAAAAGTTTCAGCGCTCCACCCATCATCCCCCTGTGTTTAATTTATTAATTTTTACGGCAAAGAAATAACGCAAAGACTATTATGAAGGCTTCCCTTCCCACCCATCCTTGATTTGACACAGAAACAAAGATGTCAGCCTTCTGTGGGGGAAGGGGGAGGAGGACGACATACAGTGGAAAGGAGGCGCAATGGAAGTTATGGCAAGCTGCGGGGAAGCAAACAGGGAAAAGAGGAGTGCCGGGTATCACCCAGGAGGAACGGGCACGAAAGGAAAGTGGAAGGGGCAGGAAGAGCAGGAAGAAGCTGGAAGTCTGGCCTATAATTGTAAAATCACCCTGCGGGCATTTCAATGCAATCACTATTGGAGGCAAAAAGATGCACTCAAAAAGCCAACTGCATTAGGTGAGAGTGAAATGCTATTTTGGACTAAGCCAATGGTTGAATCAGGCTGACCAATAAGAGCCCTCGGTTAAAAGAAAAGGGGCGGCACCCAAAGCCGACCTGAAGTAGGATAACAATAACAGGTCTGTTTCACGATGCCACCGTCACACCCAGACCTAAAAAGTCCCAACAAGTCATGAAAGGATACATCCTGAAGATACAAAGTGATGCACAGGAATGATGGGACACTTCACACGCCGTTTAAAGAGCGAGACAACTTTACCAATATCCTATGGGATGTTAATGATGGTTTTTAACAGACACATATGTGCCATCTTCAATTAGAAGGCTGGTCATGTGGCAGTGGAATTCAAAGCCAGATCTCTAGCACATCACTCTGAATTTGTCAAATTCACACGATGCACACAGCAAACCGGACTCCCAAATTCCCAGTTACAGACCTCAAAAGTGTCATACGCTGCTGGTTCAGTGCGAAAGCTGAAATGTCTCTCTAGATGTTCTAGAAGTTGATAAATATATATATATAGCTGGTTTATAAAGCATGCATTGGGCAAGAAATACTCCTAATGAATTATAAACAGCATGTTGCAAGTGACAGAGTAGTTCCAAGACTTAAATGCATGCAGAGCATGTCTATTTATGAGGTGACAGAGCTCCAATATCTATAACATCCTGATCTGGTTCAGGGGTACTTTATTCCTTTTAATACAGGACATTGAGCCATATTGAGCCATTTTAAGACATGTTCGATGTACCGCATCCACCAAATACAAAAATAAAAACAATCCACACCACAAAACACCCACATAGACTGGTGCCCCTGAAAGACACAAACATGAATAGGTCGTCCAGCCTCTTGTGTGTAGAAGGTATCTGCTATCCTCCACACAAATCCCAAACATTCCTGCTGACCACACTAGTGGGGTCTGTGTCGGATCTGAATTTGTAAGCTGCCTAATGGTGATAGGGGGTTTTAATAGTGACGCATAACAGGCATAACACAATGCGAATATTATCCACCCAGGATGTCTACAGAGATCGTAGTCATCTATGCATCATACATTCTAGTGAATCACATAAAAACTTGACATAATAAAGGTTTCTTTGTCCAAAGACAAATAGCATTAAAACTCAACCAAGACAAGTGCAACCAATTATATCCTGCTAGCATGCTGAAACAGAGCTCAGAGGGAGTTTAGCTTTGGTGTTCCCGCCCTCAGTGGGATTTCAAATCGCAGACTACGGAAAAGAGCACAGTGGCCCTGGTTTTGGGTCATTGGGAAAGTGAGAGGTATTTATACCATGCTCTTTAAACGCAGGTTTTGCAGCGAACGTTACCACATCAGGTGTGGTGAAATACCTCTAATTCAGAATTTTCCTGTGGAAAATGAGGAATTACATGTTTAATTGATACGGAATTTTCTGTGAAACGCATGTATCAGTATTTACTACAAGCTCCCCCAAACCCTTCACCATTACATTTTTGAAGGTTTTGTCTGCTGAAAATTTTTAGAGAAAAAACTGGGTGCGTACTGTTTTCCAAACAGCCTCAAAAATGCAAATGTACTAGACTTTACTTCCACTAGTGATCAGGGCCACAGGGCCCTAGAGAGTCACACGAGAAGCGCCCTCCTCGGAGTTCAGCCTGAAGATGAAACCCCCAGCTATATATTACAAGCACCTATCTGTGCTTCACCTTTTTAGGGAGTTCAAGAGCCTGGATAGGTTTGCACTCAATGCTTTCAATCAACCTAGAACAGCCCTTTCTAAGCACTGCTTTGCTGCCCTTACTTTAACAAGAAATGTGAGCCTCTACTTACTCAGATATGAAAAGCACACCCTTATTACACACCCTTCATGATAATGGAGGTAATTGGAGTAATCAATGATCCATAAATACCAGCCCTCAACATTATGTGATATACAACAATGGTATATGGAATTAGATACACATACATACAACACAATGTTCATTTGTGCGCAACCTTGAGTTCTCAACCTACATAACTCAAAATATTATTAATAAGTGAGATGCAAATAGATGGAGCATATGTGGAAAATATTAAGCATTTGCAAGGTGCTGCTGACCAGTTACATAGTCCCTGTCCTAATCTGCATTCTTCATTCTGTGTTGTGTTTTATTATTTAGTTTCATTAAGTTGAAAACTACACTTTTTTCTCAGCTTGTATTTGAGCTGTCTCATCCCTGTTCAGAGGGCCACGGAGCAAGCTGGAGCTACTGGGCCAAACCGTGAGGGTGTTGAGGCCTTTTACTACTGAGGGCCCGTGACCCGCCCTACTATGGATCCTCAACAACTGGGCCATGAAGCCCTTCAGCACTTGACTCTCAGGGGGGAACGTGGTCCGAGCAGTCCAAGGCTCCTTCACGGGGTAAAGGTGGACACAGAGGGGCGACCACAGGCTCACAACTCAATACTTGCAGCAATAAATGATTGTTCAGTCAAATACTTTAGTATAAAAAAAAATACTAAATATGACCTACAGAGTAAGAAACATTTATAAACAAAACACACAATCACTGGGGTCAGGGCACTAGTGTTTCATAGGTGGGGCCCCGAGTACCACTAGGTATCAGTAAATGTTAGTCCCTATACACTATAGGAGACATTCAGGTTAAGTCTCACTAGTATTTAGAGTACCTCTCCAACTCTTTATTGAAGTGAAAAGTGTTCCAGCACCAAAGCGCTATCTGGCAGGCAAATTCCCCAGGGACCGCCTGGCCTGTAAATCAGTCTTACCCGCACCAGCAGGATCAGAGTGAGTGGAGTCTCTGAGCATGTCCCCTTCACGGGTGCTGAAGCTGCAGCCTCTGGTTAGTCTTTCACTCGCGGCCCAGAAAGGTCCCTAAATGCGACCCGGCAGCTGTTGCAGCGGTTTTTGAAGCTCCTGCAATGGTTAGACAGTTTCTTGGTATCCTCCCCGCAGGGCCCTCCTCTGGCCTAAGTAGGTTGCTAAATTTTTCCTTGACAAGAGCAACACCCCAATCGGTGCAGCAGCAGTCTCTTCACACCTAGCTCCTCGTCCTCAAAGGGCGCACTGGTCTTGGCAAGAAGATAGGCACTGGTGATCCATGCTCCAAGGACAGGTGGTTATAAGTTTCCTGCGTGATGTCTCCTTACTCAATTGGGAGACTAGCAGGACTTGGCCGCCATTCCTGGTCACAGGCAGAAGTCTTTGCTAGGAGGAGACGATCTGCAAGTCTGGCTGGCAGCTCGAAAGTTGGCAATTTTTGGAGTCTCAAGCTCCCCTTATATTTCCAGGTATCAAATGTGATTTAGAGTCAGAGTCTGTGAAGCTTTTGTCAGGGAGGATGAGGGAGAGGAGGGTGTTGCTTCCTTTTGAAATACCCCGTTCTCTGTTTTCCTTTCCTCCCAAAGCAGACGGTCACTGCTGGAATGGCTCCAAATCGGACAGCCCTGCAACACTGGTCATGGCAGTGAGACGAGGATCACACCTGGGCTGCTGTGTGCTCCAGATATAGCCAGATAGTTGTGGTGGGGGATTTTAACTTTTGGTGGGAACTTGTCCCAAGAGATCCCCATGTGGCTGGGTTTGGTGAAGGAATGGAAATGTTGGGCTTAGAGCAATTTGTTGAGCCTCAGATCCATGACATGGATCACACCTTAGATCGGATATGGTCCATTCAGCCATTGATCAGATTTACAGGGATTGAACCCTGCGGATGGTCAGATCATTACCAAATTAGGTTTATAACCCTCTTGTCAACTCAGCTTGCTTGTCGTCCGCGAGTGTGACAAAGTACGCAACTGGTCTAAAATAGATGAAACCCATCTAGTGGGGGCGTTAATGGCTGCAATACACCAGCCTAGTAGCATGGAGGATGTGGAACAGGTAAGTGTGTGGTTTTTAGGTGGGATTCACAACACCATACGTAGGGCGGCTCTTGCCCAGAGGGAAAAGAGTAAGAAATAGTCATGTGTGCCCTCTCGTACAACCCCGCACTCTGAGAGGGGAAGCAGAAGCTGCGCCGGTGTGAAAGGAATAAGCATAAACGTTATGAGCTGGAGGCTCTGAGGAGGTACAAAGTGATGTTGGGCACCTATAAAAGAGTGACTGAGGCCACTAAAGCAGCTTTGTACAAGAACAGGATCACTGAAGCCAGTGATCCACAAAAGGAGACCTTTAAGGCACTTAAGGAGTTAAACCAGACTAAAGAACAGCCCTGGGTGACAGATCGAGGGGACTGTAATAGGATGCAGGATTTTTTAATGAATAAAGAAAGATTAAGGCGATCCTTAATGAAGGAAAGAGCATCCCGCTACGTCCTTAACCACTAATAGTGCCTGATGTGCCTGTCTAGCAGGGTAAGAAGTTTTCGATATTCCCAATATTGAATCTAGAGACCCTGGCAGCTGTTTAAATCAGGATCGCCAGAAGACCCCTGCCCTCCCATGGTGTTTGAAATGGTCTTTCCTGTTGTGCGGACCAAGTTTTTGTCCCTCCTGAATGTCTCATTGGCATCAGGTAAAGTGCCTTCGAGATTCAAGAAGGCCATGGTTAGCCCGCTATTGAAGAAGGCAGAGGCAGATCCCAAAAATGTAAAGAATTATCGCCCAGTATCTCTGCTATCATTTCCCGCTAAAATCGTGGAGCGGTATGAAAATAAAACCTTTACAGAATTTAAGGAGGATCATCAATTGCTCTAGTCTCGCCAATAAGGCTTTCAGGCCCATCATAGTATTGAGTTGGTGATGCTCTCTGTATTTGATGCGCTTAGATTAGCAGCAGACAAGAAAAAGTCTTCTGTGTTGATTTTGCTGGCCCTTATGGCATCATTTGATATGGTGGACCATCAAGTGCTTTTGTCCATTTCTTCAGTCTTGAATGGCCGGTCACAGAGGGTGCAGATGGGTAGTCCTGTTTCCAGAGAAAGACGCTTTCTTGAAGAGTTCCTCAGGGATCTGCGCTGTCCCCACTGCTGTTCAATATCTATCTATATCCTCGGACTGCAGCATTAGCACAGTTGGATTGCCAACATTTCACTATGCAGATGACACGAAGCTGATCTTATGGATTGAAAATGCCATGCAGGCGCAGTTTAATATGCAGAACATGCTTAGGTTCTCTGTGAATTGGATGACAGCAAACTCTCTAAAAGTGATTTCAGACAAGATCGAGGACCCGGCTATCACTATGAAGGGAAATCCAAGGATGGATGGTTTTTGGCCCTCGGAGTTGGGTCCTGTCCGAGAATCCGTGCCAGTACTAAAAAGCCTTGCTATCAAGCTGGATAGTAATCTGTTGAAGGCTAAGCAGGTGGCAACTGTGGTTGGGAGCTGCACAGGTCTCCTAAGGCAGCTCCGAAAATTGGTTCCTATTCTTTCTTTTACAACTATGCGAACAGTGGTAGTTGCGTTGATCATGTCACCATTGGACTATGGCAATGGTTTGTACATCGGTCCCCCCCAATAAGCTGCTGGGCAAGTTTCAAGTGTTTTTGTATGATGCTGCATAATTATTGTTCAAGCTACCAAGATGGGTGCATGCTACACCACTGCTGCAACAATTACATTGGCTGCCAGTCAAACAGAGGGCCAGGTTTAAGGGGCTGTGCATTGCGCACAAGACGCTGTATGGCACGGTACCAGCCTAAATTGAGGACCAGCTAAGGCACCATGTACCTGGATGCGGTCTCCACTCCCCAGAGGCAATTATTTATTTTTAACAGTTTTATATAGCGCGAACTTGACCCGGTATAGTCTATCAGAGCGCATTACATGGCACCAGTTACGTTACATGAGGACACCCATTCATTTTTGTTAGGCACTGGGAGATTACGTGATTTGCCAAGAATCACAGGATGTTCAGTGTCATTCCCCAGACTCGAACTCAGTTCCCCAGATTCAAGGTCGACTACCCTAGCCGTTAGGCCAACTCCTCTCCTTGCTGACCTGCCCCCGCTTCAATAAAACTACTTCGGGACTTGGGCTTTTTCAGTTCCGATACCACAGATCTTATTTGAACAACTTTCTCTTTTTAATAATATCTGTTGCAGTATGGTATCATAACCATTAGATAAGCGCAAAGAGACCTGTGGCATTTGTGCGCTATACAAGTGTTATTAACATAACATAACCTGGGTGTTAGCCATAGTCATATGTGTATCACAAGGTTACCCCAGGGCCTCAGCCCCACTGTTTATGCTTCACTTATCAGCCCCATCTCCTTCCTCAAAGGTGCCCAGACCTCTTCCCAGTGACCGCTCTCTGAATCAAAGAGCACCCTTTGAGGTGCACCGACGAGCCTGGCTCTCCCTTCCTCCAGTGTGTTGCACTAAGCTTATGGGAATGCAGCAATCCACAAATCTGTGTGGGTGGACTCCTCTACCTCCTCATGTTCCTCCAGTCAGCCCTGGGTCTCCCAAAATAGAATCCAGCGTCTCCCATGTATTGTACCATTGACAGGCTCACATACACCCAGCACATGCAGATAATATACATTCACTGCATTAGCCCCGTTATTGTACTATTCACAGGCACACATATACCCAAATAATATATATGCACTGAGCTAACCCTGCATTGTACTATTCACAGGCACACATATACCCAAATAATATATATGCACTGAGCTAACCCTGCATTGTACTATTCACAGGCACACATATACCCAAATAATATATATGCACTGAGCTATCCCTGCATTGTAATATTCACAGGCACACTTGCACCCAGCTCGTGTACACCACACACGCACTGAGCAGCACTATACACCAAACCAATGTAGGGCAAGGGTGTGTTAAGCACACAGCAGTGGAACTTTGAATGAGGGAGCCTGTAGGCTCCAGCAACAGGTACAAAGGACCTGTTCACTCCTACTAACCACTACACGCTACGCTGCCACCCCGCGCTTCTGCTGCTTAACTCCTGGTGAAAGCAGTAGCCTTCCACCACTAGGAGGGTGACCCCCTTGGACACCCCTCCCGACTGCAAGCTGTGGTACAGGCCTGTATCATGGAGCAACAAAAATCACCATTAGGGATACAGGCATCATTACAGTTGGGGCATTCAGTCATGTGAATTATCATACGCTCACAGTTTTTCCAGTGATAAATTCCAGCAGGTCAAATCTGCCAAAGTTTACTGGAGAAAAGAGGGGGGAAAAAAGGCAAACGTGGAATTCAAGGTGTTGAAAAACGGGTTTGCATGTTATACACCATTTTCCTTTTAAAAACTTATGGGAAAATACCTCACCATGCGGTAATGGTATTTACCACGTGTAGTAAATACCCCACCCTATTCAAACAATCTCGTAATGAGGGCCATAATGTTTAAACGAGTCCTTATCAACCGTATCTAGTATAATCCAGGATTAAGAAATAATTTCTCATAGGGAAATAAAACCGAATTAGGCCCACAGTCTTGACTGGATTTAATTCTCAAGAAACAATAGTAGCAGTAAAATAATTTTAGCAATCTTTGCACCTACTATGCAGCTAAAAACAGGGTATGAGGCTTAGAGTAAGAAAGGGTTTGCAAAAGAAATTGAGGCCTGATCCATCATTGTCTTGTCAGTGATTATGCTCGGTTTATGCATTCGTGGATGCCGCCTTCATGAGATAACGGTCTTGTTTCATCATCACTTCTCATAAAACGCTGAACTAATCCAACCTGTTGCCATATTATGCATAGGGTGCACTTTCCCTGTTTGCACCGTGGCGCACCTGTCAAAAGGTGCCCTGGGTGCAAACAAGAAAAGTACACCCCATTACAACGGATGCAGTGCCTCTAGGGCAGCTGCAAACTTGTTCTGCCCCCAGGGCAGCACATTCAGTGAACTACGTTGTGGCTGCCTCAAAGCTGCACCATATTTCACAGCAGCCTGGCATATACAGAGGAGTTAGAGACCCCCTTCCAGAGGGGTTCGGGGAATGACGGCACCCGCCTGCATGGGGGATGTCTAGGGGGTTCCTCTTTCACCTTTCAAGAGGGCTGCCTTCCACCTTTTTGTGGCGCACTGATTGTGAGCCTCCTTAAGGGCCCGTTTGCCTTTTTTGCCCGCTTTTGTAATACGGTACAAAAGGGGGTGGTGATGGATGGAGCATCTGAACAAATCAAACACTCACACCCAGTCAACAGATCTGGGTTTAATCCATCACCGTTCTTTAGCCCACTCTGCCACCCCAGTTCAGACATGGCCATATGCAAATCAGTCTGACCCTGTGCCTCATGGGAACAGTCCAGCCCGAACTGCCAAGCCATGCCTTCCCTGGACCGGAAACAAGCTTCCTAGGACCGGTTTCTGGCATTACAGCCGTCTTCAGCCAGGCTTGCTTGAATCCAGTGGCAAAGTGAGCAAGGGACTCACGTCTGAGCATACCCTGCCAACTTATGGCGACAAAGCGGTACAAAAAAGGGTGGTGATGGACGGAGCATCTGAACCAATCAAACACTCACACCCAGTCAACAGATCTGGGTTTAATCCATCACCGTTCTTTAGCCCACTCTGCCACCCCAGTTCAGACATGGCTATATGCAAATCAGTCTGACCCTGTGCCTCATGGGAACAGTCCAGCCCGAACTGCCAAGCCATGCCTTCCCTGGACCGGATTCAAGACGGCTGAAATGCCATAAACCGGTCCTAGGAAGCTTGATCACCACCCCCTTTTGTACCGCTTCTGTAATACAGCATAGGCGCAGAGATTCCCTCATTTGCATGGGCAACACCTCCACGCAAATAAGTGCTGGTGCTACATGTGTGCCAGCGCTATCAGTATTACAGAAAGGGGGGGGGGGGTCACACAAGCATCTGGGGTCTCTTCTGTGATATTGTGCCCTGGGGCACTCAAAGTGGGTGCACATGCCTGTTCCACCCAGGGGCAGAATGTATAACACAGCCCCAGGCATCCAAACACTAGATAGCCCCCCTCTCTCTCTCCCCCCCCCCCACACCCCTCACCAACACCCATTCTGAGCAAGAAGATAAAATAGAGGACAAACCATTACCCGGAAGTATGTATCTAGTTTTTGCACCCGAATATCACGTTTTGACATTGGTAAGGGGGAATGAGTTACAGTAACTGATTTTACCGCACATTACCTACTTTGTTCTGAACTTCTTGGACAATGCAAATCTTTCAAGCAGAACGTGCAGGGCAAAAAAAAAACTATAACTGCCATTATTTGGAGCCACGGCTAGGGCGACTGACTTCGGAATCTGGGGATCAAGGTTCGAACCCCGGCGCCAGCGGCAGATTAGCCCAGCACCGTGTGACTCTGGGCAATAGCTTGCTTAATCTTCCCGACGGCCCCCAGAGCCTAGAGACCCTTACGAGTGGTGGTGCGCTTTACAAATGTGGATTATTATTATTTATTTATTTAGTGTTTAACAAGTTGGCACGCAAAGTCTTTTAGGCACTTTACATCAAAACATGGAGCCCATACTAATAACAGAGTAGAAAAACTAAGGAGAGAGAGAGTAATTTGATCAGGAAAGAAAGGATGGGGTATAGGAAATGGGAAGGAGGGCCAGTTCTAGAGGTGGTCTGCAGAGCAGTCGGAGGACTTGTCCAAGATCACACACCACAGGCACGTTTTCTGTAGGTGAATGGGAGGGGCGATGTTCAAACCAGCAGGGGGCTGAAGGGATGCCCCGATCCAGGCAGAACTACTGCTCCTGTCATGGGTAGGTGATTACACTCGCTTTATAAACGGTGGTCACCCTTGGGTAACTTGGCACTGAGCAGGCAGGTTTACTACAGAGGCAATTTGTAAAGCAAAGGCTCAGCAGCCACTGGCAACTAATACACTGAGTGACTAAAGAGACTTCACACAGGATGTATGTAAAAACATTTATATTCAACAAACAAATTCACTCATTTTAACATAAGCAGAACATATTTTTGGGCATAAAACACATCCGGAAATATTACTAGCCGTACTAGGCCCACTCGTAATGTTATGTTTTCAATAGCATGCTCACTGTGGATAATTCCTCATCCAACCCCACTCAATTGAGAGAGAGCACCCTTATGAAGTGCACAATATAAAAATTATGCACATACACGAAAACAGAACACTTTAGCATCACAGCGGGCTGGAGCCACAGGGGAACGTATAATGTGGCATCGCAGGCTTGTCTCGTAAATCACAGGTGGTCCACACATGATCACTCACACACTCATTCCGCACCACTACGTGGTGCAACAGATATCAGCCAGTCCGTATGGCACGCGCTTACACACAACCATACGTATTCAGCACACTAATGCGGTGCCACAGCTAGCAGGTCAATGGTTCTCCCTCTGTAGACTGTGGCCCAATCCTTCCTCCACCCTCTTTCATCTCAATTGTCCTTTACCCCCGGCTGGAAGATAACCAACCTGCCTCCCGGACACTGGGCGGCACATGGCTGAATTCACTTAATCTAGGTCCTTGTGAAGCAGGTGGGAATATTTAGCAGTTTTAATTAGGAGGGTGACTTAAACAAGGGATAGGTTAGCAGCCACTGGGGAAGTTCACCCACAGGTCTCAAAACAAAAAGGAGTCCCGCTTCCGAAATGTCTAGGAAGTAGTTCCTCAACCCAGTCAATCTCTCTCTTTACTGCCTTGTGTCAAGAGGTCTTCAGGAGGAGTCGGGTGTGGAGAGGGCATTTGATCCGCCACAGTGAGGGTCAACATCGGAACAACAGATGAATGGGGAGTAACACTGGGGAATATCTCGATAGGATGAGGTGCCCTGAGCAGTACACGACGATCCGGGCTGTGCCAAGGCAACCTGGGCACAGCGTTTGGTGGGCGTAGGGATGAGGTACACCAGGCACTTCAGATTTCAAATAGGAGTTGGAAATTCTGCACCTACCTGGAAATGAGGCCCAATGACCGGTGCACATTGAGTTGGGGTGAGTTCCGGTCACACACACACACAGCAAATAGTTTGAATCCCGTACCTCCCTGGAAATGAGGCACAATGTCCGGTGCCCGAAGATACAGGTTACGCCAGACCAGGCCCTAAATGGTGTAGGTACCTCACAGGAGATCTTTGATGTCCTGGAGAACACCGGGAGAACAGAAGGTCCATGGTCCGACCCTTGAAGAGCACACTGCAGGCTGCCACACTACAGCATGTCCTCGGCCAGGCCAGCCTCTATTCAGACAGTTATCCCCCACGTGCACAACATAGTACTCCGACAATATGCACCATGTGATCCTGGTTCTCCGATACCACCTCTCTATAAACGTATCTCACCCTTTGCTGAAGGAGGGCACCTGAATTATACGGTTGTGGGTCTTTAAAGTTCGGGTTGGTTCAATGAGTTTTCCCTTTGAAACACAGATGTAGGCCGGTCTGCCATGGGGCCCTGGTATGCAGATCTTAATATTTAGTGGGGCCATGATCCAGCCCCTAGAGTCTACGTGCCAGAAACTCCCATCTTCAATCTATCCCATTTGGCCCTCAAATGGCAGAGGTTTGCAGTTCCCGTGGGATGCCTGTGATTTATGGCTGTTGATCGGGGAATGCACTGATGTGCTCCCCAACCCTGGTGTCCACTGGAGCCAGACACCATGGTCCCCAAGGCTCTTGGAGCATAAAAATGTCCATATTCTATGAATGGCATTTCTAAGCGAGTTATTCCAAAAACCCCCTTGCCAATTTTGACTTTGTCGCTGCAAATTCATGGATATGAAATATCCTGAGGCTGCTTCACTGCAAGCCACTATTGCAGTCCGAAGTAATGCCAACCACGTCCCCATGTTAACCTATGGGAACAGCAGGCCTCATAGGCAGTGAAAACACACATAAGTATTCCTCACTGCCTGGGCGTATGTGCACTATTACGCACACCCAATTGCGTGCGATGGCATGAGGGACACATAGAACCTAACACCAATGGTACAAGTGCACCCGCCAGAGTCTCCACAGCAGACTGCACACGGGTTTAACTAATACATGTGTTCTGTGCACACACACAAGCCTGCATTGATAGGCGGCACATGCAATCACAGGCACAACAGGTGCACATGCACACTCATAGGGGCCAACCATGGCAAGCTGCTCATGAGTTTACTCACCATGGATGCCAGTGGGCACCCACAGGTCTGCAATGACTGTATTCAGAACATGGAATCAGCGCCACTTCCCAACACGGGTAAGAAGGGCTTGTGCATTTTTCGTGCGTATTTTACCGTGTGAAAGTGTCTAGAGCCCGGAGGCTGCATAAGAGAAACAGCAAAACCCAGGCGGAAAAAGCTCAAAAGTTCAGTGCTAACCAATGAGAATCAGGTCCAAGTTTTTACATTTCTTAGGACAGAGTTTCGAGCTGAGGTTACTGCTCCACAGAAGGATTGCTACCCGACGAGTGAACTTTTTAAACTAAGGACCACAATTCTCAAGTCCTTCTGGCGGTAAAGGGGTCCTAGGCCACTTGAGGGCGGACAGAGAGGATGCAAAATTTGCCACTGCATTCACAATGAGGCGCGCATAGTCCAATCGGAGTCAACACAAAGTAACAGGTGTGCCTTCCATTTACACAGCAGGTGCAGTGGCACCAGGACCGACTGGAGCCAGATTATTGCTGGATTTTATATATTTTTTTTATTTATTTGAAGAGTGTTATATAGCGCTGGCTAGACCCGAAGGTATCAGAGCGCTTTACATGAGAATCAACAATGTAACATAACAAGTTCAACAAATTACACAATACATAAACAAATAGGCAATACAATCAGGAGGGGAGAGAAAGGAGAGAGAGAAGTAGTGGAGGAGCAGGGGAGGTGAGAAAGGGACAATAAGGAGAGACGAAAAGAAGTCTGTCTAAAGACCGACTGGGTAGGTGACGACCAAGGAGGGAATCCACAGCCAATCTCCCATATAGCTAAACCAGGTAGCTACATCGGGCATCAGACAAAATAGTTCAGTCTCAATACATTGAGAGAAGAGAGAAGGAGACCCGAAAATAGAGGGAGGAATGCAGGAGGAGAGGACAGGAGAGACGAAAGGAAGTGGAACAATGTGGTTCAACAATATAACAGAAAAAGATCAACAATTACACATTACATCAAACAATCAGCAATACATTAGGCAAGGAGAGAAAGGAGAGAGAAAAGTAGTGGGGGGTAGGGGAGGTGAGAAAGTGAGGATAAGGGAAGAGATAATAAGGAGAGACGAAAAGAAGTCTGTCTAAAGACCGACTGGGTAGGTGACGACCAAGGAGGGAATCCATGGCCCATCTCCCCAATAGCTAAACCAGGTAGCTCCATCGGGCATCAGACAAAATAGTTCGGTCTCAAGTGTCGAGGGAAGAGGTTCACTGAGAAACAGGATGGGGACAAGGGACAGGTGATGGCAGAGGACAGAAGCTTGAAAGAGTAGGAGCGGAAAGGGGAGAGAGAGGGGGAAGATAAGGTCAGGAGAGACACGGGAGCGTTTGCCCGAAGTTCGGCTAGGTAGGTAACAGTCAAAGGAGGGAGTCCAAAGTTAATCTCCCCTATTGTTCGCGCGGTAGCTCCACCGGGCATCATACAAATGTAGCTTTAGAGTTGAGGCCACAGAGTTGAGACAACAGAGTGTAGTGATGCAGGCTCCCGATCACCGCCCACTGGAGTGAACACTGTTGGTATGTCGTCTTCTTCACTACACTGTGGCACCCCTTAGGCTGTCCCATGTCTAAGGCGGTTTCGGTTTTACTTTTCCTCCCAGCTGCCTGTGAGGGTGTTCTTTTGTATTGTTGTCTCCGTCACCACTCCTTCAAATCCCCATATGCTGGACCCTAAGTCTTTGTGGTTTAGTGTTTTGAGTGAGACTGGCGTCACTTTGTTCGGCCGGGTGTCAGCTTCATGGGTCAGCTCCACGGGGCCCAGAAGCGGAAGCTCTGCGCCAGCGTGTCTGCAGGTA